>NC_141004.1:23534372-24169522 GCF_052327205.1 Somniosus microcephalus | reverse complement strand
TACCTGGGCAGGTAATGGGCGGAGTCGGAGGTGGTCAGCCCAGGTATAACAGTGCGACAAGAGGCGACCTCGTGTAGTGATGTGACAGTGAGAACAGTGAGAACAATATACAGTGATAACTATAACAGTGGTTTACCACATTCACCCCTTGTTTAGATTAGAGTCCGGCGGGGTGAAGTGTATTACCAGCTCTGGTATGTCAGTCTGTCCGGAGGCTTCGTTAGCCTCTCCGATCGTCGCAGCGGCGGTGTTACATTATCCGGTGTTAAAGCTGGTGTCTGCGTAGTCGGCAAAGGCTCGTGGGGTTCCGGCATGCCACTACCCTGACTGGCTAGTATTCCCTGTTGGATCGGATCACCCACGAGGGTGGGCTCTGTTATTTAGCCAATAAAATTGATATGCCTATCAATTAGTCCAATAAAAGGCGACGAGTTAAGAACGTAACTGAAGGTTTTTATTGGCTAAATAACAGAGCCCACCCTCGTGGGTGATCCGATCCAACAGGGAGGAATACTAGCCAGTCAGCTACCTTTATACCTGGGCAGGTAATGGGCGGAGTCGGAGGTGGTCAGCCCAGGTATAACAGTGCGACAAGAGGCGACCTCGTGTAGTGATGTGACAGTGAGAACAGTGAGAACAATATACAGTGATAACTATAACAGTGGTTTACCACAGTTCAATTTTATTTTTTTAACAAAGTTTCTTCTCTTCTCTCCTGCATGGACTGACTCATGCTGCACACATGTCAATTGTCAGTTTTTATGCTGATAGCATTTTGGTGGTCCTCGGTTAGAGTTTGCTGACAAGAATCAGCACAGACTAGGCCCTCTCTCATCAATGCCACTCGTCTCTCTCCTATCACACGCCTCTCTCCCCTGGTCCCTCATTACTGTTGCTACCCAAGTCCAGCTGCTAATGGACAAGAATAAAGGAAGAAAGAACTTGCATTTATATAGCGCCTTTCACAACCACCGGACATCCCAAAGCACATTACAGCCAATGAAGTACATTTGAAGTGTAGCCACTGTTGTAATGTAGCCAATTTGCGCACAGCAAGCTCCCACATACAGCAATGTAATAATGACCAGATTATTTGTTTTTAGGTGTTGGTTGAGGGATAAATATTGGCCAGGTCACCGGGGAGAACTCCCCTGCTCTCTTTTGAATAGTGCCATGGGATCTTTTATGTCCACCTGAGAGGGTGGATGGGGCCTTGGTTTAACCATCTCATCCAAAAGATTTGGGGATCCACAATCCTCAAAGCCACTCCTAGCACTAATGCCATCTATCCTAGCCACTGTATACTGTAGCTGGAAACTCTCACGAGAACAGGAATTTCCACCGACAAAAAAGGTACAGAGCTAGGATCATTGCCATTAGCGCATACATTCCACACTGACAGAGTGTTTTGGGACTCAGTCAGCATGCTAACATTAGCTGATAAAAATCAGCGCAAACAGCATCCTCTCATCACAGCGCTGCTCCTCTCTCTTCGCTGTCCTACTCCTACCTGAATCTGTCTGCTAATGGATTGGATCTGGGACCTCCAGTCCTAAACACCACACTTAGTGCTAATGGCAATCATCCTAACTGCTGTATACTCCCGAAGTTTACAAATAATGGTAAGTTGGGCAAGGTACTAGATAGCTGCTAGTGGCCATTCGTTGTCTTCACATAAAGCAACCAAAACCATGGTACAAATAGAAAATGGTTGATATAATATTTATCTCACATCCACTTCCTACATCAGTGCTTTATCTAGTACTGTACAATGCTCCTTATATTTATAATAACCTTACTAGAACATTGAATGTATTTAAATATATTCCATATAATTTTCCTGCGTTTTTTTAAAACCAGGAGAGGCCCTCATTATCACAGCTGCTTTGCTAACTAATCATATAATATTACTCAATAGGTAAAAATTAGTGATATTTAAAATAAACAGAAAGGTTAGGAAAACGTAATGAGATAGAATATAGAGGGATAACATTAAGGAATGAATTTTTCTACATGCTATCTGATTATTGCTTGTGCCACAGTAAAAGGTTCATACCCAAGAACTTGGGGGCATGTTTATACTGCAACTTTAGTGTTGTAACAGAGTGATTTCCTTGCCATAGCAATACTCAAATTGCAGTACAATTCGGGACCGAGCATAAGACCTCCGAGAGGAAGCAATCTCACACTACTTAGGTTTGGCACTGCATGAACTGTAACCCCAAGACAGTGTCAATCCCTGTTGCAAAAGTGCCAGCAGATCCACTGAAGACCGTAAGGGCTAGATTTTGCCAGCCAAGACGAGTTGGGGGCGGGACTGCTGCCTTCCAGGTTCTAGTCCCGCCCCCAGCGACGTATGACGAACCCACGCTATTTTCCCTTGATTGGCCTTGTTAAGCCCGCCTTGCGAGCTTACCGGCCAATTAAGGGAAAGCCTGTGACAGATGATGTCAGGGTATGGCGCTTCATCTGTTGAAAATTTTTTGACAGATAAATTGTCAGCGTTTGACAGCTTTGAGAAGCTGACATTTCGATCTCTCTCACCCCTGCAGACCCACTGTTCGCCGTGCTGACCCTGGCGAGGTTCGCAGCCATCGGGAAGCCTGCACTTGCAGGCAGAAAAGGGGGAAAAGCCTCAAAACTGCCTGTTACCTACCTGTTAACAGGCAGTTAATTGGCTCTAATCCCCTTCCCGCCTCGAGGAGACGGGTCCCTGCGCGACTCGGGGACCCGCCTCCCGGGAAGATGGCACGGAGGCGGGTTGGGAGCGGGGTTGGTACCCACTCCCAGTTTCTGCCATTTTCCCGGCAGCCCCGCCTCCAAACCCGCCTCCTCGGGGCTGGTAAAATCCAGCCCATAGTAATTGGTAGAAGGATTAGAGGGGAGTTGAGGAGAACTTTTTTCACCCAGAGAGTGGTAGGGGTCTGGAACTCACTGCCTGAAAGGGTGGTAGAGGCAGAAACCATCATCACATTTAAAAAGCACTTGGATATGCACTTGAAGTGCCGTAACCTACACAGCTATGGACCAAGAGCTGGAAAGTGGGATTCGGCTGGATAGCTCTTTTTCGGCTGACACAGACACGATGGGCCGAATGGCTTCCTTCTGTGCCGTAAATGTCTATGATTCTATGATACCTGCAGTATGAATGTACTCGTAGGAATCCATATTGAACATGATCAAAATCGGTCAAACATCAGTAAACACCAAACACATGCAGGTACAGCAAGCAATTAAGAAAGCAAATGGTCTGTTGGCCTTTATTACAAGAGGATTTGAGTATAAGAATAAAGATGTCTTACTGTAATTATATAGGGCCCTGATGAGACCACACCTGGAGTATTGTGTACAGTTTTGGTCTCCTTACCTAAGGAAGGTTATACTTGCCATAGAGGGAGTGCAACGAAGGTTCACCAGACTGCTTCCTGGGATGGGGGGAATGTCCTATGAGGAGAGATTGAGTAGACTAGGCCTATATTCTCTAGAGTTTAGAAGAATGAGAGGTGGTCTCATTGAAACATAAAATATTCTTACAGGGCTTGACAGGGTAGATGCAGGGAGGATGTTTCCCCTGGCTGGGGAGTCCAGAACACAGGGTCACAATCTCAGAATAAAGGGTCGACCATTTAGGACTGAGATGAGGAGATATTTCTTCACTCAGGGGGTGGTGAATTTTGGGAATTCTCTACCCCAGAGGTCTGTGGAGGCTGAGTCATTAAGTATATTCAAGTCAGAGATCGATAGATTTTTGAATATTAAGGGAATCAAGGGATATGGGGATAGTGCGGGAAAGTGGAGTTGAGATAGAAGATCAGCCATGATCTTATTGAATGGCGGAGCAGGCTCAAGGGACCTAATGGCCCACTCCTGCTCCTATTTCTTATGTTCTTAAATTTCCTCGGACTTTATCGCTTGTAACTTACTTAAAAGTGTGGCAGAAACCCCAAGGAAATTGAGGGCCTCGGAACATGCCCTCAGAGAAAGTAGATAGTAGTGATCATTCCAATAGTGGTGAAGGCATTGACATCTAGTGGTTTGATGAAAACAGTCTCTTTTCATGTTTAGAGGAATCAGATTTGATAAACCAGTCTTT
Organism: Somniosus microcephalus; assembly: GCF_052327205.1. Taxonomy (NCBI): domain Eukaryota; kingdom Metazoa; phylum Chordata; class Chondrichthyes; order Squaliformes; family Somniosidae; genus Somniosus; species Somniosus microcephalus. The sequence continues at coordinate 24,165,429 of NC_141004.1, read as the reverse complement.
GTTCATAGTAATTTCTCATTTTTTCTGGTATGTTCTTTCACAGAGTTCAATGTAACCAGTTTCTGTCACCCGGTGGTTTATTCCCAGTTGAGGATTCTCCGGTTGGATGGGAACAAACTAACCTGCAGCCAAATTCCCAGTGACTGGATGTGCAATAACTGAAATAAACGTGCAGTGACTTCAAAACCCCCAAGGACTTGGCAGCAAACGTAACCATCTACATGTAACATGGGGTATTGTAAGAGCTGCTTGCTACTGTGTTCTTGATATTGGTGAATGTTTGCAACCATGTATAACTGACCTGATCCTTGCATATTCTTACTGTCCCAACAGACCTAATAATTATTATGAAAGGAAATGTCAGGTAGAGTTATTACAAAGTTGACCTGCTGACGCAACTGGATAACATCCCAGAAATTATGTCCCATGGTTCACCCAGAGGAATGATAGATCAGATCAGAAATTTAAAAAACAGAAAATGTAATCCCTGGGTCCCACCAGAAAAATGAAGCGACCGTTTCTCTATCAGTAGCTGACCGGCTTGCTGTGTAATTCTAGCGTTTTCTGTATTTACTTAAAGATTTCCAGCATTTGCAGTGCTTTTGAGGCAGATAATACGGTCCTCACATGGCTGACCTCCCATCACTGACACTTGTAACTCTTCAAAAAGTAAACTTGCGATATGAAGTGTGCACGAGTTTTGTCAGCCATTCAGTTTGAAACAAGTCTGTACTACATGCCAATGAAGGAATTTCCCCCTCCCCCCCCCCCCCAGATGTTGCATAGTAGCTTTCTACAGTGAGAAAGAGAAAATAAAAAGAGTAAATCTGTGTCAGAAAATTAACAATCCCCCAAATGTTATAGTGACCCAGATGAGCTGGGTGTCTCTTTCTTGGTGTGACGTTCTTATGAAGGATGCACGATATGCTGTTACCAGGTCATTCTCATTCATAGGAGATTCAGTTTATGACATATTGTCAAAAATAATGGAATCATAGAGCACAGAAGGAGGCCATTCTACCCATCGTGTCGGTGCCAGCTCTTTGAAAGACCGGTACAGTTCATTCCACTCCCCTGCTCTTTCCCCACAGCCCTGCAAATTTCTCATTTTCAAGTATTTATCCAATTCCTTTTTGAAAGTTGCTATTGAACCTGCTTCCACTGCATTTTCAGGTAGTTCATCCAGATCATAACAACTCGCTGTGTAAAAAAGACCCTCAGAAAAGGTGGTATTTGATATTCAGTAGGAATTTATCAATCAAATGAATAGATCTTTCCCTCCTTTGTAAACAGTCAATGCTTGAGGGTCTCCCAGTGCGTTGATCATTGACCAGTCAGATGATACGCCATTTTAAAATGACATGAGTATTAAGCCATGTAATGCATAATGTATTATTACCCTGTTGCTAAACTGGCCTGTCCCTTTAAAAAGTCACAAAATGTAATTGCTGTAAGTAAACAAAGACTGAGGTTAGAATTTAATTGTGGTTTGGTGAGTGAAATTTGCAGATTGGAAGGTGCTTGTAGGTCTCTGGCTCCAGGTCAGTAAAGAAGTAGCATAAAATGACTGCTTTTCTTTGACACTTTGAAGTGTGAAGTCTGAAATGTGACAGACACTCTAGATTATTTGTGGTGTCACACTTCAGCTATCTAGCAGATAGGTTGTGAATAGGTTGTTTATATTCTAAAAGCCCAAAAGATCCAATGCTATTATGACTAATTGTTGTATACTTATTGCTATGCCATTTTAACCGAGGCTTCCATTAAGCAATCACCCTAATTCAAGTGCTTGCATAAGTAAACTGTACAATGTCTTGGAACATACATAAAGCTCAACACCTTTATTCATCAAGCATTTTGTTCTCCCGTAATCATCATTCAAAGCAGAATACAGTTGGTAAGATTCTTTAGGGGCGTCTTTCAGTGACTAGGTAATACTTCCAAGTTTGATCATAGCTCAGAATGACAGCTATTAACTGTCGGAAACATAATCCATTTATTCTCTTTGGTTGTCGGTACGGGCTTTTAATAATGCAGCCAACGAAACAATGAATGCATTTCAAATGCCAGCCTTGGCCTGGCTTTAGCCTATATTCTATATTCTCTAGAGTTTAGAAGAATGAGAGATGATCTCATTGAAACATGCAAAATTCTTACAGGGTTTGACAGGGTAGATGCAGGGAGTGCAAGCACAGGCGATGCAACACCTGCCCTTCCCACTGTCCAAGGCCCCCAAACACTCCTTCCAGGTGAAACAGCGATTTACTTGTACTTCTTACAATTTAGTATACTGTATTCATTGCTCGCAATGCAGTCTCCTCTACAATGGGGAGACCAAACACAGATTGGGTGACACTGCGGAACACCTCTCTTCGGTCTGTAAGCGTGACCCTGAGCTTCCGGTCGCCTGTCACTTTAATTCTCCGCTCCACTCCCACTCTGACCTCTCCATCCTCGGCCTCTTGCACTGTTCCAACGAAGCTCAACGTAAGCTCGAGGAACGGCACCTCATCTTTCTATTAGGCACTTTATCGCCTTCTGGACTCAATATCGAGTTCAACAATTTCAGACTATAACCTCTGCCCCTATTTTTTCACATGACAGCTGTTGATGATTCTGCCATTCCCATTTATACCTCATCTAGACTCATCTTTTGTTTCTGAACTTGTCCCATTACCATCTCCTTTTGCCTTGCACCCTTTGTCTTTTAATCTCTCCTGTCTTCCTGCCTATCACAGACCGTCCCTTTGTTCTTTCCTCCCCTCCTCCCTTTCCCTGCCCCGACACTTGCTTAAAAATCTGTTACTTCTCTAACTTTTTCCAGTTCTGATGAAGGGTCATCGACCTGAAACGTTAATTCTGTTTCTCTCTCCACAGATGCTGCCTGACCTGCTGAGTTTTTCCAGCATTTTCTGTGGTTATTTCGGATTTCCAGCATCCGTAGTATTTTGTTATTGTAGATGCAGGGAGGATGTCTCCCTGGCTGGGGAGTCTAGAACACGGGGGTCACAGTCTCAGAATAAGGGGTTGGCCATTTAGGACTGAGATGAGGAGAAATTTCTTCACTCAGAGGGTGGTGAACCTTTGGAATTCTCTACCCCAGAGGGCTGTGGTGGCTCAGTCGTTGTGTATATTCAAGACAGAGATCGATAGATTTTTGGATATTAAGGGAATCAAGGGATATGGGGATAGTGCAGGAAAGTGGAGTTGAGGTCAAAGATCAGCCATGATCTTATTGAATGGCGGAGCAGGCTCGACTCCTGCTCCTATGTCTTATGTTCTTAGTGTGTAGACATTTCTTTGCAATATGATTTGTAGATAATAGCATTCTGTTTTGGAAAATCATGACACCGAACAACCTTTAAAGTACCCTTCATTAAAATGAAACCAAAGCCTTTTTAAAAAAAAAAGTGATTTTGGGGGTGAATTTGCTTGGAGTTTCGCCCTCTCCGCCACCATAACTTTGGCGTAAACAGCGGGATTTCCGGCAACCTTCCTCCAACGGAGCGGAAGGAGCCAAGAGGAAATTTCTGCCATTAAATGTTATTAGCACATGTCAGAATGAGAGCTGTCAGTGCTGTGGAACAAAACACACTCTCATTTCACGGATCCAGTGCAAAACACAAGCCAGTCCTAAGCCGTAGGCCAGGTGCAAAACACATTTCCCTTTCACTGTGGCTTAACAAAAATCTTAGAAAAGGTACTTCCAACTGCACTAGAGTGGCATTTCTAAATCCCACACCAGCTATTCCAGAAATTAGATTGGGAATGCCAGACTCATTTTCAGCTAGGAAACTTACAGCCATGACTGTTCTTCAGTTTTAGGTGGATTTGACAAAGTTCCAATGCTGAAAGGACAGTGTTCCAACCTACTGAGTCACCTTGTCCCCTCTTCCAAGTCATTGTGAATTATTTACATGAACAGATGTGACTCACTGAATGATTATTTGAAACTATGTTAAAAAATACTACTAATTTGAAAAGGGCGATAGTGATGAATGATAGATGGGAACATAGTGCTGGGAAATTAAAGGAAAATGTTTGAGACATTTTGAATGATTTATCATCGTGTCATTTTAACCTTGCATTATATGACCTCAGTGCCAGATAAAGCCAAGGTCTTGGAGCACCAACGTACTGTCCTATACAGCCATAGGATGCAAGTTTCACCCATGGCTTCAGTTGTGTCATTAGGTGAGGTGTTAAGCAGAGATCAAGCACTTTCCACAGAGAGAAAGGAGGTAGAGAAAACCAACAGCAAGAGCAGCTCAGGAACCACCCAACCTACTCTACTGCATGTGAAACAACCAGTCATGGAGTGGCATTGTCAGAGGTCTGAGGCAGCGTTATCTGTCTAATTTCTTAGCTAATGAATAGTACACAGAGGAGATAAGTAAAAAAGATACGGAGAAAACAATGCTAGTCTTTTTTCTAATCTGTCACGATGGTGCCATAAAATTTTGCCATGCAACAGAAAGGGCACATTCAGAACTCAACCCTTATATACTTCTGCGGTTGTTGTTTTCAGCATGGCTGTTGCACTGGTGATCTTGTTGTCTATGCATATCATTGGAACTCTGCTCTTGTGAATTATCATTTAATACCTCGGGCAACTCCACAGTCTTTGATTGAATGTAGCACTATTCAATATTTAACAAGTTACCATGAAATAGCAGTGTTTGTGACTTTTTGGTTTCTTTTCAAATCACTCCTCTCTGCTGTACTTGATTGCACATCATCGGACTCGTTTTCCATGAACTCAGGAATTGTCCCGAGCTGGAGCTCTGCCTCCATTTTGTCCCTTCTTCATAACAATGACTTCCTGCACCAATGTATCAAACCCTTGATGATTCCGCTGTACACTCATCTATTCGCGGCCACGTTTGCACCCGGGTGGCCCTGCAGATGGAGCACACGGTGTCCACCGACACACTCGAGGCCTTCCGCGACTGGTGGGCGCCGCGGGGACTGGAGTGCATCATCAACCCTGGGAACCAAATTTTAATTTAATTTATTAAATTTTATTTAAAGTTGTAAGTTAAGTTACAGTTTATTTATTTTTGTGTGCACCAAAAAGAGTACACTCATCTATTTCCTCCAGATAACACACTTTCAGTGTTCAAAAACTTCAGAACCATTATATCTCAACCTCCTCCATTGGGACAATTCATTTTTTTTCCATTTCAATTCTTCAAAGGCAGTTATTTTTAATGGCTCTTACAAGTCTGACCAGCAGCTACAATTTGTGGCTCCACTCTCAGCCCTTCTTCATCTATCAACATTCTTGACCTCACTGGTGGGATAGTGGTTAGCAGGGTTGCCTCACAGCGCCAGGGACCCGGGTTCGAATCCGGCCTCGGGCGACTGTCTGTGTGGAGTTTGCACATTCTCCCCGTGTTTGCGTGGGTTTCCTCCGGGTGCTCCGGTTTCCTCCCACAGTCCAAAAATGTGCGGGTTAGGTTGATTGGCTATGATAAATTGACCCTTAGTGTTAGGGGGATTAAATACGTGGGGTTACGGGGATAGGGTGGGATATGTGTTGGTGTAGGGGTTACGGGGATCGGGTGGGATATGTGTCGGTGCAGGCTCGATGGGCTGAAATGGCCTCTATCTGCACTGTGGGGTTTCTGTGACTTCTGTGACTGTCTCCTCAAACTTTAAGGAGAACTTCTTCATCTCTTACGTTACCTCCAAGGTTTCAAGCTAAACATTTATTTTCCTGTTCAACAACTCCTAACTTTATAAAGCCAACATCCATCCAACACTTCAACCCTGCTTGGATATCTGGGGAGGTTTGCTCCAACACCGCTCCTCATTAGGATACAAGAGAAAAAACCTTGTCAGCTGACAAGTGATCTTGTCTCACCACTAGTCTCCAACCTTTCTCTATCTCTCTCATTTCTTGTCTTTCTCTACTTTATTCATAATATTGGCCCTGAAATTAGGATCGGGAGCTTGCCGCGCGTGCAAGCCCCCGATGTGCACTCACCCTGCGCGCCGACAACTGAAGCCCGGGCCTGCTTGCATTTCCTGTCACAGGCCCGGTTCAGATGTCGGCGCGATGTGCTTACCTGATCCAGCGGCGTAGTTAGTGCGATGTGCCGGCTGGGATCAGGTGAGCACTGTGCAGCCAATCAGGGGAGGGGAAACTCATTCATGAGTTTGCGAGTAAGAACTGTCAAACTCATGAAAAGTATGGGCTGCCAAAACACTACTTAAACTTTAAATAAACTTTTAAAAAACATCCCACTGATTATATTAACTATAAATAAGTTTAAAAAAATGTTTTAAACAATTCATCAATTTTTTGAAAAAAATAAAATTTTTAAAAATAGGGTCTGAAACTAAACTTACCTTACTGTAAATTCTTTAAAAATAATAAACCTGTGGAAAAAAAAATTCTAAATTGTACTAAAAGCCCACTTACCTGTAAAACTAAGTACTTACGTCTGTTTTTTCCACGCGTAAAAACCGGAGGCCTTTACACTCGGGCAACTCTGAAAAAAAAAAGCAATTTCTGCGCGCACGCGCTGCCTGTGCAGTCGCATGCGTTCTGCCTCTTAACCCCTTGGATCAGAGGACAGGAAATGCCGGTTTTCAGCGCATGCGCTGTGCATGCTGAAAACTGGCAATTCCTCCGCTCACACGCGTGAGTACCCCGTCCTTACTCACGCGTTGTGACAGGAATTACTGGGCCATTATGGTCAGTGCTTCTTTTTCTAAGGCCTGACAACTATCAACTGCTTCCCTACAATTCTTTTCTTCCTCCTGTAATCTTCAGACTTTTAAATCCCAAGCTAGGTGTCAGCTCATCACTGGTATTTTACACTCCTGGCCTTAGCCTTTCACCTTGGTTTCCCAAAGTAACCATTAACTGATCCAGGCAGCGGGCGGTCGAGGGGGTCATTCGGCCCGATTGCCTGCCTCTCTACCGCGGCCACATTCGCGCCCAGGTGGCCCTGGAGATGGAGCATGTGGTGTCCGCCGGCACGCTCAAGGCCTTCCGCGACCGGTGAGTGCCGCGGGGATTGGAGTGCGTCATCACCCCAGCCAACGAAATCTTAATTTAATATGTTAAGTTTTATTTAAAGTTATTTTAGTTAAAGTCGGTGGCCTAGAAATTCAGTATAGCCACTTTTGGGACGGTAAAGTCGGGCGGGCGCTAAAGTTTGCGCCCGCCGGAAAGTGGAGGCCACTTCGCCGATATTCAGTAGCTTTGGCCAAGGAGTTTGCTCGAGCGCTAAAACTGGCGTTGCACCCCTATCTTTAGGCGCTAAGCCGGCGGTGCAGACTGATACCGCCGAGGCCGGGCGCAGCGCAGGTGCGGTCATGTTTTGATTGACAGCAGACACCCTGGCGCCGGCCAGCTCTTAAAGGGGGAAAGGTCGACTTGGTCTGCTGCCACGCCCTGGATACTGCAGCCCTCCAGCTAGGCCTAAACACTGCTGCTGGAGAGAAATAGCACCAGCAAGGATGCAGAGGGCCCGTGAGCGAGCGCAGCGCTTCTCTGCCCATGATTTAAAGGTGCTGGTTAGGGCTTTGGAGAGGAGAAGAGATATCTTGTTCCTGGACAGTGGCAAGAAGGCTCCCAAGAGGCTGTACAGGAGAGCCTGGAGGGAAATCGGCCAGAGGGTCACAGCCAACAGCGATATCCCCAGGGCTGGTGACCAATGCCGGAAAAAGTTTAACGACCTCACTCGGTTGGTCAGGGTGAGTACCCTTTCCAGTGTCCTCCTCATCCTTGCATGTGCACCTCACATTATGGGCAAAGGGACCTCAAAGGCCTAATGGCCAGCCCTCCTCCAGCAGCTATGGCACTGGCATGAACATCAATAGCACTTTCTGCACTTTACACACTGGCCAAGCTATTCGACCATGGGAGGCAGTGCACACAACAACAGGGCACCACACTGGCCAAGCTATTCCACCATGGGAGGCAGTGCACACAACAACAGGGCACCACACTGGCCAAGCTATTCCACCATGGGAGGCAGTGCACACAACAACAGGGCACCACACTGTACTTAGAAGCCGTCCTTTCTCTTGCAGGCCAAGCTGGCCGAGAATCTGAAGAGCCGGACTGTCACCGGGGGAGGCCGTGCCCAGTTCCAGGAGCTCAGTGACCTGGAGGAGCGCGTGGGTGGACTCATGGGTGCCCGGGTGATTGGCCCCGTTGCAATTGGAGATGCCGACCCTGTGCTGGGCCCCAATGGTAAGGACATGACCGTTTGGACCTCTCTCATTCCCCTTGCGCTTCAGATCTACATCCTTTGCCACTGTCCGACCAATGCGCATAATGCCACCACTCATGCCTCCCTCGCTGACGCCCTGTCCTCACTCTAAAGCTACTCTTGTGCCTTCCTGCTTTCAGCTGGTGAGGAGGAGGTCCCTGAAGCTGCGAGTGTCAGTTCCTCGGAAGAGGAGGACGACGAGGAGCAAGAGGAAGGCGGCACATCGGGGGAACCCTCATCCGCGCCAGGGGATGGCAATGGAGGGGACACGTCTTGCCTGGAGGAGAGCCAGGGGGAAGTGTTGCAGGGGGGTGTAGCCCCTGTGCCTAGTGGCGTCCAGCCACGCGGGAAGGGTCGGGCAGCACGGCTGCCTTCTCCCCAGAGGGGGGAAGTGTTGCAGGGGAGTGCAGTTGCTGGGCCCAGTGGCGTCCAGCCACGCGGGAAGGGTCGGACAGCTCGGCTGCCTTCTCCCCAGAGGGGGGAAGTGTTGCAGGGGAGTGCAGTTGCTGGGCCCAGTGGCGTCCAGCCACGCGGGAAGGGTCGGCCAGCTCGGCGGCCTTCTCCCCAGAGGGAGAGTCCGGCCTCCAGTCCGGAGACGGTCCTCGCCCAGGAGGTGCGCCTCCTTGATCAAATGTCCGCGGACTCGGATCGTCGCCACACCGAGTTCATGGGGTTTGTGGCACAGTTGCCTGAGGCCATTGAGTCCCTGGCTCATAGTGTGGCCGATTTCGGGGCCTCACAGGCCAGGGGTTTCGAGCAACTTGCGGCAGCACAGGCCAGGGGTCTCGAACAATTCGGGGCATCACAGGACGCGAGTCGGGCAGAATTCAGGGCATCACAGGACGCAAGTCGGTCTGAATTCAGGGCAGCACAGGCAGCGAGTGGAGAGTTGACGAGTGGTGCCGTGCAGTCACTGGCTGGTCTGATGCGGGCACAGACCAGAGCAGTACGGGCACTCACTGCTGCCACACTCGCTGTGTCATGCACGCATCGCCAGGGCACCCGCCGCGCTGCTGCAGCACAGCGGTCTGGCCTTCCCCAGATTGCTGCGCTTGCTGCAGTGCCAGCCCGGCCGACTGCCAGTGTCTCTGGCGACCAGTGAGCGCCTGGCATCAGCCAGCTTGCCCCCATTGCTGCAGCCGCCACTGCCACTCCCCCAGCAAAGCTGCGACGAGCTGCTGGAGAGACTGATGCTGCCCAGCCACAGCTGCAGCAGTCAGCAGCCGGCCCCTCCAGGGCCGGAGCTCGTCTAGGCCGACCCCCAAGGGCATCTGCCGTCACGCATTGTGCCCCTCAGGAGCCTTCCCCCAGCCTTGCAACACCCACAGGGCCCAGGTTGAGGCGGAGCAGCAGGTCGGCCAGGGGCCGGAAAAGCCTGGACAAGGACTCGCCCTCTCGGCACACAAAGTAGAGTGTGTTGCCAAATGTTTTTTTATATGGGGGTGTTTGTGTTCTGTATGGGGGGGGTTTATTTTGGTAAGGCCGAAGATGAAGGCAAATGTTTTTTTATATGGGGGTGTTTGTGTTCTGTATGGGGGGGTTTGTCTTGGTAAGGCCGAGGATGAAGGCCATTTGGATGGACAAGTTTTGTTATTCCTCCCCAGGTTGTGGGAGTGAGATATGTTTTTGACTGTTTTTTGGGGGTCTTGTCTGTTTTTGGGTTTCATGTGGGAAGGGCCCTGAGTTTGTTCAATAAAGCTTTTTATTTATTCAGCTTGTCCATGTGTGATGTTTCAAGTGGTTGTTGCGTTAACCGGCTGAGGGCTTGCGGAGCGGCTGCATTCATGTGCCTTCATTGCCACAAGCCATTCCCTGACAGGGGGCCTAGAAGTGTCGTTCAATAAGCCGCCGACGGACGGCCCTTGGACCTTGTGGCTCCCTCCTGGGCTGGTACTCCTCCTCCTCCTCCTCCTCCTCCTCATGGTCCTCCTGTTCGTCCTCCTGAGGTGGTGGTCCAACGTGAGGTGGCAGTGCCTGAGTCCTGCGGATAGCCAGGTTGTGCAGCATGCAGCAAACGACGACGAACTGGGAGACTCTATCCGGCGAATACTGTAGAGATCCGCCGGAATGATCCAGGCAGCGGAACCATTGCTTGAGGACGCCAATCGTTTGCTCTATGATGTTCCTTGTGGCTTGATGGCTTTCGTTGTATGCCTCCTCAGCAGGGGTCCTGGGCGCGCGGAGCGGGGTCATGAGCCATGTACACAAAGGATAGCCTTTGTCCCCGATAAGCCATCCTCTTGGGGGAGGCTGTGCCTGGAACATGTCAGCCACAGTAGTCTGGCGCAGGATAAATGCATCGTGGCTGCTGCCTGGAAAGCGGGCATTGACAGCTAGGATGCGCTGCCTGTGGTCACACACCAGCTGTACATTGAGGGAATGGTAGCCCTTCCGGTTGCGGTAATCCTTGGCATTGTCGATAGGTGCCCGCATAGCCACATGCGTGCAGTCAATGGCGCCCTGCACCATGGGGAAGTCGGCGATCCTCGCAAATCCGACTGCACGCTGCTCCTGCCTCTCTAGGGTCATGGGGAAGGAGATGAATTGGTGTCTCCTTGCGAAAAGGGCATCGGTGACCTGCCGGATGCAGCGATGCACGGCGAACTGGGAGATGTTCGCTATGTCCCCAGCAGCGGCTTGGAAGGAGCCGCTTGCATAAAAGTTCAGAGCCACCGTGACCTTCACTTCCACCGACAGAGACGTCCTGCACATCAGCTGTGGACGCAGATCTCTGTGAAGCAGCTGGCAGATCTCTGCAACCACCTCCCTTCTGAAGCGCAGCCTCTTAACACAATGCGCGGCAGTCATGGTGAGATAGGACACCTGCTGGCGGTATTCCCTGAGTGGGTAAGGCCTACGTTGCCGACGCCTGATGGCCCCTCTGCGTCTAGGCATGGCTGCCCCTCTCACACAGCGTCTGCGAGCCCTTCGCACATAATGCTGGAACTGAGGGTTGGAACCCCATGCAGCCCCCATAATATACTTGCAAACAGTGAAATCACAATGAGTCAAATTTCCAAGCTCTGGCCAGAAGCCAAAAATACCTCTCCTATGTTGGCCCAAATCAGTAAGGTCTCTTCCTTGGTCTCTGTCCAGAAATCCGTAGCACTAAAGTCATTGCAGCAAAATGGCTGGCCTTTATAGTTCAGTCTAAGTGCCCTTTAATTAGTGCTCCCCGAGGCCCGCAGGGCCTCTGCTGCGTTCCACTTCACAGTTCTTAACAGCGCCACGCCCACATTGGGCGGGCGCCACTGAAGTTCCGGTTTGGGGCGCACAAACGGCGTTGCACGACGAAATGACGTCATAAGCTGCGCGCGCAGCTGAGCGCGCGCAAACACTTTGCGCCGGCGCTAAATGTCAACTGAAGTTGGGCGTAGGCGCAGATCGGTCTGCGCCCGGGCGCTAAGTGCCTAGCGCTCGAAATCTACTCTTATGGCGCTCACGGCTGGCGAACGCAACTGAATTTCTAGGCCTATTTGTTTAACAACACAATCAAAAGGAGTTCACCTTGATTTCTCAATTAATGCAACTGGTAGTGAATCATTAACAAGTAGCAGGTCACTGGCTAGGTATTAATTAATCTAGTGTCGTTGGGCTGGCTAAGCAGCTGAAACTGGTTTTGGGTCTAATTTGTTAGGTGTATAAAAAGAGGGTAGTAACAAAAGCACACTGTGCCCTATACTACTAATAAGAGGATAGTACAGTATTGACAAAAAGGAATGGCTTGCTAGATTGAGAAGTGGGAGTATACGGCGAAAGCAGGAGCAGAGTAATTTAATTGATGTTTAACTAGGTGAAGAATATAAACTTACTACTTAACTAAGATCTGTAGTAAGAATAATGGTACAAGACAGTGATATGTGGTTCCTTCAGGATGTGGGTGGTTTCTGTGGTAGATGTTGACTTGGGCAAACCTGAGAGTTATTTTGAGATGACCATTATGGTGAATTGGGTGGGGAAGTGCAGTGGATGTGGTGTACATGGACTTTTAGAATACCTTTGACAATGTAGTACATAAGAGACTGTTGCAGAAGATTAAGGGGTATGGAATTTGAGGGAGGAAAGCAATTTGAATTAAAAACTGGTTAGAAAAAGAGGAAACAGTAGGAGTTAAGGGCATAATAACAGAAAATGCTGGAAACACTCAGCCGGTCAGGCAGCATCTGTGGAGAGAGAAACAGAGTTAACTTTTCAGGTCTGTGACCCTTTGTCAGAACTGGTAAAAGTTGGAGATGTAATCGGTTTTAAGCAGGTGTCGAGGCCGGGAAAGGGAGGAGGAAGGAACTGAAGGCACAGTCTGTGCTAGGATTGAACTCTGGAGAGAGAAAATGTTGCAAATGGGGATGGCAGAATCATCAACAGCTGCTGCCTGAAAAAATGGGGTGGGGTGGGGGGTTATAGTCAGGAGTTAAGGGCAGTTTCTCTGTGTTGAATGTGGGCAGTGACTTATTGGTTTTGTTCTGTGACTGCTTCTGTTCATACGTATATCACTGTTTCTGTGTCTACACCCAAATCATTGATGTACAAATTTGTCGATGATCCTAAAAAAGGAGGCATAGTAAATAATTCTAAGGACCCATTGAGTTGCAAGTTGGTAGAATTCAATGTCAGTTTTATATTTAATAAAAATAAAAGTTGTTTGTTAAAAGCTTGGGTGACTTGGAAAAGCAGAGGGATTTAAAGGTTTAGGCTTATGACCTTAAAAGGTAAGAAGTCACACAACACCAGGTTATAGTCCAACAGCTTTATTTGAAATCACAAGCTTTCGAAGCGCTGCTCCTTCTTCAGGTGAAGTGGAGAAATGCATAAAGACACAGCTTATATAGTCAGAGAATCATGTCACCATTCACACCTTTGACTGCTGTGATTATCTCTCTGCCGAGGTGTGATAAATGGCAGTTGGAAAGGTTACCTGTAAACATCTGACATGATTCTCTGACTATATAAGCTGTGTCTTTATGCATTTCTCCACTTCACCTGAAGAAGGAGCAGCGCTCCGAAAGCTTGTGATTTCAAATAAAGCTGTTGGACTATAACCTGGTGTTGTGTGACTTCTTACATTTGTCCACCCCAGTCCAACTCCGGCATCTCCACACCATGACCTTAAAAGGAGCACCTCAAGTTGACAAGGTGACTTTTTTCTTTTAAAAAGTGCATGAATGGAATACTTGGCTTTATGGCAAGTGGTAAAGAATGTAAAAGTTGAGATGTAATGATTAATCTATAAAATCTTAATAAGGTAACTGTTGGGCTCCACTTGACAGTAAGGATGTTGAGACAATGCACGTTGCATTGAGCTTAAGCAGACTTTGGTAAGTGGCAGAGAAAGTCTTTTAAGTGCATTTACTGAATTTTAGTGAGTAAAAAAGTGAATTATTTAAAGTAAGTTAAATTTTTGAGTAAATTAAGCTGTTGGGGAGTTTAAACCGGAAGTAGAATCCGGGTATAAAAAGGGGCGGGCTTAGTGCTGCAGGCTGAGTGCAAGTTGCATTGAGCTTAAGCAGACTTTGGTAAGTGGGAGTTTGGGCAAGTGGGAGGTGAGGGGGTGCTTTTTGCTCTGTTTTGCTTCCCTCTCTCAGGCTAATCCAACACTGAGGACGTGGAGCAGTGAGACAATTCAACCGGACAGGTCCCCCAGACAGCATTCACGAGGGAAGTTGGTGATCAGCTGGTTGGTAGGTCCTCTTCCTTCTCTTCTATACCTTTAAGTTGGTAAGTCCTATTAAATAGTGGTGTAATATTATCATCTATATCTGGGCAGAGGGTCTTCATAACTAATAATAAGAAATTTAATTAATTACACAGATATGGGTGAACAGGTGATGTGTCACTGTTGCGAAATGTGGGAGCTGTTGGACCCCATTGAGGCTCACGGTGATTACATTTGCAATGTGTTTGCTGCGAGAGGAAATCAAGCTCCATGTTAAAGAGCTTGAGGCCGAGCTTCAGACACTGCGACACATCAGGGAGGGGGAGAAGTTCCTGGACTCTATGTTTCAGGAGGTGGTCACACCTATGAAATTAATTACTGCATATGTAGTCCGTGGTCAGGGACAGGACAGTGCGACTACGAGTGAGGAAGGTACAGGGATCCAGGATGTAGTGTTGAAGGAGCCGCAGCTCTTGTCAAGCAGGATCGAGATTCTTACTCCCTGTGAGGGCGGGAGCAGGGACTGCAGGGAGGATGAGCAACCTGGCCACAGCACCGTGGTACAGGGGGCCATTCAAGTGAAGGGAGTAAAAAGAAATGTTGTAGTGGTAGGGGATAGTATCATTACGGGGATAGATAGGGTTCTCTGCAGTCAAGAGCGGGAGTCCCGAAGGCTGTGTTGCCTGCCCGGTGCCAGGGTTAAGACATCTCTTCTGGGCTGGAAAGAAACTTGGAGTGGGAGGGGGAGGATCTAGTTGTCGTGGTCCATGTTGGTACAAACGACGTAGATAGGACAAGGAAGAAGGTTCTGTTAAAGGAGTATGAGCAGCTAGGGGTCAAATTACAAAACAGAACCTCAAGGGTAATAATCTCTGGATTATTACCTGAGCCACAAGCGAATTTGGCTAGGATAAATAAAATTAAAGAGTTAAATGCGTGGCTCAAAGACTGGTGTGGGAGAAATGGGTATTGCTTCTTGGGACACTGGCACCAGTACTGGGACAGGAGGGAGCTGTTCCATTGGGACGGACTCCACTTGGCCAGTGCTGGGACTAGATTCCTGGTGAATCATATAACTAGGGCTGTAGAGAAAGCTTTAAACTAATTAGTGGGGGGGAGGTTTCTAGAGAGCAAATAACAGAAATGACAACGGAGAAGGTCATAGACTTAGGTAGCAGTGGGGAAATTAAAAAACAGAACATGTCAGGAAGGGACAGAAGGTATGGAGTAAAAGGTAAAGTAGTAAAAGGGGAAAAAACAGGAACTAAGTGTCACAAAACATATTTGAAAGTTCTTTATCTGAATGCACGTAGCATTCGTAACAACATGAATGAGTTAATGGCACAAATAACTACATATGGGTATGATCTTGTGGCCATTACAGAAACATGGCTGCAGGGTGACCATGACTGGGAATTAAACATACCAGGTTATTTAACAACCAGGAAGGACAGGCAGGAAGGGAGGGGAGGTGGGGTGGCTATGTTAATAAAGGAAGGAATCACTATAATACAGAGAAATGATATTGGGTCAAAGGAGCGGGGTAGTGAAACAGTTTGGGTGGAGATAAGGAATAATAAGGGGGAAAAAACACTAGTGGGCGTAGTCTATAGGCCTCCGAACAGTTGCAACTCTGTTGGACGGAGTATAAATCAGGAAATAGTTGAGGCTTGTAATAAGGGAACAGCTATAATTATGGGGGATTTTAACTATCATATTAACTGGACAAATCAAATTGGGCAGAGCAGCCTTGAGGATGAGTTCATTGAGTGTATTAGGGATGGGTTTCTTGAGCAGTATGTAACTGAACTGACCAGGGGCAAGCAACCTTAGATTTGGTCCTGTGTAATGAGACAGGATTAATTAAAAATGTCGTAGTAAAGGATCCCCTTGGAATGAGTGACCATAACATGGTTGAATTCCATATTCAAGTAGAGGGTGAGAAGGTTGGATCTCAAACAAGCGTGCTGAGCTTGAATAAAGGAGACTATGAAGGTATGAGAGCGGAATTGATTAGAGTGGACTGGGAAAATAGATTAAAGGGTAAGACGGTACATGATCAGTGGTGTACATTTAAGGAGTTATTTTACAACTTCCAAAAAATATATATTCCACTGAGGAAAAAAGGGTGCAAAAGAAAAGATAGCCATCCGTGGCTAAGTAAAGTAATTAAGGATAGTATCCAACTAAAAACAAGGGCATATAAAGTAGCCAAATCTAGTGGGAGGATAGATGATTGGGAAGTCTTTAAAAGACAGCAAAAAGTAACTAAAAGATTGATTAAGAAAGGAAAGATAGATTATGAAAGTAAATTAGCAAAAAATATAAAAACAGATAGCAAATGTTTCTACAGTTATATAAAAAGAAAAAGGGTGGCTAAAGTCCCTTAGAGGATGAGACTGGGAAATTAATGGTGGGAAACATGGAGATGGCAAAAACGCTGAACAAATATTTTGTATCAGTCTTTACGGTAGAGGACACTAAGAATATCCCAACACTGGACAAACAGGGGGCTCCAGGGGGAGAGGAGCTAAATACGATTAAAATCACTAAGGAAGTGGTACTTGGTAAAATAATGGGACTCCAGGCGGATAAATCCCCTGGACCTGATGGCTTACATCCTAGGGTCTTGAGGGAAGTGGCGGTAGGGATTGTGGATGCATTGGTAATAATTTTCCAAAACTCCCTGGACTCAGCAAAGGTCCCGGCAGATTGGAAAACTGCTAATGTAACACCCTTATTTAAAAAGGGTAGTAGGCAGAAGGCTGGAAACTATATACCTGTTAGCCTAACATCTGTGGTTGGTAAAATGTTGGAGTCCATTATTAAGGAGACAGTAACGGGACATTTGGATAAACATAATTTAATAGGACAAACTCAGCATGGTTTCATGAAGGGGAAGTCATGTTTGACAAATTTGCTTGAGTTCTTTGAGGAAGTAACATACAGGGTGGATAAAGGAGAACCAGTGGACGTAGTGTATTTAGACTTCCAAAAGGCATTTGACAAGGTGCCACACAAGATTATTGCTCAAGATAAAAAATCACAGGATTGGGGGTAATATTCTGGCGTGGGTGGAGGATTGGCTCTCTAACAGAAAGCAGAGAGTTGGGATAAATGGTTCATTCTCAGACTGGCAATCAGTAACTAGTGGTGTTCCGCAGGGGTCAGTGCTGGGTCCCCAACTCTTTACAATCTATATTAACGATTTGGAGGAGGGGACCGAGTGTAACATATCAAAGTTTGCAGATGATACAAAGATGGGAGGGAAAGTAGTGAGTGAGGAGGGCATATAAAACCTGCAAAGTGACATGGACAGGCTAAGTGGGCAGAGATTTGGCAGATGGAATACAATACTGGAAAGTGTGAGGTTATGCACTTTGGCAGGAAAAATCATAGAGCAAGTTATTATCTTAATGGCAAGAAACGGGAAAGTACTGTAGTACAAAGGGATCTGGGGGTCCTGGTGCACGAAACTCAAAAAGTTTGTATGCAGGTGCAGCAAGTGATCAAGAAGGCCAATGGAATGTTGGCTTTTATTGCTAGGGGGATAGAATATAAAAACAGGGAGGTATTGCTGCAGTTGTACAAGGTATTGGTGAGACCGCACCTGGAATACTGCATACAGTTTTGGTGTCCATACTTAAGAAAAGACATACTTGCTCTCGAGTCAGTACAAAGAAGGTTCACTCGGTTAATCCCTGGGATGAGGGGGTGGTCATATGAGGAGAGGTTGAGTAGATTGGGACTCTACTCATTGGAGTTCAGAAGAATGAGAGGCGATCTTATTGAAACATATAAGATTGTGAAGGGGCTTGATCGGGTGGATGTGGTGAGGATGTTCCCAATGATGGGTGAAACTAGATCTAGGGGGCATATTCTTAGAATAAGGGGCTGCTCTTTCAAAACTGAGATGAGGAGAAACTTTTTCACTCAGAGGGTGGTAGGTTTGTGGAATTTGCTGCCCCAGAAAGCTGTGGAAGCTACATCATTAAATACATTTAAAACAGAAATTGATAGTTTCCTAGAAGTAAAGGGAATTAAGGGTTACGGGGAGTGGGCAGGAAATTGGACGTGAGTCTAGGTTCGGAATGGTCATGGCCCTGTGGGTAGTGGAGCGGGCCCAGGGGCCGTGTAGCCTGGTTCTGCTCCTACTTCTTGTGTTCTAATTCTGTGTTGGATTTCAGGAGATGGTTTTATTCCTGTTCCTGGCTGGGGTGGAGATTGCCTTTACAGATGGTAAGTACTGTAGAAAATATAGGGACAGAGTGATCTCCTGGACAAGTTTCGATCGCCTAGATGGGTCGGAGAGGAATTTCCCAGATTTTTTTCTCCCAAATTGGCCATTGGGTTTTATATCTGGTTTTTCGCCTCTCCCGGGAGATCACATGGGTTCGGGTGGGATGGAGAGTGATAGAAGATTTGAGGTTAGGATCAGATCAGCCATGATCTTATTGAATGGTGGAGCAGGCTCGAGGGGCCGATTGGCCTACTCCTGCTCCTATTTCTTATGTTCTTATGTTCTTATAGAGGGTACAGTGAAGATTCATAAGGATGTTGCCTGGAATGAGAAAATACGAGGGCGGAGAAATTGGGGCTCTTTGTTACAACAGAGGATATTAAGGAGTGGTTTGGTGGTGATGTTTCAGATTATGAAGGGATGGGACAAGGTAGCGATAGAGTTTCCAGTGGAGAAGGGCCCTAGAACAAGGGGACATGGGTATAAGATTAAATCTGAGAGATTTAGAACTCTGTCCCTAGTAAGTTCAAATGAAAAGTTACCAACTCTTGCTGAAGGAGGTTGCTGGAAGAGTCATCAAATTATAAAAATTGTGACTTGTTTATTAGTAGCCCAGCACAATGTCTCCAATACTGGGATTTTCCTCCTGCGCTTCTGCTGCTGTAACTTTACAAATCCTATAAATGGGGCTTTCTGCTGACAATGGACAGAAGCCCCAAGGGACTTTATGTTGCAACCTCTTTTTGTTTAATTTCGGTGATTGATGGCAATTGCCATCCCCAATAAAAAAAGGAAACATATGCCCCTTCTTAAAGAGGCGCAACCAATAAAACGGTAACTTAAACAAAATTTAAATGAAACTTAACAAATTAAATCAAAATTCTATTTCGGGGGGTGATGAAGTGCTCCAATCGCTCCGGTGCCCACTGGTTGCAGAAGGCCTCAAGCATACCAGCGGACGCTGTGTAAGTGGTTTTTGATCCTAGCCTAATTGCTAGACGGACGGTTTGAATCGCCCCCACCTTATGAAAGTTCTATACCCAGGAACTATTATTCAGAGTGTAAATGGAATAAGTCACGGACAGGAATGCTTCGGTGAAAAATCAAACTTATATTTATTTGGTCTACCATACACTGGCTAAAACATGCACTACTAAACAAAATCACTGTCTATGTGGAGAATAAAGTCCAAGTTACAAACAACATACATACAGTAAAAAACTGGGGACTATAACAAGCAGTAATTCCCTTGTTGCTATGGTGAACTCTAATTCCACCCCTACCAACGAATTACCCAGTCACATAAACCCCTTCGCCTGGCCGAACCAAACGAAGCTCCGCCCCCCCCCTCGGAATAGCCCAAAAACTTCACTTCTGAGAAAAACCCTGAGCCCCTTACACCTCACCCAGCTTGCCTGGGATATCTGGTTACCAGCTTGGCTCCATTGCTTCGCTCAGCGGCTTCTTCCTCTGGTACTTCTTGTTAAGTCGATCTTGGTGGAGCAAGGAAGCGAGAGAGAGAGTCATAGAGTCATAGTCATAGAGTTATACAGCACAGAAAGAGGCCCTTCGGCCCATCGCGTCCGCGCCGGCCATCAAGCCCTGTCTAATCTAATCCCATTTTCCAGCATTTGGTCCATAGCCTTGTATGCTATGGCATTTCAAGTGCTCATCCAAATGCTTCTTGAATGTTGTGAGGGTTCCTGCCTCTACCACCCTTTCAGGCAGTGAGTTCCAGATTCCAACCACCCTCTGGGTGAAAAAGTTTTTCCTCAAATCCCCTCTAAACCTCCTGCCCCTTACCTTGAATCGATGCCCCCTTGTTATTGACCCCTCTACTAAGGGGAAAAGTTCCTTTCTATCCACCCTATCTATGCCCCTCATAATTTTGTATACCTCAATCAGGTCCCCCCTCAGCCTTCTCTGCTCTAAGGAAAACAACCCCAGCCTGTCCAGTCTTTCTTCATAGCTGAAGCGCTCCAGCCCAGGTAACATCCTGGTAAATCTCCTCTGCACCCTCTCCAAAGCAATCACATCCTTCCTATAGTGTGGCGACCAGAACTGCACACAGTACTCCAGCTGTGGCCTTACCAGCGTTTTGTACAGCTCCATCATAACCTCCCTGCTCTTATATTCTATGACTCGGCTAATGAAGGCAAGTATCCCATATGCCTTTTTAACCACCTTATCCACCTGTTCTGCTGCCTTCAGGGATCTATGTACATGCACACCAAGGTCCCTCTGATCCTCTGTCTTTCCTAGGGTCTTACCATTCATTGTGCATTCCCTTGCCTTGTTAGTCCGTCCAAAATGCATCACCTCACACTTTTCAGGGTTAAATTCCATTTGCCACTGTTCCTCCCATCTGACCAACCCATCTATATCGCCCTGTAGCCTGAGGCTTCCCGCCTCGCTATTTACCACCCCACCAATTTTCGTGTCATCTGCGAACTTACTGATCATACCTTTTACATTCACATCCAAATCATTAATGTAGACCACAAACAGCAAGGGACCCAGCACCAATCCCTGCGGTACCCCACTGGACAAAAGCTTCCAGTCACAAAAACAACCTTCCACCATCACCCTCTGCCTTCTGCCACTAAGCCAGTTTTAGATCCAATGTGCCAAGTCACCCTGGATCCCATGGGCTCTTACCTTCCTGACCAGTCTCCTGTGCGGGACTTTATCAAAGGCCTTACTGAAATCCAAGTAAACCACATCCACTGCACTACCCTCATCCACACATCTAGTCACCCCCTTGAAGAATTCAATCAAATTGGTCAGACATGATCTTCCCTTGACAAAGCCATGCTGGCTATCCCTAATTAATCCCTGCCTCTCCAAGTGGAGACCAATTCTGTCCCTCAGAATTTTTTCCAATAATTTCCCTACCACTGATGTTAGGCTCACTGGCCTGTAATTCCCTGGTTTATCCCTACTACCCTTCTTGAATAATGGTACTATGTTAGCTGTTCTCCAATCCTCTAGCACATCCCCTGTGGCCAGAGAGGTTCTGAAAATTTGTGTCAGAGCCCCTGCAATCTCCTCCTTTGCCTCACATAGTAGCCTGGGATACATCTCATCCGGGCTTGGGGATTTATCCACTTTTAAGCCTGCTAAAACCGATAGTACCTACTCCCTCTCGATGCTAATATGTTCAAGTATATCACAGTCCCCCTGCCCGATTCCTATGTCCACATCGTCCTTCTCCATAGTGAACACAGATGCAAAAAATTCATTTAAAACCCCACCTACATCCTCTGGCTCTACACATAGTTTGCCACTTTGGTCCCTAATGGGCCCTACTCTTTCCCTAGTTATCCTCTTGCCCTTAATATACTTATAAAACACCTTAGGATTTTCCTTTATTTTGCTTGCCAGTGTTATTTCATGGCCCCTCCTCGCTCTCCTAATTTCTTTTTTAAGTATCCCCCTGCACTTTTTATACTCCTCTAGGGCTTCCTCTGTCTTTAGTCCTTTGTATCTGCCAAAACCCCCCCTTTTTTACCTAAACCATTCTTGTATATCCCTTGATATCCAAGGTTCCCTGGGCTTGTTGGTCCCACCCTTGACCTTTACGGGAACATGTTGCCATTGTACTCTCTCAATTTCCTTTCTGAAAGACTCCCATTGCTCCGATGTGGATTTTCCTTCAAGTAGCTGATCCCAGTCCACATTGGCCAGATCCTGCCTTATCATATTAAAATTGGCCTTCCCCCAATTTAGAACCTTTATTTCCGGTCCATCCTTGTCCTTTTCCATGACCACCTTAAATCTCACTGAATTATGGTCACTGTCACCAAAGTGCTCACCGACTAACACTTCTACCACTTGCCCGGCCACATTCCCTAGAATTAGGTCCAGTACCGCCCCCTCTCTTGTAGGACTTTCTACATGCTGGCTCAAAAAGCTCTCCTGGATGCACTTTAAGAATTCTGCACCCTCTAAGCCTTTCACACTCTGATTATCCCAGTTAATATTGGGGAAGTTGAAATCCCCCACTATAATTACCCTATTATTTGCAGACTTCTCTGAGATTTGCCTACATATCTGTTCCTCTATCTCCCCCTGGCTGTTTGGGGGCCGACAGTACACTCCCAGCAAAGTGCTAGCCCCCTTTTTGTTTTTAAGTTCAACCCATATGGCCTCATTAGAGGAACCTGTTTATATATCATCCCTCCTTACAGCAGTAATTGTCTCCTTAATTAATATTGCGACACCCCCTCCTCTTTTACCCCCCCTCTGTCTCGCCTGAAGATTCTATACCCCAGAATATTGAGCTGCCAGTCTTGCCCCTCCCTCAACCATGTCTCCGTGATAGCAACAATATCATATTCCCATGTGTTCATCAACAACTTCAGTTCATCCACCTTATTTGTAAGACTCCTTGCATTAAAATAAATGCCATTTAGCCTTGCCCTACTCCCTTGTGCTGTTACATATTTGCTCTGCCTTCCAGTCTGACTTATTTTTTCCTCTATATTTGGCTGTACATCACCCCCTATTATAGCACCATTCTGTATCCCATCCCCCTGCCAAGTTAGTTTAACCCCCCCCCCGAACAGTGCTAGCAAACCTCCCCGCAAGGATATTTGTTCCGTTCTGGTTCAGGTGCAACCCGCCCCACTTGTACAAGTCCCACCTTCCCCAGAAGCAGGCCCAGTGATCCAGGAAACTAAAGCCCTCCCTCCTGCACCAACTCTTTAGCCACGCATTCATCTGCTCTATCCTCCTATTCCTATACTCACTAGCACGTGGCACCGGGAGTAATCCAGAGATTACAACCTTTGAGGTCCTGCTCTTTAGTCTGCTACCTAGCTCCCTAAATTCTTGCTGCAGGACCTCAACCCTCTTCCTACCCATGTCATTGGTCCCAATGTGAACCACGACCTCTGACTGTTCACCCTCCCCCTTCAGAATGCCCTGCGGCCGTTCAGTGACATCCTTGACCCTGGCACCAGGGAGGCAACAAACCATCCTGGAGTCACATCTACGGCCACAGAAACACCTATCTGTTCCCCTTACGATAGAATCCACTACCACTATTGCTCTCCCACTCTTTTTCCTCCCTTCCTGAGCAGCAGAAGCACCCCTGGTGCCAGGAAGTTGGCTGCTGCTGCCTTCCTCTGGTAAGTCATCCCCCTCAACAGTATCCAAATTGGTATACCTGTTTGAGAGGGGGATGTCCACAGGGGACCCCTGCACTACCTGCCTGCTTCTACTGCTCCGCCTGATGGTCACCCATTTCCCTTCTGCCTGTGCAGCCCTTACCTGCGGTGTGACCAACTCACTAAATGTGTTACTCACGACCCTCTCAGCATTGTGAATGCTCCAAAACTCTTCCATCCGCAGCTCCAGCGCCGCAATGCGGTCTACTAGTAGCTGCAGCTGGATACATTTCTGGCACACATGGCCGTCAGGGACACAGGCAGCATCCCTGAATTCCCACATAGAGCAAGAGGAGCATTACATGGGGCTGGGCTGTCCTGACATGACTTACCCTTTAATTAATTTAAATTAATTCAATACCACCAATTAAAGATGTACACTAGGGCGCTTGTATGGTTTACCAACAGTCCCCGCTACACCAGAAAGACCTTAGTAACTATAAACCAGAGTTAAAGTTTAAAAAATAGAGAAATACTCACCAACCAATCACTTACCTGCTCCCTGGTGACGTCACACTCTGATTACTTTTTACCTCTCTCCCCACTGCTGAGTTGGTATGCCTCGCTGCTGCCGCCGCTTTTATGCTCCGCCTCGGTCGCTGCTCTCCCCCAGGTCCAGCCGCTGTGGTCGGGCCTCGCTGCTGCCGTCGCTTTTATGCTCCGCCTCGGTCGCTGCTCTCCCCCAGGTCCAGCCGCTGTGGTCGGGCCTCGCTGCTGCCGTCGCTTTTATGCTCCGCCTCGGTCGCTGCTCTCCCCCAGGTCCAGCCGCTGTGGTCGGGCCTCGCTGCTGCCGCCGCTTTTATGCTCCGCCTCGGTTGCTGCTCTCCCCCAGGTCCAGCCGCTGTGGTCGGGCCTCGCTGCTGCCGTCGCTTTTATGCTCCGCCTCGGTCACTGCTCTCCCCCAGGTCCAGCCTCTGTGGTCGGGCCTCGCTGCTGCCGCTGCTTTTATGCTCCGCCTCGGTCGCTGCTCTCCCCCAGGTCCAGCCGCTGAGAGAGAATGGTGGAAATGAATCTATCTTTATAGTAGTCTGGCTACCCCTATCTTTTCCCGCCAATCTTTAAAATCCTTTTGTTTCTAAGCACTCCGGTGCTTAATCAGTGATGGGTCGTCCTCGGACCCATGAGTATTGGATTAATGGCCCTAAGTCTGGGGCATATCTTTCGGTCTTTGTGTTGGGAAAAAACTGGCTCCTTTTCGGCTGGCTGAGGCCAGTGGGTTCATTGCTCTGCTTCTCTTCTGAGATGGAGGTGAGAAGTGCTTGGCTTATTAGAGTGGCTCCAAGTTCAATGGCCCCCTTCCTTTTTCCAGGACTGTCTGGCGAACCCATACATTCTGGATGACTGACGGTTCTTTTGTCACAGCCAACTGCCATGCATTCTCTGGAGTTTTAACAAATCAGTTCACCACGCATTTGCACAGGGTGATCCCACCACAGGGAAAACACCCTCAGCCCATAAAGTCCACAAAAATATTCTCGACTGAGTCCATTCTTCAAACAGAGATTTTCAATCTCTTCAGTTGCGTGCTCCATCTTCAGGGACATTTTATTTTTATTAATAGAAAACTGGGTGTCCTTGTACACGAGTCACTGAAAGTGAATGTGCAGGTGCAGCAAGCCATTAGGAAGGCAAATAGTATGCTGGTCTTCATTACAAGAGGATTTGAGTACAGGAGTAAAGAAGTCTTACTCTAATTATATAGGGCCTTGGTGAGACCACACCTGGAGTACTGTGTACAAGTTTGGTCTCCTTACCTAAGGAAGGATATACTTGCCGTAGAGGGAGTGCAACGAAGGTTCACGAGATTGATTCCTGGGATGGCGGGACTGTCGTATGAGAAGAGATTGAGTAAACTAGGCCTGTATTCTCTTGAATTCAGAAGAATGAGAGGGGACCTCATTGAAGCATACAAAATTATTTTGTAGGGTGGATGCTGGGAGAATGTTTCCCTTGGCTGGGGAGTCTAGAACCAGGGGCCACAGCCTCAGGATAAAGGGTAGGCCATTTAGGACTGAGATGAGAAGAAATTTCTTCACACAGAGGGTAGTGAATCTTTGGAATTTTCTACCCCAGAGGGCTGTGGAGGCTCAGTCATTGGGTATATTCAAAACAGAAGTCGATAGATTTCTGACTAGTGAGGGCATCAAGGGATATGGCGATAGGGCCGGTGAATGGATTTGAGGCAGAAGATCAGCCATGATCTCATTAGTGGCGGAGCAGGATCGAAGGGCCGAATGGCCTACTCCTGCTCCTATTTCTTATGTTCTTATGACACCCGGGCGCGAACGTAAACTTTATGCTGCAAGTCTTTTTGTGCTCCAAGCAACCAGTATGACCAACTTTGTGAGACACTTGGCTCCAGCTGAGCCATCTTGTCGCCTAAAATAAAATCTGTTTATTAACCAGTAACTGTCTGAATAGTAGGTGTGTTTGAGTCTTCCAGTGGTAAGATTAGAAGTTCAAGGAGCCCGGTTACCTGTGGTTCCAACTCTCAGCTGGGTCACAGAAGGGAAACTGGCAGATTGACTCCCCCCATTGAATGACCTCCTTGTAAGCACCCATCAAAGAACAGCTTTGGAGGCTGCCACAGAGAAACCCATGTTCCAGACTGCTCAACTCCTGTCAATAGACGGCATAACAGACTAGGTAATCACTAAGGAATGTGGCCAAAATATAAATAATTCTAAAATTGCCACAAGTACATATTTTGGAGAGTTATGAAGTGAAAACGGCTCCATGTATCCGCTATAAATATGTCGGCTTTAGCTCCGTGATAGTACTCTCACCCGAGTCCTGGGTTCAAGCCCCACTCCAGGATAATCTAGACTGACACTCCAGTGCAGTACTGAGGAAGTTGGAGGTGCTGTCTTTCAGCTGGGATGTTAAACCACATTCCTGTCTTCCATCTCAGGTGGACCAATAGCCTGGCCATTTACCCCTTAACCAACATCACCAAAAACAGGTTATTTCATTACTGTGAAATTGACTGCTGAGTTTCCCTACATTTTAAGTATTTCATTGGCTGTGAAGCAATTGGGGCCATCCTGAGGTTGTGAACAGTGATATATAAATGCAAGCTCTTCCTTCTAGAAACGAATTATCGGTGAATGTTGGAAATCATTGTGATCTTTATTAGCTGCTCTGAGGGGGAGAATTAATGAGCAACAGATCGACCCTTGAGCTAATTCTTTTCACTAAGCATTTAACAAACACGTAAATCTTGATATTAAATAGTGGTGAATATCCCATATATTCCCAAGGCAATTATTGTCCTTTTTTTCCCCCCTTGTTAGAGAGAAAGCTGGTATTGGACAAACATATCATAAGTCACAAAAATCCCATAAACTTTACTAGATGAAGGATTTGTCTGGCAGCCCTGTTAAATCCCTCTCCAGAACTTCCTCTCCAGAAGCCGGATACGGGCTGCTTTTTCCATTAATGGTGTAATGTTTATCAGGGCATTTGGTAATGTCTGTCTGGTCCTTTCTTGAAATCCACTGAAAAATTATCAGCAGCATTTAGCAAATCAGCTGCAGATATTTCCTTGATTCTTTTGTCTAAGCTTTTCCAATTTTGAAATTGAGCAATATCTTTTGTAAGGTAAGTCTCTGGGTCACAGTATTATCCCTGTGTAACAACAACAGCAACAACTTGTATTTATATAGCATCTTTTAATGTAGTAAAACATCCCAAGGCGCTTCACAGGAGTATTAAAAGACAAAAAATTTGACACCGGGCCACATAAGGAGAAATTAGGGCAGATGACCAAATGCTTGGTCAAAGAGGTAGGTTTTAAGGAGTGTTTTAAAGGAGGAGAGAGAGTTAGCGAGGCGGGGAGGTTTAGGCAGGGAATTCCAGAGCTTAGGGCCTAGGCAACAGAAGGCACGGCCGCCAATGGTGGAGCGATTATAATCAGGGATGCTCAAGAGGGCAGAATTAGAGGAGTGCAGATATCTCGGGGGGGGGGTTGTGGGGCTGTAGGAGATTACAGAGATAGGGAAGGGGCGAGGCCATGGAGAGATTTGAAAAGAAGGCTGAGAATTTTGAAATCGAGGCGTTGCTTAACCGGGAGCCAATGTAGGTCAGCGAGCACAGGGGTGATGGGTGAACCGGACTTGGTGCGAGTTAGGACGCGGGCAACCGAGTTTTGGATGACCTCAAGTTTACGTAGGGTGGAATGTGGGAGGCCAGCCAGGAGTGGGTTGGAATAGTCAAGTCTAGAGGTAACAAAGGCATGGATGAGGGTTTCAGCAGCGGATGAGCTGAGGCAGGGGAGGAGACGGGCGATGTTACGGAGTTGGAAATAGGCGGTCTTAGTTATGCTGCGGATATGTGGTCAGAAGCTCACGTATATAGGGTTATAGTCTACCTCAGACTCATGCTTCTGTTCAGCAAGGTTCCATACCTTGCCTCGCAAAGTTATCCCTTGTGTCCAGTATTTTATACCTTTTTGAAAAATATCCACATACAACGTGCAAAGAAGAACCCATACAAAGAAGGTAAGCTATGAGGAAAGATTAGGGAAGCTCAAGAAAGAAGATATTTTAGGGGGGTAGCCTCTTAATTATTTTATATGCGCTCAGGGTTACATAGACAAGGTACACTCAGAATATTACTGCAAATCAACTTTACATGGATCCGGATAAATTGGGAGTAATCCTCCAGGCAAGGTAGTAAGGAATAAACATTAGGGATGTTGACAAGCAACTGGATGCTGTAATAGAGATGGATAGTCTTCGTGGGCCTAGTGGCCTTATCTTGTCCTTGATTTTTCGTGTATTATGTAAAGGTACTTTTTTTTTGTAAAATGACTTGGTTAAAATTTCTGCTCATTAGATGAAGAATGTTAGTTTTTGTCTTAGGGTTGCACCCCACTTACCCAAGTCCAGAGAGCTTTGGCCTGACGAGACACTCATGCCAAGTCTGAGCTATACTCAAACCCAAATCCTGAGGTGAATGGCTAGTGTAGTCAAGCACATCGCCTACTGAGTTGGTAAAGATTGACACTGATGGTATCTGTGGTGATATTTGCAGGCTGAACTGTTGGATGCTCATCACTTAGCTTGGTAACAACATTAATCCAGAGCATGCCTTGTAATGTATGATAGTGTAATTTAATGGGGGGGAAATAGTCACTATAATAGTGATGGCTGTTAATTATAGCCCATTCACATTTCAGAGGCAATATGCCCATTCAACTATTAAACTGACTAGCTAGGTGTGTTACGCTTTTTAGTTTTCCATACTATATGCTCATTAACCTTTTTAAATGCACCACTGAATGTTATCCTTGGATTAGACTTAATGGGCTGGATTTTATCAATGGACTCCCACTTTTGGGGTTTTAGTCCCGCCTCCATCGAGTTGTGGCCAACCCACTCAATTTTCCCTTGATTGACCTTGTTGAGCCCGCCCAGTGGGCTCAGCAGGCCAATTAAGGGCCACCTGGCAACAGGTGATGTCACAGATTGACATTTCATCTGTCAAGAGCTTTTGACAGATGAAATATCAGCATTTGACAGCTCTTTGAAACTGTCAAACACTGACAATCTGTACTCTAAGTTAATTCCTTCCTCCCAGGCTGATTTAGAGACCACTCCAGAACAGAAAACAGAAGGCTGCAACGTTTGACAGCTCGCGGCCATTCTGCTTTCTGTGCCGGTGAGATGAGGGACTCCCGAGACCTGAAGGAAGGAAGCCTGCATTAGTAAGTAAAGGTAAGTAAAACTTATTTATACACTTTACACACACCAAACACACTTACCTCTGCACTCATGCACCCATCACTCACCTGAACACCGGACATCTCGAACCCTCCAAGTCCTTCAGCCAGACGGCCCACCTCGCTAACTTGGCATGGTTTGGAGCCATCGGGAAGCCCACACTTCAGGGATAAAAATAGGGATTAGGCTAAAAACTGCCTGTTAACTACCTGTTAACAGGCAGTTAATTGGCACTAACCCCTTTCCCGCCTCGGGGAGGCGGCTCCCAGCACAGGTCGGGCACCTGCCTCCTGGGAAATGGGCATGGAGGCGGGTTGGGGGCGGGATAGGTTTGTGCCCCCGATTTCGCGATTTTAACACCCCACATGCCTCCATTCCCGTCTCCACGGCCCTGGGAAATTCTAGCCCAATGCCTCCAAGAATTACAAGTACATTTTTTAGATTATTTTGCAACATTAATTGCGAGCGATTGTTCTGCTCAATACATCGGGTTGCCCTTAAGCAATAGGTTTAATAGTGGAGATTGCTGAGAATACTGCAATTTTGTTTGAGCACCACAGAGGTTGAGTATTTGTGTAAAAAAAATTCCCTTGAGATTAAAGATGTGTTTATTCATACTGACTAGGGCAGTCCCAATCTCATTTCAACTAGGATGGGATTAGACTCATTTAAAATTGGCCTTAGTATTCCTAGATTAGAGAAGGAAAAATCAGCTAGGATTCCGTGTCCCTGAGCACTATCCTTGAGGGATATTAGGTGAGAACAGGAATGATCTTGAATGGGATGCTCATTGCAGCTGAATAGACTCTCAAAACTCAGTCAACACATGCACATAAGTAATGGGCGGGGCATCCGCGATTTCCGGTTAAAATGCAGTGGGGGTGGGAATTACGTCAGCAGAGTGCAACTTTGACCGTTTGAACTAGACCCCACCTGCCTGGGGTGGGCACCTGACATGCAGCCAGAAACTGGTCGGGGGGGGGGGTGCGAGAATGGTGCAGGAAGGGTGCGGGGAGCCCCCAGACGCGATTTGCCCACCCCGTTCTCAGCAGGCGGATTGGGTTAAAATCCGCTCCGATATTTTCTGTCATGTTTCTGCTGCCCTTCCAAAAACGCATAAATACAATTTACTGCTGAGTTGCCGCCTATCAGATTTCCGCACACTGCTGCAGCTTTAGCTCTGTTTTTGGAGATAAAACGAGATGCAGATGACTTCATGACTGCGCTCCCTGCATTCAAAACACCGCACTTAATATTTCTGCACTAACTTTAATCCACACATGGTGATAGAACATTTTCTGATTTTAATTAATCCTTCCACATCACTTCAAAATCATTGTGAAACATAAGGCACCAAGGGAAGTGCAGATGGAGCCAAATAAATTGAAACTAAAATTGAATATGTGTTTGCGGCCACCCAGGAGAATGCGTTAAGCATTCAGCCGTTTCTGTCTGTTTCTATCTGCATCCTTTAACCCTCCCGTCAACACAGGTCTACTCTTGGATCTGAATACCAATGGTTTCCAGCTACAAGACCATGGATTAAAAATTGGTTAACAGACAGGAAACAGAGAGTAGGAATAAATGGGTCTTTTTCAGGGTGGCAGGCGGTGACTAGTGGGGTACCGCAGGGATCAGCGCTTGGGCCCCAGCTATTCACAATATATATCAACGATTTGGATGAGGGAACCAAACGTAATATTTCCAAGTTTGCTGACGACACGAAACTAGATGGGAGGGGATCTCATTGAAACGTATAAAATTCTGACAATGCTAGAAAAGACTGGATGCAGGGAGGATGTTTCCCCTGGCTGGGGGGTCTAGAACGAGGGGTCACAGTCTCAGGATACGGGGTAGGATATTTAGGACTGAGATGAGGAGAAATTTTTTTGCTCAGAGGGTGGTGAACCTATGGAATTCTCTACCACAGAAGGCTGTGGAGGCCAAGTCACTGAATATATTTAAGAAGGAGATAGATAGATTTCTAGACACAAAATGCATCAAGGGGCATGGGGAGAGAGCAGAAATATGGTATTGAGATAGAGGATCAGCCATGATCATATTGAATGGCGGAGCAGGCTCGAAGGGCCAAATGGCCTACTCCTGCTCCTATTTGTCTATGTTTCTATATTTCTAAATGAGAGGTGGTGATAATAGCAAATGGATACTTAATGGCCCTGATTTGTAGATCTACCGGTCACTTATCTTCATAATGGCTGAGCCCAGCTGATCGACCAGGGTCAGGCTTATTTACGTTTTTTGGCAAGCTGCTGGCAGTATGGCTGCTTGTGTTGGGTCGGCCGCCTTTAGGTGGAGAGGAGGGAAATAGCCACGGACAGCCTGCCGCATCACATAGCCAGTCACTGTTGTAATGTAAGGACACGCGACAACTAATTTGCGCACAGCAAGGTCCCACAAACAGCAGTCAGGTAAGTGACCAGATAATCTGGTTTTGGTGTTTGAGGGATAAATGTTGGCTGGGACCAGCTCTTCTTCGAAAAGTGCCGCGGGAACTTTACAGCCACCTGAGAGGGCTGACAGGGCTTCGGTTTAACGTCTCATCTGAAAGACGGCACCTCTGACAATGCAGCATTCCCACAGTACTGCACTGGAGATGGGGTTTGGCTGAGCCAAGGCTGACACCACTAGTGGATAATGGAATATTAATATGAACATGGTAAATGTTTGTCCACTAATATCACCGGCGGTCATTTCTAATCTATATTACGTTTACACTGCTGGTCCCTTTTGTGTAATAGAAACAGAAAGTGACAGATATGAATTAATTTCTACTGTCAAGACTATAGCTGTCTTATCTGTTTCATTAATTCCTCCTGGTTATTGTCGTCACTCCCTCACATTAGCAGTCCATAAGATGCTTGGGTCATGCAGTGGAAAATGTGACCACGGCTCATCAAATGACAGCAAGTAAAATATGATTATTAATGCTTTTAGTTCATTAAGGCCCCAAAGCTGCATCAAAATCCACTTGATTATGTACGCCGATTATACTGCTTTCTCTAGACTGCATCGCAGAAATTCATCTGCTTTGAAAATGAGTCATCAGCAAAAGCAGCGTTTGAAACAAGTTAAACAAATGGAGCTAAAAAAAATCTAAATTTAATAGCGCAACAGAAAAAATCTCGTAATGTTTTTGGGTAAAAGAGCCTTAAATAGAACTTGACCTCGTAAAGCAATGGTCAAAGAAGTACAGATAATGGTAAAATGCTGCTTTAGGCAAGATGCTCTCTCTTATTGAACATATTGAACTCTGTATTTCTGTGCTTGTCACTGCTTGCTTGTTTCAGAGCCTGTTGCTGATGGGCGATTAGAAGATTCCAAGCTACAATTCTGTGCCGCAATCAGTACTAATGTTTGTTTGAAACTAGTCAAAGGGTGAGTGATGTAAGGTTCACCAGGTTGCAATAGTCTTAGATGCCTAGGGTGGTCAGTATCGCAGACCCCCTTTAATTCTGCTCTTCCCCATTCTGAATCAGCAGATAGAAAGGCCCGTCAGCCAAATACCTGTAGATCCTATTTATGCACAGTTCAATTGTAGCTCCCATTAACTAACCCCCACAGAAGCCAGATGGGATAGCTGCAGCACCGAAATCCAAGGACTCTATTGAAATAACCAGTGGCATCTGAGTCAACATGCAACGACTTGATAGAACTATTGTGCAGACTCCCCCTTATGACTAGCCCATTTCAGCATCCATTGTTTAATGAGCATTGAACCCCAACAAAGTTGATCAAGTGCTGGGACCGGATGTTGGGACAAGGACCCTATTAACACCTTTTTTTAAGGTCTTAATGAGCCTAGTTCATGCCTGGTGTTCAGATCCTCAGTGCCGCAGATGTTTCTCCGTCCCCCATTGTCCCCACACTATGCACAAGAAACGTGCAGCAGGACCCAATTACCCATAAAAGAATTGCATGAGCCCAGTGCACATTAGCCACTAAGCATTGCATTAGCTGTCTCCATGCCTTCTTTTAATGGCCCCTCGGAGATCGGAAACCTGTCATTTGTAGAATTCTGAGCATAAATCTACATCACAGCACCGTGCGCGAGTACACCTCACGTTTGAATCTTGTGTCAAATTGGGCGATGATGTAGAAATGCTAATGAGGTGCTTAAATATTTGAAACCCGGCAGTTCTTTTCTACTAGTGACAAAGATGTTCTGTGACAGTTGGTTGCCCCTTGTGTTGTAACGAGAACCCACAGCAATGTGCTGTGATGTAAGTGTTGTATAGTCCCATGATAGGCAGTTTGTCTTTATTACTATTTTATATTAACAGGTTTGTCTCTGCAAATTTATTTTCTGCATCAACATGCGGTTTAGTCGCAGATGTAGGAGTTAAACAGTAATAGGTTTTAGTCAAGGGTACAATTTTCAGTAAATAGTGGAGTATTGGTTAGACTACCAATCAGTGTCCTCCAACACTGGCCTGCTGTTTGAGGGAGATGGCAATGATTTCTGCTTAATAGAAAATAATGTTCATCTACAAAATCATCATTACGCATCACAGTATCTTATTTTCATCTAATTCAATTACAGCTCAAAAGGTTCAGAGTTTTAAGTTATTAAAGCCACCTATTGTAGGAAATGACTCCAGGGAGTCAAGTCATCCATTTCAATGCATTGTGTATTATTGAGCTCCATTGTGCACATTTTAAATGACTTGATCTGTGCAGCATGGCTCTGTTCTTGCAAACCTATGACTATCTTCATAAACTCGATAGTAAATATTCATGGACTGTCAGGTGCTGTCTGCATCTGAAGTGCTAATGAACGTGTCAGCTGAAGACCTCGTAGCACGTCGATTGCTTCGCCTGAATTGTCGAACTGATATTTATATGTGCAGCTGTAAACATCTCAATCTTTTTGGCACCTCCCTAGATGCAATGTGTGTGCCTAAACTCAACCTGTGCTCACCAATGGAACTACTTAGGTGGATTGTGTTGAGTCAGTGGAGTGTGTTGTGTTGAGCTGTAGCCAGATGGACAAACCTATTTCTAGACATAAATTGCAAGATCCAACTTTATAAGTAAGCTATCTAAAGCAAGAACCATCAAAATACCAGTATTGCAGCTGTTGATTGACATCTTCTCATCCTGTTCAAAGAGATGCCTTATGAGTTGTGGTTTTCAGGCTCATTCTCCTCTTAATTCTAACTAATATATTGCCCGAAACGTTAATTACCAATAGTTTGAGCGTGTGAGAGATTGGTAACTTTTTTTTGTGGTCTTGCATTTGAAAGACATTAATGCTGGAGACACTATTTTGGCATTCAGTGCCATACCAAGTTAGGAATATCGTGGATTAATGCTGAGTAATGCATCCCCTACTATACCTCGAATGCCTCTTAACATCAATCTTAGAAGAGCACGAATTATTAGGTCTGCGTGAAATTTTCTACTTCACATACCAGTTGACTTTATGCCCTCCTGAATGATATGAGCAATCCAGTGCCAATTTGTACCAAATTACAGGCAGTTTTTGTGTTGTGGACTTGATCCCATTGAGACTCCCCAAAATCTTTCCACTTAAGACTGTTACCATTGATAGCAAAATAGAAAGCCTGAGGTACATTCAGACCCAGCTCCCATCGAAGGGCCAATGTGCTCGCCACATTTTCCAATCAGCCTCCCACCCCAAGTGTACTTTTATTATTGCAAAATCACATTCCGTATATTCCATTAAATAATGAATAGGAATTTCATTCTGGAGTACACCTCTAACAAAGGAAAATAATCAGTACACCAGTCTTAAAGAAATACTTTGAAATTTCAACTCAGTGCACCCTTGGAGGGGGTGCAGAGGAGATTTACTAGAATGGAACCAGGGATGAGGAACTTCAGTTACATGGAGAGACTCGAGAATCTGGGATTGTTCTCCTAAGAACAGAGAAGGTTAAGGGGAGCTTTAATAGAGGTGTTCAAAATTCTCAAGAGTTTTAATAGAGTAGATAGGGTGAAATTGTTTCCACTGGCAGGAGGGTCGATAACCAGAGGACACAGATAACTGGCAAGAGAACCAGGGGGCAGTGGAGGAGAAATGTTTTTACACAGCGAGTTATGATGATTTGGAATGCACTGCCTGAAGCAATGGTGGAAGCAGGTTCAATAGTAACTTTCAAAAGGTAATTGGATACATACTTGAAAAGGAAAACTTTGCAGGGCAATGGGGAAAGAGCAGGGGAGTAGGACTAATTGGAGAGCTCTTTCAAAGAGTTGGCACAGGCACAATGGACTGAATGGCCTCTTTTGTGCTATAAGATTCTATGAAATGGATTAGAAGTAAATGGCTTTTTAATTGATCCACAAAATATAACAGGTTTGATCCTTCATGCTCTTCCTTGCATGTTTCAGATGTTGAACGAGCTGTGGTTCAGGGCTGGAAAATTCATCTCATTCTATTCCTGTACCTGGCTGGGGTGGAGATCACCTTTTACAGAAGGTAAGTACTGTAGAAAATATAGGGACAGTGATCTCCTGGACGAGTTTCGATCGCCTAGATGGGTCGGAGAGGAATTTCCCAGATTTTTTTCTCCCAAATTGGCCATTGGGTTTTTTATCTGGTTTTTCGCCTCTCCCAGGAGATCACATGGGTTCGGGAGGGATGTAGAGTGATAGTAGATTTGAGGTTAGGATCAGATCAGCCATGATCTTATTGAATGGAGGAGCAGGCTCGAGGGGCCGATTGACCTACTCCTGCTCCTATTTCTTATGTTCTTATTAACTAGCCAGAGTCAACCTGTTGCTTATCTTTTTGAACTGCAAGCAGCTTGTCAGTTTTACATCTCCAATCATTCCTTATTTCTTTCTCTGCTTTCCCGCTATAGCGGGGGAGTTTATTTTCCAGTCACTTTTTAATAAAAGTATCTGCAAACAGTGAATATTCAACCTTATAATTTCTTCCATTCTGTTTGAAACAATACTTCTGCTTTCAGGCTTTATTAACTTACTGTTGCTGATTGTTAGAGCCTGGCCTGTGCTTGTCCACAGACCCCGAATCTCCACCTCGAGACAGCGGAGGCTCAAGGCACAAATGGATTCACTTCACAAGCTGTGTACAGTCAGCAATGAAAATCCACTGCCAGTTCTGAGCTGGGTTAGAAGGTCAGAGGCAAAGTGGTGTTCCTCTTGAGAAAAGATTCCACCCACAAGTCTACTTGTTATGAAGAAAACCTGAACAGAATAGATTCCTGAGTTATTAAAGCTCTTTTCATCCATCTGTGTCCTTTCTGCCGAGGACGGATCTGTGATCACGGTTGGGAGGAGGGAGGCAGTAATGTGAGGAGAGAAAGTACTGGAGAGAAAATCATCAGCAGCTGCCGGTTTTAATTTGTGGCTGTGGAAATGCTCCGCAGCACTCGAAACGACATCTTCTACTAGCCAGAGACTGCTGAATCTTCAATTCCTGCACTGCAAAATGTTGACTGTAGACCAAGAAGCAGGCCATTAGTAATTTGAGCACATATTCCACTTTATCCTTCTCATCTCAGTCCACTTGACAGCTGCTAAGCTGCCTGATCTGCAGAGAAGAGATAAGATTTGCATTGCACCCGCAAGGAACATACCAGGTTGAAGTCCTGAATTGGGCCTTCAATCCAAATGATTCAGTAGTGAGAATACCACCAACCTGAGCCAAGTTGACGCTGTTTACTTTTGGCGCACATCCTTTTTGCCTGATTATGTGAATAGTTTCAGTTATCACTGAGCTGCTTAATCTGAAACTGTATAACATCAGTTGCTCTTACCATCTCTATTGCTTTCTTAGAGCTGGCACCTACTTCTCTCAGCAGCCGTCCTCTCACATGGTGGTTCCTGAGCCTCAATAGAATTCTCCTGTGAACCAGCGACTCCTTCAGTTGGCCATCATTCCAAAGCCCTCACTTTCTAAGGCTCTAGTGGTTGGTGTGGCAGCAAATGCAGGTTGCAAACTCAACCCCCCTACCACAGTGCACCAGATTTAGGGGGCAAACAAGGAGGCCACACTGCAGGCAAGGTCTACATCAGGGGCAACTGAATGGAAACCCCTACAGGGAAAGAAAGCTGAGATGCAATCAGGCCCATGTCACCACCCGGATATCTGTGGCGCACACCATAGACACACTGAAGTAACAATTCCCAAAGAACTCCCCCACACCCCAGAATATGCCAGAGGTTCTCTACTGAAATTGAACTGCCATCTTTCAGCTCCCTCAGAGCACTGATTACCTTTCCATGGCCCGACCCTATCCACACAAAAGGGAAATAAAAGATCCATTTTTATTTATGGCATTTACACAGCTAACATGGCCTTAGCCCCTATGCCTATGCTTCCTCCTAGTAAAGCTGTGTCTTTCTGCTCCCTGTGTGACAGCAGCAAAAGCTTTGGTGACAGATTGAAGCTGATCTGGTGTGGTCCTGTTGGGAAGCTCATGGTCTTGAACATCTAGGAGCAGGGTCATGTGATGTCCTTGCACATGCTGGAACCGTGTGTTCTCAGGCACTTCAATCTTTTGAGGAGCGATATTTGCCTCCTTGAACCCTTCTGTCTTGCCTTCTGCTAGCAGGCAGTGTGAGAGCAGTCTCT
The DNA here is from genome assembly GCF_052327205.1 of Somniosus microcephalus. Classification (NCBI taxonomy): domain Eukaryota; kingdom Metazoa; phylum Chordata; class Chondrichthyes; order Squaliformes; family Somniosidae; genus Somniosus; species Somniosus microcephalus. Next base: position 24,127,830 of record NC_141004.1, on the reverse strand, counting down.
GATGTATCCAATGTGGGCGGTGACGTAAGAAAACTACTAGGCACTTGGTCAGAGTATTAAACAAGGCTTTAATCGACTGTTTCACAACATGGAAGTCTAGTTATCCTTCACTAGTTCCTGTTTACAAAATGTCCCTGAGCAAGCTGGGCCCGTGCCCAAGTATTTTTACTCTCCCTGGCCAGCGCCACCAGCAGGCTGCTCAGTATATTTCATAAGTCATTTCTACATGAATGGCACGATTTATGTCAGGCAGAGACTGCTTTCATTGCTTTTTCCCGATAATCATAGATGATACAGTGCAGTAGAAGGCCATTCGTCCCATTGAGCCTTTGCCAGCTCATTGGTAGAGCTATCCAGTTCCCTTTTGAAAGTTATTATTGAATCTGTTTCCTCCTTCTTCTTCTTCTTAGGCAGTCCCTCGGAACCAAGGATGATTTACTTCCACATTAAAAATGAGTTCTCAGGTGACTGATGAGCCCAATGCAGGACCTACAGTCTCTGTCACAGGTGGGGCAGACGGTGGTTGAAGGGGCGGGCGGGGTGCTTGGATTGATGTGCACTCCTTGTGCTGTTTGCCTTTGGCTTCCGCTTGCTTCCGGCAAAGAGACTCGACATTTTTGGAGCCTTCCCGGATGCTTCTCCTCCACTTTGTGCGGTCTTGGGCCAGGGATTCCCAGGTGTCGGTGGGGATGTTGCACTTTTTCAAGGCGGCTTTGAGGGTGTCCTTGAAGCATTTCCTCTGCCCACCTGGGGTTCTCTTGCCGTGTCGGAGCTCCGAGTAGAGCATTTGTTTTGGGAGTCTCGTATCGGGCATGCGGACGATGTGACCCATCCATCGGAGCTGATTGAGCATGGTCAAAGCTTCGATGCTGGGGATGTTGGCCTGAGCGAGAACACTGATGTTTCAGGCAGTGCATTCTAGATCACAACAACCCGCTGCGTAATTTTTTTCCCCTCAGATCGCCTCTGTTTTTTTTGCCATTCACCTTAAATCTTTGTCCTCTGGTTACCGACCCTTCTGCTATTGGAAACAGTTTCTCCTTATTTATTCTATCAAAACCCTTCATGATTTTGAACATCTCTATCAAATCTCTTGTTGACCTTCTCTGCTCTAAGGAGAACAACTCCAGCATCTCCAGTCTCTCCACAAAATTGAAGTCCCCCATCCCTGGTACCATTCTAATAAATCTCTTCTGCACCCTCTCCAAGGCCTTGACATCCTTCTTAAAGTAGGTGCCCAGAATTGAACACAATACTCCAGCTGAGGCCTAACCAGTGTTTTATAAAGGTTTAGCATAACCTCCTAGCATTTTGTACTCTATGGGCTGGATTTTCATCGGGCCGTTGAGGTGGGATTGGAGGTGTGTGGGGGGTTAAAATTGCAGAAACTGGTGGGCGGGCCCAACCCCGCCTCCATCCCGCCTCCAAGCAATTTTTAAAAAATCGTGTCGACTGGTCCCGTCTCTGTCCCGCCTCCAAGAGGCGGGACTTAACAAGCACTAAATTGCCTCTATAATGCCATTTTGATATGCCTTTGTGAATTTAACCCTTTTCCCACATGAAGCACGCCTGTTCTGAAACACGACGGTGAAACCTGGCGGTAGCACAATTGGATTGCTGACTATCAGCTGCAGCTCAACCATTAAATAGGAGATTTGATCAGTCATCATTTGCAGGTGGCAGGTCTGGGGGAACTTTTAGAAGGCATAACCACAGCTGTGGAAGTTTGGAGCCTGACACCCATCTCCAATGTGACCTCCTGGGAAACCCCTCTCACCACCTTGACTGAGCGCTTCCTCAACTGAGGCATATACCAGAAGCATGGGAGCCATTTACTTCCTTCCCTTCTGGACATTAGATGAGGACGAAGACCAGCTGTGGCACCATCAGAACCATGAACAACAGCAGCACCAACAGCAGCCGCACCAACAGGAGCGCCAAGCTGCTGCTCACCCACCTGAAACTGCACAGACCAGAAGGGGCCAGCGCATGGAAGCCTGTCAGCGCAGGAGATGTCCCCCAAACAGGGTCTACAGGCACAGGGTCAGCTACCTCAACATGTCTGAGCAGCAGTGCCAAAGGCAGCTCCGACTTTCACGAGAGGTAGTGGGTGACATCTGCGCAATGCTGCAACAAGACCTGCAGCCCAGAGGACCAGGTGGACAATCCTTACCAGTGGCCATCAAAGTCACCACTGCACTCAACTTTTTTGCCTTGGGCTCATTCCAGGGATCAGCAGCAGACATCAGCAGCATCTCCCAGGCGGCCGCGCACACTTGCATCACGCAGGTAACCGATGCCCTCTTTGCCATTGTGCACAATCACATCCATTTCACCAAGGATCAAGCAAGTGTCATGGCGCGTGCAGTTGGATTAGCTAATCTGGCAGACTAATCCAAGGGTGCAGGGTGTCATTGACTGCACACATGTGGCCCTTAAGGCACCCCATCGCAATCCAGGTATTTTTGTCAACCGCAAGGGCTTCCACTCCCTTAACGTTCAGCTGGTGTGTGACCACAAGAAGGAAATTTTGCATGTTTGTGCCTTGTACCCTGGCAGTTGCCATGAGTCCTTCATACGGCGCCAGTCTAGTGTGCCTCTGCTATTCAGTCCGCCAGACCAACTTAACGGATGGCTACTTGGAGACAAGGGCTATCCGCTGAAGATGTGGTTAATGACGCCATTGAGGAGCCCATCCAACGAAGCTGAGGAGAGCTACAACTCCAGCCACATGTCCACCAGAGCCATAATCGAGCAAACCATTGGTTTGTTGAAGATGCGCTTCAGATGCCTGGATAGCTCAGGTGGAGCCCTGCAGTACTCAGCAGCCAGGGTCTCCAGAATCGTCGTGGTTTGCTGTGCACTTCACAACATGGCACAGTGTCGTGGCTTGCAGATTCCTGAGGACCAAGTGGCTCGTCACATATCCTCCTCAGATGAGGAGGAGGAGGAGAGCGAAAACGAACATCTTGCAGAGGCCCATCAACCAGCGGCAGCAGTACGCGAGAACATTGCTGCCTGGGATGCAAGGAACGCACTCATCTTGGCCAGATTTGCTTAGCCTAGCCAATCAAGCACTTTTGCCTCGCAGTTTCTTAACAGAGCATCGACAATGGCCAAGAACCAACGGATTCCTAGCAATTTGACCACCATACTGACAATTGCAAGTAATCCTAAGCCCTCAATGCGGAAGTCCCATCCGCAAAATGACACACACCACAACTGCAGCAGTAGCCATCAGATATTTTATTTATAGTAATCATCTGATGGCTTTTTAACATAAAACATCAAATTTCGCCCAAGTGACTACACTTGTGACTATTTGTGCAGTGTCTTTCTCTTATGCGTGCTCCTACGTGGTGCTTCCCCTGTGGCTGCAGCAGATGTGGAGGCCCCTTGCTCAATTTCTTGCTGCTCCTGTCTCGACACCTTTGGTGGGCATCCTCTGGGGTTGTGAACCTGTGAGGGCTCGTCAACAGTCTGCTGCTCCTGCGGCTGTGCAGGGGTTGAGACGCCGAGCTCAGTTGGGTGTGGACTCTGGTGGGGCTCTGACCGAGGGCTCTGCAGTGACATGGAAGTGTGAGCACTTGGAGAGGAGCCCCCACTTCCTTGATGTCTGCCACCAACTTCCCTCTCATGGGTCAGGTCCCCCTCAACGCTTGCAAGTGGCTTGAGAGCACCTTGCTGCACATCAGGGGGGCCATGGGGACCCGTAGCTACACTGGCAGTCCTACTCGGACTTCCATGAAGGTCTGGTTTCTCTGTTCAATAGATGACCATCGCTCCTCCAGAGATGTCATTCTATTCAGAACACTCACCATGTTTTCTGCACTCTGGCGACTTATCCCCTCCATGGAGGTTGCCATCCTTTCCATGGTGATGCATTCATGCGCCAATGACTCCACAAAGGCTCTGCTCATGTTCGCAATGGACTCCTCCATTTGCTCCACACTCGCAGCGACCCTGGAGACAAAACCTGCCAGAGACTCCTGCATCTGTTCCGGGAGTTCCAGCACCGCTGATCTTATGGATGAACCCAGAGGCAGAGGGTCGACATGCAGCTGAGCCGAGCTGACAGAGTCCTGCGCCCTCTGACTAGGACTCTCCACTGCTGTCCCTGTCTCCACAATCTGCTGATGCTCACTTGTGAGCTGTGATACACCAGGTGACAACACTACTCTATCTCGTGATGGTACCACCGAGGTGTGAGTGTCTGCGCTGGTGCTGGGTGCGCTGAATTCTGCTGACGCTGCGCCCTCAGAGGTTGCAGCTTCCTCTGAGGAGCCTGGATGCTCTGGCTCTTCCTCCTGGCTAGTGGGGGTGGGTGCTTGCAATGGTCCTGTGGGAGAGTAAAGGAAAGAGTCAGAGGTGTGATGCAAAGGTTACATACACATTGCATATTGCAGATGATCATAAGTCCATCTGTTAGAGCTTCAGAATCATTATCAGTGACTCATGCAATGTCATTGAGAGAGATGGAAAACTATTCTGTCACCAGCTGGCTGTGATGCGCCCGTCTGTCCATCCCCCACTTGGGAATCTTCCTCCACTCCCACGATCTCCAAGACCGCCTCCTCCCAGGTCGTGAGCTGGGCTACTGAGGGTGGCCCTCCTCCTGTCCTCGCTCTTTCCCACTTATTGTGAGCTCTCTTTTCCTGCAATGAGGGAGACAAGTGGAGTTTGAGTGAGAATGAAGGAGTGAGTGTAGAAAATCCATAGCATAGATGCTTAGAAGGAGACAAAGATGGAGTGAGGTGGCAAGACCAAGGGCCCTCCCTGTGTGTTGTAAGTTGTTTTCATAGCATCACAATGATAGGGAGTGTAAGGGCTGCATAGTCGAATAGTTAGGTGAATGTGACCATAGAGAAGGAGGGGTAAGGGTGCATGGATGTCAGTGTCAAGTGTGATGTGGAGGAAGAGATTGCTAAAGCTGAGTGCTGGTGAGGAGAGGCAATGGGGAACAGATTGAGGGTGATGGGAAATTCATACTCACTTTTCCAGTGTGCAGAAGGTCATGAAATCTCTTCCTGCACTGAAGCCAGGTTCTGGGGGTTGCTGACAAGGAGTTGACCCCCTCAGCCACCTGGATCCACACAGCCTTGGTTTGCTGGGGAGGCTTCTTCCTCCCTGAAGAAGGGAAGAGCACCTCTTTACGTGCTCTTGCTCCCTCTACTAAAGCCTGCAACGTCATTGCAGCGGGGTGCAGACCTAGGTCTCTGGCTGGCCATTCTGGCTGCAGGTGCCTCTCACTGCGAAGGCCAAAAGATTGGCAGTCTGCAGAAGAAGCAAGGCTTGTTGCAGACCTTAAATTCCACAGGAATGATGACGTCATCGGAGGCGACTTTCAGACTGGAAAAACTCATTGGCCATGGGTTCCCACACGTTGGAACTCAATTGGCCAATTAAGATAAAATCGCATCATTCTCCCACATCGATTTAGAATCGGGTGGCTAACACAAAATGCAGATTACACGACCCCAGCCCGCCCCAATATCAAAATCCAGCCCAGAGCCTCTATTAATAAAGCGAAGGATACCATATGCTTTTTTAACAGCCTTCTCAATCTTTCAACAAGTCCTGCCACCTTCAATGATTTGTGTACATATATCCCAGGTCTCTCTATTCCTGCACCCTCTTAAAAATTGTACCATTTAGTTTATATTGCCTCTCCGCATTCTTCCTACCAAAATGAATCACCTCACACTTCTCTGCGTTAAATTTCATCTGCCATATGTCTGCCCATTTCACCACTTTGTGTCTGTCCTCCAGGAGTCTGTTACTATCTCCCTCGTTAGTTACTACATTTCAGAGTTTTGTATCATCTGCAAACTTTGAAATTATAACCTGTATACCCAAGTCCAGGTCATTAATATATATCAAAAAGAGCAGTGTTCCTAATACCGACCACTGGGGAACACCACTGTATACTTCCCTCCGGTCTGAAAAAGAACCATTTACCACTACTCTGTGTTTTCTATCCCTTAGCCAATTATGCATCCACGCTGGCACTGTCCATTTAATCCCATGGGCTTTACTTTTCCTGACAAGTCTATTATGTGCTACTTTGTCAAACATCTTTTGAAAGTCCAGTAATTAACCAGCCTTTCCAATCTGGCAGTGAAAGACTCCTGACAATGGTGCCAGCCATGGCATTGATGAGGAAGTGTTGTTCTGTTTTTGTTCCCTTTGCTGCTTTGGGGCACCCCTGCAGATGATTGTGAAGATGCCATTTGCTCCATGCTACTCCGCACTTTTGCGAATCTCTCCTGGCAGGCGCACTGCTAGTCATTCTCTGGCAGCTAGGTCAGAACCCTGGAACTCCTTACCAAACAGCACCTCTGCACTGGGCCAAGAAGATGACCTACCACCGCCATTCTCAAGGACAATTGGGGATTGGCAATAAATGCCAGCCTTGCCAGTGACAACCACGCCATGAGAATTTTTTTTTAAAATAGCTACTGCAGTCTGTTCATGGGAACCTGAAAGAATGTAACAAATCCCCTTTGGTCCTGTATCAATTCCTACCTGTACACAGGCCCAGTATGTAGGGGGGCATCCTTTACCTGGTTTACGGTAATTTACCTGGTCAGGCAGCCTTTTGCCACTGCACTGTGACCAATTCCAATCAGCGGTTTCGAATCGCTAAACCCTCCTTCCAGTTCTGACTGGAGGAACTTATAATTAATGATATATTAAAAACGGACAAATGGTCTGGATGCAAGAAAGTCAAATTTTATTAAAACTGAAGAAACTACACCACACAATCAAAGTAATCACGGTAAAATTGCTTAACAGGGGAAGGCAGATGACAAAATGAGGGATAAATGGCTACAATGTTAATTTTACAATCTTAGCAACAGTTCCCTTAAATTACCACCCCTTTACTTCTCACTAGATTGTCTTGCTAGTGGGTCACAAGCCTTGCTCACCTGCAGTCCAAAGAGTAAAAGAAAAGTGAGATGCTTCTGGGAAGCTATCTTTTATACCCCTTTTTTGGGGCCCGCCCAGCTCTGATGTTTCTGGGCTAAAACAAAAGAGATCCAAACTGTCCACTTGTCTGGGATGGGTTTGGATAAAGTTGCAGTTTAAATGTGTCCATTGTCTGTGATGGCTTTCGAATAAAGCTGCAGTGGTTTGAATGTGTTCTCCCATTCATTTAAATGGTTCCTCCTCAGTTTGGATGTGTCCACTTGATATACAAACAAATGCTATTAGCATTCAATTGCTTTGTAAACAAAGCACTGTCCTGTGGTCATCTGGAACCGCAATTGATTGACAGTCTTGAGTGCTTAGCAAACAAAGTCCCTTTGTTCATGCTGGCAGTTTCAAGCACTTGATCTTAGAGCAACCCAGTGTGCTTGCTGTCCGATGATTGGCTGATTCAAACGGGCTACTCCCCAGTGTAAACAAACAGCTTGTAGGTTACCGGACCCGCCCAATACCACAGGGTGACTGACAGCTCGGGCTCCATTCAAACCCACTACAGGGCAGCGCTGAGCTTTTTCATATGCTAACAGCCTGTCTGTTTCATATGCTAACAGCCTGTATGTCCTTTTCTGCTGCCTTAAAATTCTGTTTCCATGAAGTCTGTTCAGCCATTTTTATGCCCTGGGCAATTTAAACAGTCCAAAACTCAAGAGTACATCTTTTAATAAAATGCACAATCTTAAAGTATGCGATTTTCACAAAGTTCTTTGATTCCAGTGTCCAAATGCTGCCTAGCTTACGAACTTTTTAACGCAGCCTTTTGCGGTTCTGGGTATGTTTTAAAACATTGTCCAACCCAGAGACAATTTAAATCACACAAGTCTTCGCCCACGATGTGGATTAATATTTCCCGATCTTCGGGAGCTGAGGGGATTTTGCGACCCCTACATTCAGCCCTTGGATACTTCCAACTTGCTTGTAGTATCCTCTTGAAGAAGTAAGCAAAATATTCTGACCCCCCACAAACAATCATCCCCTGTATTTACCTATAGCTACCTACCACTGATCCCCCGACCCGTCTATTCCCCTCAAATCCGAGAACAACCGTGGTATGGTAGGCATCTGCAGATACATCAATTACAAAATATTACAATAGGGGGGTCTCATACCCCTGCACCACTTGTTACATTATAACATATTACAAAATGTTGCAATCTTGGTTATACAATGTAATCAAAATGATCCCAAGCACGGAGAGGGTCCTATGCCTCTGCACCGCTTGGAACTGTAAAACAAAATACAAAAATCTTCATTAAACATTTGAAACAAAATGCTGAAACATTTGAAACAAAATGCTGAAATAAACCCCGACCATCATGTGCCAATGATGGGTCGCAAAATTCGAGTGGGTATTGCTCCTCCCACCCGGGCAGTAAATGTTCCTTCCACCCCCCTTTAATGGTCTTAAACTTTTAAAACATACAGAATGGATTTAACAGAACAGTCTGATCCGCCAGCCCCGAGCCGTTCCCTTGTCCCTTTGTGGAGGCGGGGTACCCCTCATGTTTCACAGGCCGAGACCGGGGAGTATGGGATCGCGACTCCCAGTCCCTCCCCCTCCCGTCTTCCCTCGACTGGCTGCAGAAAATGATGGGTGCCTGTGTGGCGGCTCTCACTGGCCCCACACTCAAACTTGGATCCCAGATCCAGCCACCCACTCATCCTTCCCAGCCACACTTACACTCTAACTTTGCCCGTGGGCCCCGGGTGAGTTCCTCCCTTCCCCGAATGCACCCATGCGACTCTTGGGTCTCCCCCTCCCCTTTACAATCTTTCCCGGGCCATCACCACCCACTCCTGGGGAACGCGTCCCTATCTGACAAGGCGCCCGCACTTCCCCACCATTACTCCTGAATAGTGAGGTCTCCCGCAAGTGAAATTTGGTCAGGATAGTGCTGGGTTGGGGCCAGCGGGGGCCATCTCTTCCACGTAGGATGAGTAGGCAGGTTACTCCGGACCCTGTCCGGTTTCTCCCGAAGGTCGCTGCGGGGTCTCCTCCTGGATTTGTCCAGTGGCGAGGTGATCCCCAACATTCTGTATATCTTCATTCGATGCCCAGCTCGGGCTGGGCGAGCAGGGCTGCTCCTTTGTCCACTCTCCTGCAAAAGACTTAAAAGGATATGCAGCCAGGTGTCTCACTGACCTGCTGCCTTAGGTGAAGACATGGTCGGGTCCCTCGACCTCGGACCAAAATACAAGCATTTGGCACACTTATAAACTTAAACTTTAAATTTAAACTCAAACCTACTAGTTACATTCTAAACTTAAAATTTAAACACCTTAAAAGCAAGCTATAAACATTGGTAACTTAACACAAAGCTATAATACAAATGCCACCCATCTCCGGATGGCCAGGCTAATCTCAGGTGTCACTGTCGCAGATTACTGCTGCCTGCAGCGAGGCTGGACTGCCTTCTGCTTATGGTCCCTGGCAGCTTATGGCTGCTAGTTGGGGACTTCTGTGATCTGTTTCCTCCCGGGCTCGGGAGATTGCTCTTTGTGGCGGGTACTCTGGTGACCATCTTATCTTGGGCTTGTGGACCTGCTGAGACCTTCTGAGGGGCGTCTCTGTGGGAGAAACTTTGGCTGATGGACCCTGAGCCTGGGTCACAGCCCTAGCTGGCTGGGAACCTTCTCCCACTGATGCAAACAGCCCGCACTGTTTAATATACCTGGCAGCCTGCCAGTAATCCGGGTTTGTCTCCTTTTCCCTACCCACTCCTGTACTGGGGGCAGGTATCCCCTCACCACCCGCTGCTGGTGGCTGAAAATCTTCCTCTCCAGGTCCAAAACCTGGTACCGGCTCCTTCCATATGTCCCCTGCAAGAGGAATTGCTATCCCTTCCTCCCCAGAGTCCCACACCATCGGGGGAACCACTCTAGAAGCAGGCTGGGAAGCTTGTCCCTTTAAACAGGCGACTGCGCCTGCGCGAACCTCCTCCCCAGAGTCCCACGGCAGAGGCTGTGAAACCTCTGTATTCAAACAGGCGACTGCACCTGCGTGGGAAAACTGAAGAGGAGCCGCTGTGGTCACGGGCTGGGGAACTGTGCCTGCGCGAACAGACCGTTCAAAAGACTGGGGAATTCCTGTCTCCAGACCAGCGACTACGCATGCACGGGCAGTCTCTTCACAGGGTGGCTCCTCCCTGGGGGCCCCAAGCGATTTTCTGTGAATGAACTCGCAGCAGCCTGCAGATTTCTACTCTCAGGCTGCGGTTTCTCTGTTTCTGAACTAAATAACTGGTTCAAATTTAAACTTTGGCCAAAACTTAGGTCTCACTGGGGCGAGGAAGTGTCCCAATTGGTGGGCCGGACAACTTTTCCCTTGAAACAAGCCACAGTGCCTGTCTTTTACAGCCTGTGAACTTGAACTTGTATGGTCAGATTTATACAATTTACATTGGTTGGCGTGGAAGCACTTTGTGCACCGGGGTAGCTTTACTGCATAGACCATGGGGCTGGCCCTATCAACTATACTATAGGGTCCCATGTAGAGTGGCTCTAAACTTCCCACCCGGGCATAGTTTCTTACCATCACTAGGTCTCCTATCTCCCACTGGTGGCTCTTGCTAGGCTCGACCAGCAGCTGGTTATTCTGATGCTGCTTCCCCATGCTGTCTGCTGCCTGCCTATAAATTCGTTTGACTGAGAGGGGCCTGGAGTATACCCCCGCCTGCCCCTGACCGGTGAATCCCGATAGTATGTATGGAACCCCGTTAGACAGAGGTGAGGTGGTGGGATTATCCGTATGGATCACGGTGCATGATGCCCCCGTATCCAATAGATAAGTCCCTGTAACCTTCTCTACCTCCATCTGTACGAGCGGTCTCTTCCATTCATCATACCGGAGATTACACAGACGGACAGGCTGCACGGGCTCCAGTCATTGTGGGGAGGCAGAGGTGGGCGAGGGGGCTGCAGCACCACTGATGGCTGGTACCTTTCCCTGATTGGCCCTGAGGAAAGATTTTATCGACTCCGTGACGGACTCGACTGTATCGGGAGGAGTTTCTGTCTCTGCCTTCTGAGTTGGGGCTGCGGGGGTCCTGGCTTTATCGTCTCTCCCAGGCTTTTTACAATCCCTGCACCAGTGGCCATCCTCCCCGCACCTGTAACAAGTGACCTTGTTCTGGGAGGGACGGCCCCCCTCCTGGCGCCACTCTTTCTTGTATTGAGCCCCAGGTTTAACCTCGTGGACCTTACCCTTTTGCTGGGGAGTCCCACTATTCCTACCATTCCTATATGCTACCATGAGCTGCCACATTCCAGCCTCTTCGGTTGCTAGGGGGTCTCGGTGGTCAAACCAAGTATCAGCCTTTGCTTTTATCTGGGGCAGGCAATTGGACACCAGGCAACGAAGCCATTGGGTCAGCTGCCGCTGGTTCAGGTGTGCCCTATCTTGTCCCCCTGTACACGCGCTGTTGTAGACTGGCCACAGCCTGTCTGCAAATGCCTGTGGGGTCTCCCCTTCCTTCTGCAGTGTTTTCCCTATGCGAGCGAATTGACTGCCATCGTTCGCACCCATGGCTTCCAGTATTTCCTCCTTTAGGTCCTCAAAACCCTTTTGCCCTCTCTTAGCCTCATCCGAAAGGATCTGATAGAACTTACTATCAACAGAGAAAAGCAACATTTTGGCTTTCTCCTCGTCATCACAGCCGTTAACACAGGCTGCCTGTTCTATCTCTTGGAAGTGCGTTGAGGGGTCTCGCTTTTCGGAGAGCAGGGGAATATGTTTCACCAGGCCTCTGAGCTGTTGGGTATCATAGGGTACCAGATAGGTATGCTGAACAGCCCCATGGTCATTATTGTTCACGGGCGGACCATATCTCCGTTGTCGGAAGGGGTACACTGGTCCTAGTCCCCACCTGCCTAGCGGGACCTGCTGGCATACTCCTACCACCCCATTGTCCACCCCTTCTTGCTGCCAGAGCTCCTCAAAACTTGGAGCTGTGGCTGCGGTCTTGGGATCTCTAATTCCCTAGCCAGCTCTGTTCTGGGTGCTGCCTGTGGGGTGGTTTGATTTGGGCTGCTGGTACTGTCTGACGGACTTCCCTTCGGACTTATGAGACACGCCATCCCTTTAGTCCTTAATAACTCCACACCCAAACTCTCTATCTTTCTGTTACATGGGGTATGATCTGCTCCACTAAACCTTTGGTCGCAGGCCAGCTTATAAGCTGCCTTTACCTCCCTAACCATTTCCTCCTGCTCTGTTACTTCTGAGGTGAGGCGGGCATTCCCTTCCCGCAGTCTCATCTCGTTACTCTTTGCTTCTGTAATGTGACACTTTAGGAACTCTATCTTGTGCCTCGCATGGCTTTTGCCCTCGTTAGCTTCTTGGGTGATGTGTGCGTTTTCCTCCTGTAGCCTCATCTCACTGTCCCTAGCCTCTGTGACTTCCTGTAGAAGGCGCTCTATCTCTGCCTGGCATTTCGTGACCTCTAGTGTGAGGCGTGCATTTTCTTCCTGCACCCTCATTCCACTATCTCTGGCCTCATTCACCTCTCTTATGAGGTGTTCTGCCTCCGCCTGGAATTTTTCAAACTCTGACTCCCGATTCTTGGCCTCTGTAACCTCCTCCCGCACCCTCATCTCACCCTTCTTAACCCAGCCACCTATACCATAATAGGTCAGCTTACACGCTGCCGCTACCTTCTGCAGGGCTACCCACAGACTGAAAGCAAGAAAAGCAAGAGCTGATGCTTTCTCCAGATCCAGACCACTTATCATATCAAAAACTGCCTCCAGTCCCTTCATGGTCGCCAATTTGTAGGGGGGCATCCTTTACTTGGTTTACGGTAATTTACCTGGTCAGGCAGCCTTTTGCCACTGCACTGTGACCAATTCCAATCAGCGGTTTCGAATCGCTAAACCCTCCTTCCAGTTCTGACTGGAGGAACTTATAATTAATGATATATTAAAAACGGACAAATGGTCTGGATGCAAGAAAGTCAAATTTTATTAAAACTAAAGAAACTACACCAGACGATCAAAGTAATCACAGTAAAATTGCTTAACAGGGGAAGGCAGACGGCAAAACAAGGGATAAATGGCTACAATGTTAATTTTACAATCTTAGCAACAGTTCCCTTAAATTACCACCCCTTTATTTCTCACTAGATTGTCTTGCTAGTGGGTCACAAGCCTTGCTCACCTGCAGTCCAAAGAGTAAAAGAGAAGAGAGATGCTTCTGGGAAGCTATCTTTTATACCCCTTTTTTTGGGGCCCGCCCAGATCTGATGTTTCTGGGCTAAAACAAAAGAGATCCAAACTGTCCACTTGTCTGGGATGGGTTTGGATAAAGTTGCAGTTTAAATGTGTCCATTGTCTGTGATGGCTTTCGAATAAAGCTGCAGTGGTTTGAATGTGTTCTCCCATTCATTTAAATGGTTCCTCCTCAGTTTGGATGTGTCCACTTGATATACAAACAAATGCTAATAGCGTTCAATTGCTTTGTAAACAAAGCATTGTCCTGTGGTCATCTGGAACCGCAATTGATTGACAGTCTTGAGTGCTTAGCAAACAAAGTCCCTTTGTTCATGCTGGCAGTTTCAAGCACTTGATCTTAGAGTCAATTTCAGTGAATGGATGTGTGTAAACAACGCAATGTGCTTGCTGTCTGATGATTGGCTGATTCAAACGGGCTACTCCCCAGTGTAAACAAACAGCTTGTAGGTTACCAGACCCGCCCAATACCACAGGGTGACTGACAGCTCGGGCTCCATTCAAACCCACTACAGGGCAGCGCTGAGCTTTTTCATATGCTAACAGCCTGTCTGTTTCATATGCTAACAGCCTGTCTGTCCTTTTCTGCTGCCTTAAAATTCTGTTTCCATGAGGTCTGTTCAGCCATTTTTATGCCCTGGGCAATTTAAACAGTCCAAAACTCAAGAGTACATCTTTTAATAAAATGTACAATCTTAAAGTGTGCGATTTTCACAAAGTTCTTTGATTCCAGTGTCCAAATGCTGCCTAGCTTACGAGCTTTTTAACGCAGCCTTTTGCGGTTCTGGGTATGTTTTAAAACATTGTCCAACCCAGAGACAATTTAAATCACACAAGTCTTCGTCCACGATGTGGATTAATATTTCCCGATCTTTGGGGGCTGAGGGGATGTTGTGACCCCTACAAGTAGGAAACCAATCCCTTGGCCATATAGCTAACATGCTGTGTAGGCTATCAACCCAGATCTTCTATTTTCCTCCACTGTCGTAGTAACTTGCTTCTTCTCGCTTACAGCTTGTGCCATTCCCGAAACTGGCTAATTATATTCTCCAGGGTGCTAGCTCCTGTACTGGGGCCGGGGACAGAAGGAGTGCTTGTTACAGATACCCAAGAGCCCTGATATGTGGCACTAGCGCCTCATATTTATTTTAATTAAACCAGGAACCACAGCCGATTTCACATGTGTGGTGGACCCTCATTTTGATGAGCCTATGATACTATTAATTTACTGTAGGTCGGCTAATTTACACAATGGAGTGCACCTTTCAAAGAAGAACCCCTCGCCTGCAGTCGATTGTGCTCGAACAGTGTAAAAACAGCAATAAGTACATGCTGTGACTGAATTCAGCTTCAGTTGCTGCAACAGTACATAATGATCTTTGGGTATCTGTTGTTCTGTGATGTAAGAAAACTACTAGGTACTTGGTCTGAGTATTAAACAAGGCTTTAATCAACTGTTTTTCAACATGGAGATCTAGTTGTGTCCTTCACTAGCTCCTGTTAAAGAATGTCCTGAGCAAGCTGGGCCCATGCCCGAGATTTATACTCTCCCTGGACAGCGCCACCAGCAGGCCGCCCAGTATTATTTCATAAGGCATTTCCACATGAATGACAAGATTCATGTCAGTCTGCTAATTTGTCATAAACCCTGCCCTGATGATAATTCCAAATCTCCCCCTTCATTAAATTCACTAATAACAGCCCTGACCTGGAGTAAAATGCTCTCTTTTGGTTTGACTCTGTAGCTGTGGAATGCTGCACCAGTTCAACAATAACGTCCTTAAAAAGCAGAAATTGGCTTTTTTTCCCTTAACTTCATGCTAATGTTTATTTATCTGTTTTGGCGGGGTCAGGAACCTCCTGACCGGCACTAAGCGTGGACAATTAGTCCATTAGTAGCACAGGATCATTTCCTCTCACATCTGTTTTATGCTAAAATTAATAAAGGCAGAACATCAGCCTCTTAATGCATTAAATCCATCTTTCTAAAAATATCCCTTTTTGTGGGTTGATTCTTATTGTCTAATTAGGATGTTGTTGTGTAATGCAGAGTTCGAATGATCTGAAGAAGGAGCCCCACCCCAAACTTTTCTAATTGCCAACAGACCAGCTGCTCCATTTCCACAATTGCAGTTTTTATTTCGGATTTCCAGCACTTGTGGGTTTTCTTTATATCTCTTCAGGATCTTTATGCTTTGAATATTCTTTTTAAAAAAAAGAAAATTTGAAAAAAGAGAAGGAAATGCAATATATCTGTGACTCGTTTAGCCTCTACAATGGTGAAGGGTCATCTAATTACATATTGAGTTGAGTTATTTGCACTGATACTTGCACATAAAGGACATTACATCATTCTGCAATCCCTCAGGCACCAGGCGGACTGTGGTCCTCATGTAAGGAAAGCTTGAGGAAGCCATTTCCAATGTGACATGAGTGGCATTATGTGTGCTGAAGTCTTCTTTTCAACTGAAACATGTTCCGGTGATTTAGAATGAAAAATAATTCATGGGGGTAGCACCTTCATGCGTGGAACGAATCATTCTCTAAGGCCCCTCGTTATAACGCTGGAAGAACACAAGAAATTACATGAGGAAGCACGCATCAAGGAAATGTCGATCATCCATCAGGTCCAATCCTTCCACAGGCCGCGTACATTCTACACTCTTGTGAACTCTGCTCCATCCATTCAGTCTCCTTGGGGAAAATTCTGTTTGTGTATGTTCCCTGAGCCCAAAAGGTTATCGAGCAAAATGTCAAAAATATTCATCCAACCTCACATCTCCGCCAGTCAATCCTAGCCTGATGCCCTCCCACTAGAAGTAGAGGAACTGTGTTTTTTTCCCCTTCTTTTTGTTGATTATTTCAGTCCTTGCTTTTCTCTATAATCTTGAACCCCATACCCCAGGCAGAGCTACACACCTTCTTCACAGGCTTCGTGCTTAGGTCACTCACCATATGGTAATAAACTGACTGCTGATAGGCGACTCCAAACTCTCTCCAAATTATACTGCACAGATTAAAAGATTGCTAGCAGCAAAATAACGGAATAAGAGTTCCTTCTTGGAAAGTTCTGTTGGCACCAATATACAGTCCAACTGGTCAAAGCCTCGTGATACTGCCAAGGAAAGTTAGAAAAACATTTTGAGGTTTAATGCTACATACCTTCAAATGAGAACAGGCCGTTCTACATTTAAAAATACATTGGAAAGAAACACAGTTTTTGCAGAAGATGTGGGACAGGAAATAATGAATAAAACATTTGGAAAAGATTTCTTATGTTTACTATCTGTAGTAAAATCTTTATGCGTGTATAAAGAGGATGTCTACGATATCACTAGAAATGGCAAGCGGAGAAGATCGGCCCACATTTGAAGTTGCTGTGGCCTGTGTCACTGAAGTGGTTTATTTTCCCTCTGATCTGGTCCTGTACATTTTATTTTTCGATCTCTCGCCTTCTCCCTGCAGCCACTATTTGGCACTGCTGAGGATAGGAAACTGAGGGATCAAATCTTCACTCGTGGCTCTGAGAAAAGAAAAAAAGAAAAAGTGAAAGAAAGAAAAAACTTGTATTTTTGTAGTGTCTTTCATGTCCTGAGAATGTTTTAAAGTATTTCACAGCCAATGAATTATGTTGAAGTGTAGTCGCTTTTGCTTTGTTGGCAAACATCTTGGTAACAGCATGGTCTCACAAATAAGATAAATGACCAGTCAATCAGTTTCTTCCTATAATTGAACTGATTATGATTATTTCTACCATTTGAGGTAGATTTATAATGACAGATCTCCACTCATCGATCCTCCCACTGGGGCAACTTGTGCAATGTTCCTGCAGGGATGTTTCTGGATCCTGTTTTACTTCTACAGTCCAATTGACCGAAAGACATTCTAGAATTACTTCGCAGAAACATTAAACCCCTAATCTACAATGGCGTAATCTATGATAAGAAAGAAAGACTCTTCTTTTTCGTCTATGATGGCCAATATTTATGCCGTGGTTGAG
Organism: Somniosus microcephalus; assembly: GCF_052327205.1. Taxonomy (NCBI): domain Eukaryota; kingdom Metazoa; phylum Chordata; class Chondrichthyes; order Squaliformes; family Somniosidae; genus Somniosus; species Somniosus microcephalus. Next base: position 24,110,618 of record NC_141004.1, on the reverse strand, counting down.
ATCAGTTCACTTGCCAAAGACCAAGGATTGAACTTACGAACTTTCCTGGCCTGTAGTTTAGAAGAATGAGAGGGGCTCTCATTGAAACTTATAAAATTCTAACAGGATTAGACAGACTAGATGCAGGAAGGATGTTCCCGATGGTCGGGGAGTCCAGAACCAGGGGTCACAGTCTAAGGATAAGGGGTAAGCCATTTAGGACAGAGATGAGGAGGAATTTCTTCACCCAGAGAGTGGTGAACCTGTGGAATTCTCTACCACAGAAGACAGTTGAGGCCAATTCATTAAATATATTCAAGAAGGAGTTAGATATATTTCTTAAGGCTAAAGGAATCAAGGGATATGGGGAGAAAGCAGGGACAGGGTGGGTACTGAATTTGGATGATCAGCCATGATCGCATTGAATGGCAGAGCAGGCTCGAGGGGCCAAATGGCCTACTCCTGCTCCTATCTTCTATGTTTCTATGTTTCTATGTATGGCTCAGCATCACACTGGGTGGTACGCTTAGTCACTAAGCCATCGGGGTCTGTGCGGGATCAAGTTTGAACTGTTGAAAGAGTTCAAGAGAGAACCATTGGTCTATAAACACTTCCAACTGCTTGTGAGATTTAAACCAGAATTCCTTCAATGTTGACCCATTTTGTGCACCGTCTCTGGAGTCCTCCGAATGCTCTTTGGCTTCATTGCCAGGAAGTGGCCAATTCAATTCAGAGTAAAAGCTCGGCTCTTCCTTCAGGTTCCCAGCTGTAAAGGAAGCAACAGAAATCTCTGAAGCTTAATAATCAATGGGCACCCCACCCAATAGAATTCTGTCTTTAATCTTTTTTTAATGCGTGACTTAGATATCAAGCTAGCCTTAACCATCCAGAAATTCTCAGTATACCCCCGTGGCAAATTTAAACTTACAAGAGCACTTCCAGATGTGAAGTGTCTAACCCCCACTGTCAGAACACTGGTACATTTGATTAATATTGTACCAAATTGAGAATGAGCAGACAGAAACAGGCAGCCAAGCGAGAGAAAAGCTATGGAATACATTCTGCCTCATTAGGCTGAACTAGAGCCCTGATTTTAACTATCGGCCAGGAGTCACGTGGGCGGGAGCTGAGATGGACGGAAAAACATCTGGCTCTCCGCAGTGTGAGGCCTGGGAGATTTTCGCCCCTGGGCCTCAAGTGTATCTCAGTGTCCCGCCTGAACCTGGTGGGAAGCAGTAGCTGGCCAGCGGGTGGGAGCGGGATTTTGGGCAGCAAGAGGCCACCAGCGGCACTGAGGTAAGTGGTTCGGAAGGAGGGCATTGGGCGGGGGGAGGGGAGAGAAGCCCAGAGCATGGGAGGCCCATGGCTTCCTTGTACGGCCCAGGGGTGCACTTCTGCTCCTTCTGGCCCACAAGGAAACTAAAAAAAAAACACTTGCTCCGTTACAGTACTGCGGGAGTGCTGCACTGTCGGAGGTGCCGTCTTTCGGATGAGATGTTAAACTGAGGCCCCCGTCTGCTCTCTCAGGTGGATGTAAAAAATCCCATGGCACTATTTCGAAGAAGAGCAGGGGAGTTATCCCCGGTGTCCTGGCCAATATTTATCCCTCATTCAACATCACTAAAACAGATTATCTGGTCATTATCACATTGCTGTTTGTAGGAGCTTGCTGTGAGTAAATTGGCTGCCACGTTTCCTACATTACAACAGTGACTCCACTTCAAAAAAGTACTTCATTGGCTGTAAAGTGTTTTGGGACATCCGGTGGTCGTGAAAGGCGCTATATAAATGCAAGCCTTTCTTTTTTCTTTACTTTTCTGACCCTCTTCTCTTGCTGCCAGGTTGGCTTGTTAGGGAAGCCACAACGGATACCCTGTGCAGGCCTCTGATTAAAATTGCAGTTGGACCCTGTTGTTGACTTCATCAGCCCTACCTGCATATTTAAAGATTGACACTGCTGCCTTCCACTGGGTGTCCCTCTCGCCTGCTCAGAGGAGCAGTTGAGATTGTTGCCTGTGAAAAGACAGCGGGTTCAGTGCGGGTAAGTCCCGCCAGCCATTTTAACTGCTCGCCTGCCTAGTTTCCATTGAGTGGATGGTGTTAAAATGGGCTCTTAAGCCTACTTAACTCACAAGCCTACACACAATAGATTTCCCTTACATGAAAGAAAGACTTGCATTTCTATAGCACCTTTCACAACCACCAGCACTTTACAGCCAATGCAGTATTTTTGAAGTGTAGTCACTGTTGTAATGTAGGAAATGCACAGCAAGCTCCCACAAACAGCAATGTGATAATGACCAGATAATCTGTTTTTGTTATGTTGATTGAGGGATAAATATTGGCCAAAACACCAGAGATAACTCTTCTGCTCTTCTTCAAAATAGTGCCATGGCATTTTTTATGTCCACCTGAGAGGGCAGACAGGGCCTCAGTTTAACATCGCATCTGAAAGACAGCACCTCCAACAATGCAGCATTCCAGTGGAATGTCAGCCTAGATTTTTGTGCTCAAGTGGTCTGGCGTGGGACTTGAACCCACAACCTTTTGATTCAGAGATAAGAGGTGCTACCCACTGAGCCACAGTTGACAGCCTGGTCTTCCATAAATAAGAAATTCTACCATGGGTTGTTCTAAATGGTGAATAATGAATTTTGTTGTCTTATAGATGACTAAACTTGGATGATGGACCTACCCTAGTCACTCAGGGCCGAGGCCGACATTGTTCTTGCTAGAGGCATAAGTTGCTGTTACAACAGACTTTCAAGAATGCCTTGGTTATACTCAACTCAATGAAAGTGTAGTCTTGCTGACACAAATCATCTATAATGTAGAAAGAATGAGAATTTTCAGGAAAAAGTCACTAGGCACAGAAGCCTGTTCCCTTTTGATGGATCAGTCTCAACTGTCTACCTTCTCACCATATTGTGATATCTTGAGACACAGCATACAGGAAACTTTGTAATATCCGGCACCGACGGGACCGGCGTGTTGCCGATCTATCAAAACTGCCGAACAATAAAAGTTAATGTTGAAGCATACGGAGGTTTTCATCTCCGTATCTGACAACAAACACTGTTGCTTAGCAACAGCTTCTAAAGAGTCGGCTGCAGCTGCAAGCATCTCTAGCTGAAGCTGTTGCTATAGCTACAGACCTTGCAGTGGCTGACTGGGAAAAAAAAGAACGAGATCTAAAAAAACTTACAGAAAACGGCTCCTGATTTTTGCCGTTAGATCGAGTATTCCGGACATACAACCTCCGGATAAACCAAAGTTTCCTGTATATATACAACAGCACAACATAGCTTCCGGTAAGAACTGTACTGCATATGGCTTTATTATTATATACATCAATAGTTCACCAGGTGTCTCTATTACATTTCTCCCTCCTTAATGAAGAAGTTAATCATGGCAAATAATCATTGTACATGACTTGCATGGTATACACAACTCTTGGTTTACATTTCTCAAACCCATTTTATGTTTCCAAATTCTACTACAGAATTCTGTAACACAAACAAAAGATATGAACTTATTTTCCATATTTACAGATTAAACTTAACCACTGGTTTTCTGTTTCAAAGAGGATACCTTCTTTCTCAAACAGAACTTTCAGATCTTGTTGTAGGACTGTGACTCATTCTAGGCTGAGCCTGTGGAGAATTTTTCTCCAAGGGCTGACCTTGATCTACATTTGGACTCTTTACACTTTCAGACTGTTTGTCTGCCTGACTCGGGCTCAGACTTAAATTCTGACTTTATCTTGGACTTGTTTCTGGTACGTCTGATGTAGGATTTGCTACTGGTACTCTATTTGTAACAAGACTATCTGACTCATCAGAATAAATTCACAGAATCACAGAATCACAGAAACCCCACAGTGCAGATAGAGGCCATTTCGGCCCATCGAGCCTGCACCGACACATATCCCACCCGATCCCCGTAACCCCTACGCCAACACATATCCCACCCTATCCCTGTAACCCCACATATTTAACCCCCTAACACAAAGGGTCAATTTATCATAGCCAATCAACCTAACCCGCACATCTTTGGACTGTGGGAGGAAACCGGAGCACCCGGAGAAAACCCACGCAAACACGGGGAGAATGTGCAAACTCCACACAGACAGTCGCCCGAGGCCGGATTTGAACCCGGGTCTCTGGCGCTGTGAGGCAACAGTGCTAACCACTATGCAACCGTGCTTTCCAGCTTTCAACTCTTTCCACATCTGTAGATAAGATATGATCAATGTAAACAAACCTAACCTTCCCATGATCAAACATCGTGACCAAATATGTGCGAGGGCCACATATCTTCACTACTCTTCCTGGTAACCACTTTAACCATTTATGGTGATGGTTCTTCACTCTAACCTTCTGGTTCAACTTCACACATCTCTCTCTAACTCTACTTTTATCATGACTCTCTTTCTGCCTTGATTGTTTCTCTTCTATGGACTGCGCCAACTTTGGCTTTAACAACGAGAACCTGGTTCGTGGCTGTCGTTTGAGAAACAACTCTGCTGGTTTTCTACCAGTAGTGGTTTGAGGCAATCAGAAAATTTTCCAGGTTGTGGTCCAATGACAACTGACGTTTGTTTGGATTTGGATCCAACATTTGCTTGATGAGGGCACTTTTGACAATGTGTACTGTGCGCTCTGCTGCACCATTTGAAGCAGGGTGGTACGGTGAAACTTTGGTATGCTTCGCAATGTTTCTGCTCATGAACTGTGTGAACTCTTCTGAACAAAATTGCAGCCCATTATCAGACACAATTTCTTCTGGGTGGCCGTATGAAGAAAACAATCTTCGCGAATTGTCTAGTGTTTTGCTTGTTATTATCTGCATCAGAACCACCTCTACCCACTTCGAGTGACTATCTATCACTATGAACAATTGCTGTCCTTCTAGCACAGCAAAATCTACATCTAACCTTTGCCACACTCTGGGAGGCCATTTCCATGGCTGTAATGGTACTGATGGTGGTTTCTTGCTCACCGATTGACATGTTGTACACTGACTGACTATGTACTCTATCTCTTTATCTAAACCTGGCCACCATAAGTAACTGCGTGCAAAGCTTTTGGTCAAGCACATTCCCAGGTGCTGGTCATGAAGATCTCCTAACAATTTAGACCTGAACCTATTTGGGATAACCACTCTTGCTCCCCACATGATACAATCTTTATCCACTGACAATTCATTCCTACAAACAAAGTATGGATGGATATCTTCCTCTGATACCTGGTTTGGCCATCCATTTACTATGTAATCATACACCTTTGACATAATTAGGTCACGTTTGGTTGCCCTACTAATCTCTTCAGCTGTGACTGGCAGCTCATCAATGTATGAGAACTAGAACACTTCTTCCTATTGGGTGTAACTTGTGATGGGGATGGCAACCTGTACATAGCATCAGCATTACTGTGATCAGCCGATCATCTGTACTCAATGTCACACGTATACACTGACAAAATTAAAGCCCATCTCTGCATTCAGGTTGCAGCTAAGGTTGGAACTAGGGACTTTGGATGGAGGATTGCTGTCAGTGGCTTATGGTCAGTAACTATGGTAAACTTACGACCAAACGAGTATTTGTGAAACTTCTTGACCTCCAAAAATCAATGACAAAGCTTCTCTTTCAATCTGTGCGTATTTCTGCTCACTGGCACTGAAAGTGGGTGAAGCAAAAGCAATTGGTCTCTCCTCCCCACTATCTGGTATATGAGAGATCACTGCCCCACTATGGAGAGGTGTCACACACTAGCTTGATGCATCATAGTGAACTAACGTGGCACTCTCTACTAACTGGCTTTTACACTCTTTGAATGCAGTGTCGCATTCTTTTGACCACTTCCAAGGGACCTGTTTTCTCAACAGCTCATTCAGTGGATGTAACAATGTAGCCAAGTTTGGGAGGAATTTTCCGTAATAATTCAGAAGACCTAAAGATGATCGAAGTTGAGAGACATTCTTGGGAGTGGGTGTATTTCTGATTGCATCTAGCTTTCCCTTGGTTTGGTGTAAACCATCTTTGTCTACACTGTGCCCTAAGTACTCAGTTTTGAAACAACTTACACTTGTGAGCTATCACTTATACTCCATGCTTCTCCAGCCGTTTGAGCACTTTATTCAACACCTCATCATGGATTTGCCTGTTTGGTGCTGAAATGAGTATGTCATCCAAATAACACACTACTCCTTCAATCCCTTGCAAAATTTGGTTCATCACCCCCTGGAATATGTTGGAGGCAGAAGACACTCCAAATGGTAGCCTATTGAACTGATATAGGCCTCGGTGAGTATTTATAGTCAAGCATGAGTTGGACTCCTCATTTAACTCAAGTTGTAGGTAGGCGTTTGTTAGATCTAACTTCAAAAAAATCTGGCCACCTGTCAGCATTGTGAATAAATCTTCCACATTTGGCAATGTATTGGATAGATTACACTCTAGAACCTGGTTTACGGTTACCTTATAATCACCACACAACCTTACCTTACCATCTGACTTAGGCACAACAACAAAGGGTGTAGCCTAATTACTCAGATCTACTTTAAAGATAATGAACTCAGTTTCTAGTCTTTTGAGTTCTTGCTCAACTTTCTCCTTGAGTGCGTATGGCACGGAACGTGGCTTACAGTAAACTGGTCTTGCGTCCTTCTGCGCTTTGACACTCACCTTGAAGTCTTGGATCGGACTACCCGTTTCACTGAACACCTTCGGAAACTGCATGATGACATCATCTTTCGATGCAAATTTTACTTCCACATGAAAAATCTCATTCCAATCCAGCTTCAGTGATCCCAACCAATTTCTACCTATCAAGGCAGGCTTGTCTCCTGCCATTACTATGAGAGGCAAGCTCTGACACTGATCCTTGTATTTCACTGGTATGGTGACACTTCCTACTACAGGGATTTGCTCTCCTGAGTAGTCTCGCAGCTCTACCTTCGATTTCTCTAATCGATAATCACACAACTTGTCGCGATATAGTGATTCCGATACTATGCTCACGGCGCACCAGTGTCGATTTCCATGGGTATCCTTGTTCCTGCGACATCTACTTGGATGACGATACCTCACGAATCGCTGTTAGATACCTTCATGCTCCTGATGACGTGAATCTCCAGAACCTCCTCGTCCTGCTGCTTCTCTTCAACAGTATGTAGTGTCTGTCGATTTCTACTTCTAGCATTGCGAGTCGGTTTACTCTTCCATCGGTACGCCTTCGCAAGATGCCCAGTTTTCTTGCAGTAGAAACACTCTGCCTTCACATATGGACAGCTTTGAACGATGTGTTGTCCCAGGCACCGATAGCAAGACTTCAATGCACTGTTACCTTGGCCAGTTGCTGAGGCCTTGGGGCCATACTGCCTTTTACTTTTAGCCTGCAGCCAATTCACCTCGGTTGTCTGACGACTGGAAATTGTGCGGAACTCTCGGGTCTATCAGTCGGCCATATTCATCGACATAGCTGCCCGACAAGCTAAGTCAAAAGACAAGTTAGGGGTTGTCAACAATTTACTTCTGATACGTTCATTTTTCAACCCACAAATAAAGTGATCACGCAAAGCTCGGTCCTGAAAGTTTCCGAAATGACAGTGAATGGATAGCTTTTTTAAAGCTACAATGTACTCACTGATACCGTCGTCATTTAATTGATCGCGTGTTCCAAAACAATAACTTTCAGCATATTCTAGGGGCTCAGGACTGTAGTGCTGTTCTAACTTGGTTAGGGTCTCCTTCAGTGGCGTGTCCTTCGGCTTGGCGGGAACAAGCACATTTTTCAGGGTTTCATACATCTCGGGGCCTGCTTCAGTCACAAAAATAGCCTGTTTCATTTCTAAAACCGCCCGATTATGGTTTACATCATCGGGGACTTCGACGATACGATTCGCAGTGAAAAACATTTCTAGCCTCTCCACATACGCTCCAAAAGTCTCTTGGTCGTGATGGAACTCACCCAAGTGCCCTATTATTCCCATAGGCACGGCCATCTGGACTCTGGCAACGTCGACAGTTCAGCCACGTGTGCTCAACATTACCTCAGATTTTTAAGTTTTTCTGCAAAACGAAGAAGCTCTAACAGTCCCTCCGTCAGTTAGCAGGATTATCCTCCAGCAAAAATTTCAGCTCGGGAATCCGCAATTGCATCCTCATTGCCAATTCTGTGATATCTTGGGACACAGCATATATATATAACACAACATGGCTTCCAGTAAGAACTGTACTGCATATGGCTTTATTATTATATACATCAGTAGTCCACCAGGTGGCTCTATTACACGTATCTCTGTCTCTTCTCTCACCAGAAACACCAGTTACGGGCCATGATTTTCCACACTTCACATTCCACATTCCACACTCTACCTGATCTGACCTGACCCTGGCTGTAACTACAGCTTCAGATCATCACCTAAGGCCCGACATACCAAAGGCAAAGGCAGACCCACATGCCTGAAATCCAGCCGCTGTAGGCCTGCTTCAGGACCTTCTGTCTCCTGTCCAAAATCAGCAGGCAGAAAGCCTCCTGGCCCTGTGTCTTCCTGCTAATGCGGTTTTTTTTTTAAACAAAACGTTCCACATGTCTCTTTTGGGATTCTTGGCCTTGTGCAAGGCCTAACGACCACTTCTTTTGGACGCACGTCCAAATGGGCACCCATCCAGTGAGCCAACAGGAAAATGAGACGGGGGGGCCCCATTAGGCCTGGGAAATACCCAGGATATGCCTGAGCAATGTAAAGAGAAGAGACTCTGTGTCATGGGTCTTCACTCCTTCTTTCTCTGCTCGGAGCCTGGGAATTGAGCGTTCCCAGACGCAAAACCGAGCTAGCCTCCCTCATTTGTCTTTTCAACCCATTTATACTGGTTGTTTGAGTGGTGATTTTTTCCATAAGCCTGATGTTCTTTGCGGGGAAAATGTTCTCCCTGACATTCCTTCTTACTACTAATGCCTAACTTACTAATTATTTTTACTTACGCTAATAAGATACCCTTGGAGACATATCTGGAAAGCCTTTACATTCTGTAAATGTTGCTGCCTTCAAACCTATGTTCGGGGGCTACACATTTGAGCAGCATTGTTGTCACTGAAATTTCACTGAGCGAGAATTAACTTGGGCACACGCTGCCCATAGTTGGTGTCCAATGAGTTCCAGCTCTGCGATCTCGAGTAACTGATACTGGCAGTAAAATGCTGTGTGAAGGCAAGGGACATCCAGAGGGTGTGCGAGCTAATGCGAAAGGGCTAGAAGGCTCCCAAGACAAAATCAGTTTTCTGCAACTAAAATCCATATGCACTGCAGGACAAGAATTGGCAGTCATTACAATACTCATTCTGCAGCCTGCTTAAACTCAATGGACTTTTAGCAGCTCAGATAGTAGCTTAGGATAACCTACCTGCAGGCTGCTCTGATGGCCTCTGAATCAAACACTTTATTATTTTCTACCTCTGATCTCAGCGTCTGAATTTGTCAGAGGATAATTACAACCACAATACACTTCTCCTGGTACATAATTCAGTTTGATGTTAGATATCACGTTCTTCTGGCAGAATGGATTGCTTTTAGGGAAGCTCGTTCCATCTGTTACTCATTACAGGCCTTGCTTTAAAAGTATCTATTACCTTTTATTTTCAATCTTTCTTTATCATCCTGCCTGATGTGCTCATTTACAGCATACCGACCTGGCAGTGAACATAGTATAAAATGAGCAAAATATATTTTAAAAGGTCTTGAATAAAAATATTTAAACATTTTCATTAAACTCCCCAAAAAATGCACTAAACAGATAACTCAATGGAGCTTGTTTTACCACAGAGGTCCTTCAAAATAGAGTTTCCATAATACATTTTTGTAGTTCAGCATATTTTGGAACGCTCCTCCCAAACTGGAGAAGAATATAAAATGATAGACTATCAGGAGGGCTGTTGCTGTCTGTGGGGAAGCAATAAAGTTGTCAATCATTCAGTCTCAAGCAAGCATTGCAATGATTTTGACATATATAATCTGTTTCACCAAACATCATCCTATTTTTGCATATGTTTAGGAAATAAAAACAGTTTGCCAAATAAAAAAGGGTTGGCAAATAAAAAGATTTGTATTTAAATAATAACTTTATCATTTATCTCAAAAATGTGTCACAGTGCTTCAAATACAGCAGCCGGAATTTTCCGGGGGGGACAGCGGACGGGATCGGTGGTGGGTTGGATGGGAAATTTGATTTTTTTTGACAGCGGGTCAGGAACCTGCTATCATCCCGCTGCAACGCACCTTTCCTAATGGCGCGTCTGTGATCTTGGATTGGACCCGACCCACAGAGGCAGGCGACCAATTAAAGCAATTATTGGCTTGTTGACAGACCCTTAATAATGGTTTTAACCTTACCTTTTAACTTTAACTGCTCGCCCAAGGGGTCCACGCTGCTCGTGGACCACATCTGTTAACCTGAGGTGGGAGTTGAATGGCCATTGATTCAGCTGATTTAGTTGACAGATTGAAATGTACTATAAAAGCTCCCATGTCACAGCTGTTCAATTTCCAAGCGCGGAAGCTGTTGCTTACTCCATTTGGAAGACAGATTGAGCTTTATGCAAGCTGCAAGTGTTTGGAGCAAACTCTCCATCCAGTGTCACCTCATTGGAACAACCTCTCTCACCATTGACAGATTGCTTCTGTCATCTCAACTTCACCTGCCATCTATTCCATCAGCATGAGTACCGTTTATACTGTTTCACCTTGGTCCCTCAGAATCTGACCATGATCAGCCCCAACACCAGCAGCACCAGGCACACCAGCAGCACCAGCAACAACACCAACCTTCTCCGCAATCACCTGATACTGCACAGGACACAGGGCATCAGCACCCAACCACATTGCTGTCTGGGAGGCCAGGGATGGCCTCACCATGGCCAGATTTACTTCACTTGACACAGTACACCCTGGCTGCCACATGATGCACCAGGTTGACACCACCCCACACCAACACCATAAAGCATCCCTACAATATCCAAGCCATTCCTTTCACACTCATCACCATTGAGGGGGGGGGGGTACCGTTATGTCTCACCATTCACTGCAACTCACTAAGCCACTTCCAAAGGTGCACACAAATTTGTCCAAGAACGCAAAGTGTTGAAAATAAAGGTTTCAATGTTTGACAGCACATTAACAGAAACTTTACATGAACATTGTGTAAAACACCCAAGTGCCTACCCTTGTGTGTTGTTAGTTGGCATGACAGCATTGAAGCTTTGACCACGCTCGATCAGCTCCGATGGACAGGCCACATCGTCTGCATGGCCCATACGAGACTCCCAAAACAAGCGCACTACTCGGAGCTCCGACACGGCAAGAGAGCCCCAGGTGAGCAGAGGAAATGCTTCAAGGGCACCCTCAAAGCCTCCTTGAAAAAGTGTAACATCCCCACTGACACCTGAGAATCCCTGGCCCAAGACCGCACAAAGTGGAGGAGAAGCATCCAGGAAGGCGCCGAACACCTCGAGTCTCTTCACCGGGAGCAAACGGAAGCTAAGCGCAAGCAGCGCAAGGAGCGCATGTCAACCCAAGAACCCCACCCACCCACCCCTTCAACCATTGCCTGCCCCACCTGTGGCAGAGACTGGCATTGGACTCATCAGTCACTTGAGAACTCATTTTTAATGTGGAAGCAAGTCATCCTCGGTTCCGAGGGACTGCCTAAGTGAGAAGAGAAGAGAGATGATTTCACTAGGGTGAGGGTGAGTGTGAGGGGTGGCTAGTGAGATGGAGATATGATAATGTAGATAGAGAGGGATAGGTGGAAGTGCAAGTTAAGTTGGTGTGAGTAAGGATGTACAGGAGTAAGGTAGGGAAGGCAGAGTGATGGGGATGTGATGAGAAGCACAGCAGGATGAAGGTAAGTGTGGCTTTGTACTCACGTTTCCTGATCTAATGAGATAATTGAAAGGTTTGCGCCACTGCACCCAGGTCCTCCTGACGACATCCCTGCGTGTGCCCTCCTGTGCAATGTGCAACCAGGCTGTCTTGGTCTCCTGGGGAGGTCTCTTCTGCCCATCGGAAGGGAAGAGGATCTCCCTGCATGATCTGGGAGAACCTGGGTGCAGTCCTGCACCTCTGTGCAGTGCTTGTCAGTGTTTGCAGCACTTCAATGCTGTAGAACACTGACAGCACAAACGTCAAACGTAAAGTGGCCATGGTCCCTTTAAGGAAACCGGCTCACGACGTGTCACGAATTATGTCACCAGAAACGCTGCCTCGAATTGGGCCGGGAAACGAGCTGAGCGGGCTTATCAAGCCGTATCAACGTAAATTCATTTTAGGCAGCGGGATGGAGCCAGCAGCAGGGCTGCGACCCACTGAGGTAAGCAAAATCCCGGCCAATGAGTTATTTTGAAGTGCATGGTCTTTTGTTATTAAGGCAACCATGGCAGCCATTTTGCGCAGAGCAAGTTCTCACATAAAGCAATAAGATGAAGATAGATGGGGACCCAGTCATTAAGACCATTATTAACAGGTAATCTGTCTTGGGTGGGCTTGGTTGAGTGAAAATAATGCTTATCTTTAAATGGAACCACTGGCACAGGATAATATGGCCTGAGTTTAAATTCTCATCCAAACGACAGTACCTCCAACAATATGGCATTCAATACTGGACTGGAGTGTCAGAATAGATTATGGGCTCACATCCTGGATTATGGCTTGGATCTACAGCTTTCTGACTCAGAGGCGAGAGTGTTGCCAAGTGCCAAATGAACCAAGCTGATACTGCTTTAGCGAACCAACAAACCTATTTCCATATTGCAGCTGGTCCTTGATGTAATGCTCAGTTCTGGAGAGTTGCCTTGCTTTTCTGCTTGGCTGTTTGGAGTGCTGTAGAAGTGTGGGAGGGAAAATCCATGATTTAAATTATCGGGGGTGAAATTTATCTGCACCAGTCGCACGAAATGGGCTCATAGAGAATTGGCAGGCCGTTTCACACCGTGCCTGATTTTCTTTCTCAATGGAAAATGGGCTGCTGATTCACGATGCGCCCGCTTCACGCTGTTGACGTAGACCAATTTCACCCCCAATGCATCTTAGCAGTTTGAAAAAGATTGGTCGATCTGCTGGCAATTGACGCAAGTGGTTTTCCAGTTGTACACAGCTGTACCAGTTATTCCAGCCATTCCTACTCACCACAATGAAGGCAGTGCCTCTTTAAGAGCACAGAAATGTGCCCCTCCTTTGAAGAAAGAAAGGTGGATGAGAAGCCGGTCATTAAGACCATTATTAAGCATTCACTGACTATTACAGTTGCTATAGTTGCAGCAACTTTCAAATCAAAATGGCGGCTTCGGTCAGCCCTCCGCCACCATTTTGAATGCAGCCGCAGTGCAAGGTGGGGGGCAGGCCACGGCGGCCCCTTTGTGGTCATTATGATCAAAGTGATACTTTCGCACCTAGGAGCCTCTTTTAGTCGCTGACTTTCTTCTGAAGCCCAGATTTAAAAAATGGTGGATTCACATTTAGTGCTGCAGTGTGCCAGATGTGAATCTATTTTTTTTTAAAACAAGGAAACTGCAGTGATTTACTCTCAAGGGATCGTCACGGGGAACACACTGTTATTATTAATGTTTATGCCTTTTAGCGGGGCCGGGAAATGCATTCCTCTCAGTACAATGACACTAAATTGCAATGCCTTATCATTTCAAGTGATAAACACTGTACGGTGTTCCAAAGTCTTTGCGCACTTAAATTGGTTGATTCCAGATGTTGATAGAAATGAATGCTGGCAGAACCCAAAGTACAAAAACAAAAAAAAAACTTACAGCAAAACACCAAAGTGTCAAGACAATAAAAAGCTGAAGAAAAGTAAAACTATTTGCCTTGTCCTCAATGAGAAAATGTGAAGAAATGCCTAATAACATGATAAATGTTGCTGTTAGGTGCCCTACATTTCAAGAATCCACCAGTAAGGCAGACATTCTGCAGCTTATAACTCTGCAGCTTTCATTAGGAATGAATATAAACCATCCACATTGTAAAATAAAGAATTAGTGCTCCGAAATGTCTCCCTGCCCAGAAAGAAAATCTCGGAGGCTATTTCTACTTTCTCTTAAGCCTCCACAGAATTCTATATCCCTCACCCAGATCCTATCGGGCCATATAGGTAGCTGCCAGAATGACTCTGGATGAAGTGATGCATAAATATTGGAAAGAATGTGGGGAATGCGGTGATGAAAGAATGCATTTATTTCACTGAGGTAAACATTATTAAATGTGGGAATCTGTGCATGAGGATTTGGGGGTGTGGATTCAATCTCAAGGAGTTGGCTGGCAGATAAAGGATGCATTGTTGCTCCGATGGAGTCTGAGGGACTAGAAACAAACTGAAACATAACAAAAACATACGGCACTATCAGTCGAGGCTGCATTTAGGAAGAAGGAGACAGATTCTGGAAGATTGTGGTAAGCATGCATTTTGCTGGAAGTTTAACATTCTACAGTGTTGCTCGAAATGGACAAAAAAACTCTCCAAACGTTTGTACCATCCAATGTTAGAGGTTTTATGATAGTTACTGATGTTTTTCATGGGATGTATTAAGAAAACATCAGTGATTTCTGGAGATGTTTATTTTAGTGGGCTTTAATGTTTTAGAAGTGCAATATCTCTCTTTAAATACATATTTGTCTGGGTAAATAGTTTTTTTTAACAAAGCATTTTTACTTCTAGTTTGATAGATTGGAAATAAAACAAAGTTAAGTTTAAACATTTGCTTAAATTTGAAGAAAAATATTTTTGTCGCTGAAGTTTAACTTTCATTGCGATGGATATAAAGAACTTAACATTCGGTGTTACCAACCATATGAAAAACCCATTGTAAGTGGAAGCTTGTTTGTGTAACAGTTTATTGCAATTAGTTACTAATGAGTTTGCCATTTGCCTTGAGCAGGGGCCAAGCTCGGGAATATCACCGCTTAAGCTAAGCCACATGAATGTGTTTATAAACATACACAGTGTTCAATTTATGTGTTTTCTACTCTTTTAAGTCAAACTTTAGTAGTTAGCTTATAGTTTAGTGGACCAAAAGATTCTTATTCAGAACCCAACAAATGAATTTGATTCTGTTCCTTCTCCCTTGCCAAATACTTTCAGTAAATTGATTTTTGAGCAGGCTTCCTGTTTTTTTTTCGAAACAAGCATTCAAGTCAATTCGATCTGAGCTCACAGTTGAATTGTTTGCATTCTGACCAAAAAAAAAATGCGCTCAAATAAAACGAGTGTCTTATTTACTCTTACTTGACTCGTTGTTCCCTAATACTTGTCAGTTGTGGCTGTTCGATGCCACTTAAAGTACTTGCACGCTTTCAAGTGCCCCGACTCCACCTGAGTAGAATACACTTGCACGGTGAGATATATATACACACAGCGGCCTCAGTGAACTTTCAAATGACAAAAATAAAACAAAAGTAGTGTGCTGCAGAATTCTGCAGTGGTCCAGAAAATTGAAAAGGTTTGAGTTGCCAAAACTTAAGAAAACTATAGCACAAAATTCACTGTGTAAATTTAGGTCATTAGAATCCAAGAAAGAGAGCAGCTAGACCTCCAACATATTCCGATTCATCTCTGTGAAGTCCCATGTGTTTTAACCTAACTTTGTGTTGTGAACAGCTGCAGACTCAGCTGTACAACAGCCTGTTGTGTTAAGATTACTTTACCGAATCGTGTTACAGTCCCTCTGGGAGCATTGCTTTTTGATGCTTTTTCAGTGTCGGAGACCTCATTGAGGTCCTTTATGATTCTTTGGAAAAAAAACAGTATCTTTTTACAATTTGTATCCCTTCAATTTTCTTCTTCTCTTCCTTTCCTTTTCATGTCAGCACCGCGCCAATCTTCTCCTAAAAGCACTGAAACACGTTGTGGTAAACTGTTTCATGGGACGCCGCAGTCCTCTGGAACTTCTGGTGACTTATTGGCCACAGCAAAGCTGGGCAGGAGTGAAGCTTTTACAAACCCCCACTGCATGGGCAAAATTACCACACTAATGCTCGTGTGAACCTGACACGGTCAGCTAATACACGTGTGACTGTGATACAGGACTGCTAGTGCACGTGTGAATGTATTACAGATCCGCTAGTGCACGTGTGACGGGGATACAGGCCCGCTAGTACACATGTGACAGGGATACAGGTCCGCTAGTGCACGTGTGACAGGGATACAGGTCCGCTAGTGCACGTGTGATGGGGATACAGGTCCGCTAGTGCATGTGTGATGGGGATACATGTCCACTAGTGCATGTGTGACGGGGATACAGGCCCGCTAGTGCACGTGTGACGGGGATACAGGTCCGCTAGTGCACGTGTGATGGGGATACAGGTCTGCTAGTGCATGTGTGACGGGGATACAGGTCCGCTAGTGCACGTGTGATGGGATACAGGTCCGCTAGTGTACGTGTGACGGGGATACAGGTCCGCTAGTGCATGTGTGATGGGGATACAGGTCTGTTAGTGCACGTGTGATGGGGATAGAGGTCCGCTAGTGCATGTGTGATGGGGATACAGGTCTGTTAGTACACGTGTGATGGGGATACAGGTCCGCTAGTGCACGTGTGATGGGGATACAGGTCCGCTAGTGCACGTGTGATGGGGATACAGGTCCGCTAGTACACGTGTGATGGGGATACAGGTCCGCTAGTGCACGTGTGATGGGGATACAGGTCTGCTAGTGCACGTGTGATGGGGATACAGGTCCGCTAGTGCACGTGTGACGGGGATACAGGTCCGCTAGTGCATGTGTGATGGGGATACAGGTCCGCTAGTGCACGTGTGATGGGGATACAGGTCCGCTAGTGCACGTGTGATGGGGATACAGGTCCGCTAGTGCACGTGTGATGGGGATACAGGTCTGCTAGTGCACGTGTGATGGGGATACAGGTCCGCTAGTGCACGTGTGACGGGGATACAGGTCCGCTAGTGCACGTGTGATGGGGATACAGGTCCGCTAGTGCACGTGTGAATGCTATTCAGGCCCACTAGAGCTTGTGGGACTATAATACTGGTGTCTTGGTGTCCGTGTGACTGTGATACAGGCCCACTGGTGCAGTTGTGAGCTGAGAAAGTTGATGTTGACTGGCTATATCCCATAGCCGCATCACAGCCGTGTCCACACTGGCACTAACTAATTGTCCACACCTTTGTACTTTCCATCAGGGGTATCTGGGTAACAACCAGGAGACAGAACACTGGCCAATATGTTTTCACTCCGTAACCCAAGAGAATCAAAGCCAAATAAGGCGCCCCACCGCTATCCTAGCCGAGGGAAGCTAATTCAGCACAGAATGAGCAATCAAGTCTTGGCCCTTCCTTAGTTGTAATGGCTCCATTCCACATCGAACATTGGCATTATCATCTGAGCCTTCAGGGGAGCACCATTTATATATGGCCAGTGGTCTGAGGCTGCCTATAAGTTCCAGCCAAACTATACTTTGTTTATGCTCCCTGGCTAGAGCTACTGCTCTATAGTCCAGCAGAGAAATCATGGCAAGCTTGGTTACACATGTGCATTGAGCTTCGTTCTCAGCAGTTGGAAGTTAAGGGCTGAATTTTGCCGGTGCTCAGAGGGCGGTTTTGGAGGTGGGTCCGCTGTCAAAATCAAAATGATTGTCAGCGGGTTGGGAGCTCGCTCCGAACCCACCTCCATGTAAGTTTCCAAAGTGTCGGGTCTGTGAATTCAGGCGGCATTTAAGATAGTTAAATGCTTGTTAAATGCTTGTTAACTACTATGTTGCCAGCCTATTTCTATTTTACCACTTTTTTAACAAGGTTCACGTCATTCAGAGATCACGTCAGGTAAGTAGTTCGGGTTCTCCGTCTACCCATTGCTGTGAATAGGTGACAGCTGCAAAAGTGGTATGAAAGCTACCATTTCACAGCTGGTCACTTTCCAATGTCAGAAGCTTGAGCCTCCAGGACTGGGAAGACACTTTTGAGCTGTATGCAGTTTGGAAGTGTTTGGAGTAAACTCTCTATCCACTGTCACCTCCTTGGAGCAAGCTCCCTCTCCATTGACAGATCGCTTCTGTCATCTCAACTTCAGCTGCCATCTATTCCAGCAACATCGGTGCCCTTGAAAAAAATCTCACCCTGGTCCTCCCTCCACGATCAGCCCCAACACCAACATCACCAGGCACACCAACATCACCAACAACATTACCAACCTTCTCCAGAATCACCTGATGCTACACAGGGCATCAGCGCCTGACCACATTGCTGCCTGGGAGCCCAGGAATGGCCTCACCATGGCCAGATTTACTTCACTTGACACTGTACACCCAGGCTGCCACATGATGTGCCAGATTGACACCACCCCACACCATCACCATAAAGCATCCCCACAGTGCCCAAGCCATTCCTTTCACACTCATCACCATTGTGGGGGGTACCATTATGTCTCAGCATTCACTGCAACTCACTAAGCCACTTCCAAAGGTGCACACAAATCTGACCAAGAATGCAAAGTGTTGAAAATAAAGGTTTCAATGTTTGACAGCACAATAACAGAAACTTCACATGAACATTGGCTAAACCATCCAAGTGTGTTGTTAGTTGGTATGATTGCAGTAGGATGATGGTGAGTGTGAGGGGTGGCTAGTGAGATGGGGAAGTGATAATGTAGATATAGAGGGATGGGTGGAGATACAAGGTAAGTTGGTGCGAGTAAAGATGTGCAGGAGTAGGGTAGGGAAGGCAGAGTGATGTGGATGTGATGAGTGGCACAGCAGGATGAGGTTGAGTGTGGCTTGGCAGTAACATTTCATGATCTACTGGGATCATTGAAAGGCTTGCACCACTGCAGCCTGGTCCCCCTTGTACCCTCCTGTGCAATGTACAACCAGGCTGCATTGATCTCCTGGTAAAGTAAGAGTCACATCCCGCAGCCCTCCCCATTTGTAAGACTTCTGTTATGTATTGTTTTTCAAAGGGAATAAATAGGAAAAGTTGCCCTTTTGTAAAATTGAGTCACAATCATTTCTTTTTTTCAATAATGTTAGCATCCAACATGTCTCAGTTTAAGATTTGGAAGCCATGACAATGTAGATTGACACTATTGATCTGCTGTCAGAATGTCCTCTGTACTGCCAAGAGCTTTGGTCATGGCCTGGATCTAGTCCTGTGGAACATGAAGCAAGAGGACTGAAGTCATTATTATTTAAGAATTTGGCATGGAATGTTGACTGGGTCCCAGTGTGGTGATATAAGATTTGGGATGACTACACAGTTATGATGTGGTTTGGATCCTATTTTATTGTATAAAATAACTGGTGACTTCATACAAAGAATTTGGGAAGTTTACAAATGTCAAGCTGTCTTCATCTCTTCATTTTGCTTGGCAAATGTTGAACTTGGTAATGGAACAAGTTTACTTTACTTTTTAAATAAATGCCAAGTCTTTTTCCTTCAGGTTGATGCAGAAGATCCCATGGTGCTATTCGAAGAAGAGCAGGGGAGTTCTTGGCCAATATTTATCCCTCAACCAACATAACTAAAACAAATTATCTGGTCATTATCTCAATGCTGTTTGTGGGACCTTGCTGTACACAAATAGTCCGTGGAGTTTCCCTGCATTACAACAGTGACTACACTTCAAACAAAAAGTACTTCATTGGCTGTAAAGCGCTTTGGGATGTCCTGAGTTTGTAAAAGGCGCTATATAAATGCAAGTTTTTTTGTTCTTTTCTTTTCGAAGCTAGCTCTCAGGTTATGTAACATCCTTTCATTTAGTCACAGTGGCTGGCTCTTTGGAGGTACATAGGAGCCAGATAAAAGCCGAACTGAAGGCATCAGCTGATGCTCCTGCATGTTCTTCTGTTTCATAATCTACCGTCATGGTAGCATGCGCAGTATCCAAAATACAGTCGCTCACGTACAGCAACCTTCAGTAGCACAGCAATCAGGCCTTTGTCTGCATCAAATTCTTTCCAATAGCATTGGGGGCAACTAATAGGGTTGGTGGAACCAAACGACCGACAGTAGCCGTGAATGTAAAGCAGATAGGTGGTTGAATAGCTCTGTCATTCTCTCATTTATTGATGCACCTTGATGACCTGTTATATATTAATTAACGCTGACTGCAGCTGTCTGGCTTTAGTGCTACAGTCATTTGTAAAAGTAGGCTCACAACCGCTGAGGGACTGGAGTGCGTAGTGGACTCGGGAAGCAAAATTATAATTTGATAAGTTTTTCCGCTGGTTTTAATATAATTTGGAACTTATTGTTGGTGCACTTAATGGTTTAAGTGATTCCGACTGATGATTTAGTCATCCGAATTGATAGCCAAAAAAAGTGTAGTAAACGTGGAAACCCTGTGACATGATTTAACAAATAGAAACATAGGCACAACCAACCAGGAGTGGTGGGGGGGGGGGAAACAACTTGACCCCCCCTCCCCAAATTTTTTTGGCATAGTTTTTGTCCTTCCCACTGCTCCAAGTTTTGGAATTGCCTCTTGACGACCCCCCCCCCCCCCTCATCTCTTTGGATGCAGTTGTGCCTCGGGATAGAAATAATTTTTATTTTTAAACAAAATTTTAATCTTTTAAACAGTCATTTCAATCCCACATTACAACAGTGACTCCACTTCAAAAAGTACTTCATTGGCTGTAAAGTGCTTTGAGACGTCTGGTGGTCGTGAAAGGCGCTATAGAAATGCAAGTCTTTCTTTCTTTCTAAATGTTATTAAATTGAAGAGGAAAAAATTTGCAGGGCAGAGGAGTAGGACTAATTGGGCAGCTCTTTCAAAGAGCCGGCACAGGCACGATGGGCTGAATGGCCTCTTTCTGTGCTGTATCTTTCTATGAAATTGTGATTTAAGAATTACAAATATTTAAGGAATAGATTGCAACTTAGATATATAAATGTTCAAAAAAATGGATCATATATAAAGATAGCTTGCAATGCTTGCAATGTAATTATTACATTCTGGCTTTAAATGGTAAATAAATGCGTGTGTATATAAATAACAAATTGATTTTTCAAACAATGTGCTTTGCCACAGTGTTTATAAACCAACATGTAGTTAAATAGCAAAGAAAGCATTACATTATTTTACACATGGCATCCTGTAATATTTTTGCATAGGAAACTTAAAAATTAACATCACCACTTTAATTACTAAATGACATTAGTTTAATTCAATATATTTTAATAGCATTTCCATGTTAGTTGCTCATAAAAGCGAACAGCAAAAACATTATTGATTTCCTCCAAATCTGTCACAGTTCAAAATACTAATTCAGTTGAGGAAAAGCTCTATTAAGACAAAATTCCAAATAAACAACCTACAAATGATGTGAATGTTATTCGCAAAGGAAGTCATTTGGCACTATTGTCTGAACATTACTGTGGGAAAGTAATGTTATACAATAGTAATTCCAGGGTACCGTGCCTTGGAGGGTTGTAATCAACTGAACCAATAAAGCAAGTGTCAGCTGTGACTCAGTGGGCAGCACACTCTCACCTCTGAGTCAGAAGGTTGTGGGTTCATAGTCCCACTCCAGGGACTTAAGCATAAAACTCTAGGCTGACACTCCAGTGCAGTGCTGCATTGTCGGAGGTGCTGTTTTTCAGATGAGATGTTAAACCGAGGCCCCGTCTGCGGCGAGTTATCCCCGGTGTCCCGGCCAATATTTATCCCTCAATCAACGTAACAAAAACAGATTATCTGGTCATTATCACATTACTGTTTGTGGGAGCTTGCTGTGCGCAAATTGGCTGATGCGTTTCCTATATTACAACAGTGACTACACTTCAAAAATACTTCATTGGCTGTAAAACGCTTTGGGACATGTGGTGGTCGTGAAAGGCGCTACATAAATGCAAGTCTTTTTCTATTCGTTTTAGAACAGAAAGCAGAATACAACGGGCTGAAAATCCAGCATTCCGCCTCTCACCAGTATGATTTGCTCTTTCAATACAAGATGTTGTTAGAAGGTGTATAATTTAATTGAAAACTTTTAATTGTGCACTTATAAAATATAGTTGCAACAATGTATCGTATAAAGAAAGATTTGCATTTTTATAGCACCGTTCATGACCTCAGGACATCCCAAAATGCTTTACAGCCAATGAAGTACTTTTCAAGTGTAGTCACTAAGTGTAGTCTCTGTTGTACTGTAGGAAACTCGCCAGCCAATTTATGCACAGCAAGGTCCCACAAACAGCAATGAAATAAATGACCTGTTTTAGGTGTCGGTTGAGGGGCAAATGTTGTCATTTATTCATCAATAAAACATGTTAAAAGAGATTTTCCAATGATGACATTAATAGTTCGAGTCCAGTACTATGTGGTGCACTTCATTTCTTTCCAAGTGTTGACTCCAATTAGCCTAACTACCCAACCAAAAAGGTTTATTGAAACTAAAACAAGTGGCATATGGTTGAGCCAGCCAGTCTGGGTACATTATGCTGCTAGACTCGCTTGGTGTGATCATTCCGCTGCCTGGTCTACAGATACTACTGACATCATTCTGGTAAGAAATTAAACATTGACATCTTGTTTCAGCTGTTGCTAGTTCTCTTACTGAAATGTACAATGTTTACTTCATAGCCCACCACCTAGAGACTTTTTGGCTCCCCTGATTACTTAATGGGTAAAGGCACTGCCCAATTTGCTACTAAGCCATTCAGACTTTCAGCATCTGCAGTAGTTGGTTTATTGTGTTCTTTCCACCTTTTGTTGACCTGTTCTCAACACAACAGTAGGGTGCAGACGATGCCAGCAATACGCTGCCAAGGGATGTCATGGAGTGCAACAAGTTAACATAACTCCTATTTTTATTCTATGCATGGAATGGCTTCAGCAGTTTCGAAAGGCCTTAAGTGATGCACCAGATGCTCTTATTTCTTCTCTGACCCAAGACTGATTCAATTCTACCACAGTGAGCTGAAGAAAATAGAACCATTCAGTATGGACACAGCCCTTCAGGGTAGCCAGGCGGGATTAATCAGCCTAGGTCAGCGAAGGAGTGAGATCATTTGGAAAGCAATTTTTTTTTTAATCCATCGTAAGCCGCAAATACTGAACAGTACCCAGTCATTTGGATTCGGAAAGGGTTACTGCTGCAATCTCTGCTGGATATTTTTTGGGTGCATGAGATGTTATCGCCATGCTCCTACACTTCTGATTTGTTCTTGTTTTCAAAAACACGGTGATAGCATTGCATACTCTGCGGGGCTTCTCAACTGTTTAAAAGTAAAGCCTGGCTATTATTGTGTACAATATCATTATCTGAGCACACCATGCATTTTCGTATTATGCTCCTCTATCCACCATTTTAACATAGATGTTAACCCTAATTAAAACAAACAGGTTAACACTTCCATTAAAATACCAGAGCGAGAAATTTAATGGAAACATATTGGTCCGTATTTTCCGATGCCTACGGGTGTGTACGAGCTGTGTACACGCCCGTAGGGACATCGGAAATGCCGATTTCAGGCATGCGAAGCGCGTGCGCTGAAAACCGGCATTTCCGATCTGTCAAAAATCCTCTTTCTGGAGAACCTCCTCCCGCAGAAAACCCTTAGAAATCTTACGCCAGCATAAGAGTTTAGAAAAGTAAAAAATGATTTTTTTCACTCATCTATAATTTTAAAATACTTTTAAAAAAGGTAAGTTTATTTTTAGCCCCATAAAAAACTTTAATTATTTTCTTCAAAAAATGTAATTTTTGTTTAAAATATTTAATTTAATGTAATTTAAACTCATTTTAAAAAACATGATGGTTTTTAAAAATTGTATTTAATGTTCTGATGTCTTTTTTCAGTGATCCCCATTCATGTATTTGACAGGTCTATCTGTCAAAAGTATGAAGGGGGATTCCCTTCTCCCATTGGCTCGCCTGGCTCACATGATCCCAGGGACGCTTGTGAACCGCATGCGCCCCGTGGATACATGGGCCCTGCGCATTTCGACTGTGGAGAGGCCCAGAATTGGAAATGTCCGGACCTTGGGAGCCCTCAGGTAAGGGCCTAGATTTTTTTCCCAATAGGAGGCCTCCGCACGCAGGAAGCCTCCTATCGGAAATTACAGGGCAATAGTTTTCACATGATAATATCACAGAGTAATTTCTAAGCTTAAAAAGAATCCCATCCAGTGACACTACCGTTAGGCTACAGGACATCTGAGCAGTATATTTTTTCACTAGCCTAGACTGAGAATGGGACTGAGGCACATTGCTGGGGCAGTGTAGAAGGAGCTCTGCTCTGCACCCAACTCTGGTATACCTGAACTGGGAGTGCTTGACCCTGTACTGAGTGCCAGGAATAGAAAGTGGTTCCTACAGAAAAGTCATTAAAAAAAAAAATCTACTCTTATATTGAACAGCACCTGGTGTAGGTAGGGTACTTCCTCCACCCACGGGGAGACTGCTCTTCCTTTAGAATTGCGTGTGTGGTGACTTTTCAGCAATGGAGTCTACAGTAGCATAGTGGTTATGTTATTGGACTAGTAATCCAGAAGCCTGAACTAATGATCCAGAGACAGTTCAAATCCCACCACCAGCAGCTGGGGAATTTAAATTCAATTAATTAAATAAATCCGGAATACAAAGCTAGTATCAGTGACCATGAAACTATCAGATTGGTGTTAAAAACCCATCTGGTTCACTAATGTCCTTTAGGGAAGGAAATCTGCTGTCCTTACCTGGTCGGGCCTATATGTGACTCCAGACCCACAGCAATGTGACTCTTAACTGCCCTCTGAAATGGCCTAGCAAGCCACTCAGTTGTATTCAAGAAGGTGGCTCACCACCACGTTCTCAAGGGCAATTAGGAATGGGCAATAAATGCTGGTCTTGCTGGCAATGCGCATATCCCATGAATGAATAAAAAAAAATGAGGTAGAAGTATGCCAAAGGTTATTTTATTCCTTCTTAAGGAGCGATTTTCCTTAGTTAAAATAAGTCTTATTTGCCAAGCTGCGTCTGCATCCAGCTTCTCTGGCACTGGAAACCAATGTCACTCTTATCGTTAGTTGTTGCCTGTTTGATCCATACCTTGTTTACACTCGTGTATGAACAGACACCGTTTTCCATTGGTGTTGTTTAATGCCGGCATTGAAATTAACAGGCTAACAGTGGCATTAGAATAACATGTATCAGAACATCTAGGCTACATTATCCAAGATTTGATGTCAGAAAAGTTTCATAAGTTAGATGTTTCTCCCCTGTTTGCCTATAAGTTTGTTTTATGAGGTTTAGTTGTGTTGGATACCAAACAAATCTGGCAACTGTGTACAGTACAACCTTCTTATTTTTTACAGGGACAAGTTCAACTGGATCATGACCCATCTAGGATACATACTTTTCATTGGTCTTATTCTGACCACAGTAGTCCATTGTCAGCGTCGCCAACCTAAACCCAAGCCTCCCAAGCCTGCCAAGCCTGCCAAGATTCCTAAGCCTCCCAAGCCTCCCAAGCCTGCAAAACCTGCAAAACCAGTGGTCATTGAACCTACAGAACCAAATCATGTCACAACGCTTCCACCACCCCTTCCCCCTGGTCCAATGTCAGTGTTCCCAGACTGCCCAAGAGAGTGCCGCTGCCCTCCGGACTACCCCAATGCACTCTACTGTGACAGCCGAAATCTAAGACTGGTCCCCATCATTCCACCCAGGATCCATTACCTCTATCTCCAAAATAACTTCATAGAAGCTCTGCCAGGACAAGCTTTCAGGAATGCAACTGAACTCAAATGGATCAATTTGGACAACAACAGGATTTCCAACCAAAAACTTGATAAGGACATTTTTAACATACTGAACAAACTTCTCTTCTTGTACATGGATAGAAATAAGTTGGATGGAGTTCCCCCAAATCTTCCATCTAGTCTAGAGCAACTTCGGCTGTCTAGGAACCAAATCTCCAAAATCCCATCAGGCAGCTTTAGCAAGATGGAGAACCTCACCTTGCTTGACCTCCACCATAACAAGCTTGTTGATAGCGTCTTC
This sequence comes from Somniosus microcephalus, assembly GCF_052327205.1. NCBI lineage: Eukaryota > Metazoa > Chordata > Chondrichthyes > Squaliformes > Somniosidae > Somniosus > Somniosus microcephalus. The sequence goes on along the minus strand of NC_141004.1, from coordinate 24,084,645 downwards.
AACAAAAATACATTTAAAGGTCTCAAAAGCTTAATGCAGCTCAATCTGGCCCACAATTCATTGAAGAAAATGCCTCCAACAGTACCTCAGTATATATTCCAACTCTTCTTAGATAAGAATAATATCAAGGAAATACCTAATAATTATTTCAACAATTTACACCATTTGACCTTTTTAAGGCTAAATTTCAACCAGCTGACAGACAAAGGTATCCCCAATGGTATTTTTAATGTATCAACTCTCCTGGATCTCCACCTGTCCAACAACAAACTCAATTCTATACCGAGCTTTAATACAAAGCTGGAACATCTGTATCTGAACCACAACCATATCGAAAGTAAGTCCTATATGCTATGTGTAGGTTCCATTTTTTATTGTTGTACTTTCATACAGTACAGTAAACTATTCTGAAGTATGAAGAATTTATTCTAAGATATTTGATATTAAACTTTTGATGACCAACTTTTCATGATTTGGAGAGCCAAAGAGATTGTCTACTCCCTTTTTAGTTTTTAATTCAAATTATCATATCATTCCAAAAATTTTTTACCATTAAATTACGGTGTTATTTATACTTGGCAAGTCAATTTATTTTTAGTGCAAACCTGGTATTATCAGAAGTTATCAATATAGAAAAAATGGGTGCCATTAAATTCTTTGGTTGGTGTTGAGTAATTGTATTGCACAAGAGTGCCGACAATGTCTCAGCAAAGCAGTGAATTCTGGCTGTTCTTTCATTCATGAGAAAATAATCATAACTCATTTCTGCCTACGGTGTTAGTTAATGATGCCACAAATCACAATATCGTGTTAAAACATCCCTCAAATCTTATATTTATTTTGAAATTAAAACCCTCCTGCATTGAGGCCCCAAAGTACTATTTAAGAAGCCAGGAGGCCTTATAAAATAGCTTCAATTTATATCTGAAGATATATAGCTTACCCTGTAAATGATTTTTAATCTATGTAGGCGATGCAAAGGAATTTATATATTAATCAATCTCCCATGCCATTGCATGCAGGGAGTGAAGATTAAGCTTAGTCTTCAGGTGAAAAGGGGCCAGAGGGTGAGGACAATTGGAGCAGGGTGTGCAGACATAATTCAGTCTCCATTTTAAAGCCATGCTTTCTGTCCTTATTTTTATATAATAATTTCAAAAAGCTTAAAGCAACTGCAGAACCAGGGAAGTACAGTTGGTTGCAGCACAGGTGTTTCTTTGCAATACAGGATGAGGAGCTGGGATGTACAAAACTGAGGTGCTACAGTGCCACCACTGGCAAAAGGGTGTAATTACAGTGTGACTGGTTTACATAGGCATTTGCCACCTTAAAAGTGGGACATAGGAATTGATGGAAAAAGTTGACGCAGGAAGTGTATGCGGACACACGTTTTTTAGAATATATTATAGATATATATACTTGGTTCTATTAATTAAAAAAGTTACATTTTCCCCCCTCACAGAAATCAATGGAACTGAAATCTGCCCATGCCCCATCAATAACATTGCTTTGCACGCCCATGACATGGAACTTATACCACGCCTTCGATATCTGCGGCTGGATGGGAATGCGCTGAAGCCCCCAATACCAATGGACATGATGTTGTGTTTCAGACTCCTGCAGGCAATAGTGGTTTGAAAGCTAGATTCATTTCCCCCTCTTTAAACAGTGACCATTTTTAAAAAGGACTACTTGTGCAACTATTTTTCCGTCAGATTATTGCTATGATTGTGTTAAATGCAAAGTACTGCAGAACGTTTTTCTTTTCCTTTCAGATTACCATCGTTTCAATTTAGACCCAAAAAAGGCCTGAATTGATTCAAGTGGGATCACCACACATGCTTTAAACCAACAATAGTACATGCATCCTTTTGCTCCACAGGACAGGAAACATATGAAAAAGAAAGACAAGGCCGGCTGAACTGTTCAGTCTGTCGCATTCAGACGTGGCTTAGCCTACATGCACCACCAACCCATCTCCAGATCGTGCAATCTCCTGGAAGAGACATAAAAAAAAAACAGGGAACAAAAACCTTAGCTCAATTTAGGGAAAAAAATTTGAAACTCTTGTGAATCTTATTATACCTATAGAACACAAGTAGAAATTCCTGGTGATCTCCTTTCTGATTCTCAAGTACTCCAATCACAGGGTGTGTTGGGTCTGATTTAATTTTTTTTTGAAGTGCGCTTGTGGTGCCAACACTATGCTCAGACGATGACCTTTGTATTTGCTCCTGCTATGGTGCAGACGAGAGGACTGCATATGCTGTAAGATCATGTTATTCTAATTTAGTTTCTGGTTCCGGTAAAAGCTAAGCTGCCACTTTCTTTGTGAAGTTGGTGAAGAATGGTCTGGTGATGACTGCTGGAAATGTTAGGATCTATTCTTATTTTCTCTTTTTAATTTGTTGTCCATTTGTACTTATTTTTCAATTTAAACATTAGGGATGACTGGACCTCCATGTGAATTGAACCAGACAGGAGCTGTGCTATGGCTGTCAGCAGGGTCCTGTCTTGCTTATAAATCAGTTACCAAATACATAGAATATTAATGCAAGAAAATAAAGGTTTTAGAAGCAAAAATGTATCATAAGCAGCTGCTTCTGGTTTCTTTTGTCCCACTAAAGGTTTTCGTCATTATTAATTATTTACACTGTGTAGTTTTGTCCCGTACACAGGATTATCAATTCATGCATAGTCAGTTAATGGTCATCAGCCCACAGGCTGTTGAATTTGTGCTGAATTTGAAATGATTAAATAATCATTTTTGTCCCTTTTCGGCAGCTGGCGCTATTGATGTAAAACTAATATACAAGATACTAGCAAATGTAATTATCACTTCCAAAATTCATTAGTACGAGATCCAGAGAGGAAGGAGGAAATTAGTGTTTGCAGTAATTCAAACATGCTAAATTGGATCTATTTTGCATTCTTCCCGATTGCCCCAATTCATTTAAAGTCTGTCTATCCTCGTGTGACTGCTTCCTTCAGCCTCCTGAGGCAGATGAGTGGTGGCGTAAGCCCTACAGTGGGAAATGTTCTCTAACCTGAGTGCAATCTTCACAAACCACACTGCAGCCTTCACAATGTGAGACAGACTCTCTAGGGTATAGCACCAGGCCATTAGTGAGGGTGTATCGCTTGTCCGTTAGTACGTGTTGTGTATATTCTTCACAAGCTCAAAAGTTTGCAGGTGCAGGAAAAGAAAACTCGTTGTAAAATGTGTCGGAAAAAAACAAAAGAATTAAAATAGGAAACTTTCCTTATTTGCATATATCTTTTCAATTATTTATGCCCTGCATTTGTTCTAGGCTAAGAGGTGCTATGGGAGGCTGTAGTGATCAAACATGACGCTTCAAGAAATATTGGGACATGAATTCTGTGTACACTCAGGACACAGGAGATCATATCTGTTCAGCTTGCAAATATTATTTTTTCATGAAACTAGAAAATTTGCATCTTCCATGGGCAGCGGTAGCATGACTTTAATAAAATTGGTTTGATGTAGGTTGGCTTGGATTTTGTACCCACAACCAAAGCTTCTGCTTGCACCCATAGCACAGCTCTGATCTGGTTCAATTTATTAAAAATTCACTCTTGGGACATGGTCATTGCTAGCAACCAAGCCAGCATTTATTGCCCATCCCAAGTTGCCCTTGAGAAGGTTGTGGTGAGCCTTCTTATTGAACTGTTGCAGTCCACATGGTGAAAGTACTTCCACAATGCTGTTAGGTAAGGACTTCCAGGATTTAAACCCAATGATAATTATGGAATGATGATATATGTCCAAGTCGGGATGGTGTGTGACTTGGAGGGGAACTTGCAGGTGGTGGTGTTCCCATGCACCTGCTGTCTTGTCCTTCTAGGTGGTGGAAGTCACGGGTTTGGAAGATGCTGCCAAAGAAGCCTCAGTGAGTTTCTGCAGTGCACCCTGTGGCATGCAGATGGTGGGAGTGCATGTTTAAGGTGCGGGGATGGGTTGCCGATCAAGCGGACTGCTTTGTCCTGGATGGTGTTGAGCCTCTTGAGTATGGTTGTAGTTGCATCCATCCAGGCAAGTGAAGAGTATTCAATCACAATCCTGATTGTGTTTTGTTGGTGGTGTAGAGGCTTTGGGCAATCAGGAGGTGAGCCACTCATTGCAGAATACCCAGCCTCTGACCTGCTCTTGTTGTCACAGTAGTTATGTGGCTGGTCCAGTTTAATTTCTGATCAATGATGACCCCCAGGATGTTAATGGTGAGGGATTCAGTGATGTTAATGCCTAATTAGTATATCACAAAGGTCTTTAAAGCTGCAATATTTTATAGCAGATAAGGTTTTTTTTTAATGATGCCACAAATTTCTGTCTTGCTTATAAATCGATTAACAAATACATAGAATATTAACGTAAAGAAGTTTTAGAAGCAAAAAAGTGTCTGGCAGAATATTGCTCAATTCTGAACCAAGTTTTCTGTTCACAAATATCCATTCTCAGAGCTTTGCTTTATAAAATGATAGGTTACTGCTATAATCCTCTTGGTTTTGCAGATTGTGTGGGTTTTTTTTAAATTTATCTCTCAAATATTAATTATATAATGACTTGAAAAGATTTTCACAGATTCCTTGCATGCAAATGTTATTAAGCAATATTTGTAGCAATAATTATAACCAACATATTTTACTATAATAAATTGCAGCTTTAAGCCCCTCCCTCATAGACATTGATATGCAAATTGTTTTCATTTGCTTTGTTTTATCTGTTTATTTGCAGAGATCTGTAATATACTGCAGTGCAGTTTAATGCATTTCTTGCACCAAAGCAAATATTGTAGGCATTGCTTACTCCACGTTTAATAAAAATAAATAAATGGAATTAAAGTTCTTCAGCAACACGAGAGATTTTTTTTTTGAATGCAATAAAGGACCTTTTGAAACTGTTTTTTTGTGGTGCTGGTTCCATCTGACAAAAGATCATAAAGAGATAAATTATAGAGCTATTTAAACATATGGGGATGAAGTCATTGGAAAGGAAGACAGGAAGGATATCTCATTGTAGTTCTCAGTAATAAAGAGACTTTCCTGCAGCATTTATATTTTAGCCTCATCCTGTGGCAAATGCAGAGAACACTGCAAATATGCATCACTTAAATGGTTTTTGATATTGGCTGTTTTGGCGCCAATACCTATACACGCGTTAATGACTGAACATCTTAGTAACTGGGTTAACTATCCTTAACAAAACATCTCATGCAAAATCTATAGGAGCCCAATAGGTAAATCATACACGATCCAATAGGAATATTGTACACCCTGGAGAATTCTTACTGGCTTGTAAAGGATTTAATATGTTTCTGCAGGATATATTCAAACTATTATACGTTTTTTTTCATAGGGCTAATGGTTTTTTACCAATACAAAATTCTCCTCTATACACGTCATCCTTCTTATAGGAACGTAGGAATTGCTAGACGTGAAAAAAAGGCCAAGGTTCATCTAATTCACCATCTACCGCCATGCCAGAAGGTACTTGAGCCCAAAATGCCTGTTCAGATGGCTGTGAAAGATCCCATAGTACTATTCGAAGAAAAGCAGGGGAGTTCTCCCAACGTACTGGTCAATATTTATCCCTCAACCAATGCGACCAAAAACAACTTAACTGGTCATTTCCCTCATTGCAGTTTGTGGGATCTTGCTGTGTGCAAATTGGCTGCCCTGTTTGCCCAGGTAATGACAGTGACTGCACATCATAATAAGTAATTGGCTGTGAAGTGCTTTGAGGATGTAAAACAGGGTATATTTAATGCCACTTACTTGTTTTTCTTTCTTTAAAGATAACTTGAAACTATTTGGTAGTTAAAACAGTGATGATATGGATCAACTTTAACATGCGTCACACTGCGCAACAAAATCATGAGTTTCCTTAAACCTTTGACCCAGAAGGAACAACCTTTGCCAATGCTTTTTAATAAAACTGTAATCATTTTTCCATGACTAAAGAAAGGAAAATATATAGGTTTATATTAAATTTAAATCCTAGATGTGGCAGACTAATGAAAGGTATACTGCGCCTTTTGATTCAAAGAACTGTGAAGGTGCGGTGCTACACGTCAATAAATGAATGTTATTCCAATACTTGAAATATTTTTAATAGAGAGTCATTTGAAATGCATCTTTACTGCCTTGAAATTAAAAGCTTCAAATATAGATGAATTTTACTTGCTAACCCAAGCAGTATTCAGAAACATTGAACAAAATTATTTATTTTACATGATCTTTGAAGTAAGGCTGTTCGGTTGTCCTGCTGGGAAATGTAACCGAGTGATGTGGGAAGGGAATCATGCCTAGAATTTTACGGTCGCCCAAAGACTGAACTTGGTCAGATTCGTCCTCCGAGAAGAAATTGTGTATTTCAGTCAAGACTGGAATCCTCAAACTCCAAGGTAAATTGCTGGAGTGTTTTATCTACTGCTGCTACTCAATTGGCACTCTGTCCATTTTTCAACTGGTACAGTGTCCATCAAAAGTGAAAAATTCAAGAATGCCAGGTCTTTCACAAGCATGGGTATGGCGCAGTGAACTAAATCAGATGCAACGCTCAACAGACGCAAAGCACAAATCACCCAACAAACTACAAACTTTGATAGCTCACGTTCCCTGAAAACACATGCAATGATTTAAAAATCTAAACTTACTGAATTTCAAGACTGTTGGCTTTACACCACACTGTGAAGAACCAACATTCAGCACTTTATAAATCAGTAGGTTTGACTCACCTCTGGCATAGTGACCAACAATCAAAATGATATCCCTGAGACATTCAGCTCTTGGAGAGCTAGAATGAGATGTTCCTTTGGAATATGCATGATTTGGAGGCTTTGTCGAGGCTTTTGCTGCGATGGGGTGCTTTTTCAAGAGGGACAACGTATAATTGTAATTGGAGATAGGGTGACGTCCATAAGACCAGACCTATCTGAAGAAGAACTAAATTGTTGGTAAGCATACCACTGCACCTTGAGTTTCATAAGAGCGACTCCAAATACATTGTGTACCAGTTATTATAAGCCCAGTTTTGAGTTCCAATGCTTAAAAAAATGTTGTATGAATGTTATTAAGAAAATTCTATTTGACTTTTCTTCCACAATATTTTTTCTTTTTCTTTCTTTCCTAAAGGCTGTGGCTCAATCTGAATGACTTATTATATAAACAATTGCAACAGGTGTTTTCTGCACAACAAGATCCAATAAACAGCAATGAGACAAATGACCAGTTATTCTGGCTTTTGGTGGTGTTGGTTGAGGCAGGGTCAGGAGAAATCCCTATTCTTTTTGAAATAGTAGTATGGGATCTTTAACGTTCACCCAAACCACTGGAACAGGCAAACAAGGCATCAGCTTAGCATTGCACCTAAAAGACAGCACCGCCGATAATACAGCACTGCTTTATTTAGATTGTGAGCTCAAACTCCTGTTGTAGGCTTGAATCCACAATCTTTAAGCCTAAGGGCAAGAGTGCTACCAACTGAGCCAAGCTGACACATAAATACTTGCTATGCATAATCAATCTAGATACTTGGTAATCTACCAGTAAATAAGTGGTATGGACCATAGCCATACACATCAGGAAGATCTCAGATTCACTCCCTTGTCTATGCTGAATTAGCTAATCTCAGCTGGAACAGTAGTTGAAGTGGTAGAATTGGTCTCAGAAACTTTAGGGTATGGAGGGAAAATCAGTGAGGGGTCCCTCTTCTGATTGCCATGCAGTGACGCCTGCTGCACAGTATGCATACGAGGACATAAATGAAGACAAGACACAATTGGGGTCAACTGGGATGCACCCATGGTGAAATATTCTGCAGATAGCCACTGTCAAGGTTCACATATGAAGAGTGGCCACCTTGGTGACATGTTGGAAGCTGCCTATGGGCCAGATTTTCCACCCATTCATAATGAATGGTCTGAATATTAGTAAGTCCGAAACAAGGAAAGACCATTCGGCTCATCAAGTAAGAACACAAGAACATAAGAAATAGGAGCAGGAGTAGACCATTCAGTCCTTAAAGCCTGCTCCAACATTCATTAAGATCATGGCTGATCTTCTACCTCAACTCCACTTTCCTGCACTATCCCCATATCCCTGGAGTCCCTTAATAGCCAAAAATCTATCGATCTCTGCCTTGAATATATTCAACGACTGAGCATCCACAGCCCTCTGGGGTAGAGAATTCCAAAGATTCACTACCCTCTGAGTGAAGAAACTTCTCCTCATCTCAGTCCTAAATGGACGACTTCTTATCCTGAGACTGTGACCCCTGGTTCTAGACTCCCCAGCCAGGAGAAACATCCTCCCTGCATCTATCCTGTCAAGCCCTGTAAGAACTTCATATGTTTCAATGAGATCACCTCTCATTCTTCTAAACTTTAGAGAATATAGGCCTAGTCTACTCAATCTCTCCCCATAGGACAATCCCCCCATCCCAGGAATCAGTCTGGCAAACCTTCGTTGCACTCCCTCTATGGCAAGTATATCCTTCCTTAGGTAAGGAGACCAAAACTGTATACAATACGCCAGGTGTGGTCTCACCAAGGCCCTATATAATTGCAGTAAGATGTCTTTACTCTTATATTCAAATCCTTTTGTAATAAAGGCCAACATACCATTTGCTTTCCTAATTGCTTGCTGTACCTGCATATTAACTTTCAGCAATTCGTGTACAAGGACACCCAGGTCCCTCGGATCACCAACATTTCCCAATCCCTCACCATTTAAAATATACTCTGCTTTTCTATTTTTCCTACCAAAGTGGATAACTTCACATTTCTCCACATTATATTCCATTTGCCATGTTCTTGCCCACTCACTTAACCTGTCTATATCCCCTTGAAGCCTCTTTGCACCTCCTCACAACTTATATTCCCACCCAGCTTTGAATCATCAGCAAACTTGGATATATTACATTTGATCCCTTCATCCAAATCATTGATATAGATTGTAAATAGCTGAGGCCCAAGCACTGATCCTTGTGGTACCCCACTAGTTACAGCCTGCCAACCTGAAAATGACCCGTTTATTCCTACTCTCTGTTTTCTGTCCATTAACCAATCCTTAATACATGCTAGTATATAACCCCCAATCCCATAGCCCTAATTTTGTTTAATAACCTCTTGTGTGGCACCTTATTGAATGCCTTCTGAAAATCCAAATACACTACATCCATTGGTTCCCCCTCATCTATCCTGCTAGTTACAACCTCAAAAAACAGATTTGTCAAACACGATTTCCCTTTCATACATCCATGTTGACTCTGCCCAATCCTATTATTGCTTTCTAAGTGCTCTGTTACCCACGTCCTTAATAATAGATTCTAGCATTTTCCCTACTGCTGATGTCAGGCTAACTCGTCTATAGTTCCCCATTTTCTCTTTCCCTCCTTTCTTAAATAGTGGGGTTACATTCACTACCTTCCAATCTGCGGGAACCATTCCAGAATCTATGGAATTTTGGAAGATGACTACCAATGCATTCACTAACTCTATAGCCACCTCTTTTAAAACCCAAAAATGTAGGCCATCAGATCCAGGGGATTTATCGGCTTTCAGTCCCATTAATTTCTCCAGTACAATTTCCTTACTAATACTAATTTCTTTCAGTTCCTCATTCTCACTAGACCCTTGTTTCTCTACTATTTCCAGAATGTTTTTTGCACCCTCTCCTGTGAAGACAGACACAAAGGGCTGGATTTTGTCAATGCTAAGCTTTTGGAGGTGGGACTGCTGCTTGCCGGCTTTCAATCCCACCTCCATCAGCTTCTGGCCAACCAGCGGGATTTTCCCCTGATTGACCTTGTTAAGCCCGCCCAGTGGGCTCAGCAGGCCAATTAGGGGGAAGTCACTGAGAGAGCACGTCAACGTCTGACGTGCCATCTGTCAAGATTTTTTGAAAGAAGAAATGTCAGCGTTTGACAGCTCTGTGAAGCTGTCAAACACTGACATTCTGTATAGTTTGATGAGCCCTTGTGTTCAGGACTCATCAAACCTTTCAAGTTTGCAGAAATCCCTTGGCTGTTGGTTCGGAGGATCAAACAGCCAGTCTGTGAAATCTACAATGTCGGAACTCTGGCTCCACAGCGGCTGAAGGCTGTAGGCAGAAACAAAGGTAAGTGAATATTTTCTAATACTTTATACTCACCTTCATACTTACCACTCCACAGTTGCACCCATCACTCACCTCTACATTGCACTTTCAGACCCCTCCGACCCCCGCAGACCTCCTACTCGTCTCCTACACTTTGGCGGTGTTCCCCGAAGTCGGGAAGCCTGCACTTCGGATGGAAAAATGGGGCTAATCCTATTTTCTGCCTGTTAGTCCCGCCTCCATACCTGCCTCCTTGGGGCTGACAAAATCCAGCCCAAAGTATTTGTTTATTTTCTCTGCCATTTCCTTATTCCCCATTATAATTTCTTCTGTCTCAGCCTAAAACGGACCCACATTTACTTTTGCTAATCTTTTCCTTTTTACATACCTATAGACCTAGTCTCTCGCTAGTTTACTCTCACATTCTATTATCCATTTCTTTATCAATTTCTTGGTCCTCCTTTGCTGAATTCTAAACTTCGCCCAATCCTCAGGCTTACTGCTCTTTCTGGCATCATTATAGGCCTGTTCTGCTCCATGCAGTCTCCATGTATGATTATTTTATCATCAACTTGTCCCACCCTCTCCCAAACATTGCCTGTTGATTCACTATTTTTAGGGTCAGTAAGTTCTCTTTTCCTCCCTGAGAAAGCCAATCCATGTTGTTAATATCTTTATACTCCTCAATCTCCCTTCTCAACAAATCTTGATCCAGTTCCCTTCTAAAGATGCTGATTGGCCTTGAATAAATTTCCTTTCTGGGAATCTGATGTCACTATCCTGTGGAAGTTAATAGCTTTTTCTAATCTCTAAACTTGCTCAAGGCTTGTGAATTCTTTAGTCCTATGTTGATTTTCCAAGTTAAATAGCTTCTTTACTTCAAACTTTAAAGCATTCTATCATCTCTCCACTTGGTCTTCTTTTCTCTATCTAAAATTAGTTTAGTCAATTGAGCATTTCTTCATATCTTAGTTCCCTAAGAGCTGGAATCATTCTAACCATTCTTCTCAGAAATCTTTCTTAATGCATCTATATCCTATTTGAGGTAGGATGACCAATATCACATGCCATGTTCCTGAATTTGGCCTCACCAATGATCTGTAGAATGTCAGTATCTACAAGATGCACTGCAGCAACTCGCCAAGGCTTCTTCGGCAGCACCTCCCAAACCCACAACCTCTTCTACCTAGAAGGACAAGGGCAGCAGGCGCATGGGAACATCACCACTTCCAAGTTCCTCTCCAAGTCACACACCATCCTGACTTAGAAGTATATCGCTGATCCTTCATCGTCACTGGGTCAAAGTCCTGGAACTCCCTCCCTAACAGCACTGTGGGAGTACCTTCACCATACGGACTGCAGCGGTTCAAGAAAGTGGCTCACCACCACCTTCTAAAGAGCAATTAGGGATGGGCAATAAATGCTGGCCTTGCCAGCAATGCCCACATCCCATAAAATAATTTTTTTTAAAAATCTTTGTAATCCAATGTCCTCCAGATACACCCAGTATCTGATTTTCCTCAGTGATAATTGCATCCGACTGATCAAATGCTTTCAGGACATGATCAATGATGACTCCTAAATCCTTTTCTATTTCAGCCTCTACCAATGGAGACTATTTCAATATAATGCCCATGTTTACTGTTACCTATTCCTATATCCACCTATCCTATATTTATCCACATTAAAATCCATATGCCATATCGTACTCCATAATTGGTCCAATTTCCCTGAAGGTAATCATAGAATCTTAGAAACTTATAGCACAGAAGGAGGCCATTTGGCCCCTTGTGCCTGTGCTGGCCCTTTGAAAGAGCTGTTGTGCTTTGCTCCCCCCGCCCCCCCCTCCCCACCGCTTTCAATTTCCTCTCTGCTCATTAATTACCCAAATAGCTTTGTGCATCGGTAAATGTAATAATACTACTACAGACACCTTGTTCCATGTCATTTGCAAATACTACAAACAGCAGGGATCCCAGAAGAAATCTGTGGAATACCATTGATGACTTTTTCCCCCGACAGACCGTTTTTCATTTTTCCCCACCCTGCCTTTTGTTGTTAGGCCAATTCTTAATCCAGTCAGAGAACTTGTCATCTCTTCCATAAGTCTTAACCTCCCCTACTAGTCACACATTCCTGGAACTGAACCCTAAGCATGAGTCAGCGCCTTCAGGAAAGAACTGTAGAAAATTGGAGGGGATGTTTTTTTTAAAAAGCATCAACCGTAAACCAATGTGGATGATTGTTATGTCAGTATTTTACATTAGTACGTCGCTTAACAGAGTGAAAGCTAAAACTATAAACTAATTCTAAAACTATGGGGTATGTTGATCAATGGAGGGAACAAAAGGATGTAATCAAGGGTAATACAAGAATGGCTAGAGCTATAGGTGAGATATAACTGAAATAGGTTTGAGTTATAGGCCAAACATATATGAGAAATAGTTGTCCATCAACAGAACAGAAATGGAACAGTCACGATGGGCCAAATGGCTGGTTACTTTAAAGGTTCCATACTTTTCCAAAACATTTCTCATCCTAGGTAAGCCTGCCAATACCTCTGAAGAAAACAAGGACATTAAGTGGATGTGTTTTATCATGACTGTATGACAGGAGCCAAACTTCAGTCTGTCGATACTAAAGATCTGTGGCTTCTGCTACACGTTATGAAAAGGTCATTGTGAAAGGACTGATGTCAGTGGGAGGAATGTCTTTGTGGAGCCAGGAGGAGCATTAATCATTTAAAAAACTTACTTGTGAGGTTTATGGAGCAGCTTGGGACACTCAACGCCAAGTACCAATGCATGCACACTCCAATAGCAACAACAACTTGCATTTTTAGCACCTTTAACATAGTAAAATGTCCCACGGTGCTTCACAGGAGCGTTATCAAATACCATCCATTGGCTTTTCAAAATCTCATCAGGAACCTATTGATACCATAGGATTCCGATTTGCATGGGCTAATGAGGTGCCCAGCTGTTTCCAGCAGGCATCTAGGATGCCCATTTCAAGGCCCCCACCAAAATGGCAATGGCTGGTGCAGCAGTGAGAGTGCTGTACTGAGATTTTCATCAGCTTATGGCCCCGTTCCTGCCCAGCAGTGAAGATGAAAGTCGACCCCAATACCTAAAGCAAGACCCTAAACTTGTAACACTTATACAGAGCTGGCTCCGTTGCTTTCTTCAGCTTCTGTCTCAGCCTTAAACCCAGGAATACCTTTGCTTCCAGCCTCAAGAATGCCCCCATGATGACTTTAGCCCCCAAAACGCCCTAAAAATAAGGGGTCGCCCATTTAAGACAGAGAGGAGGAGAAATTTTTTCTCACAGAGGGTTGTGAATCTTTGGGACTCTCTTCCTCAGAAGGCGGTGGAAGCAGAGTCTTTGAATATTTTTAAGGCAGAGGTAGATAGATTCTTGATAAGCAAGGGGGTGAAAGGTTATTGGGGATAGGCGGGAATGTGGAGTAATCAGATCAGCCATGATCTTATTGAATGGCGGAGCAGGCTCGAGGGGCCGAGTGGCCGACTCCTGCTCCTAATTCGTATGTTCATATGTAAAACACCTCCACTTCTGGCCTTAATGCCTGGAATGCTTCCACTTCAGGCCTCAATCCCAGGAACATCTCCACTCCTGGCCTCAATCCCAGGAACATCTCCACTCCAGGCCTCAATCCCAGGAACATCTCCACTCCTGGCCTCAATCCCAGGAACATCTCCACTCCTGGCCTCAATCCCAGGAACATCTCCACTCCAGGCCTCAATCCCAGGAACATCTCCACTCCTGGCCTCAATCCCAGGAACATCTCCACTCCTGGCCTCAATCCCAGGAACATCTCCACTCCAGGCCTCAATCCCAGGAACATCTCCACTCCAGGCCTCAACCCCAGTGACGCCTCTAATCCCAGCATCAGCCCCAAGCATGCTTCAGTCTATCTCTAACTTTCAGGCTGCCTGAAGTCAGGCCTTATGTCCTACTCCATCCAAGCTCCAGCTCCCACTTTGTTCAACTGTTCTGCTACTTGGCCCCTTGTTACATTCTGCACTAAAATTGACTACTCCCTTTCCCAGGACCAGGGCTACCAGTGCCTTGTGAGATCCACTAATGAAAATAAAATAAACACAGTTTAACAAAAACAGATACGGCAACAGATTGTGTTGACTATGTTACTGCACATTTGTGAATAATGCTAATAATGTTACTCCAAATTAGCTATTTTCTGGTTTGTAAAAGTCCACCGCCTTTTGACAGAGAATCATAGACATTTACAGCACAGAACTATAACCTCTAGGAGTACCACACCCAGTAAGTCTTCTGGTTCCTATTAGTGATGTGGAGGAATTCATTTTCTGTGATTGATGTTCATGAATTCTATGAGTGTCACGTTACACAAACCCCTGCTGGAGTGAAATCTCAAAAAACAATGGGCACTTGCAAAGTCCTTGTGCTTTACAAGTCATTGGCATATGCCCGCCCTGGTACACATTGTAGGACAGTAGAAGCTTCCCTGTGAAATCAAGTGAATCTTGCAGAGTTGAACAGAAAGGACATTATATTCCTTGCATGTTTTCTCTCGTTCATTCCAAACTGTCTTGCACTGTAGCCCAAATCCCACAAATCATGGCTACAGCCTGAGCCTTTAGTGAAGCAATCCATCCATTCAAGTTGGTGTTGATTTAAAAAGCCTACAAAGTTGCTCCTTTTACCACTAACGCCACCAGTCTATGTGGGCGATGTTATTCTGTCACAGCCCTATCCAACCTGCTCGCCACATAAGCTGACCTCAGCTTCCCGTATTGCATTTCTTGCAGAAGGACCTCGGCTTCTTTCGGAGTGGAGGAATTGTGGGCAGGCTTCTTTATTGATTTTAATGACTAGGCCAAACTTTATTTTTTTTAAGAAAAGCATCCTCAGCAAAAACGTGAGAGATTGAAAGTATCCGTTATGCATCAGCTACCACACTTCAAAATATCAAGTATTTAAAAAAAAAGAAACACAGGCAATCATTTCATGTTGAGGTGATATGGGAGTTATTTGTTGTGGGTGAAGGAAGTTTATAGATAGACCTGGAGCTAGAAATTAAGAAGCATCTGGCAACCTGGTAACTTTCCTCACCAACTCCAATTGACCTTCAACTTATTTACAGCAATTAGACTTTGTGACTTCAAGAGGACATGTAGAGGTTGTAGAAATTAATGGGGATGGGGTTATAACTGGGGT
This sequence comes from Somniosus microcephalus, assembly GCF_052327205.1. Lineage (NCBI taxonomy): Eukaryota > Metazoa > Chordata > Chondrichthyes > Squaliformes > Somniosidae > Somniosus > Somniosus microcephalus. The sequence goes on along the minus strand of NC_141004.1, from coordinate 24,069,309 downwards.
TATAGTCTCTGGCCAGGTCAGAAGTATCTGAGCTGCTCCAGAGCCCCGTGCGGTTTCGAATCACTCCCCTTTTCTTGGTTCTGACCACCGGACTTATTCAGTAGCGATGTACACAAAACGAGACTCGTGGTTGGGTGCAAAGAAGACCAGTATTTATTGAAATAAAAGGAAATAAATTGAAAATAATCAGTACAGCACACCTATGCTTAATACAGCACTTTTGCTTAATACAGTACATTTTGCTTACTAAAGCACTCTTTCGCTTAGTACAACACTCTTTTACTTGATACAGCACTTTTGCCTAGTGCAGCACACTTTTACTTAATACAGTACACTTTTGCTTACTACAGCATGTAGGGGGCATCTTTTACCTGGTTTACGGTAATTTACCTTCCTTTACCTGGTTTATGGTAATTTACCTGGTCAAGCAGCCTTTTGCTGCTGCACTCTGACCAATCCCAAACAGCGGTTTCGAATCGCTAAACCACCCCTTCCAGTTCTGACTGGAGGAACTTATAATTAATGATATATTAAAACGGACAAATTATCTGGATGTGAGAAAGTCAAATTTTATTAAAACTAAGAAACTACACCACACGATTTTAGTACAACAGTTAAAATTGCTTAACAGGGGAAGACAGGCGGCAAAAATGAGGGATAAATAGCTACAATGTTAACCTTACAATCTTAGCAAAATTTCCCTTAAATTACCACCCCTTTACTTCTCACTAGGTTGCCTTGTTGAGGAGTCAGAAACCTGCTCGCCTGTGGTCCAAGGAATAAGAGAGAGATATGCTTCTGAGAAGCTATCTTTATATCCTGGGAGCTCCTGCTGTTTTGGTGCTGAAAAGGTCTGTGTGCAAATTCACACCGAAAAGTTCGAATACACAAGAGGAAGGCCATGATTGGCTGATTCAAATGGGCTATTTCCCAGTGGCCAAACTGCTCCCATTGTCTGGAATGGGTTTTGAATAAAGCTTGGAATGGTTTGAATGTCTTCATTCTGGGGCTGAAATGTTCCCGTCCACATCCGGAGTTTTCTGGGCTAAAACAAAAGGATTCAAACCATCCCCTATTGTCTGGGATGGGTGATTCAAACCCATTTAATCTTAAACTGTTCCATTTCTTAGTCTAAATGGTCTCTTCCGTAGTTTAGGTGTGTCTCATGGTGTGTGATGGGTTTTGAATGGAGTTGGATTACTAGGTAAACAGAAGCCCTTTGTCCTGCGGTCACTGAAACCGCAGCCTAAGTGGATAATTCTTTGTGTCAACATCCTTGCAGCAGTTTCAGTAAACAAGCATCGATTGCCTCTGAAGGGAGGGGAAACTCCCCTTTTTGATTGACAGAATTTGACTGCCACTGCTTCAGACACAGAAAGCTGCTTCCTTTGTCCTTGGCCACACATTCCAATGGCCATTTTATCCCTGGGCAATTTCTGTAAACAAACAGCTCGTAGGTTACCTGACCCACCCAATACCACAGGGTAATTGACAGCTCGGGCTTCATTCAAATGCTAATGGCCTATCTGTCCCTTTTCCTGCTGAAAATTCTGTTCCTCTTCAGCCATTTTATGTCCTTTGCAATTTACACAGTTCAAAACTCAAGAGTACATTTTTTAAAATAAAATGTGCTGTCTTAAAGTGTGCGAATTTTTCCACAAAGTTCCTTGATTCCGGTGTTGTCCATGTGCTGCCCAGCTCAACGCAGCCCCCCTGTGGTTCTGGGTATGTTTAAAACATTGTCCTTCCCAGAGGCAATTTAAAACACGCAAAGTCTTTGTCCACTATGTAGATTAATATTTCCCGATCTTCGGGGACTGAGGGGATTTTTGCGAACCCCTACATTCCCCCCTTTGGATTCTTCCAACTTGCTTGTAGTATCCACTTGAAGAAAGTGAGTAAAATTTTCTGACCCCCGACAAACAACCATCCCCTGTATTTACCTATAGTTACCTATCACTGATCCCCCGACCTGTCTATTCCCCTTAAATCCGAGAAAAACCGTGGTACGGTAGGCATCTACAGATACGTCAATTACAAAATGTTGCAATAAGGGGTCTCATACCCCTGCACCACTTGTTACATTATAACATATTACAAATGTTGCAATCTTGGTTATACAATGTAATCAAAATGATTCCAAGCACGGAGAGGGTCCTACACCTCTGCACCACTTGGAACTGTAAAACAAAATACAAAAATCTCTATTAAACATTTGAAACAAAATGCTGAAATAAACCCCGACCATCATGTGCCAATGATGGGTCATGAAATTCGAGTGGGTATTGGTCCTCCCACCTGGGCAGTAAATGTTCCTTCCACCCCGCTTTAATGGTCTTAAACTTTTAAAACATACAGAATGGATTTTACAGAACAGTCCGATCTGCCAGCCCCGAGCTATTCCCTTGTCCCTTTGTGGAGGCGGGGTACCCCTCATGTTTCACAGACCGAGACCGGGGAGTATGGGATCGCGACTCCCAGTCCCGCCCCTTCCGTCTTCCCTCGACTGGCTGCAGAAAATGATTGGTGCCTGTGTGGCGGCTCTCACTGGCCCCACACTCAAACTTGGATCCCAGATCCGGCCACCCACTCATCCTCCCCAGCCACACTTACACTCTAACTTTGCCCATGGGCCTTCGGGTGAGTTCCTCCCTTCCCCGAATGCACCCATGCGACTCTTGGGTCTCCCCCTCCCCTTTACAATCTTTCCTGGGCCATCACCACCCACTCCTGGGGAACTCGTCCCTATTTGACAAGGCGCCCGTGCTTCCCCACCATGACTCCTCAATAGCGAGGTCTTCCTCAAGTGAAATTCGGACAGGATAGCGCTGGGTTGGGGGCTGTGCCCCACCCAGCTGGGGCTATCTCTTCCGCGTAGGATGAGTAGGCAGGTTCCTCCGGACCCTGTCCAGTTTCTCCCGAAGGTCGCTGCGGGGTCTCCTCCTGGATTTGTCCAGTGGCGAGGTGATCCCCAACATTCTGTATGTCTTCATTTGATGCCCAGCTCATGCTGGGCGAACAGGGCTGCTCCTTTGTCCACTCTCCTGTAAAAAACTTAAAAGGACATGCAGCCAGGTCTCTCACTGACCTGCTGCCTTAGGTGGAGACATGGTCGGGTCCCTCGACCTCGGACCAAAATACAAGCATTTGGCACACTTATAAACTTAAACTTTAAACTTAAACTCAAAACTACTAGTTACATTCTGAACTTAAAATTTAAATACCTTCAAAGCAAGCTATCAACATTGGTTACTTAACGCAAAGCTATAATACAAATGCCGCCCGTCTCCGGACGGCCAGGCTAATCTCTGGTGTCACTGTCACAGATTACTGCTGCCTGCAGTGAAGCTGGACTGCCTCCTGCTTCATGTCCCTGGCAGCTTATGGCTGCTAGTTGGGGGCCTCTGCCCTTTCGCTTCTCCCTGGTTCGGGAGTCCGCCCTACTCCACTGTAAAGTGGGTGACCATGCTTTCTTGGGCTGGGGCACCCGAAGAGACCTTCTGAGGGGTGTCCCTGTGGGGGGGACTTTGGCTGATGGACCCTGAGCCTGGGTCACAGCCCTAGCTGGCTGGGAACCTTCTCCCCCTGATGCAAACAGCCCGCACTGTTTAATATACCTGGCAGCCTGCCGGTACTCTGGGTTTGTCTCCTTTTCCCAACCCGCTCCTGTACTGGGGGCAGGTATCGCCTCACCACCCGCTGCTGATGGCTGAAAATCTTCCTCTCCCAGTCCAAATCCTGGTACCGGCTCCCCTGCAAGAGGAATTGCTATCCCTTCCTCCCCAGAGTCCCACACCAGAGGGGAATCACTCTAGAAGCGGGCTGGGGAGCTTGTCCCTTTAAACAGGTGACTGCGCCTGCGCGGGAAAACTGAAGAGGAGCCGCTGTGGTCCCGCAGGCAACTGCACCTGTGCGAACAATCTCTTCAAAGGGCTGGGGAACTGTTATATTATCACAGGCAACCGCGCATGCGTGTTCGATTTCGCTGAAAAGGGTAGGAAGAACCACTGGGTCTTCCAAGCAGGCTACTGCGCCTGCGCATATAGACTAGGAAGCAGGGACCTTTAAATGGCCGACTGCGCCTGCGCACGCAGTCTCATAGAGAAAAGGATTCGCTGGGGGTTCCAAGTCCGCGACTGCGCCTGCGCAAACCCGGTGTTGGGAAACCTCTCCCCTCAGGCGCGCGACTGCGCCTGCGCGGGAAAACCGAAGAGCCGCCGTTGTCCCGCAGGCAACTGCGCCTGCGTGAACAATCTCTTCAAAGGGCTGGGGCATGGGCTGGGGAACTGCACCTGCACGAACCTGATGTTGGGAAACCTCTCCCCTCAGGCGCGCGACTGTGCCTGCACGAACCTGGTGCTGGGAAACCTCTCCTCTCTGGCGCGCGACTGCGCCTGCATGGGAAAACCGAAGAAGAGCCGCCGTTGTCCTGCAGGCAACTGCGCCTGTGCGAACAATCTCTTCAAAGGGCTGGGGCATGGGCTGGGGAACTACGCCTGCATGAACAGGCCATTCAAAAGACTGGGGAATTCCTGTCTCCAGACCAACGACTATGCATGCGCGGGCAGTCTCTTCTGTGAATGAACTCGCAGCAGCCTGCAGATTTCTACTCTCAGGCTGCTGTTTCTCTGTTTCTGAACTAGATAACTGGTTCAAATTTAAACTTTGGCCAAAACTTAGGTCCCACTGGGGCGGTGAAGTGTCCCAATTGGTGGGCCGGACAACTTTTCCCTTGAAACAAGCCACAGTGCTTGTCTTTACAGCCAGTGAACTTGAACTTGTATGATCAGATTTATAAAATATTCCCTGTGTCCCATCCCTGCCTGTAATCGCTGCCACTGGCCCGGACCCATATGGGTCCCAGAAAGTGCCTGCACGTGCACCCTCCTTGGCCAGTATATTGGCTAGTCATTGTGGGGAGGCAGAGGTGGGCGAGGGGGCTGCAGCACCACTGATGGCTGCTACCTTTCCCTGATTGGCCCTGAGGAAAGATTTTATCGACTCCATGACGGACTCGACTGTATCGGGAGGAATTTATGTCTCTGCCATCTGAGTTGGGGCTGTGGGGGTCCTGGCTTTATCGTCTCTCCCAGGCTTTTTACAATCCCTGTGCCAGTGGCCATCCTCCCCGCACCTGTAACAAGTGATCTTGTTCTGGGAGGGACGGCTCCCCTCCTGGCACCACTCTTTCTTGTATTGAGTCCCAGGTTTAACCTCGTGAACCTTACCCTTTTGCTGGGGGATCCCACTATTCCTACCGCCCCTATATGCTACCGTGAGCTGCCGGATTACAGTCACTTCGGTTGATAGGGGGTCTCGGTGGTCAAACCAAGTATCAGCCTTTGCTTTTATCTGGGGCAGGCAATTGGACACCAGGCAACGAAGCCATTGGGTCCGCTGCTGCTGGTTCAGCTGTGCCCTATTTTGTCCCCCTGTACACACGCTGTTGTAGACTGGCCACAGCCTATCTGCAAATGCCTGTGGGGTCTCCCCTTCCTTCTGCAGTGTTTTCCCTATGCGATCGAATGGATTGCCGTCATTCGCACCCATGGCTTCCAGTATTTCCTCCTTTAGGTCCTCAAAACCCCTTCTGCCCTCTCTTAGCCTCATCTGAAAGGGTCTGATAGAGCGTACTATCTACAGAGAAAAGCAACATTTTGGCTTTCTCTTCCTCATCACAGCCATTAACACAGGCTGCCTGTTCTATCCCTTGGAAGTGCACTGAGGGGTCTCCCTTTTTGGAGAGCAGGGGAATATGTTTCACCAGGCCTCTGAGCTGTGGGGTATCATAGGCTACCAGATAGGTATGCTGAACAGCCCCATGGTCATTATCGTTCATGGGCGGATCGTACCTCTGTTGTCGGAGGGGGCACACTGGTCCTGGTCCCCGCCTGCCTAGCGGGACCTGGTAGCGTTCTCCTACAACCCCATTGTCCACCCCTACTTGCTGCCAGAGCTCCTCAAAACTCAGAGCTGTGGGCTGCTGTCTTGGGATCTCTAATTCCCTAGCCAACCTTTCCCTGGGTGTTGCCTGTGGGGCTGTTTTGCTTAGGTTGCCAGTAAAATCCGGCTGACCTGCCTTTGGGCTGATCAGACAAATCATCCCCTTTGCTCCTTTTAAAGCCATGTTAAGGCTTTCTATCTCTGCCCTACAGGGGCCATGATCTGCTTCCTCAAACCTTTGGTTGCAGGCCAGCTTATAAGCTGCCTTTACCTTCCTAACCTTCCCCTCCTGCTCTGTTACTTCTGAGGCGAGGCGGGCATTCTCTTCCCGCAGTCTCATCTCATTCCTCCTTGCTTCTGTAAACTGGCACTTTAGGAACTCTATCTTGTGCCTCTCATGGCTTTTGCCCTTGCTAGCTTCTTGGGTGAGGTGTGCGTTTTCCTCCTGTAGCCTCATCTCACTGTCCCTAGCCTCTGTGACTTCCTGCACAAGGTGCTCTATCTCTACCTGGCATTTTGTGACCTCTAGTGTGAGGCGTGCATTTTCTTCCCGCACCCTCATCCCACTATCTCTGGCCTCATTCACCTCTCTTACGAGGCGTTCTACATCCGCCTGGCATTTTTCAAACTCGGACTCCCGATTCTTGGCCTCTGTAACCTCCTCCCGCACCCTCATCTCACCCTTCTTAACCCAGCCACCTATACCATAATAGGTCAGCTTACACGCTGCCGCTAACTTCTGCAGGGCTACCCACAGACTGAAAGCAAGAAAAGCAATAGCTGATGCTTTCTCCAGATCCAGACCACTTATCATATCAAAAACTGCCTCCAGTCCTGCTGCGGTCGTCAATTTGTAGGGGGCATCTTTTACCTGGTTTACGGTAATTTACCTTCCTTTACCTGGTTTATGGTAATTTACCTGGTCAAGCAGCCTTTTGCTGCTGCACTCTGACCAATCCCAAACAGCGGTTTTGAATCGCTAAACCACCCCTTCCACTTCTGACTAGAGGAACTTATAATTAGAGAGTTAAATGCATGGCTCAAAGACTGGTGTGGGAGAAATGGGTTTTGCTTCCTGGGACACTGGCACCAGTACTGGGGCAGGAGGGAGCTGTTCCGTTGGGACGGGCTTCACTTGGCCAGTGCTGGGACTAGAGTCCTGGCAGATCATATAACTAGGGCTGTAGAGAGGGCTTTAAACTAACTAGTGGGGGGGGGAGGTTCCTAGAGAGCAAATAACACAAATGACAACAGAGGTCATAGACTTAGGTCGCAGTGGGGAAATTAAAAACCAGAGCATGTCAAGAAGGGGCAGAAGGTATGGAGTAAAAGGTAAAGTAATGAAAAGGGCAAAAGCAGGAACTAAGTGTCACAAAACATCTTTGAAAGTTCTATATCTGAATGCATGTAGCATTCGTAACAAAATAGATGAGTTAATGGCACAAATAATTATATATGGGTATGATCTTGTGGCCATTACAGAAACATGGCTGCAGGGTGACAATGCCTGGGAATTAAACATACCAGGTTATTTAACGATCAGGAAGGACAGGCAGGAAGGAAGGGGAGGTGGGGTGGCTATGTTAATAAAGGAAGGAATCACTGTAATACAGAGAAATGATATTGGGTCAAAAGATCAGGACAATGAAATAGTTTGGGTGGAGGTAAGGAATAATAAAGGGAAAAAAACACTAGTGGGCGTAGTCTATAGGCCTCCGAACTGTGGCAACTCTGTTGGATGGAGTATCAATCAGGAAATAATTGAGGCTTGTAATAAGAGAACATCTATAATTATGGGGGATTTTAACTATCATATTAATTGGACAAATCAAATTGGGCAGGGCTGCCTTGAGGATGAGTTCATTGAGTGTATTAGGGATGCGTTTCTTGAGCAGTATGTAACTGAACCGACCAGGGGGCAAGCAACCTTAGATCTGGTCCTGTGCAACGAGACAGGATTAATTAAAAATGTCCTAGTAAAGGATCCCCTTGGAATGAGTGACCATAACATGGTTGAATTCCATATTCAATTAGAGGGTGAGAAGGTTGGATCTCAAGCAAGCGTGCTAAGCTTGAATAAAGGAGACTATGAAGGTATGAGAGCGGAATTGAGTAGAGTGGATTGGGAAAATAGATTAAAGGGTAAGATGATACATGATCAGTGGTGTACATTTAAGGAGTTATTTTACAACTTCCAAAAAATATATATTCCACTGAGAAGAAAAGGGTGTAAAAGAAAAGACAGCCATCCGTGGCTAAGTAAAGAAATTAAGGATAGTATTCGACTAAAAACAAGGGCATATAAGGTAGTCAAATCTAGTGGGAGGATAGAGGATTGGGAAAACTTTAAAAGACAGCAAAAAATAACAAAAAGATTGATTAAGAAAGGGAAGATAGATTATGAAAGTAAATTAGCAAAAAATATAAAAACAGATAGTAAGAGTTTTTATAGTTATATAAAAAGAAAAAGGGAGGCTAAAGTAAATGTTGGTCCCTTAGAGGATGGGACCGGGAAATTAATGGTGGGAAATATGGAGATGGCAAAAACACTGAATGAATATTTTATATCAGTCTTTACAGTCGAAGACACTAAGAATATCCCAACATTGGACAAACAGGGGGCTCAAGGGGGGGAGGAGCTAAACACGATCAAAATCACTAAGGAAGTGGTACTCGGTAAAATAATGGGACTCAAGGCGGATAAATCACCTGGACCTGATGGCTTACATCCTAAGGTCTTGAGGGAAGTGGCGGTAGGGATTGTGGATGCACTGGTAATAATTTTCCAAAACTCCCTGGATTCGGCAATGGTCCCGGCAGACTGGAAAACTGCTAATGTAACACCCTTATTTAAAAAGGGCAGTAGACAGAAGGCTGGAAACTATAGACCGGTTAGCCTAACATCTGTGGTAGGTAAAATTTTGGAGTCCATTATTAAGGAGACAGTAACAGGACATTTGGATAATCATAATTTAATAGGACAAAGTTAGCATGGTTTTATGAAGGGGAAGTCATGTTTGCCAAATTTGCTGGAGTTCTTTGAGGAAGTAACATATAGGGTGGATAAAGGGGAACCAGTGGACGTAGTGTATTTAGACTTCCAAAAGGCATTTGACAAGGTGCCACACAAAAGATTATTGCTTAAGATAAAAAATCACAGGATTGGGGGTAATATTCTGGCATGGATAGAGGATTGGCTATCTAACAGAAGGCAGAGAGTTGGGATAAATGGTTCATTCTCAGACTGGCAATCAGTAACTAGTGGTGTTCCGCAGGGGTCAGTGCTGGGTCCCCAACTCTTTACAATCTATATTAACGATTTGGAGGAGGGGACCGAGTGTAACATATCAAAGTTTGCAGATGATACTAAGATGGGGGGGAAAGTAGTGAGGGAGGAGGACGTAAAAAACCTGCAAGGGGACATAGACAGGCTAAGTAAGTGGGCAGAGATTTGGCAGATGGAATACAATACTGGAAAGTGTGAGGTTATGCACTTTGGCAGGAAAAATCATAGAGCAAGTTATTATCTTAATGGCAAGAAACTTGAAAGTACTGAAGTACAAAGGGATCTGGGGGTCCTGGTGCACGAAACTCAAAAGGTTAGTATGCAGGTGCAGCAAGTGATTAAGAAGGCCAATGGAATGTTGGCTTTCATTGCTAGGGGGATAGAATATAAAAATAGGGAGGTATTGCTTCAGTTGTACAAGGTATTGGTGAGACCGCACCTGGAATACTGCGTACAGTTTTGGTGTCCATACTTAAGAAAGGACATACTTGCTCTCGAGTCAGTACAAAGAAGGTTCACTCGGTTAATCCCGGGGATGAGGGGATGGACATATGAGGAGAGGTTGAGTAGATTGGGACTCTACTCATTGGAGTTCAGAAGAATGAGAGGCGATCTTATTGAAACATATAAGATTGTGAAGGGGTTGGATCGGGTGGATGCAGGGAAGATGTTCCCGATGATGGGTGAAACTAGAACTAGGGGGCATAGTCTTAGAATAAGGGGCTGCTCTTTCAAAACTGAGATGAGGAGGAACTACTTCACTCAGAGGGTGGTAGGTCCATGGAATATGCTGCCCCAAAAAGCTGTAGAAGCTACATCATTACATAAATTTAAAACAGAAATAGACAGTTTCCTAGAAGTAAGGGGAATTAAGGGTTACGGGGAAAGGGCAGGAATTTGGACATGAGTCTAGGTTCGGAATGGTCATGGCCCTGTGGGTAGTGGAGCGGGCCCAGGGGCCGTGTAACCTGATCCTGCTCCTATTTCGTGTGTCTAATTCTGTTAGACGCAGGAGATGGTTCTGTGATAGTGGATTGGCAGTTAGGATCAGATCAGCCATGATCTTATTGAATGGCGGAGCAGGCTCGAGGGGCTGATTGGCCTACTCCTGCTCCTATTTCTTATGTTCTTATGTTCTTATTAAAACGGACAAATGATCTGGATGTGAGAAAGTCACATTTTATTAAAACTAAGAAACTACACCACACGATTTTAGTACAACAGTTAAAATTGCTTAACAGGGGAAGACAGATGGCAAAAATGAGGGATAAATAGCTACAATGTTAACCTTACAATCTTAGCAAAATTTCCCTTAAATTACCACCCCTTTACTTCTCACTAGATTGCCTTGTTGAGGAGTCAGAAACCTGCTCACCTGTGGTCCAAGGAATAAGAGCGAGATATGCTTCTGAGAAGCTATCTTTATATCCTGGGAGCTCCTGCTGTTTTGGTGCTGAAAAGGTCTGTGTGCAAATTCGCGCCGAAAAGTTTGAATACACAAGAGAAAGGCCATGATTGGTGGATTCAAACGGGCTATTTCCCAGTGGCCAAACTGCTCCCATTGTCTGGAATGGGTTTCGAATAAAGCTTGGAGTGGTTTGAATATGTCTTCATTCTGGGGCCCAAATGTTCCCACTCACATCCAGAGTTTTCTGGGCTAAAACAAAAGGATTCAAACCGTCCCCTATTGTCTGGGATGGGTGATTCAAACCCATTCAATCTTAAACTGTTCCATTTCTTAGTCTAAACGGTCTCTTCCGTAGTTTAGGTGTGTCTCATGGTGTGTGATGGGTTTTGAATGGAGTTGGATTACTAGGTAAACAGAAGCCCTTTGTCCTGCGGTCACTGAAACCGCAGCCTAAGTGGATAATTCTTTGTGTCAACATCCTTGCAGCAGTTTCGGTAAACAAGCATCGATTGCCTCTGAAGGGAGGGGAAGCTCCCCTTTTTGATTGACAGCATTTGAGGGCCACTGCTTCAGACACAGAAAGCTGCTTCCTTTGTCCTTGGCCACACATTCCAATGGCCATTTTATCCCTGGGCAATTTCTGTAAACAAACAGCTCGTAGGTTACCTGACCCGCCCAATCCCACAGGGTGATTGACAGCTCGGGCTTCATTCAAATGCTAATGGTCTGTCTGTCCCTTTTCCTGCTGAAAATTCTGTTCCTGTTCAGCCATTTTATGCCCTTAGCAATTTACACAGTTCAAAACTCAAGAGTACATTTTTAAAAATAAAATGTGCCGGCTTAAAGTGTGTGAATTTTTCCACAAAGTTCCTTGATTCCGGTGTTGTCCACATGCTGCCCAGCTCAACGCAGCCCCCCTGCAATTCTGGGTATATTTAAAACATTGTCCAACCCAGAGGCAATTTAAAACACGCAAAGTCTTCGTCCACTATGTAGATTAATATTTCCCGATCTTCGGGGACTATGGGGATTTTTGCGAACCCCTACACAGCACTCTTTTGCTTAGTACAACACTCTTTTACTTAATACAGCACTTTTACCAAGTGTAGCACACTTTTGCTTAATACAGCAGACTTTTCTTAGTACAGCACTTTTACTTAATAGGGGAGAGGAAATGGACACATCGAGGGAAAATTGACTAAAATTCCCCTTAATTCCCACCCCTAATACCTATCTAAGTTGCCTTGTAATGGGCCAGAAAATCTATGCTCGCCAGTGAAACGCCTGCTCCGTGCCCCTGCGGTCTGTATTCTTCACCACCCCGAAGTAGAGATACCCCAGTATTTAAAAGTAACTGCTGGTATTCCACTTCTTTGGGCGGGCTTGCTGAGCTGTTCTTCTGTAGGCAGAGCATGGAGGCGAGGTGGCAGAGAGAGAGAGAGATGGCTTCCTGAGAGGCTATTTTATACCCATTGGGAGCCATAATCTTCGCGCCCAAATCCCAATGTATCTGGGCTATACAAAAGGGAATCGATCTGTCCCCATTGACTGTGATGGGTTTTAATGTATTACCCCATTCATTGACTGGTTTGAATAAAGCTGTCTTAGTTTGAAAAAAAAATGTCTGTTTCCTTAAGTGCTGAGTAAACAGCCCTTGGATGTTAGTGTAAACAAATCCATTGTCCTGCGGTCACCGCCCAACCGCAATTGATTGACAGTCTCAAGTACTTAATCTCTTGAGTCAACATTGTAGAGAGTTCATGTAAACAAAGTTCTTTGTTCATGTTGCAGCTTCCCAAACTGTATTTGATTGACAGTTTAAATACCTCATTACTTCAGAGGCTGTTTTTTTTTTCAAATCCTTTATCAGCCATCTTTAATTTTCCTTTCACATACACACAGGCTGTGTTGTGTCTTTTGCCACGAGGCCAGACAGCCATCTTTGATTTTCCTTTTCACATACACACAGGCTGCCTTTTTTTTTCTTCTGCCATGAGGGCTGACAGCCATTTTTTGATGCCCTGGATTTTTAAGGTATATTCTACCCATGTTTTCTTTAATCAAAAATATAATCTTCGGGGCTGTAGAATTTTTGGAAATTCTTGCGAAACCTTACAGTCCCCCATCGGATTCTAAAACTTGCTTGTAGTATCCTGTCCAAAGGTGAGCAATAATTTCTGACCCCCCACAAACAACCTTCCCTTATACTTATCTATATCTATCTTTGATCCCCCGACACCTCCATCTCCCCTACCCAGAGAGAATCGCAGTACACGGTAGGCATCTATCGACAGAAAGACATGATTAGTACAATAATTCAAACATGGAGGGGTTCCAATGCCCCTGCACCACTTGTGACATAGTTTTAACACGATACAACATCTTTAATGGGATTACCGCCAAGCCAAAACATGTCTGTTAAAAAAAAACAAATGGAAGAAAACGAGCTTCCCTTTTCCTTTTTTATTATATAATGCAATAGCCTGACACTTTAATAAATGGCACCATTCTACAGCCATAAATGTATTTCAAATTTTACAATCTGCAAACACGACAATCCGTAGGCATATGCAATTTGTTCAATTAACTCTAAACAAGTAGTACAATCTTACAGTTAGGAACTAAATTCACACATTATTTCCTTTGGAGTTGGGACCAATACATAACACAAAATATAAAATAATTAACAAGCTTTTTGTAAACTCTTAATCTTAATTGGGATCTCCAATAACAGTTTAAATGCTGTGGGCATCTGCCTCCTGCAGACCCCTCCCATCGTGGGCTAGGGGTGCTCCTTTCCTCGAGCATCCAAAGACACGATGGTCCTCTGTACCATCCGGAACTCTGAAAAAGACTTTAAAAAAGGAACATCTTGGCAGGTCCCCTGGCTCGGGGGAGTGTGATCGGGTCTCGCGACCTTGGCTCACATAATACAACTTCTGGAATGGTACCGTACTTAAAACTTATACTCCAATAAGTAACACTACCGAATTACAATATAAAATTTAAAATTAACACATTCTAACTTAATCCTCTATACACATTATTTGAACAAAGCTATATACAAACGCCGCCTGTCTCCGAGCGGCCAGTCAAATCCCTGTTTGGGCTGCCACAGGCTGCTCCCTGTGGCGTGGCTGGATTGATCCCAACTTATAGTCCCTCGCAGCTTATGGCTGCTGGTTGGGGACTTCTGTCTTTTGGCTTCTCCCTGACTTGGGAGACCGCCCTATTCCACTGGAAAGCTGGTGACCATACTTTCTTGGGCTGGGATACCCGAAGAGATCTCTTAGGGAGTGTCGCTGGTGGGGCTACCCTGGTGAGCGGACCCTTAGCTCGGGTCACACTCCTTGCTGGCTGGGGACCTTCTCCTTCGGGTCCCTCCCTTCCCAAACCTGGGCTGGGGACAAGCAATCCCTTGCCACTGGCTGCCGGTGGCTGAGAGTCTTCCCCTTCAGGTCTAAAACCTGGTTCAGGCTCCTCCCCGGAGTCCCACAAGAGAGGGGGAATTGCTCAGGCCAAGTGCTGGGGAACTTCTCCTCTCCCGCACGCGACTGCACCTGCGCGTGCAGTCTGTGTGTGCGTACGTGCTGCAGGCTGAGGATTTCTAGTCTCAGGTACAATCCCAGCTGCCTGTTTCCCTGCCCTCGGCTCAAACAACCTGCATTGTTTAATATAACTGGAAGCCTGCCAGTAACTCTGTTCTAACTCCTTTTCCCATCCCAGGGCGGCCTTAAAGATGGAACCTTGGGCTTGGACCTGCTTTTTGGTCCAGGGCCAAAGCTATCCCCTGTGTGCCTCCCCTGTCCCGGATTGTTGCTACCGGACCTGCTTCTACAGGGGTCCCAGAACTCTCCTTCCCTGTCCCCCTGCTTGAACAACTTACACTGGTCATGAATGGCTCCTCCCCTAGCACAAGCCACAGCGCCTGCCTATGCAGCCTGTGAGCTTGTACCCGCTGCGGGCTGAGGATTTCTGACCTCAGGTTCACTCCCAGCTGCCCGTTTCCCTGCCTCCGGCTTAAACAACTTGCACTGATTCACATGGAACCATTTTGTGCGCCGGCGCAGTTTTATTGCATAGGCCATGGGGCTGGCTCTATCGACTATTCTATAGGGTCCCATGTACAGTGGCTCTAAACTCCCCACCCGGGCGTAGTTCCTAACCATGACTTGGTCCCCTATCTCCCACTGATGACTCTTGTTAGGCTCGAGCAGCAACCGGTTATTCTGGTGCTGCTTCCCCATACTACCTGCTGCCTGCCCATAAACCTGTTTTAGGTGCTCGAGGAGTTCTCGGGCAAACTTATCCCGATTTATTTCTCGAAGCTGCCCTTCAGTAAGGGTTGGGGCTAGGACATGGGTGGGGGTCCTCATAACCCTACCGGTCATGAGTTCGTGCGGGGTATACCTTGTACTCTTGGACTGGCTGGCCCGGATCCCCATGAGGACTAGAGGCAGGGCTTCTGCCCATTTTTGGGGTGACCCCACTGTCTCCTTCCTCAACCTTTCCTTAATGGTGCGGTTCATGCACTCCACAATCCCTGAGGACTGCGGGTTGTGGGCTACGTGCCACTTCCCCTTAATACCAAGCAGCATGAGGGTGTCCTGCATGACCTGGCCAGTGAAGTGGCTTCCCTGGTCGGACTCCACAAACTGGGGGAGTCTCCAACGCGAGAACACCTCCCGTACCAAGATCTTTGCAGTCCCCAATGCTGTGGCTGTTTTACAGGGGAAGGCTTCCACCCATTTGGAGAACACGTCAACCAGGACGAGGCAGTATTTGTAGCCTCCCTGGGCGGTGGGCAGGGGCCCGATGTAGTCGATCTGGATCGACTGCCATGGTCCCTCTACCCTCCTAACGTGTCCCATGGGTACCTTCCTTCTGTGGGGGTCGGGGTTATTTGCAGCACACATGAGACAGCTAGCACAGAACTCGCGGACGTCCTCCCGGAGTCCTGGCCACCATCCCACCTGTTCCACCCATTGCCAGGTGGTCTCAGGCCCGGGGTGTCCCGCTCCCGGCCCCTCATGGGCCAGTTGAAGGAACTCCCTCTGGTGTTGCTGGGGCACTACCCACTGTTCCTCTCTGAACAGCATGCCTTCTCTTATGGAGAGGGGGCTGCGCCTTAAGGGCCTTCTAACTTCCTGCCCTCCATTACTGCACTCATGATGACTTTCAGGACAGGGTCCTGGGCTTGGACCGTCTTGAGGTCCGGGGCTAACACTACCCCTAAGCTCCCTTGGGTCCCATCCCTGCCTCTAACTGCCGCCACGGGCCCGGACTCATACGGGTCCCAGAAAGTGCTTGTGTGTGCACCCTCCTTGGCCAGCATGTCGGCTTGCTGGTTACCCTGGCTGCGGGGTTCTGTGGAGGAATGGGCCTTCACTTTGTGGATGAAGACCTCGCCTTCCTCCTCCACGGCTGCCAGGATTTTCTCCAGCAGGGGCTTTACTGTTAAAGGCCTCCCGACGGCAGAGGTATACCCGCGACGGGACCAGATGGCCAGGTATTCCGTACACGAGTTGCAAGTGAACATGCTGTCAGAGCAAATCGTGTACGGGGCAGGGAAGATTTTGGGGTGGGTAACCACGTACATCACCGCGGACAGTTCAGCCTGTTGGGCGCTCATGGTGTTGGGGAGCTTGATTGCCAAGGCAATGTTTGCCGTTGCGTCATAGACTCCGCAACCCGTGAGTCGTTTGCCAGCAGATACCATGCTGGAACCGTCTACATAGATCTCACGGCCTGAGGGATGTATCCCGGCCCGTAAACCTATGTTCACCTCCCATACCCCTTCTATGGAACACCGATGGGCTGTTCCAGGATATACCATATTGGCCGCGAGCTTTGGCTCGCAAAGGCCCCTCACCTTCAGATCCATCTGCGAGAGGAGGAGGGTCCAGCGCGCAATGCGGGCACTGCTCACTGTCCCATCTTTAATCCTCCCATCCAGAAGCATCTGGGTGGGTTTGTGGTGTGTGAGGAGGGTGATGGGAGAGGTGCCTGTGAAAATCAAAGATCTTTTCACAGCCCAATGTGTGGCCAAAAGGTGCCGCTCACAGTTGGAGTAGCTCCTCTCCACATCCGTGAGGACTCTGGAGGAGTAGACCACGGGCCTTAGCCTGCCGTGCCGCTCCTGGAGCAGCACAGCACTGAGACTATCCCCGCTGGCTGCTACCTCCAAGAAGAACTCTTTCCCCCCATTTATGGCCCCTAGAGCTGGTGTGGTCTGCAAGTCTCCCTTGAGTTTAACAAACGCTGCCTGGCAACCCTCATCCCAAAGCCACTCCACTCCCTATGTAGGAGTCGGAGCAGAGGGGCTGCTGTGGCTGCATAGTCCTCAATGAAGTCTCTGCAGTACCCCGTTAGCCCTAGAAATGACCTCACACCCCTGACTGTGTTAGGGACTGGTAACTCTTGTACCGCTTCCCTCCTAGCCTTATCTATGGCCCTTTCTCCAGCACGGATGGTCAGACCCTGGAATTTGACCTCCTGCTGGCCGATCTGCGCTTTCTTTGTGTTCACCTTGAAACCCCTTTTCCCGAGCAGCTCCAGCAGCTCAGCTAATAGTGGGCCGTGCCCCTCTCCTGAATCAGTGAATAGGAGCAGGTCATCCACATGTTGAACTAACTGTGTGGGCTGGCTAAAATCTTTTAAACTGTCTGCCATACACTGGTGGAAGATGCTGGGGCTGTTATGAAAACCTTGTGGCAAGCAGTTCCACGTGTACTGTTGCCCCTTAAAGGTAAAAGCAAACTTGTACTGATCCTCCCTCCTTAAAGGGATGGACCAAAACCCGTTAGAAATATCCAGCACTGTGAAAGTGGTTGCGGATGCTGGAATACTTCCTATCAGGTTGGCAACTGCTGCCACTGTGGGTGCACAGGCTGGGATATTGCTGTTAAGCACCCGATAGTCCACTGTGGCTCTCCATGTATTGTCCGGTTTTCTGACTGGCCAAAGCGGAGAGTTAACATGGGTGGCTATGGGCCTCAACACTCCCTGCTGCACCAAAGAGGACATGGCTGCCCCCATGTCGGGTTCTGCTTCTTTGGGGAAATTATACTGCTTCTGGGGCCGGGCCATGGGGTCCCCGTCCACTCTAACCTCAAACCCTGTGACCCTCCCGCAGTCATGTTTATGCATGGCAAACGCAGCTAGATTAGCCTGCGCGACTGCCTGAAATTCCCCCGGGACACCATCGACCATGAGCCCGAGGTCGTAACCTTCTTTAGGCTTCACAGTACACAGGGTTCCCTTCCCTTCCTTGCTCAGGATGATTAATACACTTCCCTCTTCCCCCGTGTTGGCTCCCCACAGGCAATGATTGCGGAGATCCACGAGGATCCCGTGGCCCACCAGGAAGTCGGCTCCTAGGATCCCCTTCCCTCCCTCCGCCTCCCACCTTGCCAGGATGCATGTCCATTTGGTCCGGATCGTGCCCAGGCGGATTGTGAGCGGCTTGGAAAATACTCCCGCCTGTTCCTTACCGGTGAACCCCGATAAGGCGTATGGAACCCCGCTAGACAGAGGTGAGGTGGTGGGATTAGCCGCATGGATCACGGTGCATGATGCTCCCGTATCCAGTAGATAGATCCCTTTAACCCTCTCTACCTCCATCTGTACAAGCGGTCTCTTCCATCCGTCATACCGGAGGTCACACAGGTAGATAGGCTGCGCGGGCTCTAGTCATAGTGGGGCGGCAGAGGAGGCTGAGGGAAGCACCGGTGGTGGCAGCTATTTTTCCCTGGCTGGCCAGGAGGAGAGGTCGTAGGGACTGTAAAAATGACTCAATCGCAGTGGGAGGGATATTTGGCCCTGCCTTTTGGGCTGGGGCTGTGGGATCCTTTCCCTTGTTATCCTTCCAGGGATTCTTACAGCCTTTTCTCCAGTGACCGTCTTTCCCGCACCCATAACAATTTAACCTAGCCTGGGAGGGACGGTTTCCCTCCTGGTGCCACTCTTTCTTACTCTGGCTCCCAGGTTTAACCTCATGGACTCTTCCCTTGGGTTGGGGCGCCTCGATACCCCTCATGTTTCTCAGAGCTGTGGGTGGCGGTGGCACCTCTGATTCCCTGACCAACCTTTTCCTGGGTGTTGCCCGTGGGACGGTTTTATTTGGGTTGCCGGTAAAATCCGGCTGACCTGCCTTCGGGCTGATAAGACATATCATCCCCTTTGCCCTCTTTAAAGCCATATTCAAGCTTTCTATCTCTTCCCTACAGGGACCATGATCTGCTTCCTCAAACCCTTGCTCGCAGGCCAGCTTATATCCTGCCTTTACCTCCCTAACCTTTTCCTCCTGCGCTTTTACTTCTTGTATGAGGCGGGCGTTCTCCTCCCGCACCCTCATCTCATTGCTCTTGGCCTCTGCCACTAGGCACTTCAGGTACTCTGACTCGTGCCTCGTGTGGCTTTTGCCCTCACTAAACTGGACCACCAGGCACTCTATCTTGGCCTGGTATTCCTCAACCTCCCTTTTCCTATCCCAACTCTCTGCTCTAGATTCCCTAAGCCTGCGGGTAACTTCCCCAAGCCTGCGGGCACCTAACCACAAACAGACCAGTGGGATAAAAAGAAAACCAATAACTGCTGCTCTCTCCAGACCCAAACCACCGTCTGCTACATCGCATACCGTTGTCGATGGTCCTGCCGCAGTCGTCATTTTGTAGAAATTAACAGGGATGGGGTTATAACTGGGGTTATAGTCTCTGGCCAGTCAGAAGTATCTGAGCTGCTCCAGAGCCCCGTGCAGTTCCAAATCACTCCCCTTTTCTTGGTTCTGACCGCCGGACTTATTCAGTAGCGATGTAGACAAAACGAGACTCGTGGTTGGGTGCAAAGAAGACCAGTATTTATTGAAATAAAAGGAAATAAATTGAAAATAATCAATACAGCACACCTATGCTTAATACAGCACTTTTACTTAATACAGTACACTTTTGCTTAATACAGCAGACTTTTCTTAGTACAGCACTTTTACTTAGTAGG
The DNA here is from genome assembly GCF_052327205.1 of Somniosus microcephalus. NCBI lineage: Eukaryota > Metazoa > Chordata > Chondrichthyes > Squaliformes > Somniosidae > Somniosus > Somniosus microcephalus. Next base: position 24,049,678 of record NC_141004.1, on the reverse strand, counting down.
GGAGAGGAAACGGACACATTGAGGGAAAATTGACTAAAATTACAATTTTAACAAAATTCCCCTTAATTCCCACCCCTAATACCTATCTAAGTTGCCTTGTAATGGGCCAGAAAATCTATGCTCACCAGTGAAACGCCTGCTCCGGACCTGCTGTGATTTCCAGCAAAAAAAAATGTTTTTTTGTCTGTTTTTTGTTTTGCATACAGACCCCAGCATCTGCAACATTTGACCCCTTGTGACCCCACCTCATTGTTCTTTGATGTAATGTTTTCCTGACTGACCTGTTTGGACACCATTCACACCTTTGAGTGCTGTGATTATCTCTCTGCCGAGGTGTGATAAATGACAGTTAGAAAGATTACCTGTAATCATCTGGCATTATTCTCTGACTATATAAGCTGTGTCTTTCTGCATCTCTCCACTTCACCTGATGAAGGAGCAGCGCTCCGAAAGCTTGTGATTTCAAATAAAACTGTTGGACTATAACCTGGTGTTGTGTGACTTCTGACAAATATAATTGTTGGCCATGGCTCAGTGGTAGCACAGAGTCAGAATCTTGTCAATTCATGTCTCACTCCAGACACTTGAACACAAAATCTAGGCTGACACTTCAGTGCAGTACGGAGGAAGTGCTGCACTGTCTTTCGGATAAGACGTTAAACGTGAGATTTGCAGCTACGTGGTATCTTCTGGGCATAGTTTTATTTGGCATCGGCTGCCCTCTCAAGTGGATGCAAAAAGATCCCATGGCACTATTTCGAAAAAGAGCAGGGGAGTTATCCTCCAGTCTCCTAGCCAACATATAACCAACATCACTAAAACAGATTATCTTGGACATTTATGACATTGCCGTTTGTGGGAGCTTGCTGTGCGCAAATTGGCTGCCACGTTTCCTACATTACAACAGTGACTACACTTCAAAAGTACTTCATTGGCTGTGAAGTGCTTTGAAATGTCCTGAGGTCGTGAAAGGCGCTATATAAATGCAAATCTTTTTTATTTCTATATAATACTCTTATATAGCTCTTCTTTTGCAGCAGATTAATACAAGGTGCATTTTATGGTACAATGCTGCTGCTCAAACCATCCAATATTTCAATGCCATAGGAGAGCCACTAGCAAATTTTGTAAACTCAAAGGTGTTGATGGTCCCACTCCTCCATATTAATAACAGTTTGGCTCATTTTCTCTTCTAGAAAGCTAAACGAAATTGAACTCTTATATTATTATAACTGAAAAATTCTGGGTTATCACTCAATGTATTTCCGGTGATTGTGTCACACACATTAATCCTTCAGTTTGATCACGCTTCAGTGATATGGGACACAGTGGTGGTTGAGATCTGCCGTGAAAGCCACTACCAAATAAAACTACGGCAAGAGGTAGCCTGTAGCGAGGCTTTGGCTGTGAATCTTGCATTGTGACCTGCAATTGGTTATACGTCGATCGAGCTTTGCTTATAGTTTATGGCATCTTTTTACCCCTTCAATTTAATTAAAAGTATGATTTTTGTAATAAACTGGTATAAAAAATGTTTAGAGAGATAAATTTTAACTAGCAGACAACAGCAGCAGAACAGGGCTGAAGACATTACGGAACACAGATTTGGGGGGGTTACACTTATGTTTCCAGTTCAATTACAAGAGAACAGGGAACAGGGAACATGGCCTTCTTTGATCTCACAAAGGCCTTCGACACTGTCAACCGTGAGGGATTATGGAGTGTCCTCCTCAAATCTGGCTGCCCTCAAAAGTTTGTCACCATCCTCTGCCTGTTTCATGACAACATGCAAGCCGTGATCCTGACCAACAGTTCCACCACAGACCCAATTCATGTACGAACCGGGGTCAAGCAAGGCTGTGTCATCGCACCAACGCTCTTCTCAATCTTCCTTGCTGCAATGCTCCCTCTCACCCTCAGTAAGCTCCCCACTGGAGTGGAGCTAATTTACAGAACAAACGGGAAACCGTTCAACCTTCGTCGCCTCCAGTCCAGATCCAAGGTAATCCCATCCTCTGTTGTCGAATTACAGTATGCAGATGACATTTGCGTCTGCGCTCACTCGGAGGTTGAACTCCAAACCATCGTTAACACCTTCACCGAAGCGTACGAGAACACGGGCCTTACACTAAACATCCGTAAAAAAAAGGACCTCTACCAACCTGCCCCGCCACACAGTACTGTCCCCCAATTATCAAAATCCACGACAAGGCCTTGGACAACGTGAACCATTTTCCATACCTCGGGAGCCTACTGTCAACAAGGGCAAACGTCGATGACGAAGTCCAACACCGCCTTCAGTGTGCCAGTGCAGCCTTCGGTCACCTGAGGAAGAGAGTGTTTGAAGACCAGGACCTCAAACCCGGCACTAAGCTCATGGTCTACAGAGCAGCAGTGATACCCGCCCTGCTTTATGCCTCAGAGACATGGACCATGTACAGCAGGCACCTCAAAGCACTGGAGAGGTACCACCAACGCTGCCTCCGCAAGATCCTGCAAATCCATTGGCAGGATAGGTGCACCAACGTCAGTATTCTCGCTCAGGCCAACATCCCCAGCATCGAAGCTTTGACCACGCTCGATCAGCTCCGATGGACGGGTCACATTGTCCGCATGCCCGATACGAGACTCCCAAAACAAGCGCTCTACTCGGAGCTCCGGCACAGCAAGAGAGCCCCAGGTAGGCAGAGGAAACGCTTCAAGGACACCCTCAAAGCCTCCTTGAAAAAGTGTAACGTCCCCACCGACACCTGGGAATCCCTGGCCCAAGACCGCACAAAGTGGAGGAGAAGCGTCCGGGCAGGCGCCAAACACCTTGAGCCTCTTCGCCGGGAGCAAGCGGAAGCCAAGCACAGGCAGCACAAGGAGCGCACGTCAACCCAAGAACCCCACCCACCCACCCCTTCAACCACCATCTGCCCCACCTGTGACAGAGACTGTAGGTCCCACATTGGACTCATCAGTCACCCAAGAACTCATTTTTAATGTGGAAGCAAGTCATCCTCGGTTCCCGAAGGACTGCCTAAGAAGAAGAAGAGGCCGAATGGCCTGTTGCTGTGCTATAAATTCTATGTAATTCTTTGGGCCACACAAATTAATAGCTATGAACACTCATATTTATTAAAATTTCACCACAATAAAATCTTCTACAGATTACTGATGCGGATTTTCCTTCTAATTTAACTAACTGTGCTTTAGATTCTGTTTTTGATCCGTTCCAGTAACTGTAAAGTTAAGCTTTAATATATTTTTAAGTTTGTTATTCATATAATAAAATAAATCAGGGTCTCGATCTCTCTTCATCTCCAAAGTCAGATGAAGAAATAAGGAATAAAATCGTAAATCTGTGCTCATCAGATTTTGGCCTAATGCATATTTTGCATTATTAATGAGCCAATTTGCATGCTTAAATGGTTTCCATGGTCAGCTTGCTTTTAATATGATTATTAATATGTGTTGTGTTCAACATGATGCAAATCCCCAACAGAGAAAGCTCTATCTTCCAGTTCTTCATTTATATAAAAACTCTTACAGCCAAATGTACACCAGGATCACTGGTTGGCTTTTTGCTATACAGATGCCCGCTTGTCATTCTTTCTCTCCTAATTAGACTCAACTCTCATGCACACCGGTTTAGACCAGGGAATTGGAGCATATTTTATTTAGTTTCCATTAACCCGTGTGATGCAAAGTGGACATCCAAGCACCAATATATTTTGCACTCAAACCGTGATGAATCGGGGGGCCTTCCAGACGACTGGTTAAGAATGGGGTTGAAGGTTCTAAGGTTAAGAAGGTTCAGTGGATACCTGGATGACCAAATATACTGAAGGACATCATGTTCTTCTGCTGCTGAGGCCATGGTACTTGCCATTCATGGTCAGGGATGAATTATAGGTCCGGAGTTTCCTTGTGGGCGCAACTCGGAACTGCGGCCGAAGCTGCATCCGTTTTGCCAATGTCAAGTTAAGCCCAAGTATCCTCCCAATCTCATCAGATTACGCCCTAACTTAAAGTGGCGTAAATCAGCGTAAACAATCGGGGCCCGAGGAAACGCTGAACCCACACCAGTATATTTCTTCTTTTAAGTCCCAATTCATTTAACCACCATTCATGCACATCAGGCTCAGCATGTTTAAGGAAGCCACAATCGGGGAAGTTTTTCAATTTTTAATGTGACTTATATGCCATAAAAAATGCATTAAAAGAAACGGAAAATGTAGAGGAGGTCTCAGTGAGGATAGATTTTGTTTGTAAAAATGCTCAAAAAATTGCAATTGTATTTACGCACATAACTCACTTACCCCCAAAAGTTCCGCGATCTTTTGAACCACGTAATTAGTTTGCGCCCAGATTACCTGAAGGAGCCAGAGAGACATTTCCTAGAGCTTTAGATTTGGAAATCGGTCATTGTTTACCTCCTCACAATCTGTTATATATGAAAAATGCTGAGTGGTCACAACATTCCATTGGCATTGCACCTGTAGGTGGTGCTGTGAGGACCACTTTGTGTCACTCATTAAGTACAGTGGGCCTTAACTAACGTTATGTGACAGCCAAACTGTACTAAACTTGAACTTCTTCTTCCCTTGAACGCAGAGAAAGTAATTCATATGCCTCCCTGAATAAACTCCAACAAGAACATCATAGTCAAGTCCCAGCTCTGACCCTTGCCAAAAAAACAGACATAGATACAATTATATTCAATCAACAGACCAGCTGAATGGGAATCGAGAGGAGTGAACCCACAACTTTCTTCACAAATGCAACACATGTTTACTGTCCATTGTCCTGCGTCCCTCTCTCTCCCTTGCTCGCCAAGCCAATCTTACCCCAAGGTTCCCCGCTGCCCTAGTCCTGAACTCACATCCACCTCCAGTTTCTATCCTATCTCCCCTCATGCCCTCTCCGAACTCACCTTATCCATGAGACCCACCTCCTGCTCTTTTGACCCTATTCCCACTAAACTGCTGACCACCGAACTTCCTTTTCTGGCCCCATGCTAACTGATACTGTAAATGGCTCCCTCTCCTCAGCTATTGTCTCCCTTTCAAATCTGCCATCATCACCCCACTCCTCAAAAAATCCACCATTGAACCCTCTGTCCTTGCAAACAACTGCCCAATCACTAACCTCCCTTTCCTTTCCAAAATCCTTGAATGTGTTGTCACCTCCCAAATCTATACCCATTTTTCCCGCAACTCCATTTTTTAACCTCTCCAATCAGGTCTCTGCCCCTGCCACAGTACTGAAATGGCTCTAATCAAAGTCACAAATATCATCCTCTGTGACTGAGACCATGTTGTTCTATTCCCCCTCATCCTTCTTGACCTATCTGCAGCCTTTGACAAGGTTGACCACACAATCCTCCTCCAACACCCCTCTATCTATCTATTTACATACATCTGTGCACACTTCTTGTCTACAAACCTTACTTCTTGTCAGAATTTGTGACATGAATCAGTCATTCATGAAAGAAAGACTTATGAAATAATACTGAGCGGCCTGCGGGTGGCGCTGTCCAGGGAGAGTATAAATACTTGGGCACAGGCCCAGCTTGCGCAGGACATTCTTAACAGGAACTAGTGAAGGACACAACTGGACCTCCATGTTGTAAAACAGTTGATTAAAGCTTTGTTTAACGCTAGACCAAGTGCCTAGTAGTTTTCTTACGTCAGTTTGTGTCAACTTTTCCATTATAAATTCATATGTCCATATTTAAAATGGAAAAGCCCAATGTCAACTACCTCCTGTCACAACATGCAGGCGAAGTAATGCTGGTGGAGCAGGAGCAATGCTGAGGAATTTCTGGGCCATAATTTATGAAGGAGCAACATGACTGTGTCTTACAGCTTTATTTCATGTAGCTTGTTGGAACACATTGCATGAGCATTGTCTCTGTTTTGTAAACACTAATCCTGGCAACCCAAAGAAATTGGCAGAGGAAAAAAAAATGTTTGCTGGGATCTTGCTGGTTCAGTAGGTTAGACACTGGCCTTTCACAGCTGGGACATGGATTCAAATCCAGCCCAGACTGATGGGACAATAGTCTCTCCTGTCTGGTGGCTGTGAGGATCCAATGTGAAAGGAATTTGGGAAGTCTCAATCCAGTTCCCAGTAGGCAAGGGCCTACAGCATAAACTTGTCCTTAACCGTACACTCATTGTCAATCTCACTCGGAAGCCGCAGGATGGCTTGTGTGGAAAATGCAACCACTGGTGTGGTAGGGGCTGCTTGTCCCTGAGCATTGGTCTTGGGCACATTGTTGGGGTGGAGTGGAGGGAGCCTTATTCCGCATCTGGCTGTGATGTAGCTGACGCTGAGTGCCTGATGATAACACTGGGGGCTAAAATGGGAAGAGTTCCACCCTGGTGAGCACCAAAACATTTGCCAGTCTCCCAGCACAACCTGCAGATGGTATTCAAACACCATTTACAGGTGTCCTTTACTTGGACCCATGTTACCTACTTACCGTTTAAACCCCATCCCCTGTTAAACAGTTAGATAATGCTCTGCTTTCTGAGATAGAGATTGTTATGTGTGTCGTGGTTATAGGAGAGAGCACAGCCAAACGAGCAAGTATTTCAGATTCAGAAAAATCTCCATTTTCATAAATTTGTCATTTTTTTTTGGGTGAGGTCCCTTGAAATTATTTTACAGCCAAAGGATTAAGTATCAGCCCTGCGACCTTGACCCTGCATGTATTTGTTGACAACGGCAGAGGGAATGTGACTGAGCAATAATGGGTGCAGTGCTGCTCTGATGGAAAGGACGGAGCAGTCAGCTAATTGAAATGAAAGACGCCCACATAGTGGTTTTGTATTCGCACCAACAGGTTTCCCATTAGCTCTGAAAGCTGTGGCTGAAATTACAGTAGTAAAAGGCCTGATTACCAGAAGCTCTACATTGAAGCATCTGTCCTCGCCTCCCACACAAACAAATGTAACATGAATGTTGCCGTCACGTCAATGGAATAGTGCAGACAGCACACCTACTGCCGACCGTGTAAGATTGCTTGTCGCACGCACAATTGTGCTTTTGCTTTTTTTTTTGTTCTTTCCTTTGGCTCGGCTCATTCAAAACATACAGTGCACGCAAAGATCCCCTGCTCAAATATATATATTTAAACCAGCGATGCTTAGATTCCATTGTATACCTGCACAATGAGCACCGTCCTCCAGAGGGGATAGTGGGCATGTTATCAATGGGTGAATTCATTGAGAGGTTAGTCATAGATCAATCCTGTGAAGTGTTTTTTGATTTTCTCTTCTTCTGTTCTGTTGTTCATTCTGTATTCAGAGTTAGTTTATTGCTTGTGATAAGAAAAGAGATATCCATGCCTCTCAAAAGGTGTCAGGATCAATCACTGGGTTTTACATTCAGCTGTGCTTCATGTTCTGTTGTGGTGTGAGTATTCGGATTACTCACTCACTCTGACATCATCCAATGACCTTCAGAGACAGTCCTCTGCTGTTTTTGCATCCTGAGCCCTTGGTGCCAACTGTTTCCCTCCCCTCTGTTATTGGTGACATTTTCATCCGTGCTTGTAAGTAAGAATTGGCATTTATACCGCACCTTTTACACGTCCCAAATCACTTCACAGCTCATGAATTACTATTGAAGCGTAGTCACTGTTGTAATGTCGGGGAACGGGGTGGGGTGGGGGGGGTGGTTGTTGGCCTAATTGGTTGCTGCCACGCTTGATTTCTGGGTGAAAAATAGGAGTGCGTCGGCTGCCAATTCGCGTTCTGAGTAACCGGCGCACCTATCTGGCTGCGGAGGCTCAGTCGTTGAGTATATTCAAGACAGAGATCGATAGATCTTTGACTATTAAGGGAATCAAGGGCTATGGGGATAGTGCAGGAAAGTGGAGATGAGATAGAAGATCAGCCACGATCTCATTGAATGGCGGAGCAGGCTCGAGGGGCCAAATGACCGACTCCTGCTCCTATCGCTTATGTTCTTATCTGAAACAGGCGTTGGACACCCCCCTTCAACATGCTAATCAGGGGCTTAATGCCGGTCTTAGGACCCTGATGCCAAATTTGACACAAACTGGATGGAGCATTCACCGCTGTGTGTGCTACGTTCAGTCGTTCCTTGTCTGCAATGGCCTAATGAGCAGTCATTAAAGAGACCGCTCGAGGTCACCCAAGAACAGGTATTTTTTTTTTACTTACCTTAATGTGAATTCAGGGAGAGCAGGAGTGCACCTCCTGGCTCCCCAGTAATACCGCAGGCTATTACATGTCTGGGCTCACTCCCACCCCTCCCTCTCCCGTTCGCCTCTTTACCCCCAGGACTTAGCTGCTGGGTTGACTCCACATCAAAGTTGGCCGTATTTTCCAAGGCCCCGACTGGAGAGCTGCAGCGGGGTGCCCCGATTGGTGCCGGCAGCTCACCCGTATTATTATGTCGGTGAGGCCTGAGGCTCGGGCCTTCATCTAAGGACTCAAGTCACAGGCCCGCCGCCCACCTTGCACCAGTTTTTTGGCACCAGATTGATTTCTCGGCCTATGTGTTCCCCACCAAGGAGCGCAGAATTTGCTGTAACTGTCAGCAATCTAAGCGTTAAGAAATAATGGAGCAGGAACAGACATGAAATTTAAAAATTGTGAACAGGCAGGCCAACCAAAGGTGGCACAGATTCAACCTGGTAAAGGACAACTTTAGGACTGAAGTCAAGAAGCTGTTATTCACACGAAGACTGATCAACATGATAGGTAGCTGCCTGAAAAAGAGGAATATTAAAATGAGCAGAAGAACATAAGAACATTAAAAAATAGGAGCAGGAATAGGCCACTTGGCCCCTTGAGCCTGCTCCGCCATTCAATAAGATCATGGCTGATCTTGGGCTCAAAGCCACTTCCCTGCCCGCTCCCCATAACCCTTCACTCCCTTATCTTGCAAAAATCTATCTATCGCCACCTTAAATGTATTTAATGACCCAGCCTCCACAGCTCTCTGCGGCAGAGAATTCCACAGATTTACGACCCTCTGAGAGAAGAAATTCCTCCTCATCTCAGTTCTAAAAAGGTGACCCTTTATTCTGAAACTATGCCCCCGAGTTCTAGATTTCCCCACGAAGGGAAACATCCTCTCTGCATCTACCTTGTCAAGCCCCCTCAGTATCTTATATGTTTCATTAAGATCACCTCTCATTCTTCTAAATTCCAATGAATATAGGCCCAACCTGCTCAACCTTTCTTCATAAGTCAACCCCTTCATCTCTGGAATTAACCGAGTGAATCATCTCTGAACTGCCTCCAATGCAAGTATATCCTTCCTTAAATAAGGAGACCAAAACTGTACGCAGCACTCAAGGTGTGGTCTCACCAATACCCTGTACAGTTGTAGCAGGACTTCCCTGTTTTTATACTCCAACCCCCTTGCAATAAAGGCCAACATTCCATTTGCCTTTTTGATTACTTGCTGTACCTGCATGCTAACTTTTTGTGTTTCATGTACAAGGACCCCCAGGTGCCTCTGAACTGCAGCATTTTGTAATCTCTCTCCATTTAAATAATAATTTGCTTTTTTATTCTTCCTGCCAAAGTGGATTGTAGTGTATGTACCTTTAAGAGAGAACTACTTTTACAGCTCCTGTATACTGTAGTACCGGCAGTGACCACACCTGTATATAAGCCTTGAGCATGCCTCTGTACCCCAGTCTTGAGACTACCCTACTCCAGTAAATACCTGTTGATTGTTAAGTTACAGCATCCGTGTGGTTATTGAAAAGCATCATACTCTCAGAATCACGGATCTAACAGTGGCGACAAGTGTCGATTCGAATCTACCTGCAACTCTGCATTTCCCTTTGAGGATTCGCTCCGGGAGGGCGGTGGAAGAAAGTCGAGGCCAGAAACACAGGCGTCGACCACGAGCAACCGCCCAGTCGTCCGGCAGAGAGTGAACATCGCAGGGGAGGCTGTGGAGAGCCAGGCTTGATTCCCCAGCCACGACGATCAGCAATAGACTGACGACAGGTACAGCGCAGACCCTTCCCGGACAGCGGCGGCTGGAGCCGACCGACGGCGGAGAGAAAGCCGAGCAGCGTCGGCGGGGTAAGACAGAGGGTGAAGCGCACAGGGCGCAGCCGGGGGTTGAAAACCAAGCGGCATCGAGGAAAAACAAAACAGAGAGAGAGAGGGTAAAGCAACAGCCGGGTTCAGGACTGAGCGGCGGAAACGGGAAAGGTGCACAAAAAAAAGAATGTGCAGAGCAAAGCCAGGGCTCAAGGGCTGAACAGTGTCCGCGGGGAGAAGAAGAGAGAGCGCGGGAGACGCCATTGAGCCGCGGAGAAGAAGGAAGAGCGCGGGAGCCGCCATTTTTAGAAGCCGCAGCGGAGAAGAAGGGCGAGCGCGGGAAGGAAGGAAAGCGCGGGAGATGCCATTTTGTGCCAGCGGAGAAGAAGGGGAAGCGCGGGAGACGCCATTTTTGACAGTTAAATCACACCCAGGGATGCCGAAGAGTGGCAGTATCTCTACGTTCGACAATGAAGTCGAAGATTGGGCGACATATGTGGAACGTATTGAGGTGTGCTTCAGGGCGAATGAAGTGCCAGATGCTAGGAAAGCACTGGTTTTGTTAAATTCCATGGGTGCAAAAACTTATGGGTTACTGCGAAACCTAATAACCCCAGAGAAGCCTGTGAACAAGAATTTCGAAAGCATAGTAGAAATCCTACAGGACCACTTAAACCCCACACCGCTGCTGATAGCAGAACGATTTAAGTTCCATAAAAGGAATCAACACAAAGATGAAAGCAATGCTGAGTACCTAACGGAACTGCGCAAGCTATCGAAACACTGCCAGTTTGGAGCGGGACTAGCAGATACGTTAAGGGACAAGTTTGTGTGTGGGCTGCAAAGTGAAGGAACCCAGAAACGGCTTCTATCAGAAAAGGATCTTACGCTGGACAAGGCTTTCAGTATGGCAGTATCACACGAAGCAGCTGCAAGGGGCGCTGCAGAGATACAACGGAGACTGCAAGAATATGGCACCAATGAAATGTCCTATGGAACAGGGAAGTGCTATCGCTGCGGCAGAACAACACATGACCAGAAGGATTGCTGGTTCAAGGACCAAGTGTGTAGACAGTGTGGAAAAGTAGGACACATAGCAAGAGTCTGCAGGTCTGGGAAGAAAACCAACTGTAAGAAATCTCCACAGGAGAAGTACAAAAAGGTACACCAGGTGATGGACAGTAGTTCAGACGAACAGAAAAGTGACACAAACTCCGGAAGCAAGGAGCTGGGCTGTCTGAAACTACATAAGGTAACCAAAATGGAGGATCACCAGACTATCTGGGTTACACTCAAGATAGACAGAGTCCAAGTGAAAATGGAATTGGACACAGGATCAGCCCTAACAGTCATAAACCAAAGGGACTACAAGCGGCTATTTTCAAATATACCCTTGAAAGCTACAGAGATTGTCTTGAAGACATACACGGGGCAAAAAGTCTACCCCAAAGGAAAAATAAGGGTGACAGTGATATATAAAGGCCAGGAAATACCTAAAATGGATATATATGTATTGCCAGATGGAGGACCACCACTCCTAGGACGTGAATGGATCCGGAAGATACAATTAGATTGGCATTCCATACAGGCACTGAAGGTTGAGGCCAAAAAGGATGACGATGTCACACCTGGACGACTGTCAAAAATGCTAACTGACGCAAAAAAGTGTTCCAGGAGGGACTAGGAACACTAAAAGGAATAACAGCAAAAATCAAAATAGAGGATAATGCAAGCCCAAAGTTTCTGAAGGCCAGACCAGTGCCTTATGCGATCAGACAAGCTGTCGAAGCAGAGCTGGAAGGGTTGGAACGTTCAGGAGTACTGTCCAAAGTAGACTGGAGCAAGTGGGCTACACCCATCGTTCCTGTAATGAAGAGGTCGTTGAGTAATACGCCTGGGGAACCAAAGAAGGTCCGCATCTGTGGGGATTTTAAAGTGGCAGTGAACCCAGTCCTTCACACGGTACAATATCCGCTTCCACGAATTGAGGATATTTTCGCCTCGCTATCTGGTGGTAAACGCTTCACCAAAATTGATCTAGCCCAGGCGTACTTGCAAATGGAGGTGGAAGAAGCCTCGAAACAATACCTTACGATTAACACTCATAAAGGTCTTTATCAATACAACCGGCTGGTGTTCGGGGTAGCATCGGCTCCGGCTATTTGGCAAAGGGTGATGGATCAAGTCCTGCAAAGGATTCTAGGGACCCAGTGTTATTTGGACGACATCCTGGTCACGGGCGAAAATGACAGTGATCACCTCGCCAACTTGGAGAAGGTGCTCACCAGATTAAAGGAATATGGGCTACGAGCTAATCGCCACAAGTGCAAGTTTTTCCAGAAGCAGATCTCGTATTGTGGCCACGTCATCGATGAAGAGGGGTTACATAAGTCCCCTGAAAAGATTGAGGCAGTAGTCAAGGCTCCAGCACCGGAAAATGTGTCACAACTGAGGTCGTTCCTCGGGCTGGTAAACTACTACCATAAGTTCTTACCAAATTTGTCCACGGTATTACACCCACTGAACACCCTACTGCAAACAGGGGTACTATGGAAGTGGAATGACGAACGTAGAGGAGCTTTCCAGAAGTGTAACGATTTGATCACATCAAAAGAGGTGTTCGCCCATTTCAACCCAGCACTACCAATTCGTTTGGCATGTGATGCATCACCCTATGGTATTGGAGCGGTGCTGTCGCACAAATTCCCAGACGGGTTGGAGAGGCCAGTAGCCTTTGCGTCTCGGTCACTAACCTCAGCCGAGCGCAACTACACCCAGATTGACAGGGAGGCCCTCAGCCTAGTATGGGGAGTAAAAAAATTCAACCACTATCTGCATGGGCAGAAGTTCACCTTGCTGACTGACCACCAACCACTTGCCTCCATCTTTAATCCTAAGAAGGGCGTTCCAGTGATGACGGCACAACGGTTACAAAGATGGTCCCTGTTTCTAGGGGCGAATCAATATGAAATAGAATATAAAGGCACGAAACAGCATGGAAACGCTGATGGGCTATCGCACCTGCCACTGCCTACTGTGGAGGAAGCACCAGCAGTGGACCCTATCGAGATATTTTATTCGTCAATAATTGAACGATTGCCAGTAACGAACGCGGATATAGAGAAGGAGACCCGCAATGATCCGACGCTGTCTCGGGTATATGATTTGACGGTGAGGGGATGGCCAACACATGGCGACTCACTGTTGCCAGCATTCTCATCCAGAAGAGAACAGCTGTCAGTATGCCAGGGGACAGTGATGTGTGGATCCAGAGTGGTGATTCCACCCAAGTTAAGGGAGAGAGTGCTAAATGAGCTACATGAAGGTCATCTGGGGGGAGTGAAAATGAAAAGCCTTGCTAGGGCTTATGTGTGGTGGCCGGGAATCGATCAACAAATCGAAGACCTAACCAAGAGCTGCTCAGGATGCCAGAAGGTCCAAAATGCACCACCACATGCCCCTCTACACCCATGGGAGTGGCACTCCTCTCCATGGCAACGGGTGCATATTGATTTTGTTGGTCCATTCATGGACTCAATGTTCTTAATAGCAGTGGATGCTCATTCGAAGTGGCCTGAGGTGATAAAAATGTCCTCAACCACTACAGAGAAAACGATTGCAGTCCTACAGACCATATTTGCCAGAAACGGCTTGCCAGAGCAGATTTGCTCTGATAATGGACCACAGTTTGTGTCCGAAGAGTTTCGAAAATTTATGAGAAGGAATGGGGTAAGGCATTACACATCCGCCCCGTATCATCCAGCCACAAATGGATTGGCTGAGAGGTTCGTACAAACCTTTAAGAAGGCGATAAAGGCCATGTACGACGATGAAATTCCACTACAGCATAAGGTGGACAATTTCTTATTAGCCTACCGAAACACGACACATGCAGTTACCAACCAGACCCCAGCCATGATGTTCTTTAACCGAAGGTTGCGATCTCGTCTGGACTTGCTTAGACCAAATGTGCGAAGAAATGTTGAGGATAAACAATTCCAGCACATCAATGAGAAGCCGACAAGGAACTTCAATGTAGGACAACCAGTCTTGGCCCGTGACTACCGAACAGAGAAATGGCAACCTGGAATGATATGCACACGGCAGGGGCCATTAATGTACAAAGTGGATGTCGGGGAGAACATTGTGAGATGCCACGTTGATCAGATCTTAGCGTCACAGGAACGAGTCAACCCCATGTCTTGTGTACCTGGGGATGAACCCGACATATCGGTAGCATCTACCTCTGAACCTGTAGCAGTGGAACCCGATGAACTAACCGATGAAAAGGGGCCAGAATCGCCTCCGCACCAAGAACAAGAACCTCAGGAAAGGCGCTATCCCGAAAGGATCAGGAAGCCACCCCAAAGACTGAATCTATAAATGGACTATTGTTGTTTAATGTACATGTTAAAGTGTTAATTGTTATTTGAATATTATGGGTACTACTAATCTAAAAGGGGAGGAATTGTAGTGTATGTACCTTTAAGAGAGAACTACTTTTACAGCTCCTGTATACTGTAGTACCGGCAGTGACCACACCTGTATATAAGCCTTGAGCATGCCTCTGTACCCCAGTCTTGAGACTACCCTACTCCAGTAAATACCTGTTGATTGTTAAGTTACAGCATCCGTGTGGTTATTGAAAAACATCATACTCTCAGAATCACGGGTCTAACATGGATAACCTCGCACTTTTCCACATTAAACTCCATCTGCCAAATGTTTGCCTACTCAATTAGCCTGTCTATATCCCTTTGCTGATTCTTTGAGTCCTCTGCACAACTTGCTTTCCCGCCCATCTTTGTATCATCCGCAAACTTGGCTACATTACACTCGGACCCTTCATCCAAGTCATTAATGTAGATTGTAAATAGTTGAGGCCCCAGCACTGACAGTGGGACTACACTTGGTGACTCATGTGGAGAGAAACACTGGCAGACACTGGTTGGGCCCAACAGCCTATTTCTGTGCTGCAACGTTCTATGATTCTTTGTGGAACGTTCTTCTACATTAGTGGAGTCATTTAACGGTGGGATCACTTAAACAGCATGCTGTATTGGGAGCCACACTTCTCTTGGATGGATGAGTTAGGATGGGCTGAATGGCCTTCCTCATCCACATCTTGCGGTCTTTATTTGGCCTGCTGACTTCAGTTCCCTGTCTCGCCACAGGCCAGTCCATTGGTGTGATTTGTTGATAGTTTCTGGTAGTGCTTGAGGCCTTCACTTTGCTTTCTTCATCCTTTATAGCCTTAAAAATATTACCGACCTGGTTAGACAGTGGAGAATGGTGCATTGCTGCTAATGGCAATAGGGGAGTGGGTTACATGTTGACACCGTCTCGTGAGGAAATGAGTCAAGTCGCACTTAATCACAATTGAACACACAGCACTCAACCATTTCCAACACTATGTTCACGCGGCTATCGGACAATGTGCAGTAGATACAGTGTAACTCTCTCAGTGGCTGATTAAATTTCTGGCTTTTTACAATAGTTTTACAATAACTCTGTTCCTTTTACATCTGTTGTATGTATTCATTTTTCATTGGGTACCTCAGTTGGTAGAGTCTCTCTGTGTGGGGCTCAGTAGGCCCTGGGATCACTCAACCATTTATCATAGAATCATAGAATCATAGAGCACGAAGCAAGCCTGTCTCCCCATTGTGCCTCTGCCAGCCCTTTGAAAGAGCTCTCCAATTAGTCCCACTCCCCTGCTCTTTCTCCATAGCCCTGCCAATTTTCTCCCTTCAAGTATTTATCCAATTCTCTTTGGAAAGTTACTATTGAATCTGCTTCCACCGCCCTTTCTGGCAGTGAATTCCAGATCACAACAACGTGCTGCATTAAAAAACAAAAATTCTGCTCATCTTCCCTCTGGTTCTTTTGCCAATTATCTGAAATCTGTGTCCTCTGGTTACCGACCCTCCTGCCAGTGGAAACAGTTTCTCCTGATTTACTCTATCAAAACCCCTCATAATTTTGAAAACAAACTTGATCCTCAGAAGTTGGACTAAGTGAGTCCCACATCTTATGATATGGGGTGGGGGGTGGTGGGAGGTGGGCGAGAGATCAGGAGTCCATGGGATCTGGATGCAATGCTTGCCACACAGCATCTGCTCTTGGACAGTCCTGGCAGGCACCGAAAGAAATGGAGATCAGTGCTGCTTCACGTTACCTTCTGGTGGTGATCAGTCCCTTTATTCATTCACAAGAACAGCTCCTTCGTGTATTCAGAAATGTCACTTGGTGCCCAAAGTGATGTGCAGCATTCCCTAGTCACAGCCCTGTCACTTGGAACACTATGACTGAAATGATTCTCCTTACAGGCAGGCACCTTTGCAATGTACAGGTACATAAATGATTTGTCTCAAATCCCTCCATGGCCTCGCCCCTCCCTATCTCTAACCTCCTCCAGCCCTACAACCCTCCGAGATCTCTATGCTCTTCCAATTCTGGCCTCTTGCGCATCCCTGATTTTCATCGCTCCACCATTGGTGGCCGTGTCTTCAGCTGCCTGGGTACTAAGCTCTGGAATTCCCTCCCTAAACCTCTCCACCTCTCTACCTCTCTCTGCTCCTTTAAGACGCTCCTTAAAACCTACCTCTTTGAACAAGCTTTTATCATCTGTCCTAATATCTCCTTATGTGGCTCGGTGTCAAGTTTTGTTTGAAAGCGCTCCTGTGAAGTGCCTTGGGACGTTTTACTACATTAAAGGCGCTATATAAATGCAAATTGTTGTTGTTGTCTCGTTCAGATGCTGCTGTGGAGAGAATGGCCTCAAGCTTTCTGTCCTAGTTGCTTTGGAACTTTGATAACACATTTGAGCTGCATTTGTAGTACATTTATCAGCTGTGGCTCAGTGGGCAGCACTCTCGCCTCTGAGTCAGAAGGTTGTGGGTTCAAGTCCCACTCCAGTGATTTAAGCACCTAATCTAGGCTGACATCAGCGACGATGAAGGATCGGCGATATATTTCCAAGGCAGGATGGCGTGTGACTTGGAGGGAACTTGGAGGGGGTGGTGTTCCCATGCGCCTGCTGCCCTTGACCTTCTAGGTGGAAGAGGTCGCAGGTTTGGGAGGTGCTGCCGAAGAAGCCTTGGCGAGTTGCTGCAGTGCATCTAGTAGATGGTACACATTGCAGCCACGGTACACCAGTGGTGGAGGGAGTGAATGTTTAAGGTGGTGGATGGGGTGCCAATCAAACAGCTGCTTTGTCCTGGATGGTGTCGAGCTTCTTGAGTGTTGTTAGCGCTGCACTCATCCAGGCAAGTGGAGGGCATTCCATCACCCTCCTTACTTGTGCCTTGCAGATACATGATGTTCCTCTTAACAGGGACGTTCACTAGCACGCGGCTCATTATAACAGAGGCAGGGTGTTTCACATCTAGAACATCGGGCAGCTTGTGTTTCCACACAGTAATACTGGAACTCCACTACAACAGTAAACACACACCTTGCCTGTAATGCCGTTCAATAAGAAGAATGCGCCACCTGGTGGACTTCCTGTAACACAACAGAATGGCATTTCAGTGTATCTGGAGGTCCTGGTATGGGCATCTCTTGCAGAGGAATCCTGCTAAATTAACCCTGGGCTATGACCAATGTTTACACGTTTTACTGGGTTACAGAGTTACAGTATTTTAGATAGAAGATTGCTTTGTTTGCTTAAACACAGTGAATTAAATGGCACATATTTATACTTCTACGTACTGGTCACCATGGTTACTTTGTAATTGAGCTACACTGCTGCAGCGCATAGTTTATTAAATGTCGAGCTTTTAAGCTCATTTTCATATCCATAGGGTTACGTAGGATAAACGGCACAGAAACAGGCCATTCGGCCCAACCAGTTTATGCTCCACTCGAGCCTCCTCCCGTCTTTCCTCATCTAAATCTACCAGCATAACCCTCGATTCCCTTCTCCCTCATATGCTTGTCTATCCTCCCCTTAAATGCATCTACGCTATTTGCTTCAACTACTCCCTGTGGTAGCGAGCACCACATACTCACAGCTCTCTGGGTAAAAATGTTTCTTCTGAATTCCTTATTTGATTTCTTTATAATATCCATGCAAAATTTTTAATCCAGTTAGTGAGGTGATAATGTCACCGTGTAACTTATGCCTCACTGTGTGTCACTGACACATTTTTAGGCTGACACTCCAGTGCAGTGCTGAGGGAGTGCTGCACTATCGGAGGTGCCATCTTTCGGTTGTGACGTTAAACCGAGGCCCCGTCTGCTCTCTCAGGTGGACGTAAAAGATCCCATGGCACTATTTCGAAGAAGAGCAGTGGAGATCGCCCCCCCCGGTGTCCTGGCCAATATTTATCCCTCAATCAACATAACAAAAACAGATTATCTGGTCATTGGCACATTGTTGTTTGTGGGAGCTTGCTGTGCGCAAATTGGCTGCCGCTTTTCCTACATTACAACCGTGACTACACGTCAAAAGGTACTTCATTGGCTGTAAAGCGCTTTGTGGCGTCCGCTGGTCGTGAAAGGCACTACATAAATGCAAATCTTTCTTTCTCACCGCACTGTGCATCTCATTGCACGGCCCCTAATTGCAAAGGAAAGTGGCCTGAAAGACACTTCACGTGATCACAATGTCTTTTATGGAGTGGGTAAGAGTCCAGAGCAGATTTGCCTCCACAGTTGGATTTTTATTTTTTAATGAATTTTATGTGCCCATGATCTTTCGCTGTTCTTAGATTACTGAAAAGGTACGGATGAAGAAAATAAATACAGTTAAACACGCCGGGCGAATGATTCCTCTGTTATATATTAATAAAATAAGAACCCAATAAGGAACAAGTTTACGATTCTTGCCCATAATGCCTCGGTGTCAGAGCTGCAGTGCGACTAAAGTGCCTCCGAGGGGCATTGTTGCAGATAGCAGCCTCCAACTGCTGTTCAGTGACACCAGCAGGCCCCTAGTGGAACTGCATCTGCTTGTAATGAGCATTAATCCATCCCACACTGAGCCAAATAGGATCTCCATTGTGTTAGGCCTGTGTTAAACTGTTAGAACGCAATCCTAGGAAAGAGGTCTTGCTATGGATTAAGGGACAGTGTAGGGCTAACACATGCAACAGAATGGATGCAACGTCAAGTGTTCTGATCAGGGTCTTTGCACCTGATTCTCCTGCCCTATGTTATTTGTTCATCCTCTGCATCCACTTCCTGTAAAAAAAAATTGGTCTGCAAGATTTGTTTATAATTAGTTATCCAGTCAGTGCCCAGATGAGCATTTTAGAATTCACCACGTGTTGTTTCCAGCTGTTCTCACTTCTGATCCTTGTTGCTCTCTGATTTCTCCCCATTGTTTATAGATCTGGATGTTCTACAGAGCTCCAGCATCCAAAACATCAAACTCTTACTGATGACAAAGTGACAATATTGATCAGTTGGTGTCCAGCTGTATCAGTGGTGTTAGTCCATCAAGCAACTGTCCTTTTCTGAACAGTGTTAAAAAGTAACAGAAACCGTCACCTTGCACCTCCTTTTTCACCCCCTCCTCCTCCACCTTTTTAAAGGGAGAAATCATTGGCGGGTACCTTTTGTGTCTTGGGACAATGCCCGTCAAAAGTCAGGGTTCTGCAAGGATTCGGGCGAGAGGACAGGATGCAAGGTTGGCTTCGAGGAAACATGGGATGCCTGTTCCAAACATGGCTGATGATACCTTTGTGGAACCCCAGACTTAATTAAAAAAAGGACCGGCAGAAATATAAAAGTGCTGACCTTGGATTCTTGAAATGTTCCCAATTTTTGGTCTACTCTAGTTGTGCCTTCCAGGGCATTGGCCGAGTAATTGTAGTATGTTGCATGCTGCATAATATTGCCATATTGGAAAAGGCTTACAGAAGAGCTCTTCAACCCATATCTTGAAAAAAAACAAATACAGGAAACTCTTTTTTATCCGGCACCGACGGGACCGGCGTGGTGCCGGTTTATTAAAAAGTCCGGATTACAGAGAGGTATAGTAAAAGGTACGAGAGTTCCATACACAGCAACAAATCCAGGCTTCCCTGTTGCTTAGCAACAGGTGCAGGAACCCTGGCCACAGACCAAGCATCCCTGTTGCTTAGCAACAAGTGCAGGAACCCCGGTTACACAGCCACAGATCCAGGAATGGTCACTAATATGAAATAAAACTTACCTGAACCTACTCCTGAATTTTGCCGGTTAACAGAGATTTCCGGTTATTTAGGTGCCGGTAAATCGAGAGTTTCCTGTCTCTGGTTATTTGTCTCATTGCTGTTTGTGGGAGCTTGCTGTGCGCAGTGTTAATGTTCTTCTCCAATAGCCTCCTGTGTGGTACCTTGTCAAAGGCTTTCTGAAAGTCCATGTACACCGCATCCGTTGCATTTCCCTCATCCATCATATCCGTCACCTCCTCAAAGAACTCTTATCAGTTTTTTCAAGCATGATCTGTCATTGAACCATGATATTGCTGATAACCACATATATGATATTGCTTTGGAGAAGTTATTGAACTCGCCAGTGCAAGCAAATGGAGTTAGCCTCAGTGGAGCTCTCGGCTGTGAACAAGAGGCTCTGTAAAATTCCTGTTGAGATAGTAACTCCTCAGAGCCAGTTGCACCATCAAAGAAAGAAAGGCATGCATTTGTATAGCATCCGATCACACCCCAGATCACTTCACGGCTGAAGTGCGGTCATTGTTGTTACATCAGCAAAAGCAGCAGTCAATGTGCGCACAGCAAGGTCGCACAAATTAGACAAATGAGCAGGTAATCTGATTTTGGTGGTGGTGGTTGAGAGAGGAAGACTGACCCAGGACACCGGGAGAACCCTCTGTTCTTTGTTTGTTAAAATCCAGCTGAACCAAAGCAAGAGGCAGACAGGCCTCAGTTTAATATCTCACCTGGAAGATGGCAGATTTATCAACGATTGCTAACATTAATGATCGTACTTTGTAATAACGTGAGGTGGCGATATTTGCTGTTTAAACACGAATATCCTTGCAAACCAGAACGATGTAAATCACAAATGCTGTAAGGTAACCCCCTTTGTCCTACAGGTGGCAGTAGCAGTAGTGCCTTGCCTCTCTTCAATACTCAAGGATTCCTATCAGTATGCTTTTAGAGAATATAAGCACTGACATTAGAATCCATCTGCCTCTGGCAGAGAGCTGCTAGCATGGCCTGGTAATAGTCCATCAGTGCAGACAGCGTGCCCATAGGGTCATTATCTGCAGAAATCACATCAACATCTCAGCAGTCAGGGGTGACAAAAACAGAGAAACTGGGGGGTGGGGGGACAGGTGTCTGTCCCAGAAAGAAAGGAAAGTAAACACAGCTGGTGCTCCCTGATCACCATGAGTGCGATAGAAAGAGGATTTCACACTGAAACAGGCTTAGTTTTAACAGATGGGGCTGTAATAAACCAATTAGTAACATGTTACATATTTGTCCACCTATCTGGGTATAAATCACACTTCAGTCTTGCGAGGCAAAGAATGCCTTGGTTTCCCAGTTTCTTTATCAGTTACCTTTGTCCACACTGTTCACAGAATTACGTAGTAAAGCCCCGCCATAACATGGGAAATACAGGAAAGCCGTGTACATGTTATCAAAGTTAAAGCTGCCTGCAGCCAACTCTTAGTCAAAGCCCGTTAGAGAGGGTGCAATTCCTGAGGGAAGGGTGTAGTCCTTTCACACAGGGCTCCTGTTTGACTTTCCAGCAATGCCGAAGCTCATTTAGCAGCTGGGTAGACAGGAGGCCGCTTAAGGTGAGTTCCCTTGTTCAAGAGGAATTTTCATACGAGAGCCCTTTTGGCCGTGTTTTTCCCCGTGTTTTTGCCTCTCCCGGCAGATTGCAAGGCTGCGAGGGTGGTAGGAAGTATCCAGTCCTGATGCTCCCGATATCATGAGTGTGGGGCAGGCAAGGTGGGCCAGCTGGTCTTTTCCTACCTGTCATTTTCGTATGTTCATATGAGGGTATTCAAATCAAGGAGGTTTTGTTAGAAAACACTTAACAACTGAGCTCTGAGCAGCAGGTTACAGAAGAAGGTACCTTATAATGTTCCCCCATCAATGAGAGAGTCACAAATAATCGTACATAATAGCAATGACTGCGAC
The DNA here is from genome assembly GCF_052327205.1 of Somniosus microcephalus. Lineage (NCBI taxonomy): Eukaryota > Metazoa > Chordata > Chondrichthyes > Squaliformes > Somniosidae > Somniosus > Somniosus microcephalus. The sequence continues at coordinate 24,027,546 of NC_141004.1, read as the reverse complement.
AATGAGCATCTACTTCACTTCAGTGACAGTAGTCCATATCTCAGCTCAGTTGGTAGCTGTCTCACCTATGCATCAGAAGGTCACGGGTTCAAGCACCACTACAAGCCTTGAGCACACAATCTAGGCTGGCACTCCAGTATGGTACTGAGGGAGTGGTGCATTGTCAGAGGTCCTGCCTTTTAGATGCGAGATTAAACCGAGGCCATGGTTTGGGTGTCCATTAAAGATTCCATGGCGTTACTGCAGGGAGTTGTCCTGGCATCTTGGCCAATGTTCCTCCCTCAAGGAACACCATCAAAAATAGACTGACTGGACAGTGATCTCATTTCTGTCTGTGGGATATTGCTGTGTGCAAAATGGTAACTGCATTTACCTAGGTAACAACAGCCACTGCCAGTTAGCTATGCCTGGATGTATAAGCATAGGTAATTGGCTTGCAAATCCACTCATATAACACCAGCGCATTGAACAAGTGGAAACCTTTCCTGTTACTATGGCACCCAAACTACCATTGTCATTTATTAATCCAAAGATGCAATCTTTGATTCTCAGTTCTCGGAATCCATGCATGGCAAATGTTTTTTTAAAGTTGAGAGTTAACACTGGTGACTGGCTGATGACCACAGTTACCCTGGTGGGATCTGAAAGGTGCTGCTAGCACACAATGCAAATGCAAAATGGAATTTAGGCTTATGTGCTCGAAGAACAGAAGAACATATGCTTCAGTGCCGTACTGAGGGAGTGTTGCACTGTCGGAGGTGCCGTCTTTCAAATGAGACGTTAAACCGAGGCCCCATCTGCCCTCCCAGGCGGACGTCAAAGATCCCAGGGCACTATTTCGAAGAAGAGCAGGGGGAGTTCTCCCCCCCCGGTGTCCTGGCCCAATATTGATCATCCAACATCAGTAAAAAAAAAACAGATCATCTGCTCATTGTCACATTGCTGTTTGTGGGGAGCTTGCAGTGCACAAATTGGTTGCCGCGCTTCCGACTGTACAACAGTGACTGCACTTCAAAGGTACTTCATTGGCTGTAAAGCACTTTGGGATGTCCTGAGGTCATGCTATGTAAATCAGAAGTCTTTCTTTTTAGTAGCTATGAGCCCACAATACAACAACTGCTCATAATTTATCATTAATTGGCACTGAAGTGCCATGAGGTGAGCTTGTTTGCCAAACAGAATGGGGGGTGGAGGAGGTGCTCACGTGGTGTAAGTTTAAGGGCTGAGGCATATTTTGGCGTATGATGAGAAGAAGCTGTGTGACGTAAGAAAACTACTAGGCACTTGGTCTAAGCGTTAAACAAAGCTTTAATCAACTGTTTTACAACATGGAGGTCTAGTTGTGTCCTTCACTAGTTCCTGTTAAGAATGTCCTGTGCAAGCTGAGCCCGTGCCCGAGTATTTATACTCGCCCTGGACAGCGCCACCCGCAGGCCGCTCAGTTGATTCATGTCACTGTGCTCTGCATCTAATCTAATATTGTACCTGATCCGGCAACGTTGGATGATGGCACATCGCGTTTCATTTCCTCTGTGTGTTGGCACACCAATTAAGGTGTTTGTGTAAATTCCTGCAATATTTTAATGGAGTCATGAATGAAAATTGGGTTGCGTTCCTCACCACTGGCATCCTTCACCTTAATAAGCAAAACAAAAAATTTAGCAAAGAAGGAAAAGGAGGCTATAATCAGGCCTGAGTGTTTCTTTCCCCTCATTTTCCATTGGATTGCACTTCCTCAGATAATGAAGCAGTCCATGCCCGCAGGCAGCAAGACCTGGGCGACATTCAGGCTTGGGCTGATAAGTGGCAAGTAACATTCGCGCCACACAAGTGCCAGGCAATGACTATCTCTAACAAGCAAGAGTTTAACCACTGCCCCTTGACCTCCAATAGCATGACCAGCGCCAAATCCCCCACCATCAACATCCTGGGGGTCACCATTGACCAGAAACTGGACCAGCCACATAAATACTGTGTCAACAAGAGCAGGTCAGAGGTTGGGTATTCTGCAGCATGTGTCTCACCTCCTGTCTCCCCAAAGCCTTTCCACCAACTAGAAGGTACAAGTCAGGAGTGTGATAGAGTACTCTCCATTTGCCTGGGTGAGTGCAACTCCAACAACACTCAAGAAGCTCAACACCATCCAGGACAAAGCATCCCGCTGGATTGGCACCTCATCCACCACCTTAAACATTCACTCCCTCCACCACCGGCATATCGTGGCTGCAGTGTGTACCATCTACAAGATGCACTGCAGCAACTCGCCAAGGCTTCTTCGGCAGTACCTCCCAAACCCGCGACCTCTACCACCTAGAATGACAAGGGCAGCAGATGCATGGGAAAACCACCACCTCCAAGTTCCCCTCCAAGTCACACGCCATCCTGACTTGGAAGTATATCGCCGATCCTTCATTGTCGCTGGATCAAAATCCTGGAACTCCCTCCCAAACAGCACTGTGGGAGTACCTTCACCACACGGACTGCAGCGGTTCAAGAAGGCAGCTCACCACCACCTTCTCAAGGGCAATTAGGGATGGGCAATAAATGCTGGCCTTGCCAGCGATGCTCACATCCCAGGAACAAATTAAAAAAAACTTTCGTCTGCTGTTCACTACCTTCTGGTACCACAGGTATTGCCAGCCTTTATATGCAGCTTGCCCGTTGCAAAAAGAGGCCGTTGGCTGGTAATGCGGAAGACAGACTTGGCCATTTTGTGTATCTGCCAGCAATGTGGAGCTGTGGTTGAGCAGCTAATGTTTACTAACACAGACTGATTCTCGACTGACCCTCCCACACCATCTGGACTTTTTCAGATTGTCACTTTTAATTAGAGTTTCTTTTCTTTTTTCACCACTGTTTTCAAACCATTAATCAGGGCCTTTACCCAGCTGGAATGAAAATATTTTCCGTCTAATTGACTGTAATGTGAGACGAGCCATTTCTGAGATTTTTTTTTTCAGGCTTCCTGGTCTTGTGTGTGTCGCACAGAGGCAGGGGTGGCAGACAGGCGATGCTGCCCCGCTTTTGTTTTTTGCTATGGAGTAAATAGTGTTACTTTCTATTGGATTAATGAGATTTAAAGATGCAAGTTCTTACATTGTGAAAAGAATGATTTATTCCTCAGCATCGCTAATGGGGTGATTTTAAAAGTACAGCATGTTTTGAAACCAACAGAGTTGCGTTAGTTCATTGGACCCTGGAGCTAGCATAGTTCGTGCCAATGCATTGTTGTTAATGGCCTGAAGTCGCTTGTACCCGCGTCCGAGACAGCTTATTCAAAAGGACCAAACTGTTACCTTCTAAAGCAGAGGCATGTCCCCGAATTTACCTTATCACAGAGTCAACACTAGAGACTAGAAGAGACCCTTTGCCTGCAAAGTGCTGGACACATGAATTAGACTATGGGCAAAAGTTGTCAAGGCTGAGACAATGAACCCTTTTTTAAATAATTAGCTGGCATTACATCGAGCTGGAAATGAGAATAATGTCTGTAAGGATACATTTCAACAAAACCAATCACATACTTCATTGGAAAGAAGTGCTCTCTGTGCTGTGGCGCTGGGTGCCAGGGCCTGGACAGGGTGGGGGATGTGGGGGGCAATATGTCTTGGATAGCAGGGTAGGGTTGAATAACGGGAAAGTGGGAACAGAAGAATAGTCTGATTACCTTTGGAGAATCGATGAGTTTTTATGTGGAACTTTGCCCCAGGAGATGAAATGGCTGGGGTAGATTCTATTGGAAGTTGGACTGAATGGCCTTTCTCGTACTATGCTTGTTCATGCTCCTCTGAATCCCAGCATAGTTATAGTATCAAACCAATTACAGGAAACTCTCGTTTAAACGGCACCTCAATATCCGGAATTCTCTATTAACCGGCAAAATTCTCACTCCGAAAACAACACCTCGATAACCAGCAATGTTGCCGAGTCTGAGTCTCCCGCGGTGGCCGAGTTCGTCAGTGGGGGTAGTTTTCCAAACTGCCACTACTCAGCTTCTTGGCGCTGTCGGAAGTCAGAACTCCTCAATAACAGGAGTCTGACTCTCCCGCGCTGCCGGTAGTCTCTTCTGATCCACCATTTTACAGGGGTACTGTGTGTCTCCCACGCTGCTGGTAGTCGTTGCATTGCATTACCCTCAACTGGCAGTACTGTACTTAATCAAGCATCTTCCACCATCCATTTAACACAACATTCTGTAGGTGAGTACCCAGTTACTGTATACTGCACATTTCTTGATTTTTTTATTTTTCTTTGTTAAAAATAGCCTCGGTAGATAACCCTCTCCGTCATCTGGAATTTTTGATCAACCGGCAACACGTTGGTGCCGTCGGTGCCGGATACCAAAGAGTTTCCTGTACTAGGTTTGACCACAAATTTAAAAAATGTGAGGGTTCTGTTCTGGGAGAGTTTAATTTCTTTAGTTCAGTGTCGGGGGGTGGTTGCGGGGGGAGGTTATCTTGGAGGGAAAGGAACCTGAGTGATTTCAGTGAACCAGTGATGTCCTTGGAAGATGCTGACACTGGCATACATGGCCACCAACAGATGGTTGGCGGCCTGTGGTTACATGTACCAATGCATGACACCAAGTGCTAGGATGTTGGCATTCATGTCTGCGCCCCTTCACATGGCATGTCACTGGCTCCACCTTGCTTGTTGGAGAAGGTTCTGGTTAACACGATAAATAATGGGTTAAGGTTCAGTAATTTTACCCCGAGAGTAGCTGAGCCACATAGAATGGGAAGGTTGAAGGATGAATTCCCGTTCTGTGGTCAGTGAGCAGATCTCAGCCCCAAATGGCAGTAGGAGCACTATAAGTGACCGTGGGTTGGGAAAGTAAAATCCACTTCTCTCCCTGTTGCTGATCACTATATAATGAAAGACCGACAGACAGACTTGATAATGACCAGATAATCTGTTTTTTGAACTGATGTTGGTTGAGGGATGACTATTGTCCAGGACTGATAGCTGAAACCTTTAATTCTTCAACAAACTCAATTTTTAGCTAGACTTATGGGCCTAACCTTATAAAACGTAAAAAGAAATGTTAGCTGGGTGAATTCTCTCCCTGCCTCCCGTCGCGGATGTCTTGATTTCTACATGGACTGAAGGATAGAATAACCGATGCATTGCAGTAATGCTCCATGTGAGGGAGTCTTGGGTCTATAATCTCAGAAAGGGAGCAGTCCCTAATGTGTTTTAGCCATACACTGATGAAAAAAAATCCATCTTTAAGGGATTAATTAGTGGGGGGGTTTTTAGATAGCTTAGGCCTATAACACATCAAATTTACTTACAAAATAGTGTTTCTATATGTTTCTTGCAATTATCAGCTTGACTGTACTTTTTAAAATACATATCGAAAGTCAAGTTTGTCCTAAATCTTAATAGGTTTCTATTTCCTTGTTTTGAAACAATTCTGATCTTTTTTGAGTGGTACACGAAGGAGAAGGTGAGGATTAAGATGAGGGATAAGCGTTGTGTTATTTTGAGAAACTGCTGCAGTCTGCAGTTTAAAATGTCAATTGAAGTGGCCAGATCATAAATAAAGAATGAATTCCATTCAAGACGTCAGTTCTGTTCTGGCTTATTTTGATTGTGGAAAACAATGTCCCATATGAAAATGCAAATCAGTGAACCTAATTAGCAAACTGTTTATAATTAAGCATGCCCAAGCATGTATTTGCATTAACAAATGACCTAAGGGCTGATGGTGCAGGATGTTAGTTTTCCATTCTGCTGTAGATTGATGCTGATGATTAGCTCCTGCCCTTCTTACTTCCCATCCCACTGCACCCCCAATGAATCACTCTCCCAGCAAAAGAAAGACTTTCATTTATATAGCATCTTTCACGATCACCGGACGTCTCAAAGCGCTTTACAGCCAATGAAATATTTTTGAAGTGGAGCCACTGTTGTAATGTGGGAAACGCAACATCCATTTTGTGCACAGCAAGGTCCCACAGACAGCAATGTGATAATGACCAGATAATCTGTTTTTGTTATGTTGGTTGAGGGATAAATATTGGCCAGGACACCGGGGATAACTCCCTAGCTCTTCTTCAAAATAATGCCCTGGGATCATCTACATCCACCTGAGAGAGCAGCTGGGGCCTCGGTTTAACATCTCATCCAAAAGATGGCACCTTGGACAGTGCAGCACTCCCTCAGCACTGCACTGGAGTGTCAGCCTAGCTTTACGTACTCAAGTCTCTGGAGTGGGATTTGAACCCACAACCTTCTGACTCAGAGGCGAGGGTGCTACCCACAGAGCCACAGCTGGTTTAAACTAAAATCATCTGCCTAGCCTCTCCGCCTGACAAAGCTCATAGTTCGAGGGCCTGAAATGGGGTAAAATTAACAATATAAGGGAATTCACACATGAGATTAGGGAGATGCCACCATGCATCTCTGACTGTGAGCAACACTGAGGATTTGTTTTGCATTGAACAGGCAGGAAGGACCTGGCAGGATTATTACACTGGATAATTTCTGAGGGTAACCTCACCCACTCAGGTATTCTTATTCAGTGTGTGTATTATCTTGTTTATGGCTTTCTTATGTGTCCAGAACACAGATTGTTCTCATAAACTCCATAGAAACATCCATTTGTAGTGTTCATGCTCTATCCCAATCTCAATTTAGCTATCTCAGCCCCTTCTGTACCTTCTTGATCTTAGATGGTGAATCTCATCACTAGGACCTTCTTTAAAAGAAAGTTTGGATTAACTTTCACATCCTATTTTTTCTCTGTATATTCCTGTTGCTAGCAACCAGCATCACTAAAAAAGGGAAGAACCTTCCTGACCAACCTCCTTGACTTTCTTGAAGAAATAACATCCCACGTGGATTGTGGAAAGGCTTGCAATGTGGTATATGAAAATGAAGGAATGAAAGAAAGACTTGCATTTCTATAGCGCCCTTAATGACCACCAGACGTCCCAAAGTGCTCTACAGCCAATGAAGTACTTTTGAAGTGTAGTCACTGTTGTAATGTAGGAAACGCGGCAGCCAATTTGCGCACAGCAAGCTCCCACAAACAGCAATGTGATAATGAGCAGGTAATCTGTTTTAGTGATGTTGATTGAGGGATAAATATTGGCCAGGTCACCGGGGATAACTCCCCTGCTCTTCTTCGAAATAGTGCCATGGGATCTTTTACGTCCACCTGAGAGAGCGGTTTAATGTCTCATCTGAAAGACGGCACCTCCGACAGTGCAGCACTCCCTCTGTACTGCACTGGAGTGTCAACCTGGATTTCTGTGTTCTGATAATTCCACATGAATACATAAGCTAAAACCAAGGAATTTCAAAGTAAAACCCAGAAATGGATGAGAAATTGGTTGAAGTGTCGGAAGCTGTGCATATTTGATATTGGGTTGGGGGTAGTGTGGTGGTGGTGGGGGGTGGTGGGGGTGTGCGGGGGCTATTGACTGTAGTATCCCAGAGATCGGTGTTGGGGTCTTAATTGTTTTGAATTTACATTGACTACTTGGATTTAGAAACTCATTGCGAATTGATCAAACTTTGCCTAAATTACTAAACTCAGAGGTTGGTCAATTGTATCTGAAGACACAGTCAAGGGCCTATAAAATGAGCGAAGTAAAATCCAAGTTGGCAGATCAATGGTATTTAATATGCAAGTGTAAAGTGCAATTGAAGAAAAATGGATGACATACCTACTGCAATCAACAAAGCAGATAGAATGCTGAATTATATTGTTAAATCAATAGTCTATAAGGCAGAAGACGTATGGTGCTCAGGTTAGAGGACAGCTTTAATTCAGCACTCAATTTTGATCACAAAAGCACAAGGGAAACCATGCAGGCTTGGAGTTATGAGGGGAAACTTGGGGATCTCCAGTCTTGATAGGCTACTGAGAGGGCAATCTCATAGAAATAAGTAACATGATAAGCAGAGTGGAAAAGGTAAATCTAAAGCAATATTTCAAGTTAACCTGTGACAGTAGGACAAAAGGGCACAACACAAAATGCAAGCTTATAACTAATGCCTGGAAGTTCATCACACACCATGATCAACACTGGGGATGGACTTCCAGGCAGGATTGTGGAGACAAAGGCCTCAAAAGTTTGCACTCCTGCTCTGCCCCCGTGACAATGGCGGAGTGGGATTTCCATTGTGTTACATTACCTGGGTCAGGCGACCTGCCTATTCTTGACAGGAACAGTGGGGTGACCAAACCAGATTGGTGCATCTTGGGTGCCTGTTAAGTGGAAGGATCAGGAGGCAAGGCCACCCACCCAAAGCCAGTGGGGTCCTTCTTTAAATATGTAGATTGGCCTCTGATGATTGGATATCATTAAAGCTGTTTTTTAAATTTAAATGTAGGTTTTATAAATAGTGACAGAGTACAAAAGCAGAGGTAACACTAAGCCTATACAAACCAACAGTTAGACCTTTGTTAGAATGTGTCCAGTTTTGCATACCCTACTTTAGGAAGAAAGCCAAGCCATGGAGAGGATACAGAAGAGATTTACTCGGATAATACCAGGGATGAGAAGCTTTACCTATGAGGAGTGATTAGAAAAGCTGGAGCTTTTTTTCACTACAACAGAGAAAGTCAAACGAGAGATCTGTTAAAGGTGTTTGAAATTATGAAGGGTTTAAATAAAATAAATAGAACAGGTATAAGCCATTCATCCCCTCGAGCTACAGGTAAAAACAATTTCTGCTGGTCACTGAGTAGCTAACTGGAGGGCATAATTTTAAGATCACCATGAAAGGGAAAGATTAGGAGAATTTTTTATGCAAAGGTTTGTTAAGATGTGGAATGCCCTATCAGAAACAGTGATGGAAGCAGAGTCCATTTTTTTAAAAAGGGAAATATATAATTTTTTATAATGGATTATGGGGAAAGAGCCAAGGAGTGGGACTGTGAGGAACACTTTCAGAATGTCAGCATAGGTGCAATGGGCTGAGTGGTTTCCTCCTTTGCTATAAAATTATATTATTCTATCTGAATGCTTTTGGGGATTTATAAACATACAACATTTTCTAAATATCAAAATAAAATTACCTTTGATCACTGACTTGGTTTAAAGGAACAAGATTGAGGGCTGGATTTTATGAATGGAGACGTGTTGGAGGCGGGACTGCTGCTTGCCTGGTTTCAGTCCTGCCTCCATCAGCCACTGGCCAACCAACGGGATCTTCCCCTGATTGACCTTGTTAAGCCCGCCCGGCAGGCTCAGCAGGCCAATTAGGGGAAGTCAGTGACCGTGCACATCAATGTATGACGTGTCATCTGTCAAGAATTTTTGAAAGAAGAAATGTCAGCTGTCAAACACTGACATTCTGTGTAGTTTGATGAGCCCTTGTGTTCAGGACTCATCAAACCTTTCTACTTTGTAGAAATCAGATGACTGTTGGATCAGAGGATCCAACAGCCAGTCTGTGAAATCTACAATGGCGATGTCGGGATCCCGGCTCCACAGTGGCTGAAGGCTGTAGACAGAAACAAAGGTAAGTGAACATTTTCTAACACTTTACACTCACACACTTACCATTCCACACTTGCACCCATCACTCACCTCTACATTGCACTTTCAGACCCCTCCGACCACCGCAGACCTCCTACTCAGCTCCTACACCCTGGCGGGGTTCCCCCAGGTCAGGAAGCCCGCACTTCAGAACGAAAAATGGGGATAATCCTATTTTCTGCCTGTTAACTATCTGTTAACAGGCAGTTAATAGGCTTTAATCCCTTCCCGCCTCCAGGGAGATGGGACCCGGGGCAGGACGGCTTCCCGCCTCTTGGCAAGAGGGCACGGAGGCGGGTTGGGGATGGGTTTGCCACCCGCCCCCAAATTCTGCAACTTTCCCGGCAGTCCTGCCTCCATACCCGCCTCCTCGGGGCTGAGAAAATCCAGCCCAGAGTAACTGATAACTGGTATCAGCCTTGGCTCAGTGGGTTGACCCTGAGTCAGAAGGTTGTGGGTTCAAGCTCCCACTCCACAGACTTGAGCATATAATCTAGGGTGACACTTCCATACCAACACTGAGGGAGTGCTGCATTGTCTGAAGTGCCGTCTTTCAGGTGAGATGTTAAACTGAGGCCTCATCTGCCCTCTCAGGAGGACGTTAAAGATCCCGTGGCTCTTTTCAATTGAAGAGTAGGAAAGTTCTCCTGGCGTCTTGGCCAACATTTATCCTTCAACCAACACCACCATAAACAGGTTATCTGGTCTATTACCACATTGCTGTTTGTGGGAGCTTGCTGTGCACAAATTGGCTGCTGCATTTCCCTACATTACAACAGTGTCGACACTTCAAAAGTGCTTCACTTGCTGTGAAGCATTTTGACATCTCCTGAGGTTGTAATGCACGTTCTCTATCATTGATTTGAAATTGTATTCTATACAATAACTACTTCCTCTTCCTCAGACAGAACAGTGTGTTCTTTGTTTAAAGATTCATGACAGCTGCTTAAGAGCAAACAAGCACCTGGCTTTTAAAGGTTTCTGTAATCAATATAAAAAGGGATGATGAATATTATATTTGTGTTGTAATATCCAATGCAAAGTATTACTTGCATTTATAACATCATATTGCATGTGATCAATTTTTATATACAGGGATTTTTTTTTAAACCTTTGTTCTCAGGACAATGCAGGCAAGGCTGCATTTATTGCCTATCTCTAGATGGTGGGCCTTCATTTTGAACCGCTGCAGTCCCTGTGGTGTCAGTACCCCCAACATAGGGCTGAATCTTGACGGGGGCGGGCTGCGTAGGCGGGATGGGTGGGTGGTGGAGTTTCTGCCAGGAAACCTGGAAGTTCGTGTTTCCCCACATGCTGTATGGACAGTGTGCGTAGTTTTGGTTTGACAGGTTCCCTGCCAAATTGGCTGGCTTGGCTTCCAGTCCGTCGGGGACCACTTCAGGTAAGTCGCCTGCTGCTGCTAGTGGGAGCGTGGTGGGAGTGGGGGAGAGGCCTCGATCCCCAACCTCGGGGCGGGGGGGGGTTCGGTTGTGACCCAGGGGGAGGTCTGATCTGGGGGGGGTGGTGGGGATGTATGGGGCTGCTGGTCTGATGGTGGAGGTGGAGCTTAGGTGTCCGGGGGAAGCACTTACCTTCTCCCCAAAGCTGTCCTTACCTCCCTTCAGCTGCCGGGTTTCCAGAGGCCTGGGAAACCGGGCCAGCCGCAGTTAAACCTATAAAGCTGGTTAAATCAGAGGCTGTCAGCCTCATTAAAACATTTAATTGACCAACCCACCTCCTGGGAGCAGGTTGGGTGCCTGCCCCTTGTTCCGCCTCTGTTAAACCCGGATGTGCGTGGGTTGGAGGCGGTTTGGGGTCGGGTTTGCGATTTTTAAAGTTTTAACACCTCACCTGACCCCAACCCACCCATTTTTGTGAGAGAAAATTCAGCCCATGGTGTTAGGTAGGAAATCAGGATTTTGGCCCAGTGCCTGTCAAGGATATGGTGAGATACGTCCAAGTCAGGATGATGTGTGACTTTGAGGGGAACTTAAAGGTGATGATGTTCCCACGACATTGTTGCTCATGTCCACCTCGGTGGCAGAGGCGAGGAATGTAGCTGCTGTTGAAGTCACCTCAGTAGATGTATGTACGATCTACAGGTTGCTACAGTGTGTAGACCGTACATACTGCAGACACGGTGTGCAAGTAATGGAAGAGATGTTGTGTAACAAAATAACCAGAATCTACAGAGTCAATATCGATGTCTCCATTTTTTCTCCCACCACTCTTTTATCCCCCATGTTAAAACATTGATATTTTCACGAGTGGCTCAATCTATTCTTGGTTGGATCTGTATATTATGGTCTAAGTTTCAATGTGCTGCCCTTCTAGGCTGATTGAACTATTTTGGAGCGCTGGTAATTTTTGACACTTTAATCTTGCTGTTCTGTAGTTGTGAGTAATGTGTCAGGGAAGCCTACGACACATCCCTTTTCACTTTATACATTTGTTTTACTAATATGCAAAATTCTTTCTCTCTGAACAACAGCGTTCGAATATCTTTTGGCCTGTGCACCCTTTTCTTCAATTATGTATGTGCACAAAAATGCCATGTTCATTAACAAAGAATTAGTGGACGGAAAACCTGTTTGATTCCATTGATCTTTACATTAGATGGCTTTTCTTTCCCAAATTAATGTAGGAGAATGTACAAAAGCTCCATGGTAACTATCCCTTGTTCACACATTGAATTTTCTGGCTCACACATAGTTACTATAAAAAGATCTTTTACAGCCATATGCAGGATTTATTGACTCATTCCAGGGACATTAAAATGAATCATTATCTACATCCATATGACTTCTAAAAGAGATATACTCTCGATTCAGGAACCGTCCCTTTAGATTGGAAAATTGCATGTGTCACTCCGCCATTTAAAAATGGCGAAAGGGGGAAACCAGGGAATTATAGACCAGTTAGCCTAACATCTATTGTCGGTAAATTGCAAAAGTCTGTAATTAAGGGTAGGATGACTGAACGCCTCAAATTTTCAGTTGATCAGAGAGAGCCAGCATGGATTGGTGAAAGGTAGATCATGCCTGACAAACCTGATTGAATTTTTTGAGAAGGTGACTAAAGTAGTGGACAGGGGAATGTCTATGAATGTTATTTATATGGACTTCCAGAAGGCATTTGATAAAGTCTCACATATGAGATTGTTAATTAAGGTAAAAGCCCTTGAGGGCAAATTATTGACCTGGTTAGGAAATTGGCTGAGCGGCAGGAAACAGGCAGTAGGGGTAATGGGCAGGTACTCAAATTGGCAGGGTGTGACTAGTGGTGTCCCACTGGTATCTGTGTTGGGGCCTCAACTATTCACAGTATTTATTAATGACTTAGATGATGGCATACAAAGTCATATATCCAAATTTGCTGATGACACAAAGATAGGCGGCAGTGTAGGCAGTGTAGATGAAAGCATAACATTACAAAGGGCTATCGACAGATTAAGTGAATGGGCAAAACTGTGGCAAATAGATTCCAATGTAGGCAAATGTGAGGTCATCCACTTTGGATCTAAAAAGGATAGAACAGGGTACTTTCTAAATGGTGAAAAGCTAAAAACAGTGGAAGTCCAAAGAGACTCGGGGGTTCAGGTACACAGATCATTAAAATGTCATGAACAGGTACAGAAAATAATCAAAAAGGCTAATGGAATGCTGGCCTTTATATCTAGAGAACTGGAACACAAGGGGGTAGAAGTCATGCTGCAGCTATACAAAACCCTGGTTAGACCACACCTGGAGTACTGAGAGCAGTTCTGGGCACCACACCTTAGGAAGGACATATTGGCCTTGGAGGGAGTGCAGCGTAGGTTTACCAGAATGAAACCCGGACTTCAAGGGCTAAGTTACGAGGAGAGATTACACAAATTAGGGTTGTATTCCCTTGAGTTTAGAAGGTTAAGGGGTGATCTGATCGAAGTTTACAATATATTAAGGGGAACAGTTAGGGTAGAACGAGAGAAACTATTTCCACTGGTTGGGGATTCTAGGACTAGGGGGCAGAGTCTAAAGATTAGAGCCAGACCTTTCAGGGGTGAAATTAGGAAACACTTTTACACACAAAGCTCTCTTCCGCAAACGGCAATTGATGCTAGATCAATTGTTAATTTTAAATCGGAGATCGATAGCTTTTTGTTAACCAAAGGTATTAAGGGATTTGGGGCAAAGGCAGGTATATGGAGTTAGGTCACAGGTCAGCCAGATCTCATCGAATGGGGGAACAGGTTCGAGGGGCTGAATGGCCTCCTCCTGTTCCTATGAAGATTTTCAAGATTAAGGCAGTGCAGCTCGAGTTGCCAACTCTGATTGGACGTATTCCTGGAGGCCTCATCACATGACCTCCCACCTCCAACCGCCCCACCCGGTCAAACAGCCATTTTTTTTTTATCCTTCACCAATATTTTTATAACTAAAATAAAACAAAAATGAAAAATACACACTTTTTTTAATGCCCCCGATGATCTTTCTCCGGGGTTTGCTTGCAGCGGTGTCCAGGGGGTTTGTCTTTAATTGCTGGAGATGCCAGGGCAATCCTGGTAGGTTGGCAGCCCTAAACACATAACTGTGTGACCCCTTGTCCAGATCTGAGCTGCCGATCTGTGAGGTGTACTCTGATCACAGCACCTCTGATACTTGCAGAAAGCAACAGCTGGATTGAGGCCTGCCAGGGACCTTTTCAAGGTACTGTTATATTCAGCACTGCTCTAGTTCCTGTTGCAGGAGACCAACTCGAAAATAATTCTGACCCTGGGATAAGGGAGCTAGCTTTATTAACGCAGGGAGCTGGTTCATAGACATCAGTCTTGTGTAGCGCAAACCTAAAGAAGCTGAGAAGAGCCTTTAGTTCGGCAATAGGAACAAGGCTCCTTTTCAATGCACATATGCAGCAGCAATGCGATGGTTATCAGAAGTAATATGAATTGTCAAAAACCAAGCTCTGAGCATTTCTGAAAATTAACTTTTTGCAATGGAATTTTGCTCCAATTTTCAGTCCGTATCCTCTTCTAAATTCTTTCAGGAAATCTTTTACTTTTTTTCATTTGCTGTGGTGTTGAGACAACTTAATCATTAAATACTCTGTCTGGGTGTTCAGGGAGCTCAACTATTCCAGTGTAGGTGGTTCCAGCAGAATGAACATCTGGACCTGGTGGGAAATTAAACTGAAGAAATCAATCTGGAAAATACGAACCTGTGACTGGTTGTCAAGATCACAGTGCAATCCCTTAAATCTCTGTGTTTACACAAACCACTAGAGGTGAAGTGGTGAGATGCCTGTCTTCATTATGGTTCTCTTCAGCGCAACTTGTTATGTACTTCCGTTAAAAAAAAGTCCAATAAATCAACAGCAAGAGAGGGGGAGAAAAGTTGAGCCCATTTTAAGTTTGCTCGGTGTCGAATTCTGTTTGATAACTCTCCTGTGATGCGCTTAGGATGTTTTACTAAAGGCTCTATATAACAGTGACTACACTTCAAAAGTACCTCATTGGTTGTAAAGCACTTTGGGACATCTTGAGGTCATAAGTTCTTTCTTTATATAAATGCAAGTTGTTGATGTTGTAAATTAGTCATAGCAATCTCAACAATTTGATCTTTTATAAAGAGTGCTAATGGAAAGGCACCTTCTTTTAGATTACTGTGTATTATGTAAAGATTTGCCTTGTGGTTTATACTGTAACTGCTCCCTTACACAAACTGTCCTTGGGGGTTCTTCATAGTTAGAATTATCTTCCACAATGCTTCAATCTATCAAGCAAGTGTGAAGATGCCTTTCATTAGGTTATTGCTAATATGTTGGTGCACTGGCGTGAAGCACCCAAGAGGAGATTTAGGATTAAAACTTCTGCCTACATCGGCCACCTGGAGAGACAGCAAGCAATGGCTTACTGAAGGTCTAGGGAAGCTCGAAGGACGTGTCAACACGTGTTGCTCTCAGCCTTCCCTCCACCCCTTCATGACCATTTCAAAGCAGCATGTCACCTGTCCAGCCTCTCGATAGAAGATTAATGATTTATGTGGACGTCCTCATCTGGAGGAGAATGTAACTGAAGAATTGAGAGAGGAGCAAAGAAATTAAAGATTCAACTATCAATTGGCATTGAATTGTCTGATCTGATCAAAGTAAGAAAACTATATTTTTAAATCTGGTGAATAAGAAGGGACCTTTTCATTTGAATGGAAAACTCATGAAATGCAATATAACTTTTTCTCACAAAGGAACGTAGGGGCCTAAATTTAGCATCATTGTGCCTGTTTTATGGGCATCAAATGGGTACACCGATAACCAATTTAGCAGGGCAGAGACTTGTGCCTGATCTACACGGGCAGTAGGGCCACTGCTAAATTGGCAGCTGCCTGAAATGAGCGCGGGACTAGTTTTAACATTTCGCACCCGGACTCCGAGCTTTGTTTAGATTAGTCAGACCTTGCGATGTGCAAGCTGCAGGTTATTCCTGGGTCTTGGGCTGCCTAATCAACGGTCCTTAAAGTGACCTCGAGAGGCCGCTGAAAAAAAAAAGCCGTAATACCTTTTTGCTAAATTTATTTTTTTGCGGGGAGTCAGAAGGATCCCCAAATTAATGGTGGGCTGCTGCCAGTGTGCCCTCGCCCCCACCTCCCAATCACTTCCTGACCCCCCCCCGGATATACCTGTGGGCCTCGGTGCGTCTGAAACTCGTGAGGCTCCGACAGGCGAGCAGAGTCGGGATACGTGATTGGCGCCCACAGTTTGCCTCAAACTTTGACGGTGAGGCCTGAGGTCTGATTTAGTTTGGTTTTCAGGTCTCTTTGTTCTGGCGCGCCATTGCCGCCACCGTCGGAATCGCCCCCTGACTCGGGTGCGAACGAATTTAGGCCTCATAGCTCCTGCTTCGCCGCCATTAGTTAAAATAAGAACAGAAGGTTATACAGATGAGGGAGAACTGGATCCAGCACAACATCAAGATCCACTTAGGATTCTGACTCCTTCTTGTTAGTTTCCAAAGCTACCAGGAAATCTGCCTCGGGCCAACAGCTCCAGACAACACATTCTCCTTTTGCCACATTTCAGGCACATAACAGAAAGGTGGGAGGAGATTTTACTGTTACACAAAGGATGATTGAAGTTGCAGCTTTCCAGCTCCAGGCATGGGTCGTAGCACAAGGATAACTGACAGCTAGAATAATAACACTTACTGGGTCGCACCTTTCCTCCCGCTCCACTTGAAAACTCTTGCTTTGAGTCACAGCGAGGCTGTCAGTTGCCTTAAAGTGCTTTTACTTTATGTATATTGTCGTCCCTTTCTGGGGACAGTGGCCTCAATGCGCCATCCTCTCCTTTCTTTAAAATGTTTACCTTCACAGGCCAGTCTCCATATTCCCTTTAGGCTCAGTCACAAAATTAGATCTTCCCAAACACAGGGGGCCGGCCCAGTGAATCCAAGGCTGCTCTTAAAAACGGATTTCCGCTGCTGCCAAATCAAGGTTTTACGAGTACATGGCTCTATTTTATAACATAAGAACAGCTAAATTCACCGAGTCCAATAGCATCCCAGTGGAAAGTTGGATATGAAGACACTAAACTATTTTTAAAATAGAAATGGGTGGTGTCAATGCCTCAATTCTAAAATTCTCATCCTTGTTTTCAAATCCCTCCCTGGCCTCCCCCCTCCCTACCACTGTGACCTCCTCCAGCCTGCAAGCCTTTGAGGTACCTGTGCTCCTCCAATTCTGCCATCTTGTGCATCCCCGATTTTAATCGCTCCACCATGCCTTCTGTTGCCTAGGCCCTAAGCTCTGGAATTCCCTCCCTAAACCTCTCTGCCTCTCTACCTCTCTTTCCTCCTTTAAGATGCTTCGTAATGCCTACGGGCTAGAAAGTCATCTCCTTTCTGACACTCTGTAGCGCCATGATATGGTGATAAAATGGCGGTCGCCGCCCTTTCACCAGGTAGTGGTGGGTCCTGTAGCAGCCGCCATATTGCTCTCCCCCTTTACACTGCCAGTAACTGGCAACACCCTGAAAAAAAAGGGTGGTGTGATGATGTTGACCGGTGTGCAACACCGACTTAACGTCACCAACATGAACTCTGACCCTAGCGCAGCGCTGTGTCCTAAGCATGGCAGGTTAACCTGGCGTGCAAGCAGGCTGACAGTGGCGATATCTGCAGCTCTTAAAGGGACACACACATCATTCAGTTTGAATTTAAGCTTTTGGACTGAGTATTTTTGATTTTATTAAGTGGTGGCTTGCTGCATTAGATGTGAAAAGTTTTTTAAGTGTGTAGGGAGTGCTGCTGGATGCTTGCAAGGGCTCCGGGTGGTAAATGAAGGCCGTTGAGAAGACAGAACATGCTGCGAATACCCAGCAGGTCACACAACATCTGTGGAGAGAAAAAAGAGTTCACGTCTCAGGCCGACATACTGCCTGACCAACTGAGTATTTCCAGCATTTTATGCTGTCATTTCACATTTACAGCATCTGCTTGCAAAGGGAAGAGGAAGACGCAGAAGAGGAGGAAGCCGAAGAGGAGGAATCAGATGGAAGGATGCATCCCACACAGTCCCTTTTGTGGCTGGGATACCCGGGATGAAATCATCTGCCTGCGGTCCCACTGGCTGGGCAGGCTGCCTCTTCTTGTTGACCCACTGGCTGGGCAGGCTGCATTTTTTGGGTGTGTGAAATGAGGAAGGCACAAGAGTGGAGTTGTGCTGACGGGAGGGCAGGAAAGCAAAAGGTGCATGCCAGAAGGAGGATAACATACGAGGATACCAGCATATTGTATCCTTTCAGCCCTGCCACTGGCCAACGACTCAGCCATGCCCCTGCCAAGAATGGCCTGCACCGTCTCCTCCAAGGGGGTGAGGTGAGGCTAGGAATGTGAGATGTGCCTCGTCATTGGTGCATATTGTTGGTAGGTGAGTGATTGGGGGTCGTGCATTGAGCAATGTGTGAGGCTGGTGGTGCAGTTGGTATAGGAGACGGCTTTTGAAAATGCATTCACTGACCTTGACCAGTGGTCTGAGGTCAGGAAGCTTCTTTGGGCACTGGAGCCAGGTGGTGGGGGTGACACTGCTGGTAGTGACGGTCTTAGTGATGTACTCCCACATCATTCTTTCTGGAGGGCCTCCTGGCCCCTGTCGGTAGAGGGCCTGCCTTGCGGTGTTGACCCCCTGCACAAAGCTGGAGTGCTGCATGTCAGACTCTCGGTGCCCCTTCCCTGGCTTGCTGAGCCATTTGTGTTAGTGCTGAGGCGGTTTTCCCATGTGTTGAGGTTAGGAAGGTAATTCAGCTTTAACAGCTGAATATTCACATTTGGAACTTCTTTTCAATGTTGAATATTTTTTAAAAGGCAGAAAGGACTGAAAACTGTATTGATTCACTGCATTTTATTTTGTATTGCTTCAGTGTGCATGGCCCCTTTAAATTTCAGACCCCTTCATTTCCCACAATTCCTTGCGAGCTCCACAGCTTCACTCCAGAGGCTGTGCGAAGCTCCAACGCCGGACCTGGACAGAAACTCCGTCCCGGATCCCTCCAGCAATGCTACCAGGGCAGCATTGCTCGGAAGGTGAGCACTGCGCCACCTATCTCCCTGCCCACCCCCCCCGCCGCCAACCCCCAGACCAATTTCACTCGTTTAGCGTTGCGGCCATTTCCAGCAACCGTTAACTGCACCGGCCACTTTACTGGCGAACACAAATTTTTCCCCCTGCCACACTGTCCAAGTTTTTGGTCACCTGTCCTAATATCTCCTTATGTGGCTCGGTGTCAAATTTTGTTTGATAATCGCTCCTGTGAAGCACCTTGGGACGTTTTACTACATTAAAGGTGCTATTTAAATACAAGCCGTTGTATAGATTTTTTTTGTTTTAAATGAAACCATTGGATTTCACATGCAAATTAAAATCTCATTCAATAACTGTCTTCTCTTAGATTAAAACCACTTAATTCAATTTATTTGATAATTTGATATTTTATTTACTAAAACTATTGGATAATTTAACTTATTTTAAGAGCAAAGACGCGACTTTTAATTATCGGGAGCGGTTTGAAACATGCATATTGATCATTGTCAGGTGCTGATGGTATCACTGGAATTACTGTCTTCGAGGAGTCGCTGAGCCTAACAATGACCTAACAGGAACCGAATTAACATCAGCAGACATACAATCATAAAATCTGGCTCGGAGTATTACCGAGCCTGACTGTGCATGGGAGCTGAATTAGCATCAGCAGCGATACTGCCACAAATGCAGCGTGCAGCTTTGGAGGATTAGTGAGCAGGACTGTTTGAGGGAGCAGTTAACCTAACAAGAGGTAGATTTTCATCTTCAATTCCTGAGTGGTAATCTGGTGAAACGCCTCACTCGTCCTTTATAGAACCCGCCTGATTATTATTCCACAGTGGGTAGAAGATTGGACGGGTTCTGTAAAAGGTGGGTGACCACGCTCTGCCAGATTACCAGCCAGGTGATGGAAGACCAAAAATAGTGAGTGACCACACAGTGTTCAACTTTCACTGAGCTTTGAGCTCTCTCCCATTACCATACTTTATGATGCCATATGAGCTCTTGGATTTTCAATTACTGGCTTCTCCTGTAACTCACTGAAAATTACCCAGTCTCCTCCGTTCAGCGTACATTCGCCATGTCTTAATTTTTCTACATTGGAAATTTTTGAAATTCTAGATCGTAACTGTATTTAAATTGCAATTCAGTACAATATGGAAAAAACAATTTGAATATTTTCATAATGTAAAATCCCATTCGTTTTTTGGCGAGATGGCCAAAATGTTAGGCGAATTTCTTTCAAATTGCATATCCAGGCCAAGACATAAATCAGCCATCCAACTAATAAAGAACAAAAAAATACATTAGTGGTTGCTTCTGGTGTTAATTTTGTAGAGTAGGATCTGAAGCACTGAAGGGGTGGTGTATATGGTCCAATACTTGGTCCATGCTGGATGGCCCCCATAAGAGCTGATTGATCGGTCACTGACATTTCTGCAATTGAATGTTTTTGTGTGATTATAAACACAGGACGGAATAACACGATGCCCTTTACTCAAGCATGGAAGTAAATCTAACCGCTCAATGGACGAGAAAGAAAAAGATTAGTGGAAGCCCTAAAGTCAGGCTAGATGATTTCCACTAATTTGGTAATGAGCCTTGAGAGATTTTTCTCGAGGTCAGTGCAAGGAGTGAACCTGAGGTTTTATCTAAATTGGATTTTCATTTCCTATTAGCAAAACATGAAAGTGGGAAGAAATAATGTCATTTATTTCAGGCTGATAACAGCAGATCTATAGGCTATTAAATGAAACAATGATCCCCTCATTTTATCTTTTGCCGTGTCGTTTGTTATCGGTTATGACAAATCCCATTGTAATCCTGGTTTATGCTGCAGTGCGATTTATCAAACGTTTTGAGGCCGTAAATCCGCACCCCTCTGTTGTACTCCTGCTGCAATTCTGACATGAGTGCACTGGAAATTTGTCTGGGACCCAAATGTGCCAGGACCTGGTCACACATTGGGGAAATCCGCAGGGTCTTGTAAAGGGCAAAACCTCCGCATGCCCCAAACTTGAACAATAGCACAGGAGGGGTTGGGTCAGGGCCCGGTCCCCAGTCTCTCAGAGGACCGGTGGATCATCAGCAATAGTAAACTAGATGTGCCAGGCTGCTAAATAGCAGTTGTGCCCCCATCTCTCTCTCTTTCCAGTGGGGAGCTGGGGGCAATTTGCAACCCCCCCCCCCCCACCCCTCCCCCGCCCCGCCCCAACCCACCTCCCCGGACCTAGCCACCAGCAAACTACAGTCTCTTTTGGCGGATGGGCCCCTTTAGTGGTGCGGGCACCTGCCATTGGTCAAGTGATGAAGGGATTGATGCGCCATCAATTACTCAAAAGACTGAGGTTAAGCGAGTAACAACCAGGCTTTTATTAACTAAAGAATGAAGGTCTAGTCTCGAGTGGTCGACCCGTCCAGAATACTAAGGGACTGGGAGGTAGTCACTTATATACCTGGAATAGTGGGAGGAGTCAGCCGAGGCATGTCCAGACCTGTACCTAGTGGAATACACATACACTTACAGACAGGTATAACAGTGGTTTACCACATTCACCCCTTGTTTAAAAATGAGTCCGGCGGGGTGAAGTGTATTTAAAAGTTCGTGTATTGGAGTCTCTCCAGAGGTCTTGTCTGCCACTGTGATCGACGTGGTGACGGCAGGGGTGGTGGAGCTTCCGGCGTCGCGTCCCGTGTAGGCTGGGGCACTGGAGTGTAGTCCTCGTGGGCGACGGTCCAAGGCGAGCCAGCTGCTGGGGTTGGATATCGGGTCGTGGGGGGGGGGTGGTAATGGGTAGTGGGTTACAGCGGTCCCCGAGGGTGTCGTGGTGGGGGGTGGTAATGGGTAGTGGGTTACAGCGGTCCCCGAGGGTGCGAGGTCTCGTATGGAGACTGTGTCCTCCCGCCCGTCCGGGTACGCAATGTAAGCGTACTGGGGGTTGGCGTGGAGGAGGTCGACCCTCTCGACCAGGGGGTCCGTTTTATTGGCCCTCACGTGTCTTCTCAGTAGTACCGGCCCTGGGGACGTCAGCCATGGCGGTAACGCTGTCCCCGATGTGGACTTCCTTGGGAAGACAAACATTTTCTCGTGAGGGGTGGCATTGGTGGCAGTGCAGAGCAGTGACCGAATCGAGTGGAGCGCATCGGGGAGCACCTCCTGCCAGCGGGAGGTCGGAAGGCCCCTAGACTTTAAGGCTAGTAGGGCGGCCTTCCAAACTGTTGCATTCTCTCTTTCCACCTGTCTGTTCCCCCGGGGGTTGAAACTGGTGGTCCTGCTTGTGGCTATACCCCTAGCGAGCAGGTACTGGCGGAGTTCGTCGCTCATAAACGATGAGCCCCGGTCGCTATGGATATAGCTGGGGAAACCGAACAGGGTGAAGAGGCTGTTCAGACATTTAATGACCATGGCACTGGTCATGTCCGGGCAGGGGATAGCGAACGGGAAACGGGAGTACTCGTCAATGATGTTGAGGAAGTACACATTGCGGTCGGAGGAGGGGAGAGGCCCTTTAAAATCGACGCTCAGGCGTTCGAAAGGGCGAGTGGCTTTTATCAGGTGGGCTCTGTCTGGTCTATAAAAGTGCGGTTTGCACTCAGCGCAGACTTGGCAGTTCTTGGTCATGGTCCTGACCTCCTCAATGGAGTAAGGCAGGTTGCGGGCCTTGATGAAGTGGAAGAACCTGGTGAACCCCGGGTGGCAGAGGTCATTGTGGAGGGCCCTCAGCCTATCGATCTGCGCGCTGGCGCAGGTGCCACGCGATAGGGCATCTGGGGGTTCATTGAGCTTCCCAGGCCGGTACAAGATCTCGTAATTGTAGGTGGAAAGTTCGATTCTCCACCTCAAGATCTTGTCATTTTTGATTTTGCCCCTCTGCTTGTTGTTGAACATAAAAGCAACTGAACGCTGGTCAGTGAGCAGGGTAAATCGTTTTCCGGCCAGGTAGTGCCTCCAATGACGCACAGCCTCCACAATAGCCTGGGCCTCCTTCTCGACCGCAGAGTGTCTGGTCTCCGGGCCCTGGAGAGTTCGTGAGAAGAATGCCACAGGTCTCCCCGCCTGATTAAGGGTGGCGGCCAGAGCGAAGTCGGACGCATCGCTTTCCACCTGGAAGGGGATGGATTCGTCCACTGCGTGCATGGTGGCTTTGGCAATGTCCTCCTTGATACGGTGGAAGGCCGAGCGGGCCTCTGCCATCAGGGGAAAAGAGGTGGATTTGATCAGCGGACGGGCTTTGTCTGCATAGTAGGGGACCCACTGGGTGTAGTAGGAAAAAAACCCTAGGCACCTCTTCAGAGCTTTTAGGCAGTGGGGCAGTGGGAGTTCCATAAGGGGATGCATCCGGTCCGGGTCGGGACCGATGACCCCGTGTTCCACAACACAGCCAAGGATGGCGAGGCGGTCTGTGCGGAATATGCACTTCTCCTTGTTATATGTCAGGTTCAGGAGTTGGGCGGTGCGGAGGAATTTCTCGAGGTTTACGTCATGGTCCTGCAAGTCATGGCCACAGATGGTCACATTGTCTAGGTAAGGGAAAGTGGCCTGCAGCGCGTTTTGATCGACCATCTCCCTTTGGAAGACGGAGACCCCGTTGGTAACGCCAAAGGGAACCCTAAGGAAGTGATAGAGGCGGCCGTTTGCCTCAAAAGCAGTATACTGGCGGTCTTCGGGGCGGATGGGGAGCTGGTGGTACGCTGATTTCAGGTCAATGGTCGAAAAGACGCGGTACTGCGCGATCTGGTTGACCATGTCAGCTATGCGGGGGAGTGGGTAGGCATCCAGCAGTGTGTAGCGGTTTATTGTTTGGCTGTAGTCGATGACCAGGCGTTGTTTCTCGCCGGTCTTAACGACCACAACCTGGGCTCGCCAGGGGCTGGAGCTGCCCTCAATAATCCCCTCCTTCAGGAGCCGCTCCACTTCGGTTTTGATGAAAACCCTGTCCCCGGCACTGTATCGCCTGCTCTTTGTGGTGATGGGCTTACAGTTGGGGGTGAGGTTAGCAAACAGTGGGGGGGGTGGGACTCTGAGTGTGGAGAGGTTGCATCTGGTGCGCGGCGGGCAATTTGGAGGCTGCTGGCTGCGGACTGTGAGTGGGGGGAGGGGGCCACCGTACGCCATCGTAACGCTTTTGAGGTGGCACTGGAAGTCCAACCCCAGTAGAACGGCAGCGCAAAGTTGGGGCAGGACCAGGAGTTTAAAATTATTGAACACAGTCCCGTCTACTACTAGTGTCACCACGCAGTAGCCGCCAATGTCCGCTGACTGGGACTCGGCGGCCATAGAAATCCTCTGGTGCGCAGGCAGGACTGGGAGAGAGCAACGCCGCACCGTGTCGGGGTGGATGAAGCTCTCTGTGCTCCCGGAGTCAAAAAGGCAGTTTATTGCATGGCCATTTACCTTAACGTCCATTTTGGACCGAGCTAGTTGGTGCGGTCTCGTTTGGTCCAGCGTAACAGAGGCCAGCGTAGGGGTCGGTGTGTCGCTGCGGGTATCAGATGGGGGGGGGTTGGCGGCCTGCTGCATCCCGGCTGGTGTCCAAGATGGCGGCGTCCATGATTCCCATGTGGCTGGAGTCGTCCAAGATGGCTGCTGCTGCGGTGGTTCGCACATGGCTGGGGAGGCCCAAGATGGCGGCCCGCACGGCCCACACACGGCGCTGTTGGGGGCCCAAGATGGCGGCTCGCACGGCCCACACGCGGCGCTGCTGGCGTTCGGGGTGGCTTTGGCCTTGCAGACGCTAGCGTAGTGTCCCTTTTTCCCGCAGCCCGAGCAGGTCGCATTCTTCGCCGGGCAGCGCGCTCTGGGGTGTTTGGCCTGGCCACAGAAGTAGCATTTCTGGCCTTGGGATACTGCTGTCTGGCTTTGGGACACTGCTGCGGTGGTTGGGCCGTTGTTGGGCTGTGGCTGGGGTGGCACGGTGCTATGGGGCTGTCCTACCGTGTCCCAGGTTGTCGTTCCCCGCGGCGTCCACGGTGCAGAGGAGTAGGCATCCATGCCCCGGTAGGCTGCGTCCAGCGTTAGTGCGATTTCGGAGGCTTTGTCGAGGGTGAGGTCACTCTGCTCCAGCAGTCGCTGTCGGGTGTAGTTGGACCTGTGGCCCGCTACGAGGGCATCCCGGATCAGTTCCTCCGTGTACTTAGTGGGCGTTACCGCCTTACACCCACAGGCCCGGCCAAGCACGGACAGTGCTTGGAGGTATTCCTCAGTCGATTCCCCAGGTTGTTGCTTGCGACTCCCCAGGAGGTGCCTGGCGTAAACTTCGTTCACAGGGCGCGTGTACTGGGTCTTGAGGAGCTGGAGGGCGGCTGTGTACGAGGTCGCGTCCCGGATGACTGAGTACACTCGGTGGTTCACCTTGGAGATCAGGACAGACAGTTTGTTTGCATCCGTTACGACCGCAGTGGAGGCAGTCAGGAATGCCTCGAAGCACATGAGCCAGTGAGCAAACTTGGTGGAAGCGTCCGCTTCCCGACTGTCCAGGTCCAGGCATGCTGGTGTGAGGATCTTCTCCATTATAAAAAATTTAGTTGATAAAATTGATGCGCCATCAATTACTCAAAAGACTGAGGTTAAGCGAGTAACAATCAGGCTTTTATTAACTAAAGAATGAAGGTCTAGTCTCGAGTGGTCGACCCGTCCAGAATACTAAGGGACTGGGAGGTAGTCACTTATATACCTGGAATAGTGGGAGGAGTCAGCCGAGGCATGTCCAGACCTGTACCTAGTGGAATACACATACACATACAGACAGGTATAACAGTGGTTTACCACAGGGATCTCACCCTAATCCTGGAATGTTCGTTGGGATCAGCAGTGGAGATTCTCGGCAGCACATCCCGGGACTTAGGCTGAGATGTGGCCCCATGTATTTTTGGTCCCGTTAATTCTTTTTGCATCAGTTGTAATCTGTACCTCCATAGTGTATTCAGGTGGGTTTGAGGGGGTTCAAAGCATCAAAACTGCTATTTCATCACATCTCAAAACAGCATCCAAGAGCTGATTCTTACATCAGGTTTGTTCACTACCATTTAGAAATTTACTGTATCTCATTGAAAACTGTGTATACATATATGTATAATAATACAAACTGGTCTGGTAGCCTAATGGTTATGGTACTTTGGGCTGGATTTTGCCAGCCCTGCAGAGGCAGGTTTGGAGGCAGGACTGCCGGGAAAATGGCAGAATCTGGGGGCGGGTGCCCAACCCGCTTCCGTGCCATCTTGCCAGGAGGCGGGTAGCTGTCCCGTGCCGGGTCCCATCTCCTTGGAGGCGGGAAGGGATTACAGCCACTTAACTGCCTGCTAACAGGTAGTGAACAGGCAGAAAATAGGCTTATCCCCATTTTGCCCTCACAAGTGCGGGCTTCCTGAAGGCTCCGAAACCCGCCAGGGTCAGCGAGATGAGTAGTGGATCTGCGGGGGTCGGAGGGGTGCAAAAGTGTGGTGTGAAGGTAAGTGATGGGTGCAAGTGTGGAGAGGTGAGTATGTGAGGTAAGTGCAAAGTGTTAGTAAAAGTTTACTTAATTTGTTTCTTCCTGCAGGTTTCAGTCGGTGGGTATGCAGAGAGTCTCGCACCTCCGTGGCAGAGCTGACAGATGACCGTTGCATTCTCCAATGCAACAACCATCGCATTTCTGCAAAAGAAAGAGGTTCGATGAGGTCTTGAATTCAAGAACTCATCAAACAACAGAGAATGTCAGTGTTTGACAGCTTCACAGAGCTGTCAAACGATGACAATTCAGCTGTCAAAAATTTTTGACAGATGAAATGTCAAACATTGACGTTCTCTTTAACCGGCTTGCCCTTAATTGGCCTGCTAAGCCCGCTGGACGGGCTTAACAAGGTCACTCAAGGGAAAATAGCGTGGGTTGGCCAGAAGTTGATGGAGGCGGGACTGAAACCAGACAAGTGGGAGTCCCGCCTCCAAAAGCTCCCCATTGGCAAAATCGAGCCCTTTGTTTCTATTGAATTTATTCAACATTAAACACATTTACAACATCATGACTACTCCTTTGTACCATACAATCATTCTGTCACCAGTTTTTAGTTACAGAAATTAAAGTCATCATTAAAGACATTAACAACATAATTATTATTCTGTTATAATGTACATTATTTCCTTTACCATTTATTAGCTTTAGAAATGAAAGTTCAATTTGTCACCCATGATATATATTAATCTATCGAACTTCGAAAACTGGCTAAAAAATGCCATCTTAAAATTCTTCTTCAAAATAATAAATCCACAAAACCATATAATGCTCTTTTAGTCTATATTTTAAATACCCTTTCAGATTTATTCTTCTCCCCTGGCAATCCCGAGGTCGTGAGTTCAAATCCCACCGTGGCAAGTTGTGAAATCTGGTAATTTATGGGCTGGCACCAGAAAAAATAATGTCATAAAAACTCAACTAGTTCACTAATGTCCCTGAGGGGAGGGAATCTGCCACCTTTACCCAGTCTAGCCTACGTGTGACTCCAGTCCCACGTTTTATGGTTGACTTTTCATGCCCTCAGGGCAAGTCGGAATGGGCAATAAATGCTGCCCTGCCAGTGCCACTCACATCACAAAAGATCAAGTAAAAATAAAATCTACCTCTTAGTAAAATCCTTGGCCTGGAATTTCCTATGTTCTTGCGCCTAGGTGCACCCGCAAATCAAAGACACGGCCGAAAAGATCGCAAAATTTTGGGCGTAAGTGAGTTACGCATATAAGTACATATCAATCTCTCCACACGAACACATCTCCGCCTATAATAATGGCCCCGCCGCCAAATTACACAGCCGTATTCGCAAGTTTCCTGCAATTGCATTAGCTCAGTGGGTCTCTTCAACTTACAACCAGATTTTCAGCCACAGGATACTGTCACTTTTCTGGTGTTTTATTCCAATTTTTTGAGCATTTTTGAAACAAAAAAAATGATCCTCACTGAGGCCTGTACTGTGTTTTTTGTTGCTTTAAAGTGGATTTTTTTATGGCACCAGTTTAAGCCCATTAAAAAAAATTAAAAGTTCCCCCCATTGCAGGTTCTTAAACCTGCTGTAGCTAATGCGCATGAATGATGGTTGAATGAATTGAAACTTTAATTTTCCAATTTATAGAAGGAATATATGATGGTGTGAGTTTGATGTTTTCCTTGGGGCCCAATTGTTTATGCTGATTTACACCCAATTTTACACTTGGGCATTTTCTAAAGAGATTTGCAGGAAATTTGAGTGTAACTTGACATCAGTAAAATGGGTGTGGGAGTTGGCGCATTTTCGGGTCTAAATTCCAGGTTCTTATGTCTGCACACTTTGGTCTAATTGCCCCTGCCCTCTAACTCTTCTTTACCTGTACACTACACATGGTCCTGACTCCTCTAGAATGGAGATGATTGAATAATTCCCCCGTCAATCACGGCAAAAATCATGATGCTTTTATTGGGAGACGTTGCTGTAGTTTCGGTCATGAGTTCTGTTTGTTGTAGTTCATAGAGAGTCTTTAAAACTGGACTTTGTAAACTGCTATAGTACTGTATAGTGCTATAGTATGCTGTTCAAGCAGACTCTGTTTGCTGAGTAAATAGACTGGCTGCGATTTTGCTGACCTCGGCGGGCCCATGGCGGGTAATGTCGGTGGCGGGTCCCGACCCCGCTGCTGTCTCCATCCCGCTGTTTGAAATTAATTTCCCTTGATTGGGCTTGTTAAGCCCGCCCAGCGTGTTTCCCGGCCAATTAGAGGAAGCGGGCCTGGTGATGTCACTTGATAACGCGTCATCAGCCAGTTTCCTTAAAGGGACCATGGCCAAATTTACTTTGACATTTGTGCTGTCAGTGTTCTACAGCATTGAGGTTCTGCAAACACTGATAATCACTGCACAGAGGGGGTGCACGGCTGCACCCAGGCTCTCCCATGACTCCCTCCATATGCTTAAGAGAGAGTATAAAGCACATCCACGCCGATGGAATAGATGGCAGGGGAAGTAGAGATGACAGAAGTGATCTGCCAATGGTGAGAGAGGTAATGAGGTCAGACTGGATGGAGACTTGTGAAATGACTTTCAGCACATTGAATCTGTTGTGGAAATGCAGTGAGGAAGAGCTTGTGGCTGAGGGGAAGATATCTCTGTAAGGTGGGAGCTTTTACTTTACATTTGAAACTATCAACTCAACAGCTGATTCAATGGCCACTGAACTCCCGCCTCAGCTTGACAGACGTGGTCCACGACCAGCGTTGGACCCCGTGGGCGAGCTGTCAAATGCAAAAGGTAAGCTGAAAATCATTCTTAAGTGGCTCTAAACAAGCCACTAGTTACCCGAATTGGGTCGCCTGCTGCTGCGTGTTGGGTCTGCTCGGCGCTGACAGACCCGACATCGGGGAAAGGCGCGTGGCGGCTGGTTCACAGTGAGGTCACGACCCGCTGGGGAAAAGAAAACACTTTCACACCCGACCTGACCCGCCACCGAATGCGCCCACTCACCCCCTGCAAAATTCTGACCACTGTGTTTGCTGAGAGTGTTTGCTATGAGTCCAGCCATAAGTCCCGCCCCACCCCCAAATCATTGGCTGATGTGGCGGTGTCAATGGACATTCTTTTTTCTTAGTGGCAAAGTGGCCTCTTTTATCATCCTGTAAAGTGAGAGGCTACTTCTCTTCCCGGTGCAGGCACAATTATGTCAATCCAACATAGTCAGTTGGAAAAACATTTAAATTGCAAATCAATTGAGCTCCATAGAATGGCGTTTTGTGCCCTTGAACAGTTCTGTTTTACAGCTTTGTAGCTGCTCAATGCATCAGCCTTGCCATCAAAGACAAGGCCAAAGCCAATGAAGGTCAGGTGCCTTTCTGCAGAATCTTTTATGCTGACCTAATGTTTGCAGTTGACCGGATACGCTGCCGCTTCAACTGAGGGTTACTGGGTGAAAGAATAGGCCCCACGCCACACGCGTGTCGGCGATTGCAGTCCTTTGCTGCCCAATTGGTCAGTGGCTGTCGAATGTCGGCAAGCTGTAACAAGGAGCTGCCAGGAACTGCTTGCTGACTGCAACGTTTTGAATGCATTTAGATACATCAGTGAAAAGGTGGAGTCCTTGGCAGCAGCATATTCAGCTGATTATAAAGTGGTTGCGGTTGAATTAACTATGGTAAGCATAGCTTGAATCACCATTAAGAAGCAAGTCACAAAATCCTCATTCTGCTTCATGTTTCCCAGATACAGTGATATGCATTTCAAACAGCAGGGTTAAGCTAACATTTCGAGTTGACAGGGCTCCTGCTTTCAAACTGCTGATCAGCATGCAGATGGTGGGCCTGAATCTGTTGGTTTAGGCGCTCGGCAGTTTTGACAAGTTCATTATCTTTATAAATTTGCTCAGTCGTGTAATAAATAAAATTGTTCTCTCGGCTAGCTTTGTTGGAGTTAACAGCTGTTGGGTGTGAAGTGCAGAGGACATATTCTTCACTGATAAACACCCCTTCCCCCCCCAAATAAAACATTAATGCTGAAAGTAATAACTAGCCATCTGCATTTTGCTAAGAGAACGGCTGCCATTATGGTGTTTTATTTTGTAAGCAACTGTCAACACCGTGTCAAAGATTTGCAATTAGGCAGGAGAGGTTTATGAAAGCAGTAAACCAAAACAAAAGAACACAGGAAAAACAATGCTGTCGAACCTTGCCAGTCCGAGGCATTTCATTTTGAGATGAACGTGCCTTACTCAGGGACAGCGAAGATGAAACCTCTGAACCTTGAACTTCAAGGGTGACCTTTGACAAAAAGAGTCATTTTAGGAATACTGCAAATCTTAAAACATGCATTTCCAAAACTATAATCTGGAATTTAAAGAAAAAAAGAAAGACCCTTGTATTTATATAGCATCCTCAGAATGTTCACAGCACTTAATTTTTTTCGAGATGTGGCCATCACTGGCAAGTTATTGCCCATCCCTACTTGCCCTGAGAAGGCGGTGATGGGTCTTCTACTTGAGCCACTGGTAGTGGTTTGATAAAACTAAGTCAGAGACTCACCCACATTGGCGTGTCGGACCAGAGTTTCCTTCCCTAAAGGGCAATAGTGAAAGAAAAAGAAAGACTTGCATTTATATAGCACCTTTCATGACCTCAAGATATCCCAAAGCGCTTTACAGCCAATTAAGTGAACCAGTTGGGTTTTTACAACAATACGACAACTTTATGGTCACTTTATCTGATACTAGCATTTTTTTTTAATTCCAGTTTTTTTTAAACTGCTTTTACTTTTTGGTAATTAAACTGCCATACTGGGATTTGAATATTCCCTGGATTATTAACCCAGGTTTCTGGATTACTAGTCCAGTAACCTAATATGACTACACTGCTGTACCCCATCCTATGAATTACTTTTTGAAGTGTAGTCACGGTTGTTATATAGGCAAGACAGCGAAGTCACACAAACAGCAATGAGCCAGTTGGCTGGAGTTGGTTGAAAGCTACATTTTGGCTCGAACTTCCCTGCTCTTCAAATCGTGCCATGAGATCATTTATATACAGCTAACAGGGCAGATGGTGCCTTGTTTTTACAACTCATCCGAAGGACAGCACCTCCATCAATGCAACACTCCCTTAGTACTGCACTGAGGTGTCATCTTAGATTATGTGCTTAAACCCACAACCTTCTAATGCAGAGGCAAGAGTGCTGCCACTGAACCAAGCTGACACTTACAATATTGTAGGAGCTTACTGTGTTCAAATTAAATTCCTTTATCTGCTCTTCAATGGATAAATGGGTTAATGTTTCAAATAAAGCAAGAGAGAAAGTTGATATGAATGTGTTAAATGTTTATGATAATTCCAGACAGCCTGATTTTCAAACTTGTATGCATACATACTGTTATGAATCTTATGATCCATGAAGAAAGACTCATGAAATAACACTGGA
Organism: Somniosus microcephalus; assembly: GCF_052327205.1. NCBI lineage: Eukaryota > Metazoa > Chordata > Chondrichthyes > Squaliformes > Somniosidae > Somniosus > Somniosus microcephalus. Next base: position 23,995,602 of record NC_141004.1, on the reverse strand, counting down.
CGGCCAGCTGGTAGCGCCATCCAAGGAGTATAAATACTCGGGCATGGGCCCAGCTTGCCCAGGACATTGTGTAAACAGGAACTAGTGAAAGATAACTAGACCTCCATGTTTGGAAACAAGTTGATTAAAGCCTTGCTTTATACTCGAACCAAGTGCGTAGTGAGTTTTATTACGTCATATACTACACCACCTCTTTATTAAGACTCTAACCGTGTATATTGAAATCCCTGGGACATTACAAGGACACAGGACTGTCCGCTTCATACCACAATGTCACAGTCCAGCCCGTATCGCTGACACATTACACATTAACCAACACAGCTAATGCATTACTTACTGTAAATTAGGTAGCAATACTGGCTATGCTTTTCTATAAGTTCTCCCTCATGTATATAGTTTTGTACTTCTGCTTTGGTACTAATGGACACAGTTGTCTTAACAGTGAATTGTTGGCATCAGTGATGATGTTAAAGCTAATGGCCTAGAAATTGGATCGAATAAGGCCGGCGGGAGGACAACAGCACATTGGTCCATCGGCCTCATTAAAGGAAGAAAGAACTTGCATTTTTATAGTGTCTTTCACAACCTCAGGACACCGCAATACAGCCAAGGAAGTACTTTGATGTGTAGTCACTGTTGTAATATAGGAAAATGCTGCAGCCAATTTGCGCACAGCAAGCTCCCACAAATAGCAATGTAATAATGACCAGATAAACTGTTTTAGTGGTGTTGGTTGAGGGATAAATATTGTTCAGAACTCCCCTGCTTTCCTTCGAATAGTGCCACGGAATCCTTTACATCCACCTGAGAGAGCAGACGGGGCCTTGGTTTAATGTCTTATCTGAAAGACGGCACCTCTGACAGTGCAGCACTCACTGAGTACTGCACTAAGGTGTCAGCCTGGATTATGTGCTCAAGTCTCGGGAGTGGAGCTTGAACCTAGAACCTTCTGACTCGGAGGCAGTACAAAACAAAGCTAGGATAGTCCCAGTGAGCCATGGACACCTGCCACGGCCCCAGAGGCAGCTCGCTGGTCACAGAGAGGCAGCAAGCTCGGCCAGCTGAAGACCTCAGAGAGTCCGGGGAGCGGGGGGGGGCAATTGGGAAGGGGGTGGACAGCGGCCCATGGTTTGAATGAGGAGCTGGGAGGAGCGCTCCTACTGCTCCTGGCTCTATAATAGGGTAAGTAAAAAAACTTTTAACTAACTTTTCGGGTGGCATCCTGCAGGGGTCCCTTGAAGGATCGCTGGTATCACTGCAGGGCGCCAGAAGAAATTGACGCAGAATCCAGGGCGCCTGCTACGGTTATTTGTAGCCCAATCTCGCAAATCGGCCTGAAGCAGCTGTTAGACCCCAATTTGCATATGCAATGGGCCTAACGCCAGTTTCAGGCACCCACCATGAACACCTACAGAGGAGCCCCAACCAATATAGTGGGCAGTGCACTTTTGGCGCATAAGGGGTGGGCGAACTGCCCACCATATTGTACCATTAGATGCCCATTTTATGCCAGCGCAATCTAATTGATAGGTCACTGACTTTACCAACCCTGTTCAACTTGTTTTTCTTTTGCTTTCTCTATGGAATGCACCACAGAAACATATTACTAGGTCAACCAGGTCTCTCTTGAGAAGTGTGATCTTTTAATAGGGAGCCAATCTGAGGCTCACACTCGCTAATTCGTTCATAGGAAATATCTTATCAGGTCTCAGGAGAGATTTATACTGGGCTCCTAAAGGGATACCATTTTTAATAAATTCTCTTGCTTCTTTGTTTACCAGCAGCTTTCTTAGTGCCCGTTCTGTTATCTGTGATGCACATCATCCCCCAACCAAACATGCAGGTACATAACTGACACTCAGACCTGCCCCCTGGTGTGTGACAGGAGGTTGAATCATTACTTTTTTTCCCACTCATTTCCTCCCATTCTCAGATATCGAGGAACACTTCACATGGGGATTTGCAGATATGAGCAGCATCCTACTATTTACGGGGCAGCACACCAATGCAGTGTCACTGTATGACACTTGAGGGGGAAAAAACGTTCCTAAACCTAAGTATTGTATTAAAAAATATGTACTGTAACAAGGTGCATCATTCAACCAGAGATTGAGATTTCAACACCTGATGTGGAAAGCCATAAAACTGAATCCAATAAATCTGGTCATTTGTGGGCTGCCATAAAAACCCAAATGGTTTACTAATGTCTTCCGGGGAAGGGAGCTTGCAAGCTTCTCTTGCAAGTTGAGTATATTCAAGGCAGAGATCGATAGATTTTTGGATATTAAGGGAAGCAAGGGCTGTGGGGATAGTGCTGGAAAGTGGAGATGAGGTAGAAGATCAGCCATGATCTTGTTGAATGGCGGAGCAGGCTCGAAGGGCCAAATGGCTGACTCCTGCTCCTATTTCCTATGTTCTCCCCAGTTTGGTCTATGTGTGACTGCAGTCCCACACTACCTGGTTGACTCTCAAGTAGGGATGGGAAATAAATGCTGCCTTGTCAACCTTCTCCGTTTTATGAGAACACATGAAAAAGAGACATTTCTCTATGTGTTATTTAATTTTTCAAATGGCTAGGGTTAAAATGGAAGCGATTCCTCTCCACTAAAATTTAAAATGTAAGTTAGTCATGAATATTGGATAGATACTGTTCTCTGCAGCTGTGACAGGGAGTACCGAAGGCTGTGTTGCCTGCCTGGTGCCAGGGTTAAAGACATCTCCTCGCGGCTGGAGAAGAACTTAGAGTGGGAAGAGGAGGATCCAGTTGTCATGGTCCATGTAGGAACCAATGACATAGGTACAACTAGGAATGAGGTTCTGCTAAGAGAGTTTGAGGAGTTGGGGTCCAAATTAAAAAGTAGAACCTCAATAATCTCTTGATTGTTACCTGAGCCACATGCCAATTGGCATAGGGATAAGCAGATTAGAAGGTTAAATGCGTGGTTGAAAGAGTGGTGTGAGAGACAGGGGTTTCACTTCCTGGGCCACTGGCACCGGTATTGGGGAAAGCGGGAGCGTCTCCGTTGGGACGAGCTCCACTTAAACCGGGCTGGAGCCAGTATCCTGGTGAATCGAATAACTAGGGCAGTAGACGGGGCTTTAAACTAATGATATGGGGTGGGTGGGGGGTGGGAGGATTCAGGAAAGAGTAAATTTAATAGCTGCAAGGGAAATGTCAAGGCTCTGGAGCAGAGCAGAGCAGGGTTTTGGGTAAAAATAAGCAGAGCGGATCAGGAAGGGACAGAGGTAATAGTGCCTCAGTGACTAAGGTGATATCAGGGAAAAATAGAAAAATCTCAAAGCTAAAGGCACTATATCAATGCGTGAAGCATTTGCAACAAAATAGATGAATTAATAGCCCAGATAGAAATTAATAGGTTTGATCTAATAGCCATTACGGAGACGTGGTTGCAAAGTGACCAAGGTTGGGAACTAAATATTCCAGGATACTTAACTTTTAGAAGAGATAGGCAAAATAGAAAAGGAGGAGGGGTAGGCCCTGATAATAAAGGAGGGGATAAAGACCATAGAGAGAAAGGATCTTAGCTCAGAAAATCAAGAAGTAGAATCAGTTTGGGTGGAGCTAAGAAACAGCAAGGGGCAGAAAACATTGGTGGCAGTTGTTTATAGGCCCCCAAACAGTAGTTGTAATGTAGGGCAGAGTATAAATCAGGAAATTAGAGGCGCATGTAACAAGGGTAATACAGTAATCATGGGGGACTTTAATCTACATATAGACTGGGCTAATCAAATTTGCAGTAATAGTGTGGAGGACGAGTTCATGGAATGTATGCAAGATAGTTTTCTAGCTCAGTATGTTGAGTAACCAACTAGGGAATTTTTGATCTAGTGTTGTGCAATGAGAAAGGGTTAATTAATAACCTTGTAGTGAAGGGGCGCTTAGGGAAGAGTGACCATAATATGATAGAATTTTATATTAAGTTTGAAAGTGAATTAGTTAAATCCAAAACTGGGGTCTTAAATTTAAACAAAAAAAATGACGTAGGTATGAGGGGTGAGTTGGCTACGGTAGATTGGGAAACTGCATTAAAAGGTATGACAGTAGACAAGCAATGGCTAGCATTTAAAGAACTAATACATAATTTACAACAAATATACATTCCTTTAAGGCACAAAAATCCCACAGGAAAAGTGGTCCAACCGTGGCTAACAAGAGACATTAAAGATAATACTAGATCAAAGGAAGAGGCTTATGATGTTGCCAAGAAGAGTAGTTAGCCTGAGGATTGGAAAGATTTTACAATTCAGCAAAGGAGGACCAAGAAATTGATAAGGAAAGAGAAAAAAGAATATGAGAATAAATTAGCAAGAGACATAAAACAGATTTTAAACGTTTCTATAGATATGTAAATAGGAAGAGATTAGTGAAAGTAAACATGGGCCCATTAGAGGCAGAGACAGGAGAAATTATAATGGGCAATAAGGAAATGGCAGAGACATTAAACAAATACTTTTCTTCATGGTAGAAGACACAAAACACATTCTGGAAATAATGGGGAACCAAGGGTCTAGAGAGAATGAGAAACTTTAAAGACATCAGTATAAGTAAAGATATAGGGGTCAATTTTCTGGCCGCCGTCGGGCGGCTTTTCAGGCGGCCGGGGGCCGAAAATCACCGAAAAAGCGGGTCAGGACTGCCCCCCCCCGCCTGATTCCCCGCCCCGTCCGATTTTCGGACCGCCGTTTCCCCGCGACCCGCTTCAGTCCCGGCCGCCGCTGGCGGGACTGGTCGTCGGCACACTAATGACCAATAATTACCTTGTTGAAGAAGATTTTCCGGGGCCGTTGCGACTTTGGGGCTTTCCCCACATCAAACACGCCTGCGGGGAACCCCGCTGATGAGACCTGGCGTGAAGCTTGCCGGCTTGCTTGCTGTCAGCTGCAGGTCAGGGAAAGCTGCGATTTAAAGGGACAGCACTTGTATGTTGAAGGACCTTGTTGCTGCAGGTTTGGGGCTACTTCTTCAAGACTTAGGCACAGCTGTGGAAGGTTGGAGCCTCACACACTTCTCCAATGCGATCTCCTGGGAAGCCCCTCTCGCCACCCTCACTCAGCGCTTCCTCAGCGGAGGCATCTGCGAGAAGCATGGGACGCCTTTTTTTCCTTCCCTTCTTGCCATTACAGGATCTCCAGCAGCAGAGGCGGCAGCAGCAGAACCAGGAACAGCAGGATGAGCACCAGGAGCACCAGGCTGCTGCTCACTCACCTGAAGCTGCACAGGCTAGAAGGGGCCAGCGCTTGGAAGTGGCTTGAGAGCACCTTGCTGCACTTTAGGGGGCCATGGGGACCCGTTTCTGCACTTGCAGTCCTACTCAGAAGGATTTCCACGAAGATCTGGTTTCTCTGTTCAACAGATGGCCAATGCTCCTCAAGAGATGTCATTCTCTTATGAGCACTCACCATGTTTTCCGTACCCTGGCGAGTTATCTCCTCCATGGAGGTTGCCGACCTTTCCATGGTGATGCGTTCATGCGCCAATGACTCCACAAAGGCTCTGCTCATGGTCGCTATGGACTCCTCCATTCGCTCCACACTCGCAGCGACCCTGGAGACAAAACCTGCCAGAGACTCCTGCATCTGTGCATGGAGATCCATCACCTCTTCTCTTGCGGATGGACCCAGAGGCAGAGGGTCGACATGCAGCGCAGCTGAGCTGAGCTGGCAGAGTCCTGCGCCCTCCGACGAGGACTCTCCACTGCTGTCCCTGTCTCCAGGGTCTGCTGAGGCTCACTTGTGAGCTGTGAAACACCAGGTGACAACATTACTCTATGTCCCGAAGGTCCCCCCCGAGGTGTGAGTGTCTGCGCTGGTGCTGGGTGCGCTTACTTCTGCTGAAGCTGCGCCCTCAGAGGTTGGAGCTTCCTCTGAGGAGTCTGGCTGCACAGCCTCTTCCTCCTCCACAGTGAGGACAGGGGCTCTGGATGGTACTGTGGGGGAGTAAAGGAAGGAGTTAGAGATGTAATGCCAAGGTTCTTCTGGTGACTCCCAGCGAGTTGGCATCTGCTGACACCTGCATCCATGCAGCATTGGTCTCAGTGGGAGGCCTCTTCCTCCCTGACCTAGGGAAGAGGACCTCCCTGTGGGCCCTAACCCCATCCAATAATGCCTGCAGTGAAGCCTCGTCGAATTTGAAGGCAGCTCGGGGTCTTAAGGAAGTGGCCTTAGAAATAGTAGATGCATTGCTGGTCATCTTCCAAAATTCTATAGACTCTGGAACAGTTCTCATGGATTGGAGGGTAGCTAATGTAACCCCACTATTTAAAGAAGGTGGTAGAGAGAAAACGGGGTATTGTAAACCAGTAAGCCTGACATCGGTAGTGGGGAAAATGCTAGAGACCATTATAAAAGATGTAATAGCAGAGCACTTGGAAAACAGTGACAGGATCGGACAAAGTCAACATGGATTTACAAAAGGTAAATCATGCTTGACTAATCTACTGGAATTTTTTGAGGATGTAACTGGTAGAGTAGATAAGGGAGAACCGGTGGATGTGGTGTATTTGGACTTTCAGAAGGCTTTTGATAAGGTCCCGCATAAGAGATTGGCATGCAAAGTTAAAGCACATGAGATTTGGGGGTAAGGTACTGACTTGGATAGAGAACTGGTTGGCAGACAGGAAGCAAAGAGTTGGAATAAACGGGTCTTTTTCCGAGTGGCAGGCAGTGACTAGTGGGGTACCGCAGGGATCGGTGCTAGGACCCCAGCTATTCACAATATATATTAATGATCTAGACAAGGGAACTAGATGTAATATCTCCAAATTTGCAGACGACATAAAGCTGGGTGGGCGTGTGTGCTGTGAGGCGGATGCCGAGAAACTCCAGGATGATTTGGACAGGTTGGGTGATTGGGCAAAAGCATGGCAGATGCAATATAACGTGGATAAATGTGAGGTTTTCCACTTTGGTGGCAAAAACAGGAAGGCAGATTATTATCTGAATGGCAATAGATTAGGAGAAGAGGAAGTGCAACGAGACCTGGGTGTCCTTGTGCACCAGTCGCTGAAGGTAAGCATGCAGGTGCAGCAGGCGGTTAAGAAAGCAAATGGTATGTTAGCCTTCATAGCGAGAGGATTCGAGTACAGGAGCAAGGATGTCTTGCTGCAGTTGTACAGGGCTTTGGTGAGACCACACCTTGAGTATTGTGTGCAGTTTTGGTCACCTTATCTGAGGAAGGATGTTCTTGCCATGGAGGGAGTGCAGCGAAGATTCACCAGACTGATACCTGGAATGGCAGGAATGATGTATGAAGAGAGATTGGGTCGATTGGGCTTATATTTGCTAGAGTTTAGAAGAATGAGAGGGGATCTCATTGAAACTTATTAATTTTTAACAGGACTAGACAGACTAGATGCAGGAAGGATGTTCCCGGTGGTGGGGGAGTCCAGAACCAGGGGTCAGAGTCTAAGGATAAAGGGGTAAGCCATTTAGGACTGAGATGAGGAGGAATTTCTTCACCCAGAGAGTGGTTAACCTTTGGAATTCTCTACCACAGAAGGCAGTTGAAGCCAACTTATTAAATATATTCAAGAAGGAGTTAGATATATTCCTTAAGGCTAAAGGGATCAAGGGATATGGGGAGAAAGCAGGGACAGGGTACTGAATTTGGATGATCAGCCATGATCTCATTAAATGGCGGAACAGGCTCGAGGGGCCGAATGGCCTACTCCTGCTCCTATCTTCTATGTTTCTATGTTGGCCTGTTAGAATTCTCACCAAACAGAACACTTGGCTTCAAAATCATCTGCATTTAAAACAGGCTGTAAACAGTAAGCACTCTCATTTGGCACCAATCATTAGCCATTTCTGCCATTATAGAGTTGGCTTTGCTGTTGAAAACGCTATGCCATGCTTCTGAAGCCATTTAATGCTTCCTCTGAAGTCTTCCTGAGCAAAATGAAGCTGTTTGGTAACAGGCTTGCCTTTATTTCACGAATAAAACACCACTGACTGTTGTACTTTGTTCTCCTCTTAAACTATTTATCACTACTGCTATTTAGGGAAATTGACTTTTCTTTAGCCCTTTGAGATTGCCATTCATTTTGTACTTCGGCAGAGCTCAACCCCATCTTGAGCCACGTTGATGGTGTATTTGGTGGCAATACTTGAGCAACTTCAATTTTCTTGGTACAGGTGGCATAGTGGTTAGCACTGTTGCCTCACAGCGCCAGGGACCCAGGTTCGAATCCGGCCTCGGGTGACTGTCTATGTGGAGTTTGTACATTCTCCCCGTGTTTGCGTGGGTTTCCTCCGGGTGCTCCGGTTTCCTCCCACAGTCCAAAGATGTGCAGGTTAGGTTGATTGGCTATGATAAATTGACCCTTAGTGTTAGGGGGATTAAATACGTGGGGTTACGGGGATAGGGTGGGATATGTGTTGGTGTAGGGGTTACGGGGATCGGGTGGGATCTGTGTCGGTGCAGGCTCGATGGGCCAAAATGGCCTCTATCTGCATTGTGGGGTTTCTGTGATCTGTGATTCTGTGTGAACCTCCTCAATAGCAGCTAACTGCTGCAATTTTCATGTGCTTTTGCTTTGCCATTTCTGTTTTATTACTGCAACATCAAAACAAACAGCAATTGCAATAGGTGTGATGAATCACATGCACACTATTGCCATTGATTAATTGGTTGTGTCCACAAAAAATTGCATGTGGCTCAGTACACCGTGTGTTGATCCTGGGCTTGGCTTTGCTACAAAGCATCAGTAAGGTAAAGAATGGGCATTGCAGCCCAAAAAAAATGCTTCACGCTATTTGGGTTTTAGATCAATAAATCAAAGTTGAATTCAATACAACGTGAGGTCTAGAGCCTGGAACCCCTTCAAAGCTTCAATCCATGTTTTGTTTTTATCTCTATCATAGTTTGATATATGGAGTCTCTATTATGTTATAGGTATAGTTAGAATTTATGTCTGCAGATTCACTCACTGAATTCTTTACCATGTGTGTATTGTATAGTAAGAGATGGCTTCCCACAGTGACGGAAATTTGCAGTCAATACAAGTCTACTATCTTAATTGCAAGCTGAAGCTGACTACTGACTGCATGGATGAACTACAGAATTTGTTCATCTCAGTTTGGCATAAAAATAAAACAAAAAAGGTGACTCAACCATGGCTAGCAAGGGAAATTAGGGATAGCATAAGATCCAAGGAGAGGACATATACATTGGCCAGAAAAAGCAGTAAACCTGAGGATTGGGAGCAGTTTAGGAGTCAACAAAGGAGGACAAAGGGATTAATTAAGAAAGGGAAAATAGAATATGAGAGTAAGCTTGCAGGGAACATAAAAACTGACTGTAAAAGCTCTTATAGATATGTGAAGAGAAAAAGATTGGTGATGTCAAGCGTAGGTCCCTTGCAGTCAGAATCAGGGGAATTTATAATGGGGAACAAAGAAATGGCAGACCAATTAAATACATATTTTGGTTCTGTCTTCACAAAGGAGGACACAAATAACCTCCCAGAAATGTCGGGGAACGTAGGGTCTGATGAAAGGGGGGAACTGATAGAAATCAGTATTTGTAGGGAAATGGTGTTAGGGAAATTGACTGGATTGAAGGCCGATAAATCCCATGGGCCTGATAATCTACATCCTAGGGTACTTAAGGAAGTCACCCTAGAAATAGTAGATGCATTGCTGATCATCTTCCAACATTCGATGGAATCTGGAACAGTACCCATGGATTGGAGGGTAGCTAATCTTACCCCACTATTCAAAAAAGGTGTAGAGAGAAAATGGGGAATTACAGACCGGTAAGCCTGACGTCAGTAGTGGGGAAAATGCTAAGAGCCCATTATAAAAGATGTAATAGCAGAGCACTTGGAAAACAGTGACAGGATCGGACAAAGTCAAGGATTTACAAAAGGTAAATCGTGCTTGACTAATCTACTGGAATTTTGTGCAGATGTAACTGGTAAAATAGATAAGGGAGATCCAGTGGATGTGGTGTATTTGGACTTTCAGAAGGCTTTCGATAAGGTCCCGCATAAGAGATTAGCGTGTAAAGTTAAGGCACATGGGATTGGGGGCAAGGTATTGACTTGGGTAGAGAACTGGTTGCCAGACAGAAAGCAAAGAGTTGGAATAAACGGGTCTTTTTCCGAGTGGCAGGCAGTGACTAGTGGGGTACCGCAGGGATCGGTGCTAGGACCCCAGCTATTCACAATATATATTAATGATCTAGACAAGGGAACTAGATGTAATATCTCCAAATTTGCAGACGACACAAAGCTGGGTGGGCGTGTGTGCTGTGAGGCGGATGCCGAGAAACTCCAGGATGATTTGGACAGGTTGGGTGATTGGGCAAAAGCATGGCAGATGCAATATAACGTGGATAAATGTGAGGTTTTCCACTTTGGTGGCAAAAACAGGAAGGCAGATTATTATCTGAATGGCAATAGATTGGGAGAAGGGGAAGTGCAACGAGACCTGGGTGTCCTTGTGCACCAGTCGCTGAAGGTAAGCATGCAGGTGCAGCAGGCGGTTAAGAAGGCAAATGGCATGTTGGCCTTCGTAGCGAGAGAGTTTGAGTACAGGAACAAGGATGTCTTGCTGCAGCTATAACAGAGCCTTGGTGAGACCACATCTTGAGCATTGTGTGCAGTTTTGGTCGTCTTATCTGAGGAAGGATGTTCTTGCCATGGAAGGAGTTCAGCGAAGATTCACCAGGCTGATACCTGGGATGGCAGGAATGGCGTATGAGGAGAGATTGGGTCGATTGGGCTTGTACTCGCTGGAGTTTAGAAGAATGAGAGGGGGTCTCATTGAAACTTATAAAATTCTGACAGGACTGGACAGACTAGATGCACTAAGGATGTTCCCGATGGTCGGGGGGTCCAGAACCAGGGGTCACAGTCTAAGGATAAGGGGTAGGCCATTTAGGACAGAAATGAGGAGGAATTTCTTCACCCAGAGAGAGGTGAACCTGTGGAATTCTCTACCACAGAAGGCAGTAGAGGCCAATACATTAAATATATTCAAGAAGGAGTTGGATATATTTCTTAAGGCTAAAGGGATCAAGGGGTATGGGGAGAAAGCAGGGACCGGGTACTGAATTTGGATGATCAGCCATGATCGCATTGAATGGCAGAGCAGGCTTGAGGGGCCAAATGGCCTACTCCTGCTCCTATCTTCTATGTTTCTATGGCCACAGCTGCTGCAGGCTCCTCTGCCATCCTGTATGGTTCATTTGGAAGCCTTCAGAGAATGCCATGCTTGCTATGGACCTTGAAAGCACCACGAATTATGACATCATACTGTGGGGATTTCTGACTTGAATTGGACAATTAGCAAAGCTTCCCACATGCTGGGAATTAATTGGCCAATTGAGGGAAAATTGCATGGAGCTGGCTGACACTTTTTTATGTGTGTCAGAAACCCCACATTCGGGGAAACCCGACCATTTCGCACACAAGCCGAAAATCGGGACCATAGTACTGGAGAAATTAATGGGACTAAGTGGCGACAAATCCACTGGACCTGACGACCTCCATCCTAGTGTTTTAAAAGAGGTAGCTGCAGAGATAGTGGATGTACTGGTATTAATCTTCCAGAATTCCCTGGATTCTCGAACAGTCACCAAGGATTGGAAGGTAGCAAACATAATCTCGTTATTTAAGAAAGGAAGAAGAGAAGAAATGGGGAACTATAGGCCAGTTAGGCTGACATCAGTAGTAGGCAAAATGCTAGAATCTATTATTAGGGACGTGGGCACTTAGAAAATTGTAATATGGTTAGACAGAGTCTGCATGGTTTTATGAAAGGGAAATTAGGTTTTGACAAATCTGTTAGAGTTTTTTGAAGATGTAACTAGTAGGATGAATAAGGGTGAACCAGTGGATGTGGTGTATTTGGATTTTCAAAAAGCATTCGATAAGGTGCCATACAAGAGGTTATTACACAAAATTAGGACTCATGGAATTGAGGGTAATATATATTAGCATGGATTGAGGATTTACAATCTATATTAATGACTTAGATGAAGGGACTGAGTGTAACGTATCCAAGTTTGCTGATGATACAAAGTTAGGTGGGAAAGTAAGCTGTGAGGAGGATGCAAAGAGGCTGCAGAGAGATATAGACAGGTTGACTGAGTGGGCAAGAACAAGGCAAATGGAATACAATGTGAGGAAGTGTGAAGTTATCCACTTTGGTAGGAAAAACAAAAAAGCAGAATATTTTTTGAATGGTGAGAGCCTGGGAAATGTTTGCACTCAGAAGGACCTGGGTGTCCTTGTACATGAATCACATAAAGTTAACATGCAGGTACAGCAAGCAATTAGGAAAGCAAATAGTATGTTAGCTTTTGTTACAAAGGGATTAGAGTATAGAGTAAAGAAGTCTTACTACAATTATGCAGGACATTGGTGAGGCCATACCTGGAGTACTGTGTACAATTCTGGTCTCCTTACCTAAGGAAAGACATACTTGCCTTAGAGGCGGTACAACAAAGGTTCACTAGACTGGTTCCTGGGATGGGGGGATTGTCCTATGGGGAGAGATTGAGTCGACTAGGCCTATATTCCCTAGAGTTTAGAAGAATGAGAGGTGATCTCATTGAAACATATAAAATTTTTAAGGTGCTTGATGCTGAGAAAATGTTTCTCCTGGCTGGGGAATCTAGAACACGGCATCACAGTCTCAGAATAAGGGGTCTGCCATTTAGGACTGAGATTAGGAGAAATTTCTTCACTCAAAGGGATGTGAATCTTTGGAATTCTCTACCCCAGAGAGCTGTGAATGCTCAGTCATTGAGTATATTCAAGACAGAGGCCGATACATTTTTGGGAATTAAGGGATGTGGGGATAGTGCAGAAAAGTGGAGATGAGGTAGAAGATCAGCCATGATCTTATTGAATGGCAGTGCAGGCTCAACGGGCCAAATGGCCTACTCCTGCTCCTAATTCTTATGTTCTGATGAAGCCTAGTGTAAAGTCCGCGCCTCAATAATACACGGACTTCGGGAGAACAGTTAACAGGTACTTTACTGAACAAGAGGCAGCTTGAAACTGAAACTACAGAAGCCTGCTAGGGCCTTTTATACAGGGGTGGTCACTGCCGGTACTGCAGTCTAAGACCAGTTATTCCCTTAAAGGTACATAAACAACAATTCCTCCCCTTTTAGATAAACAGTACATTACATTCATTTAACAACTAAATAATAACTAATTACAATTACAATTTTCTCAGTAATATATACATCAACTGAAATAGTCATTTATAAGTTCAGTCTTTGAGGAGGCTTCCTGATCCGGACTGGATAGCGCCTTTCTCGAGTGTCCTGTTCTGGCGGTGGAGTAAATTCTGGCTCATTGTCATTCGTTGGTTCGTCAGCTTCCAATACCCCTGTTTCTGAGGTAGACGCAATCTGTACTTTGGGCTCATTACCAGGTGCACATGCTGGTGGTACAGGTTTGGCTTGCTCCTGTGACTCTAGAATCTGGTCAGCATGGCGTCTCACGATGCTCTCTCCAACGTCCACTGTGTACATTAGTGGTCCCTGCTGTGTGCATATCGTGCCTGGCTGCCATTTTTCTGTTCGGTAGTCGTGGGCCAAGACTGGTTGCCCTATCTTGAAGCTCCTGGTTGGCTTCTCATTTATGTGCTGGAACTGCTTATCCTCAACATCTCGTCTTATGTTTGGTTTGAGCAAATCCAAGCGACATCTTAGTCTCCGGTTGAAAAACAGTACGGCTGGAGTTTGGTTGGTTACTGCATGTGTCGCATTCCGGTAAGCAAACAGGAAGTTATCCACCTTGTGTTGCAGTGGTATGTCGTCATTATACATTGCCTTTATGGCCTTTTTAAAGATCTGAACAAACCTCTCAGCCAATCCATTTGTGGCTGGATGATATGGGGCAGATGTGTAATGTTTCACCCCATTATTCTTCAGGAACCTCCGGAAATCCTCAGACACAAACTGTGGGCCATTGTCGGAACAGATCTGTTCTGGCAACCCATTCCTGGCGAAGATGGTCCTTAGGACTGCAATAGTTTTCTCCATGGTGGTGGAGGACATTTTAATGACCTCTGGCCATTTCGAATGGGCGTCCACAGCGATTAGAAACATTGAGTCCATAAATGGACCAGCGAAATCAATGTGTACCCGTTGCCATGGAGTTGAGGGCCACTCCCATGGATGTAGCGGGGCCTATGGTGGAGCGTTTTGGACCTTCTGGCATCCTGTGCATCTCTTGGCCATATCCTCGATTTCTTTATCGATTCCCGGCCACCACACAAATGCCCTGGCTAGGCTCTTCATTTTTACCCCTCCCAGATGACCCTCGTGAAGCTCATTGAGTACTCTATCTCTCAACTTGGGTGGAATTACCACTCGGGATCCACACATCAAGGTTCCCCGGCACACTAACAGCTGTTCCCTCTTTGGCGAGAATGCTGGCAACAGTGAGTCGCCATATGCTTGCCATCCCTTCACCGTCAAATCATAGACCCGAGAGAGTGTCGGGTCATTTCGGGTTTCCTTTTCAATACTTGCGTTTGTAACAGGCAAACATTCGACTATGGTTGCATGGAATATCTCCACAGGGTCCACTGCAGGTGCTTCTTCCGCCGTAGGCAACGGTAGGCGCGACAGCCCATCAGCGTTTCCATGTTGTTTCGTACCTTTGTACTCTATGTCATACTGATGTGCCCCTAGAAAAAGTGACCATCTTTGGAGCCGTTGCGCCGTCATCACCGGAACGCCCTTCTTTGGGTTAAAAATTGAGACCAGGGGTTGATGATCAGTCAGTAGGGTGAATTTCTGCCCGTGCAGATAGTGATTGAACTTCTTCACCCCCCACACCAGGCTGAGGGCCTCCCTGCCAATCTGGGCGTAGTTAGGCTCGGCTGAGGTTAGCGAGCGCGATGCAAAGGCTATTGGCCTCTCTGAACCGTCACAGAATTTGTGTGACAGCACCGCTCCAATGCCGTAAGGTGACGCATCACATGCCAACCGAATCGGTAGTGTTGGGTTGTAGTGGGCCAATACTTCTTTTGAAGTGATTTGGCATTTACATTCCTGAAAGGCACGCTTACACTCATCACTCCATTTCCATGTTACACCAGTTTGAAGGAGGGTGTTCAGTGGGTGCAGAATTGTAGATAAATTCGGCAAGAACTTATGGTAGTAGTTCACCAACCCGAGGAACGACCTCAGTTGCGACACATTTTCTGGTGCTGGAGCCTTGACTACAGCCTCAATCTTGTCCGGCGACTTATGCAACCCTTCCTCATCAATCATGTGGCCACAATACGAGATTTGTCTCCTGAAGAACTCACATTTGGGACGGTTGGCTCGTAGCCCACATTCCTGCAATCTCGTGAGCACCTGTTCCAGGTTGGCAAGGTGTTCATTGTCATTTTCGCCCGTAACCAGGATGTCCTCCAAATAACACTGGGTCCCCGGGATCCCTTGCAGGACTTGTTCCATTGCCCTCTGCCACATAGCCGGGGCCGATGCTACTCCAAATACCAGTCGATTGTACTGGTAAAGGCCTTTGTGAGTGTTTATCGTGAGGTATTTCCTCGATGCTTCTTCCACCTCCATTTGTAGATACGCTTGAGCCAGGTCAATCTTTGTAAAATGTTTCCCTCCAGATAGTGAGGCGAAAATATCTTCTATCCGTGGAAGCGGATACTGTACTGCGTGCAGGACTGGGTTCACAGTCACCTTGAAGTCCCCACAGATGCGAACCTTCCTTGGCTCCCCAGGTGTGCTGCTCAAGGCTTTCTTCATTGCAGGAACGATGGGTGTGGCCCACTCGCTCCAGTCCACCTTAGACAGCACCCCCGAACGCTCCAGACTCTCCAGTTCAGCTTCCACAGCTGGGCGTATCGCGTATGGCACCGGTCTGGCCTTGAAAAATTTTGGGGTTGCGTTATCCTCAATCTTTATGGTTGCATTTACTCCTTTTAGAGTCCCAAGTCCTTGTTGGAACACCTCTTCCGCGTCAGATAGAATTTGTGACAGACGTCCAGGTGCGACTTCATCATCTTTTTTGTCAGTCACAGTTAGTGCCAGAATGGAATGCCAATCCAATTGTAGTCTTCGGATCCATTCGCGTCCCAATAATGGTGGTCCTCCATCTCGTAGTATATACATGTATAGTTTCTGTGTTTCCTTTCCGTTATATTCAACTGGCGCCCTTATTTTTCCTCTGGGGTAGACCTTTTGCCCCGTGTATGTCTTCAATACAATGGACGTGTCCTTTAAGGGTATGTGTGAGAATAGCTGCTCATAGTCTCGTCGATTCATGACAGTTAGGGCTGATCCTGTGTCCAATTCCATCTTCACTGGGGACCCTGCTATCATGAGGGTGACCCAAATGGTTCGGTGATCTTCTTTTGCGATCACGTTGTGTAACTTTAAACAACTTAGTCGCCTGCTCCCGGAGTCCTTATCACTCTCCTGATCTTCTGAACTACTATCTGTCAGTTTCTTTACTTTCCTGTACTGTTCCTTAGTAGTTCTTGTCATGTTGGTCTTCTTTCCCGACCTGCAGACTCTTGCTATATGTCCCATTTTCCCGCATTGCCTGCATATTTTGTCTTTAAACCAGCAGTCCTTCTGCTCATGGGTTGTTCTGCCGCAGCGATAGCACTTTTCGGCTCCATACGCCATTTCGTTAGCACTGTATTCTTGTGGTTTCTGTTGTATTTCCGCAGCTCCCCGTGCTACTGCTTCGTAGGATACTGCCACGCTGAAAGCCTGTTCTAGCGTCAGGTCCTTTTTTGAAAGTAGTCGTTTCTGGGTTCCTTCACTCTGGAGCCCGCAGACAAACTTATCCCGTAAGGTGTCTGCCAGTCCTGCTCCGAACTGGCAGTGCTTCGATAACTTGCGTAGTTCCGTAAGATAGCCAGCATTGCTCTCATCTTTGTGCTGGTTTCTTTTATGGAACTTGAATCTTTCTGCTATCAGCAGTGGTGTAGGGCTTAGGTGTTCCTGTAAGATATGAACAATCTCCTCAAAACTTTTCTCCGTTGGTTTAGCTGGGGTAATTAAATTCCGCAATAGGCCGTACGTACTCGCACCCATCAGATTTAATAATACCGACGCCCTCTTTCCATCAGCCACCTCATTTGCCTTGCAGTACACTGCGATTCTTTCCACATACGTGGTCCAGTCTTCTACCTCGTTGTCGAAAGCAGTGATACTGCCACTTTTCGGCATCTTGGGCGATTTAAAATGGCGCCTCCCGTGCTTTTGCTTCTTCCCCAATGGAATAAAATGGCGCCTCCCGCGCTTTTGCTTCTTCCCCAATGGGATAAAATGGCGCCTCCCGCGCTTTTGCTTCTTCCCCTTACTGCCACGCTGCTCCTAACATTCTACGGGGTAATGGCGGCGACCTGCAGCTTCGGCGCGTCTCGCTTTCCTTCCCCCCCGTTTAGTTTCCCTCCGCTGTCCTGTTCTCGAGCACCGACCGCGCCCTGTGCGCTCCGCCCCCTCTCTCTTGTTTTCTTTTCCCAGCGACGCTGCGCGGCCCGATTTGTAGAGCCGCTCGATCGAGCTTGAGCCCGCCGCAGTCCGGAAGCGTCAGCACGCTACCTGCTACCAGCACGATTCGCTGGAACCACCGTCTGTCCCACAATTCTCCAAACACCGATGGATTCTTTGGGCGGTTGCCCTCGGTCGACGCCCGTTGCTCAGACTACGACCTTCCAGGACCTTCCTTTCAGGCGAGATCCCCGTGAGATGATGCCACACTGCAGGTGAGTTCGAACTTACTCGCCGCCACTGTAAAGTCCGCGCCTCAATAATACACGGACTTCGGGAGAACAGTTTAACAGGTACTTTACTGAACAAGAGGCAGCTTGAAACTGAAACTACAGAAGCCTGCTAGGGCCTTTTATACAGGGGTGGTCACTGCCGGTACTGCAGTCTAAGACCAGTTATTCCCTTAAAGGTACATACACAACACCTAGTCTGGAGGAATTTAAAGAAAACATTCTTCTTGGGATGTAGGTGCCCATCCGTAGTTGCCTTGAGAAAGTGGGGTGGACCTTCTCCTCAAATCACTGTAGTGCTTGTGGAGATGGTGTTCCCACAAAGGTGTTGGGTAAGGAATTCCAGGATATTGACCTAGCAATGATGAAGGAATGGCAAGGCAGGATGGTGTGTGACTTGGAGGAGAACTTGGAGGTAATGGTGTTCCCGTAACATTGCTGCTCTTCTTTTTCTAAGTGGTCGAGGTCGCAGGAGAGGGAGGTGCCGCCGCAGTGACCTTGGTGAGTTGCTGCAATGCATCCTGCAGATCATATAAACTGCAGCCACAGTGCTCAGGTGAACTCTTGACATCCATGTCAACATGAAGATCCAAAGAAGATAAATCTGACTCTTTTACAAAATAATCTGTTGGTTGTCAATAGACTAAATAGTGACGTATTGAAAAGGGTACACTAACCCCTTGTGACTGATTCTAACTCTATTGTTTTAAGTATTGTGTTGTTTTAGTGTCTTGTTTCTGTATATTTCATCTAAAAATAATTCTCAGCAAGTAGTTTGAGTCTGTACACATTGGTCTGCCAACATGTTAGTTTACACCTTTTGAAGGTAGCAGGAGAGCACATCGGGATCCCACATATTCCCTTTATTGTGATTAGGAGTTCATTGTTAAACCTGGGTACACCAACTCATACATAATGGTGACTAAGAACATGGCCCTGAATTTCTGTGAAGCTACCACTGGTCTCTCGCTATAACGGCAGCGGGAGACTGTCAGAAACCCCAGAGAAATGGTGAAAATGCGGTTTCTCTGCGGTTTCCATTGATCTTCAGTAGAGTTCTAGCAGAAATTTCCAAGCCCATTAACTTTCAGCTCTTGAGGAACACTGCCTAGTTATGGAAACTGTAGTCTAGCTGTAAATAGGAGAAAATTACTGGGGACAATGACTGAACTCTGATAAGGTTAGTTGAAGAGGGGTGTAGAGCATCAACACTGGTGTGGACCAGTTGGGCTGAATAGCCTATTTCTGTGCTGCCCATTCTACGTAATTATGTGCAACTGTAATGGAAACGTAAATGTCATAGACTGAGGAAGTGAATCTGTTTACCCATTTATAGTAAGGGTTCTATAAAGAATGATGGGTGGATGGGAGAGAATACAGGAGAATTACCATCAAAATGTTTAGATGGTGCTACCATTTTGCCAACCACAAAAGGAGACCATTTTAATGTAATCTGTACCACTGTGGTACTATGGTCTGTGCAATGTGTTGTTTTAATTTCCTCATGGTGCATGTCATTGCCAACACTGTTACTCATAAATCTTTGTAAGGTGGCTTTAAAAAAAGGAAGTAAAGAAAGTCTGATGAAACATTTCAGTGCCTCCTGTGGTAAGCTCAAGAGATGTTTTTAGCCCAAGGCAATTTGGGATAATGGAGTTCTCTTTCATCATTCAGTGATGTAATCACTGTAAAATTATTAGAATTTAATCTGCTGTGATTTACTGAGAAGCAATACTACTCTTTATAAATACAGTAGTTCTAATTGCAAATTGTTATGTTAATTTTGATTTAGTCGTACTAATAGGATTCCGCTAGCCCGTAGTCCTTTGTTTACATTTCAGATTTATCTATCATTTGAAGACAGGGGCTTTGAATTCCTAGCCTTCATGACACCTCTAACCAAACATATCCATGTACTAAACAAATGTTTCTTATCTTGTCAAAAGCACGATTTTCAGAGTAGTTGCATGGCTTACATGACCTTTCTGTGTCCCAGGGGATGCTGAAAGTGATGACAAGTTGTTTGAGGTACAATAATCAGACAACAGCGATGTGTGTTAGGAATACTAAAGACAATGATCACATTTTCAGAGCACTTCTGGAGCTGAAATCTATGGCAAAGGCTCAGAAGTAACAACAACCTGCACTTTACAGAGTCGACTGATGGTTTGTTCTGACATTAAAGTGTGGTCAGCCAATGGTAAAACCAAGGTGTGACCTGGTACTGTGTATTGAGACTCTTAAGGATAATGTCGATGTTACTGTAGCCAAAGGAATGGAGGAAATACAAGGAATAATTATAGCTCAGTGTTATGATCACCTGACACTTCGATTGAAATTGATACCCTGCTACTGCCGTGCTTTCTATGCCTATCGTGCCTTGGAATCACTGGTTGTGTGCTTCACTGATGCCATTTGCAGAGGGAAAGTGCTGAGAAACGTCAGCTCTGTAAGATTTGCAAAATTTCTGCATCTCCCCGAGGGTTATTATTAATAAAAGGGACCCTGCATGGACATTTTTAAATTGAAAAGGGTATCCAAGATGGCGTCCGTGCCTCGTGGCAGAAAGCCTGTGGGATTCCAAAATGGATTCTGCAGTGCAGACGGCTTGGGAGAAATCAAAACTAAGGCTGCAGGCTTTCTGTGAAGAGAAACTTTGTATTTTGGAACGAGACAGGACTCTGAATTATGCATTAGACTGAATTGGAGACGGATCTACTTCAGTGAGGCTTATAGTTAAAGCCATCAAACAGTCTGCATACATTATCGAAAACAGATTAACAGCCATTGAGGTTGGACAAGCCCATCAAGGAACTTTCAGGACAATATAAGTCAATTATCAGGCCGGTAGATGCGATTACCGGCCATCTAAAAACCGTCAGTATGAATTGCTACCATTATTTTAAACTAGCCCGCCAAGTTTAAGACAAAGAACTAACCTGATTTGGCGTGAAGATAAGGGTTTTCGACGAAGGTATAATTGAAGGCCTCGGGTAGCATTGAGGGGGGTTCAGGTTCATGAAGAGTTGGGGCAGCTAGTTCGTTCGTTCGTTCGGAGGTCCGTAGAGTTCATTAGTTGGTGTGCTGGTGCTGCTCCTCGGGCCCCTCGCCCTCATGGCTGTCGCTCTTTCCCCGTCCTGCGCTTACCTCCTGGCCTCTGCCTGTGCCTTTTCCCACTCCATCTGGAACTGCCCCGGCACTGGGTTGGGCAGACACGGACAGATTCAGGCCAGGCGAGGCGGGACGCGATGAGGGGAGAAGGGAAAACCACCGAGGGGCAGACCGGCTGGAGAAGACCAAACGAGGGGAGGTTTTCGAATCATCGGGCCTTCAGCCTCGGCCGACCTTCGAATATCTGCACACCAACTCAAACTGTCGACGGAGAACCATCCCTGAAAGGTAAAGTACCCAAACAGAGACTTTGACTTTGGGGTACTCGAACCTGGACATTGCCCTTGCAGCACCCGGAGACCACGTGACGATGGCAGGCTCCAGAGAGCACCAAGAGCGAACCCCAAACCCCACTGCTGTTTTGAATTGAGCAAACCCCGTTTTTGATTGGTGAACATAGATTCTGACCCCTCATAGCTTAATCTAGTTAGGTATAGGGGATGGGATAAGGATAAGGGGATTGTTAAGATAGTTGTTTTCCCTCGATGTGCCGTGTGTTCCCCATTCCCTGCATAAGTGTAGTTATTGGTATTTGCCTGTAATGTTATAATGATAACTTCCTTTTAAGACTGTATTAATTTTCCTGTTCAATAAAATCTTGGTTTTTGCTTGCATCCAAATCACCTGTCTACTCGAGTTTTCTGTATCGCTGCCTGTACCTAAGTCCGGTGTCTAGAACCCAGGGGCGTGGGAGCGATTTGAACCGCTCACAAACAGTCAGGGGCATAACTGACTGGGCGCACGCGCCACACCCGCCACCCCCTACAGCTCATTTGTGGCATTGTAGTAGCATCTTGGCCAATGTCATTTTTTCTTTAAGTTAATCTTGAGCGTGGCTAGTTACTATCAAAGACATTGATGGGCATCTGACACATTCCAGTGATCCTGTATCTTCTGGCTTCTCTGTTCCCTGCCATGCTCAGCCGGAGCATGTGGAGATGCCCTCCCTCGGAGTTCTGTTGCTTTATCAACACCTTGAGGTGAATTTCACCTTTTCAGATTCCTCTTAACTTACAGTCCAATGTCAAAATTGTATGAATGCGCAGTCTTGAAACAATGAATTCCTGAATATGATTTTGTTTATGGTAATGGAAAACTTCCAGTCAGACATGATATACCCTCAGTAATGATCCTAGAGTAAAAGAGCTGCTTTTCAATTTGATTGTGTCGCTGCACAATTTAATTGCAAATAAAGTTAACAATGCCTTAAATAAGTATGAGCTTCCCTCCTCCCTTACTTTTTACTAATCCATTTTTCGAGAATAAGATTCCTTTGTGCAACATTAGGTATGAATGAATAGTACATTAATACTTTCTACAGCATTACATCACTTTTTACTTCTGCCAACTTTATCTAAAATGAGTCTACTCCAAGCAGATTTTCCCCCAGGCAGCCTTTAACAGAGTTACCACCAGTTTCTTCAACAGAAATATCATTACCACCAATAAATTATACCTCAGGCCCAACTTGAAGGGTTTCGTAGAATCTCAGACATTTTGGTGCAGGAATTTGAACCTACAGCTGTGAACTTTATCGTCTACTGGCTGAATGGCATATGACCTGATGGATAGCAACTTGGAGAGTTGATCTGCAGCTTGTGTGATGTGCTAATTTCTTGATGTTATGCAGGCAATAGTGAGCCATGACCGTTTTGCCCAACATACACACCACTGGCCTGTCCGTGGACTAGTAAAGGTGCTGAAAACTATTGAAAGGTCTATCATTTAATTAATCCAAATCTCAATTGGAAGGACATTGCAGAAATCATTTGGGAAAGGGGTGAAGGGTACAATAAGCAAATCACTGAGCACAAGTAGGAGTGAACAAGGATTAAGGTTGTATTCTATATTCAATTGTGTGAAAGATAAAATACAAAACATCAGAGTACCTTGTGCTTCAGGATTATTGGAATGTTAACAGCACCAGTTCAGCAATTTTTACAGTGTGTGTCTGGAGGCTGAAGTAAAATGACAACGTATCTGTTTAGTTTACGACTGCCAACCTGTCTACTGTGCATGAGTCTGAGCGTCTCCGTCTACTGTGAGATAAATATTGAAAAGACAGTCCACTTCAAGTCAGTTTGATCAACAAAATCAGGAACCTTGACTTTGAGGATATCAGTCCATGACCTTGATTGCTATACTTTCAACACACACTTTAAGAACCTTTATAAGGAGAACATAAAGTGTAGAAAAGAAAATAGCATTTCCCCGTCTCGAAACTGATCCTTCCACAACCCATGTGCACTCTACGGTGCAGCCTCCATTATCTGCGCTGCTATTATTTACCATCTCCTTTATCTGCCAGAATATTTGCTGGGAAAGCCTTGAGTGAGACAGCTCCTCATTCCACAGCTACTCTTGCTTCTATTTCATCGCCTTTCCTTGGTTAATAAAAGTATTTCATGTCTCTTTCTTTATGTGCATTGTACTTGTCGTTATTCCCATGCCAAGGGTATTATGATACCATACTTGTAAAAGCAAAATTTGGGGACTCCTGATTATCTACTGGAGGACTCCCCTTCCTTTATGGTTGAGAATACAAGTCTCACTGTATTCACCTATTTCACGCTGGTCCCCAGAGGTAATTAAGCAAGATTCCTGTCTCTCCACTATTCAACCTTGGCTGGTTGCCTGCCACAGAAAACAACCACCCTCTTCACTTCCACCCTCTTTTAGTCCTCCCTCTACCCCTCAGCTAAGAAACCATCATGTTCCATGGAACATTTAGCTATCTTGATTTATACTTTTCCATATAGTCTTCAACCTTATAACAGTTGTAAAAATAAAATGAAAACTTTCTACTTTTTGTTAATTGTGGTTGAGATTCTGCTACAAACAAACGTTCAAATGTGATTTAAAGGTGTTTGAGACTCAGTTTGTGAAGATTGATTGAAATTGCTTCTAAAGTTTCACATCCAAGAGAGTGAATTATCCATAAGTAGGTAACCAAATTCGTTGACTGTGATGGGTACAATTTCTATTTGCCTTGTACATAGGTAGAACTCAAAAACATACCAGGTTGCACCTGTGTTAAATTGGGCCTCGAGGAGTGGCTGCTGCAATGGATTGGCTCACTGTCTTTCGCCTTTAAGCTGGATTTGAATCGAGTCCAAATTTATTGTGTAAAAGGCTCATTAAAGGGACCTTGAAATGAAATGTTATGATTGATCTTGATAGTTTTGTATCAAATATTACTGTTGTAGCTTTGGGATTTACAGCTATCATAATTCCCTCATAATAATAGCAGCAAAATGCATCTGTCCATGGCAGCAAATGGCTCCCAAGGCTGGTTATAAACGTGGCTGACTAGCATGAGGAATCCTTGTTGTCAGATAGAAACTGAGGTTAGGAACTGCGTCCCTCGGTTAGAAGGGGGAAAATCAGCAAGGTTCCTGCTCCTGATTTACTGTTAGGTGATCACGGACAGATGGCACATATATGCCAACGTTGGGTGAGAACAAAGCAAGCTCCAGCAAGCAGCCACCCTTGGTTGAGCGCCGTGCCTTTCCCGTTGTCTGATCTCACAGTTAAAGATTTATCACTGAGCTGAGGTATTGGAGAACTGCCACTGTCTATGGAAATACATCACAGTGCGAGTCAATCCATTCAGGAGAGGAGGATGGGGAAATTAAGAAGAAGATACAGGGGTAGCGTTTCCACTTTGGGCGCAATTGGGAAATTGCGCCTAAAATGCGCTTGAAATTCCGCTGTTTAGGTTACGCTTCAAGTTTCCGCTAAAATTCATTTGCATAATCACAAATGTAAATCTTCCCTGAACCAGCGCCATCGAGCAATGTAATAGAATGTAATTGTTTCTTTTATTTTTCCTTCCATTAAAAGGTATTCCTTGATGTATTTAAGAGTGGGAACCTGGTGCAGTTTTATTAATACAGCTAAAAATGGTTTATCAGCAAAAATAATTTTTTTTAGTAAGGGCGTCCAGTCCTCCACCTGTGAGTAACCTGATTTAAAATCACCGAAATTTATTTTTTAAAAAACTATATACTGAACCATTTACTAGTTTAATTGGTGTACACTAATCAGTTTCTTCAGGGGTGATTTGATAGAGGTGTACAAGATTATGACGGGTTTGGATAGGCTAGACAGGGAAAGGCTGTTCCCACTAGTTGATGGTACAAGGACTAGGGGACACAGATTTAAGGTTTTGGGCAAGAGATACAGGGGGATGTGAGGAAGAACTTTTATGCAGCGAGTGGTGAGGACCTGGAATTTGCTGCTGACGGAAGTGGTGGAAGCGGAGACACTCAGTTTTTCAAGAAGAGACTGGATAGGCACTTGAGGGAAATAAACTTGCGGGGCTATGGGGCTAGAGCGGGGGAATGGGACTGACTGGATTGCTCTACAGAGAGCCGGCACGGACTCGATGGGCTGAATGGTCTCCTTCTGTGCCGTATGACTTTATGACTCTTCGCAAATTAAATGTATTTTGATCTGAAAAGTTTTAAAATGTGCCTACTAGTCCTGTGTGCCTAAGAAAATGAGCGCAATTTGAAGAGCCTTCCCGAACCAGCTCAATCGCCGGAATCTCGCAATGTAGGCCTGGGGGGGGGGGGGCGTGGCCAGTTTTGTGATTCGGGTGAATTGAATCTTGAACCAGTGCAAAAGATTGTGGAAAACACGAACGCAAGTGGTTTCGGGTGTAACTCACTTATGTTTAATATTTCCCGATCTGTTGCGCTGGTTCGGTCGATTGTGCTGGAATCTGGGCACAGAACCAACAGAAGCAAGTGGAAACTCTACCCCACACTGTTTTTCAGAATCATTCGAGCACAATTTCCAACGTACTAAAGAGAAGTGACCTTGCACATAACAGCATTTCAACAATCAGCAAAACTGCCTTCAGATCAGCCTCATTGCTACAGAATCTCATTATCCAGGAAAATAAGCTACTGTCCAGCACAGAATTGCCTGAAGCCGTGATTTACATTATGACAAACTATACAGCTTGGGATTAAAGCCAGAAGATTTCACATTAAGTCCTCCTGGGCTCTGGAGTGAGTCCAAATGAGCTAAATGATATCAATTGTGCAAGTTATTTTATCATCACCTGATGCAAAGTGTAAATTGTTTGTGGAAGAGGGCTACTGCCAAAGCCAATGCTGTAAGATATGCTAATGAGGCAAAACATTTGACAATTTGTATTTGGTTGAGTGAGTCAACGATTTGAAAAGGAATTCTCAATATCTTACACTGAAATTCGGCGTCATCTGCCGTGAAAATGTGCTGTGGAAGCCAGTAGCAGCTGTGACAGGTTTGATTAAACTGCTGGACCCCATAGGCACTTTAAATCACTGGAGCTGACAGAAGGAGAGCAGGCAGGACCTAAGTAAATGCTCATGACTGTTTCCCCCCCCATAAAAACAGGCAGATGTGCAAACGGGCTGAAAACCTTACAAGATGCCACGGTCAACGGGAGGAAATTGGAATTCTTCAATGCAATACCTTAGAAGAAATCATTGTTTTGCGGGTACATAACCAAAAAACATCTCAAACCTTTGACGAATCATGTTTTCTTTAGCTATGCTCAAGTACTGATCACAGTTTACTGATTTGATGTAAATTGAGCACTTTGGCTGACAGGTGTAAAGTCAAACGCAACTCGGGACAGATCTGCTTGAGGGTACCTTCATGAGGTGATCCAGTCAGACAGTTAAACTATACACTTTGTATTGGCACAGAGCAGTTTTGACACCTGCTCCTCCCAGCTCTACATTCAGGTTAGTCACTTACTGTCTTGGTTGCCAGCCGTTCCGTAGGGCTGGTTTCACTGAGGGCAGCCCGTGATGGCGTTGTCTTCCTGAGGGCAAACCAATGTTGAAGCAGGCGTTGTGCCCCTTAGTTGAGTATGCAACGAGCGTAACGCCCGCTTCAGGTGTAGGTAAAGGACGTCTCTTGTTTATTCTTACCCCGTATAGCGGTTGGCGCACTTCTGGCTGGGAGTGCATGCGCGCTTCCTACCAGCCATCTTGCGACTGTAGGGGGGCGGCGTAGTGCCTGAAAAAAACAGGTGCTACGTGGTGTGGTAAACCACTGTATTGTATATTGCCACCTCTGGGTGGCGCTGTGTATGGAGGCATGCCTCAGCTGACTCCACCCACCACTGTGTGGGTTTCGTTCAGACTTGTTCAGTCACTCACGAAGAAGCATGGTCTCTTCTTAGCTAATAAAAGCCTTATTCATCTCTTCTTTCGACTCATCATCTCTTCTTCGACTCATCACCTTTTATGAAGTAATTGATAAGCGTATCAATTTTATTAGCTAAAAGTTAAATGGCGACACCTGAGGAGCAACAACAGCAACGGATACAGCAGACATTGCTGAGAGCCCTCAGACCACCACGCCTGGACCTCGACCCTCAAGATGTGGGTGCATCAGCCAAGTTTGAACACTGGCTGAGCTGCTTTGAATCCTTCCTCGCAATCTCACAGGTTACAGAGGAGGATCACAAACTGAAAATTTTGACCGCCCAGGTGAGCCATCAAGTATATATGCTAATCCGGGACTCTAATACGTACGTGGCGGCCCTCGAGCTACTAAAAGGGCAATATACGCGCCCAGTGAACACAATTTACGCCCGACACCTCTTGGGATCCCGCAGGCAGCAACCGGGAGAATCGGTAGGGGCATTTGCACGGGCGCTACTGGCACTCTGCAGAGACTGCGATTGTAAAGCGGTAACGGCTGTGGAGCACGCGCAGGGACTCGCCTGTGATGCCTTCGTCAGGGGCCTCCAGTCAGACCACACCCGGCAGAGACTGCTAGAAAGCAAGGAACCCGACCTGAAGACGGCCATTGCCCTTGCGCTCTCGTTAGAGGAGGCCCACCGAAACCTCGAGGCATACCCCCGTAACGGCGCCGAGACATGGCAATCGAAACCGTGGGACACGGGACCGCCGCCCCTGGCACCAACCGCTGCAGCGACCCAACCGAGACAGCAGCCTCCGGTAAGAACTGCTTCGATGCCCAGTAACCAGGCCCAAAAATGCTATTTCTGTGGCCAGTTAAAACATCCCAGAGCGCACTGCCCAGCTAAGACAGCTACCTGCTCGGGCTGCGGGAAGAAAGGCCATTACGCTAACGCCTGCAAGGGGAAGCCAGCCAGCAGCGCAGCGTGCGGGCCGTGGGAGCAGCCATCTTATCCGCCATTTTGTGTACCCCCGGCCGCATGGCATCCGCCGCCATCGTATCCAACGCACTCAACCGCCATTTCGTCACCGGAACCGACCACCGTCTCGGCGGATGACTATAGTGACTCACTAAGCCACATACTGGCCTCCGTGACGCTGGATCAAGGCCACCCTCACCATCTATCCAGCTCCATGATGGATATCGCGGTAAACGGCCGCGCCACCAGTTGCCTGATCGACAGCGGGAGCACAGAGAGTTTCGTCCACCCCGACACGGTACGTAGCCACTCCCTCACGATTCTGCCAACGCACCATCGCATTTCTATGGTGTCCAAGTCCCAGTCAATGGACATCAGCGGCTACTGTGTGGTGACCCTGTCAGTAGGGGGCACTGAATATCAAAAATTTAAACTGCTAGTCCTGCCCCGTCTTTGCGCTGCCGTCCTGCTAGGGTTGGATTTTCAGTGCCACCTTAAGAGTGTCACACTAGCATACGGTGGACCCCTCCCCCCACTCACAGTCTGCAACCAACAACTTTTAAATCGCCCGCTGCAAACCACCTGCAGCCTTTCCACATTAAAAGTCCCCCCCCCTCCCCTGTTCGCTAACCTCACCCGCGACTGTAAACCCATCGCTACCAAAAGCAGGCGGTACAGTGCCGGGGACAGAGCTTTTATCAGCTCTGAGGTGGAGCGGCTCTTGAAGGAGGGCATTATCGAAGGTAGCACTAGCCCCTGGCGAGCCCAGGTTGTAGTCGTTAAAACCACTGCAAAACGCCGCATGGTAATCGACTACAGCCAAACCATAAACCGGTACACCCAGCTGGACGCGTACCCCCTCCCTCGCATATCTGATATGGTCAATCAGATTGCGCAATACAAAGTATTCTCCACCATCGACCTTAAGTCAGCGTACCACCAGCTGCCCATCCGCCATGAGGACCGCCAGTATACTGCCTTCGAGGCAAACGGCCGCCTCTACCACTTCCTTAGGGTCCCCTTCGGCGTCACCAACGGGGTTTCGGTCTTCCAAAGGGAGATGGACCGAATGGTTGACCAGAACGCGCTGCGGGCAACTTTCCCCTATTTGGATAACGTCACCATCTGCGGCCACGACCAGCAGGACCACGACGTTAATCTAGCAAATTTCCTCCGTACGGCCCAACGGCTGAACCTAACGTACAATAAGGAAAAATGTATGTTTCACACCAAGCGCCTGGCCATCCTCGGCTGCGTGGTGGAGAACGGAGTCATCGGGCCCGACCCCGACAGAATGCGCCCCCTAATGGAGCTACCCCTTCCCCACTGCCAAAAAGCACTGAAGAGATGCCTGGGGTTTTTCTCCTACTACGCCCAGTGGGTGCCCCTCTATGCAGACAAAGCCAGGCCCCTCATCAAAGCCACCTCCTTCCCCCTGACACCAGAGGCGTGTGCAGCCTTCACTCTTATCAAGAACGATATCGCGAAGGCCGCAATGCACGCGGTGGATGAGTCCATCCCCTTCCAAGTGGAGAGCGATGCCTCCGACTTCGCCCTAGCCGCGACCCTTAACCAGGCGGGCAGACCCGTGGCCTTTTTCTCAAGGACCCTCCAGGGCCCCGAGACGAGACACTCCTCCGTCGAAAAGGAGGCCCAGGCTATTGTAGAAGCGGTGCGTCACTGGAGGCATTACCTGGCCGGGAAACTATTTACCCTGCTCACTGACCAGCGTTCAGTAGCTTTTATGTTTAATAATAAGCAGAGGGGTAAAATCAAGAACGACAAGATCTTGAGGTGGAGAATCGAACTCTCCACCTACAATTATGATATCTTGTATCGGCCAGGGAAACTCAATGAGCCCCCAGATGCCCTATCACGTGGTACATGCGCCAACGCGCAGAGTGATAGGCTGCAGTCCCTCCACAATGACCTCTGCCACCCGGGGGTCACCAGATTTTTCCATTTTATCAAATCCCGTAACCTGCCCTACTCCATCGAGGAGGTCAGGACCATGACCAAGAGCTGCCAAATCTGCGCCGAGTGCAAACCGCACTTCTATAGGCCGGACAGAGCAAGCCTGATCAAGGCCACCCGCCCCTTCGAACGCCTGAGCGTCAATTTTAAAGGGCCCCTCCCCTCCGCTGACCGCAATGTGTACTTCCTCAACATAGTTGATGAGTACTCCCGTTTCCCCTTTGCCATCCCTTGCCCAGACATGACCAGTACCACGGTCATCAAGTGTCTGAATGACATCTTCGCTCTGTTCGGGTTCCCCAGCTATATACATAGCGACAGGGGCTCATCGTTCATGAGCGACGAACTTCGGCAGTACCTGCTAACAAGAGGTATCGCCACGAGCAGGACCACCAGTTACAACCCCCGGGGGAACGGCCAGGTGGAAAGGGAGAACGCGACGGTTTGGAAGGCAGTCCTCTTAGCACTAAAATCTAAGGGCCTTCCGACCTCCCGCTGGCAGGAGGTCCTCCCTGCAGCGCTTCACTCCATTCGGTCACTGCTTTGTACTGTCACTAATGCGACCCCTCATGAGAAAATGTTCGTTTTCCCCCGGAAGTCTACATCGGGAACCTCGCTACCGGCATGGTTGACTTCTCCTGGGCCCGTCCTACTGCGGAGGCACGTGAGGACGCATAAAACGGACCCCCTGGTCGAGCGGGTGCACCTCCTACACGCCAACCCCCAGTATGCCTGGGTGACATACCCAGACGGGCGGGAGGACACGGTCTCCATACGAGATCTCGCACCCTCGGGTACCCCTGAATTACCACCGTTATCCCCCTTACCACCGTTATCCCCCTTACCACTGTTATCCCCCACCACCCCTCCCAACCCAACCCCTGCAGACGGCATGCCAAAGCCCCAGGAATCTTCGCCAACCACCCAGACACCAGACCCGACGTCGGATGCTGCAACACCACCGCCGCCACCACGACGATCAGGATGTCAGACAAGGCCTCCTGATAGACTTAACTTGTAGTACCCTTCACCCCGCCGGACTTCACATTAAACAAGGGGTGAATGTGGTAAACCACTGTATTGTATATTGCCACCTCTGGGTGGCGCTGTGTATGGAGGCATGCCTCAGCTGACTCCACCCACCACTGTGTGGGTTTCGTTCAGACTTGTTCAGTCACTCACGAAGAAGCATGGTCTCTTCTTAGCTAATAAAAGCCTTATTCATCTCTTCTTTCGACTCATCATCTCTTCTTCGACTCATCACCTTTTATGAAGTAATTGATAAGCGTATCACGTGGCCCAATTTCGAGCCCCATATGACCCAATGTGTACCCACCTCATTCAAAATAAGGGCCTGAAGTTCCATGGGCAACAATCCTGCTGGTTATGCCAGGATCATGTCCATCAGTGCCCTCCAACACTAACACCTGCTTGAGTTTCCACAAGCCCCTCTAAACCTGACACTGCTCCGAATGACCCCCCTGCAAATGGGCGGCCGATCCAGCATTCTTTATTAACAATGTTTCCCCTCTGCGAGGCACCAGGTGGCTCGCCTGGCTTGGTCTGCACCAGTGGGACCCACATACACACCGAGGGCCGGTTCCAGCTCATCTCACTCAGCGTGCCAGTAGCCGCCAATATACCAGGTCCACCCTCCAGGGCCAGGACTGGGGAAATTCCGGGCTTAAGGAGTGGCTGGCCTTCGGCTGCACCTCAACCCGTAAAGGCAGATGGAAGTCCCACAAGGCAACCCGTGAACCAGCAGAAACTGCGGAGACCCGATGGAACTGGGTCTCCCTCCTTTTCTTGGGGGGTCCCGTCAAAGTTATGGTGGGAGATGGGTAGAAGCCCCATTGAAATTTAACAGCCTAATACTCCAGGTTTAACGCCAATACACAACGTAGAGATTTGCCATTGTGCATAAGAATAAAGAAAGCTGCGAATTCCATAATCTGTAAGGCTAGATTAATGTTAATTTTTTATGACAGAACAGTGTAAAATCTTAATGATCTCTCAGAGTCCTTGGACAAGACACCAATAGGCAGCAGCCAGTATGTTTGAGCAATAGATCAAGATTTATTAACCTTCACTCGCAGTCTGTGGCTGTTTGTTATCAAAACTTAGTCAAAACTGCTTTTGACTGTCCTCGCAGCTGCATTCTGAACAAGTCTGAGGGGGAGAAATTGGGTGAGTAGCGCCACCTGTTAGCGCCTAAAGAGGCAGTCAGTGGCTGTAGCGCCACTGGCTGCGCCTCCCGCGATATTCAGCAGGGGCGCTAATGGTGGCGTTAGCCATTTGCGCTGCGCCGCCACCGATGATGTCATCGGTGTGTGCAGCGCCCCATTCGCGCCCCGTTCGTGATATTTGGTAGCGAACGCCGCAGTTGCGCCGTTCGCTACCCGCGCCCGGTTCACGGGGCCTTGGCTGTGTCGGCAGCGGCGCAAGTTAAGGTGGAGGTGCGGGGCGGCCGCCTTTTTCAGCGGCTGCCTGCCAGCACCTCCGTCCCCGGCCTCCTGACCCCCCCACCGCGGCATTGCCGGCTGTTTCCCGAGAGCCCGGCACTTCTCCTTGGTGCTGGGCTCGTTTGCCAGCACTCGCGAGCGGGGATCGTGCTGTTGCAGGCCCCTCCCCCTTAACAATGGGAGGAAGGCCTGCAGTTCCGCAGCGTGCCGTGCCGCAGCGTGTGGCGCTGCGGCACCTTGCGCTGCGGTATTCAGTTTCAGCGCCCTAAGAGGGACGCGGAGCGCCTCGAGCCTCGCCCCGTCTCCCTCTAGGGGCAATGAAACTGAATATCTGACGATCGCTAAAGCCTCGAACGCTGCGCTAAATCCTGCGCTCAGGCGACTTTGGCGCCACTTTGGCGCCCCAACCCAATTTCTAGGCCTTAGATTTTTAGTTACCCAGGAGTAATTATGGGTAATATTATTTGATCAATGGCTGCACTTGAATTTATATGTATATGATTCTCGTCTACTAAATATCTCTAAATATCAGCCTTTCGTACAACAGACTAATGTGAATTCTGCTGGTGACATAGCTGTCAGAAGACATGGGCTCTCGAACGTTAAATTAATTACATTAGCATCGTTTTGCATTAAAAGTACCAGGTGAAGTGTCAGCAGCAAAACTGACTGGAAAAATATTTGAAACCTGTGGCATGGAAGGTGAAAGAGTTAAAACAAAAATCAGCAACATTTTAAAGTAAGTTTCATTAGTTCGACATGAATCAATGATTAATAGTGAATGCTGAAATGATGAATTCCTAGGAAATTCTAATGACAGCATATCAGATTTAAGTGCATTTCACTATGAAGAAAATGTTCCTGTTATATAGAAGACATGCTACTCTCCTTTGACATGCAGTCAAATAAAATCTGGTGTCACGCAGTTCAAATCATGTGGTTAAGTGGTGCTTCTGTTCAAATCACATAATTTATCACCAGTGTCTTTGGGGGAATTTTTCAGGGGGCCAGCGGGGGCGTTTGGTGACGGGTCAGCTGGGAATTTATTTTTTTTGACAGCTGGTCAGGAACCCAATGTCAACCTGCCTCCACACAAGCCTCCCAGATGTTGGGTCTGTCATCGCTCAACAGACCCGACACCAAGCGGCGGGGGGGTGGGGGACAATTTACATCATTAGAGAGATTGTTAAGAGGCAATTAACTAGTATTTTATGCTTACCTTTAGATTTTTAGAGTTCGCCAACGGCTTTCCCGCTGCTTGGGGATCACGTCAGGTAAGGAGGTCAGGAGTTGTGTCAGCATGTGATGATTTCTTTACTTGACAGCTGCAAATGGTCTATAAAAGCTCCCATTTCGTAGGTCTTCACTTTCCAAGGTTAGAAGCTGTTGCTTACTGCATTTGGAAGACAGATTGAGCTTTATGCAGCTTGCAAGTGTTTGGAGCAAACTCTCTATCCAGTGCCGCCTCATTGGAACAACCTCTCTCACCATTGATAGGTCGCTTCTGTCATCTCAACCTCACCTGCTGTCTATTCCATCAGCATCCTTGCCCTTGAAAAAATCTCACCTTGGTCCTCAGAATCCCACCACCAGCAGTCCCAACACCAGCAGCACCAGGCACACCAGCAGCACCAACAACAACACCAACCTTCTCTGCAATCAGCTGATGCTGCACAGGACACAGGGTATCAGCACCTGACCACATTGCTGCCCGGGAGGCCAGATTTACTTC
This sequence comes from Somniosus microcephalus, assembly GCF_052327205.1. Lineage (NCBI taxonomy): Eukaryota > Metazoa > Chordata > Chondrichthyes > Squaliformes > Somniosidae > Somniosus > Somniosus microcephalus. The sequence continues at coordinate 23,961,386 of NC_141004.1, read as the reverse complement.
ACTTGATGCTTTATACCCTGGCTGCCACATGATGCGCCAGCTTGGCATCACTCCACACCAACACCATAAAGCATCTCTACAATGTCCAAGCCATTCCTTTCACACTCATCACCATTGCGGGGGGTACCATTATATCTCACCATTCACTGCAACTCACTAAGCTACTTCCAAAGTGCACACAAATCTGTCCAAGAACGCAAAGTGTTGAAAATAGAGAGCACGGTGGCATAGTGGTTAGCACTGTTGCCTCACAGCGCCAGGGACCCGGGTTCGAATCCGGCCTCGGGTGACTGTGCAAACTCCACACAGACATTCTCCCCGTGTTTGCGTGGGTTTTCTCCGGGTGCTCCGGTTTCCTCCCACAGTCCAAAGATGTGCGGGTTAGGTTGATTGGCTATGATAAATTGACCCTTAGTGTTAGGGGGATTAAATACGTGGGGTTACGGGGATAGGGTGGGATGTGTGTTGGTGTAGGGGTTACGGGGATAGGGTGGGATGTGTGTTGGTGTAGGGGTTACGGGGATCGGGTGGGATGTGTGTCGGTGCAGGCTCGATGGGCTGAAATGGCCTCTATCTGCACTGTGGGATTTCTGTGATTCTGTGATTCTGTGATTGTGATTTCAATGTTTGACAGCACATTAGGCAAACTTTCACATGAACATTGGCTAAAACACCCAAGTGCCTAACCTTGTGTGCTGTTTGTTGGTATGATTGGACTAGGATGAGGGTGAGTGTGAGGGGTGGCTATTGAGAAGGGGATGTAATAATATAGATAGAGAGGGCTGGGTGGAGTTGCAAGGTAAGTTAGTGTGAATAAGGATGTGCAGGAGCAGAGTAGTGAAGGCAGAGTGATATGGATGTGATGAGTGGCACAGCAGGATGAGGTTCAGTGTGGCTTTGCAGTAAGAACATAAGAACATAAGAAATAGGAGCAGGAGTAGGCCAATCGGCCCCTCGAGCCTGCTCCGCCATTCAATAAGATCATGGCTGATCTGATCCTAACCGCCAATCTACTTTCACTCTCCATCCCACCCGAACCCATGTGATCTCCCGGGAGAGGCGAAAAACCAGATAAAACACCCAATGTGCCAATTTGGGAGAAAAAATCTGGGAAATTCCTCTCCGACCCATCTAGGTGATCGAAACTCGTCCAGGAGATCACTCTGTCCCTGTATTTCCTACAGTACTTACCTTCTGTAAGAGGTGATCTCCAACCCAGCCAGGAACAGGCCCAATTTACTCTTGAGGGACTCCTAGCTGGCAGCCTGTTCCTGAGGTCTCCACTAATCCCAGTGAATAGAACAATCTCCTGAAATCTAACACAGAATTAGAACACAAGAAGTAGGAGCAGGACCAGGCTACAAGGCCCCTGGGCCCGCTCCACCACCCACAGGGCCATGACCAATCCGAACCTAGCCTCATATCCAATTTCCTGCCCACTCCCCGTAACCCCTAATTCCCCTTACTTCTAGGAAACTGTCTATTTCTGTTTTAAATTTATTTAATGATGTAGCTTCCACAGCTCTCTGGGGCAGCAAATTCCACAGACCTACCACCCTCTGAGTGAAGAAGTTTCTCTTCATCTCAGTTTTGAAAGAGCAGCCCCTTATTCTAAGATTATGCCCCCTAGTTCTAGTTTCACCCATCATTGGGAACATCCTCACCGCATCCACCCGATCAAGCCCCTTCACAATTTTATATATTTCAATAAGATCGCCTCTCATTCTTCTGAACTCCAATGAGTAGAGTCCCAATCTACTCAACCTCTCCTTACATGTCAACCCCCTCATCCCTGGGATTAACCGAGTGAACCCTCTTTGTACTGCCTCGAGAGCAAGTATGTCTTTTCTTAAGTATGGACACCAAAACTGTATGCAGTATTCCAGGTGTGGTCTCACCAATACCTTGTACAACTGCAGTAATACCTCCCTGTTTTTATATTCCATCCCCCTAGCAATAAAAGCCAACATTCCATTGGCCTTCTTGATCACCTGCTGCACCTGCATACTAACTTTTTGTGTTTCGTGCACCAGGACACCCACGTTTTGTGATCTACTGAGATCATTGAAAGGTTTGCGCCACTGCAGCCTGGTCCTTCTGATGACATCCCTGCTTGTGTCCTCCTGTGCAATGTGCAACCAGGCTGCATTGGTGTCCTGGGGAGGTCTCTTCCACCCATTGGAAGGGAAGAGACCTCTCTGCTTGCTGTGACTCCCTCCATAAGCATATGGAGGGAGTCATGGGAGAGCCTGGGTGCAGCCATGCACTTTTATGCAGTCATTGTCAGTGTTTGCAGCACCTCAATGCTGTAGAACACTGACAGCAAAACTGTCAAAAACAATTTGTGCATGGTCCCTTTAAGGAAACCGGCTGATGACGCATCATCAAATGACGTCATCAGACCTGCTTCCTTCAATTGGCCGGGAAACGTGTTGGGCGGGCTTAACAAGCCCAATCAGCATAAAATTCTTTTCACAGAGTGGATTGGAGCCAGCAGCGGCTTCACTCCCCGCCACCGACCCTGGCTGCACCAGACCCGCCTCGGTAAGTGAAATCGCGGCCTTTGTGTCTGCCATGATAACCACTCCCCCACTGGCAAAGATAGACTTGTACAAAATGGAATAAAACTTCTCCATAAATTACAGCTAAAGATACTCCATAGAATATCAAATTGGTACATGTTTCAAGGAAGCAAAACATCTCTGGGTTTAAATGATGAATGGCCCAGAAATTCGGGTCTCCACGGCTGAGTACGCACGGGGTACTCACCCGTAAGCCCAATGGAAGTGCCGGTTTCCTGCATGCACTGCGCATGCGTGGGAAACCGGCACTTCCGTTCCCCTGAAAGAAGGGGTTCAGAGTTCGAACACGTGTGCAGGAGAGGCTGCGCATGCGCATTGAACTTCGTTTTTTTTTTGCAGGTTTTCCCGGGAGGGTAAGTCTTCAGAAGTTACACATTTAAAAAGCAGGCGCAAGGCCTGCTTTTTACAAGGTAAGTGGTGAATTAATTAAAATAAAAACATTTTTTCCACAGGTTTATTATTTTTAAATACTTTAAAGCAAGGTAAGTTTATTTTTAGCCCTGTTAGAAAATAAAATTATTTTTTCAAAAATTTAAATTATTGTTTAAAATAGTTATTTCATGTAATTTATAGTTTATTTAAAAAATGTGATGCTTTTTAAAAATTTATTTGAAGATTTAGTGATGTTTTGGGGCCCGTAGTATTTATAAGTTTTGACAGGTCTTCCTGTCAAACTTATGAATGGAGCATTCCCTGCTCCGATTGGCTCTCCATGGCCCACGTGATCCCTGGGGACACATCGAACTAACTGCACCCCTGGGATACGCAAGCACTGCGCGCTGGCGGCTGGACCAGGCCCCGGATCGGAATTCCACAGGGGTCCACAGCTCAACGGCCGGCGCGCAAGGTAAGTGCAGGTCGGGGGCTTACACCCGCGGGAAGCCCCCGACCCAAATTTCTGGGCCAATGACTAAATGTGAGTGCACTTCGTGTACTCCTGAAAAAGGAAAAGAAAGTCTTGCATTTACATAGTGTCTTTCACCACCACCGGACATCCCAAAGCACGTTACAGCCAATGAAGTACTTTTTGAAGTGTTATCACTGTTGTAATGTAGGAAACACAGCAGCCAATTTGCACACAGCAAGCTCCCACAAACAGCAATGTGATAATGACCAGATAATCTGTTTTAGTGATGTTGATTGAGGGATAAATATTAGCCAGACACCAGGGATAGCACCCCTGCTCTTCTTCGAAATAGTGCTACAGGATCGTTTACGTCCACCTGAGAGAGCAGACGGGACCTTAGATTAGCGTCTCTTCCAAAAGATGGCACCTCCAACAGTGAGGCACTCCCTCTCTACCCCACTGGAGTGTCAGCCTAGCTTTTTGCGCTCAAGTCTCTGGAGTGTGGATTATGAACCCACGACCTTCTGACTCAGAGGCAAGGATGCTACCCACTGAGTCACGGCTGACACTGGTTCATAGAATACTCTTCTCTAGGTGCAATCCTGGGTAGACCACAGCCCACACGATAAAGAAAGAAAGAACCAGCCTTTATTTCAGCTTATCATATCCTTGGGACTTAGAACAATGACATGCAAAGGGGTTGCAAGTAGCTTTTTAAAGAAAAATTCGGTTGGTTTGCACCTCCCGTTAGCGCTTTAAGAGGGCGCTAATGGGGTGAAAGCAACTAGTGCCCGGGCGTGGCGATGTCTGCGCCGCTCGCGAAATTGACCAGACATTTTGCGGCGGTGCTAAACAATACCGCCCCGATCTGCGCCCGCAGATCTTGACATCAGTCAAACGTGCAGTGCCCTTGTGGCGCCCCTGACTAGATATTGAGTGGCGCCCCCCTCCTTTCCGCCTGGCGCAAGCAACGACAGGTAGACTGGAACGTTTCCCAGTCGGTGAGGGGCTAGGGGGTGGGGGGGCGCTACTTAAAGGCGGACTCTTCCTGGCTTTTTCTGTGGTAGACATTTTTGCACCACTCATTCTAACAGAGAGAGAGATTCTGAGAGAGAGAAGGAGAGATTTCTGCATAGAGTCAACGCTGTGTGAAGTAGTTTTGGCTACTGAGCATCACTTTGCAGGTACTTTTGGATTTTGACCTTCATTACTTTGATTACCAAGAGACTATGGGGGTTGCACTGATTCGGGGCGTTGTCCTGTGCCTGCAGATTCGGATGCAACAGAGACGCAGAGACAGAGTGGTAATCATGACCAGACGGAGGAGGAACAACAGGGCTCTGTACAGGACACCTTACCCTCCCAGGGTATTTCGCCAACAATTCTCCTACATTAATATGTCTGAGGAGCAGTGTTTGCACAGGCTGTGCTTCAGCAACGAGGTGGTCACCTGCTGCAGCCAGATCTGCAGCCTCAACTCAGGACCAGGATGTCTCTGTCAGTGGCAGTGAAGGTGACAGTGGCTCTGAACTTTTATGCCACCGGCTCCTTTCAAGCAGCTACTGGGCACATCGCCAATATCTCCCAGTTCGCAGTCCATTGCTGCATCCGTCAGGTCACAAATGCCCTCTATAAAAGGAGACGCCAGTAAATCTCTTTCCCGATGACCTGGGCCAAACAGCAAAAACACGCATTGGGCTTTGCGAGGATAGCGGGCTTCCCCATGGTACAGGGCGCCATTGACTGCACGCATGTGGCATTGCGTGCACCGCATGAGAATGCAGAGGATTTCCGCAACCGCAAGGGGTTCCACTCCTTAAACGTCCAGTTGGTCTGTGACCACAGACAGCTGATGCTCGCTGTCAATGCCCGCTATCCTGGCAGCAGCCACGATGCTTTCATCCTGTGCCAGACTGCTGTGCCAGAACTTTTCCAGGCACCGCATCAGCCAAGTGATTGGCTCCTCGGGGACAAGGGTTATCCACTGTGCACCTGGCTGATGACACCGCTCCGTAACCCCAACACCCCTGCTGAGCTGCGGTACAATGAGAGCCATCTCACCAGCAGGAACATCGTTGAGCAGATGATCGGCTTGCTGAAGCAACGGTTCCGCTGTCTGGACCACTCAAGAGGAGGCCTGCAGTACTCGCCTGAGCGAGTCTCCCTCTTCATAGTTGTGTGCTGCATGCTGCATAACCTGGCAATCCTCAGGACCTAGCCAATGCCACCAGGCCCTGGAGCACCGCCGGAGGAGGAGGAGGAGGAAGAGGAGGAGAAAGAGGAGGAGGATGATCATCAGCAGCACCAAGGCGGGAGGGTGGCCCACATTGTTGAAACTGCAAGGGCCGTCCGTCAACGGCTGATAGCAAGCCGCTTCTAGGCCCCTGCTGAGGAAATGGCTTCTGCCATGGAGAACAACATGAATGAAACCAACCCTCAACCCCTAAGCCGGCCAAGGCAGCAATGAGTCCAAAGACCAAACATGTACATTTTGAATACAAAATCTTATTTATTTTACAAACTCTGTGTGTGTCATTTCTTCATGACAAACTAATAGAAACAAACACAAAAAATCATTCATTAACATAACTGGTTCTCACAACCTGGAGATAATGTCCAAAACACTAAACAAAAGTTTGAACGCGAACCTCGGCCTTTAATAAAAAATTGACCAACATTTCGCCACATCTCCTACTTTTTGCCCTTCGAGGGTGATCTCCTTCCCTTGCGCACTTCCCCCCTTCCCACCCTACTGCTCCTCTGTAATGGGGCCCCAGTGGCTGCAGCAAGGCTGGTGGAAGGCTGCTGATTGTCAGAACCTGAGACTGCAGATGCCCTTGAAGGACAGCCTCGACCAGCTCTGGGCCTGGAGGGCCCGGCTGCAGACTGCACCAACTCTGCATGGGTGGCAGCAGTCTGGGTTACAGGCGGTGGCAAGTGCAATGGGGAAGTGACAGTGGTGGCAGCAAGAATGCCGTTGTCTTGTGAGAGGACAGCAACTCCCTGCTCGACCAACACACTGGCACTCCCACGGGGCAGCACTTCAGCATCCAGAGCAATCTGCTGGAGCACAGATTGCTGGCCTGCTGTGGCACGGTGAGAGCCCCAGGGCAATGTGTCTGAACCAGCGAGAATGGCAGCAGTCAGTGCTTGCGTAGCCTCAATCTGAGGCTGCATGAGAGCAGTCTGAGATGGGATCGCAGCAGCCACTGACTGAATTGCAGCACTAAGCATTAGCGTGGCATCTGCCTGTGCTACAGCGAAGTGCTCCACACTCCTTGCCAGTGCTTCAATGCATTCGGGCACCCTTCCCACTGCACTCATGAGCTGAGTGTGCATGTCCACCGCCTGGGTGTTCATTTCAGTGATGAGCCACTCCTCCTCTGCATCCAGTGCAGCAGGACTCGCTGGCCTACTCTCCCTCCGGGGAGAAGGCCCCCGAGCTTCCCTAGCCACATCGCGTTGCTGCAGCCCGCTGGGTCCCGGAGCTTCACCCTCATCAGACCTTTCACCCCAGCTCCCCTCCAGGGAAGGCGTGTTCCCAGTGTGGACATGGGCTTCCTCGGGAGAGGATGGCGCTGATGCTCCAGCTTCATCTTCCTCCTCGCCTGCAGCTTCACTCCCACTGGCAGCTTGAGGGCCCTTCTCCTCAGCTGGTGAATCACCATCTGAAAGCAGGGAGGTACAAGAGTGGCTTCAGCGTGAGGACAGGGGGGCAGAAGGGAGGAAGGAGTGCAGCGATTTAGTAAGTTGGATTGAAAGTGTCAAAGGCTGGTGTTGTGAGGGACAAGTGGAATGAGAGAGGAGAGAAAGGTGATGACCTTACCATTGCTGTCCAGAACAGGGTCGGCCTCTCCAGGGGTGACGGGACCGATCACCTGGCTTGCCACAATCCTGTGGCTGCGTGCCTGAAGATTGCTGAGGGGTTGCAGCTGAGGCCGCCCTCCACCCGTCCATTACTGCTGTCTCCTATTATGAGATAGCTTGGCCTGCAAGAAAAAGGATGGCATCTGAGTAGTCATACAGCCATGGTCTTGCCTGATGTGCCTCCCATAATTGAATAGCCCTTAATGTAAGCAGCCATGGTCTTTCTTGATGTGCCTCCCATAGTTGAATAGCCCTTACTTGTATGCAAAGTGTGGAATGTGCGTCTGTGTTTCATGAGAGGGCCATAGGTGTTGGATGAGTGTTGGGCATTGGGGCTTTTAAGACCCTCTGGCCATAGAGTGAGGTTGAGATGGAGGGATGGAGAGGTATTGAAAAAAAGCCACTCACCCTGACGACCCGAGTGAGGTCGTTGAACTTTTTGCGAGATTGAGTATGGGTCCTGGGCACCATGCTCCTGGAGGAGACGTGCTGAGCCACCTCCCTCCACACTCTTCTGTACTCGCGCGGCAAAGGCCTCCTGCCACTCTCAGGGAAGAGTATTGATCTTCTGCGCTCCACCGCGCCAACCAGAGCCTCCAAGGCCCGCTCGCTGAAGCACTGAGCTCGTTCTCTCACCTTCTCCATAGTCCTTGGCTGGAAAATGTAGTCCCAGGTCTCTCCAGGCCGAGATTCAAGGCTCCAATGAGCAGGGTGTGGCTGGAGAGCAAGATCGACCCTCCACTTTAAGAACTGTCCGGCGCCAGTGTGGCTGTGTTCCATCGCTAACTGACATCACCTGTGCTGCACCCGCGCTCTGAGGTAGCGCCTCACTCCTCGGCCTTTGTGCCTTAAGACAGATGTGCAGCGCCTGATTTAGCGCTCCAATCACCTCCAGGGGCGATAAAAGCCAAGTTTGCAGTCGGAGGCGATAATTAGCGCCAAGCGCTAAACTTTGCGCCCGGCTGATAATCGCGCCCCAAATTTCTCCCCCATAAGATATACAAAATAAATTAGGTTAGAGTAAATGATGAAAAGTAAAATTAAAGTTTAAAAAATAAAAATAAGACATAATGGAAAGAAGAAGGAATGGAAGGCTGTAGAAGAAGAAGGCCTGACAAGTAGAAGTAAAATGTTACATTTTTTAAAGTATAATTGAAAATTGTTTCAAAAGTGTTTATTTGAATTGTATGCAGTTAATATTATAGTGATATTATAAAAATATCATCTTCCACCCTGCATAAACTTGTGCTCATCCAAAACTCTGCTGCCTGTATCTTAACTCACCCCAAGTCCCGTTCACCCATCCCCCCTGTGCTTGCTGACCTTCATTGGCTCCCGGTTAAGCAATGCCTCCATTCTGAAATCTTCATCCTTGTTTTCAAATCCCTCCATGGCCTCGCCCCTCCCTATCCCTGTAACTTGCTCCAGCCCTACAAGCCTTCGAAACCTCTGCGCTCTTCCAATTCTGGCCTCCTGCGCATCCCCGATTTCAATCGCTCCACCATTAGCGGCCGATCTGTCAGCTGCCCGCGGCCCTAAGCTCTGGAATTGCCTCTCTCAACCTCTCCGCCTCTCTACCTCTCTCCCCTCCTTTAAGATGCTCCTTAAAACCTACCTCTTTGACCAAGCTTTTGTGGCTCGATGTCAAATATGTTTTTATTGATATTGCTCTTGTTAAGCGCCTTAGGAAGTTTTGCCTTGTTAAATGCGTTATATAAATGTAAGTTGTTGTTGTTGATAAGCTGTACCTTTATTGCTGTAGTATTAGGGTTGCATTGCTATCCCTGTATGAGCTGAGAAGCTGTAATAATATCACCATCACCATCAAATTTCTTCGGCTTGCTGGAACTCTAGATTTCAGGTTCAAGACATCAGAGGTTGGGCTTTTTAGTATCTATTAATGCTACAGTGTGTCACGAGACCTCGAGTAGGCCTAGACCACTTGTGTTCAATTGCTACAGTGCACAGTTTGAGACATAGCGGGGCAAAATTGGACCTCATTGCACCCATTTTCCAGGCAGAAGCGAGGCCGCCGAGGTACAATTCAGGGGGCCAATCTCCCACGCCCGAATAGCATTGAAAACATGTCTCACACCATATTCATTTGGATGCTCTAAAAATGTCCCGAACGTCAGCCTAAAACGAGCTTAGGCTGCTTGAATATGCTAATATAGGGCCTAAGGCCTGTTTCAGGACTTCTTTCCAAATTTGTCAAAAGCTAGACCGAGCTTGCACCCCACAAGTTTTGGCAAGTTTATTCAGGTCATGAATAAACATGAGCAACAAAGAAAACAATTACACTCAGAAAGCCCTTAATTATTTACCTGGACTTTCAGAACTCAAGGCTAGAATAAATTACAGCATTCCATGACTAAACGATTTAAGTAGCCAGTTTTTACTAGAACAGCTTATTAACATTTTTCACAATAGAATATGAGTTACCATACACATTGGCCCAGAAATTAGGTTCGGGGGCTTGCCGCGCGTGCAAGCCCCCGATGTGCACTCACCCTGCGCGCCGACAGCTGAAGCCTGGGCCCGCTTGGAATTCCTGTCACTGGCCCGGTTCAGATGTCGGCGCGCTGTGCTTGCCTGATCCAGCGGCGTAGTTAGTTCGATGTGCCGGCTGGGATCAGGTGAGCACTGGGCAGCCAATCAGGGGAGGGAAAACTTCATTCATGAGTTTGATAGTAAGAACTGTCAAATTCATGAAAACTACGGGCGCCCAAAACACTACTTAAACTTTAAATAAAATTTAAAAAAACATCCCACTAATTAAATGAACTATAAATAACTTTAAAAAACTATTTTAAACAATTAATCACATTTTTGAAAAAAATAATTTTTTAAGAAATCGGTTCTAAAAATACACTTACCTTACTGTAAAGTCCTTAAAAACAATAAAGCTGTGGAAAAAATGTTATAATTTTAAATAATAGACCACTTACCTTAAAGAATCAAGTCCTTACGCCTCCTTTTTACATTTCTAAAAAGTTGAGGCCCTTACACACGGGCAAACCTGTCAAAAAGAAGGAAGTTCAACGCGTGCGTGCAGAGTCCTGCGTGCATGCGTTGGACCTCTGAACCCCTTGGAGGAAATGCCGGTTTCCCGCGCATGCGCTGTGCATGCTGAAATCCGGCACTTCCAACGGGCCCACGCGTGAGTACCCCGTCTGTACTCACGCGTTGGGACTGGAATTACTGGGCCATTATAATTTTCATTAAGTGGCGTGAACTTTTGGCTTCTGCTGGTTTGTCATTTAAACGACGGGCTTCAGATCGCAAGGAAACCAAAGCCCAAACACTTCCTCCAGCCAAAATTGTGTGACAGCCTGAACACTGCTCAAGAGTCAGTTGGGTGTATTCACAAGCTTTAAGAATGCTGTAACATAGGTTAGTTGTAAAGTAAGTCTTATTCTATGTGTGGCCTTAAACTCAATCTCTCATCAATCATCGTGTGGCCTTTCAGAGTGAGACTACAATTAAGAAAGAAAGGACTTTTCACAACCGCAGGACGTCCCAAAGCACTTTAAAGCCAATGAAGTATTTTTGAAGTGGAGTCACTGTTGTAATGTGGGAAACACAGCAGCCAATTTGTGCACAGCAAGCTCCCACAAACAGCAATGTGATAATTACCAGATAATCTGTTTTAGTGATCTTGATTTGAGGGATAACTCCCCTGCTCTTCTTCAAAATAGTGCCATGGGATTTTTTACGTCCACCTGAGAGAGCAGACGGGGCCTCGGTTTAACAGCTCATCCGAAAGGCGTCAGCCTAGATTTTTGTGTCATCAAGTCTCTGGAGTGGGACCTGAACCCACAACTTTCTGACTCAGAGGCGAGAGTGCTACCCACTGAGTCACAGCTGACACTTAATGCTGAAAGATAGTCTGACATGATTCCTCTTGAATTTCTGCCTCCATCACTGCTGGGACCCACCTGGCCTGTACCTGCTCCAAGTGCTGAGTGTACAGGGTTTGAAAAGGATGGGCCAAAATCCCACCGCCATAACTATGACGGAGCAGGGCCTTCATTTCACCAGTGTCTTACATGCTTGACCCCCATTTCAGTTCCTAGTTCAGGCAATTAGCATACAGCAGTAGGTGGGCTCCTTTGCCAGTATCAGCACAGCTCGGGTGCCAAAAAGATAGGTGGGAGCGTAGGGGAAAGCGGGGGTGGTGGGGGGGCGGGGGGGAGGCAGGAATATGTCATGGAGAACAGCCACTTGGGTCCAGAGCTAGTAGAAGATGGCTGAATTCAACAAAATATTGGCCCCGTTTTCTGGAAAGCTGTTTTTCGTACAGCAGCCAGTCACTTTGCAACTGGATGCTCTAAGAGAAACTGTTTGTTGCCACTTTGGTGGGCCACACTTCTACCACTGTAACGTACTGTGTGCCTAATGCTTTCAGATATTCAGTACAATGTGGGCACTGGAGGTGGGAACACCAGCGAGTAACATCATCCTTTCCTGACGTCAGGCTTCAAAGGAGTAGATGCAAGAAATGCTCTCCCCTACCAAGAGGTTCCAGCACTTCCAGAATGAGGTTCAAACCCAGTGTAAATGTGTCCTGCCCCACTGCCCCAAGTCAGCCCCAAACGCCACGGATTTTCAGGGTCCATGTGTCAGCCTGTTGCTTGGGTCATTAGCACAATGTGTAGAACAGGCATGATATTAAAGAAAGAAAGACTTGCATTTATATAGCGCCTTTCACAACCTCAGGATGCCCCAAAGCGCTTTACAGCCAATTCATTACTTTTGAAGTGGAGTCACTGTTGTAATGTGGGAAACGTGGCAGCCAATTTGTGCACAGCAAGGTCCCACAAACAGTAAAGTGATAATGACTGGATAATCTGATTTAGTGATGTTGGTTGAAGGATAAATATTGGCCAGGACACCAGGAATAACCTCTCTGCTCTTCTTCGAAACAGTGCCGTGGGATCGTTTACATCCAACAGAGAAGGTAGACAGTGCCTCGGTTTAACGTCTCATCCAAAAGACAGCAACTCCAACAGTGCAGTACTGAGGGGGTGTCAGCCTGGATTATGTGCTCAAGTCTCTGGAGTGGGACTTCAATTAATTTTCTGCAAAAAAATGGCACTGATTTTCTGCCATTCACAGAGCCAGGAACTAGACAAGAGCTGAAGTTAATAAGTAAGCCATGTGGGTGTCAATCTCTGTTATATAACCCGACACGTCTACTTCACATTAGTCTAATCAGTTCTCCCACAGTTACTATAACTGTAATGAAAGGACTGTCACCTTTTATCCCAGTATTGAAATAACCGCCCTCTGCACTGCCCCCAATAACTACCATGAGTACAAACATACAACTCGACCTAACTGTTACCAAAAAGAGCAGAGCAGGAAAATAAATTTATGTAAATGTTTCTCTTCCCTTCTTAGGCAGTCCCTCGGAACCGAGGATGACTTGCTTCCACACTAAAAATGAGTTCTCAGGTGACTGATGAGTCCAATGCGGGACCTACAGTCTCTGTCACAGGTGGGACAGATGGTGGTTGAAGGGGCGGGTGGGTGGGGTGCTTGGGTTGACGTGCGCTCCTTCCACTGTTTGCGCTTGGCTTCCGCTTGCTCCCGACGAAGAGACTCAAGGTGTTCGGCGCCTTCCCGGATGCTTCTCCTCCACTTTGTGCGGTCTTGGGCCAGGGATTCCCAGGTGTCGGTGGGGATGTTGCACTTTTTCAAGGAGGCTTTGAAGGTGTCCTTGAAATGTTACCTCTGCCCACCTGGAGCTCCGAGTAGAGCGCTTGTTTTGGGAGTCTCGTATCGGGCATGCAGACGATGTGGCCTGTAAGATCCTCAAAATTACCAGATCCCCCAAAACAAAAGGAGAACCCTATTAAAGTGACTTTTGGACCCTTGCATAAACTTCAGGAGGATAAAAGGGCATGTTGGGCCTAACAAGGAGATTCAAGATCAGAAAACAGACTTGGCATTTTAAAAGGACATGTTCAGGCATGTTTAGGGAAAAGGCTGCAACGAAGAATGGGATCTACCTCTGCAGTAGACAGTTTGAGTATTCGAGATAATCAAACTGTCTGGGGGAACTGTAAACGTCACTCAGCCCCTATCAAGAAAGTTACATGCTAACAATAGACCCACGGAAGAACAGCCTCACAAGACCCATCCAAAAACATGCATAAAACAAATCGTTTAGCCAACTTATAAAGAATCTCAGGCCCCACAGGAAGCTCAAAGCTTGAGGACAATTCAATACATTTAGATAAGAGCTCAACAGCTCAGGAAAACCATCCCGAAACTACTTCTCACATTTTTAAACTACTTCAACAACTCAGGAAGCCATCCCGAAACCGCTTAAACAATTTAAGATTAGGAGGCCCCAATTAATATAATTAAAAGCCTGTTTTCTAAAGACAGAGAAGTCAAGAAGTTCGAAAGACTGGTTCAGCAGTTCAGTTCAGCAGTTACACAGTTACAGCAAGTTCTCTACAACCTCTACAGTTCTCAGCAGTTCTCAGGAGTTCATCGAGTTCGAAGAAGTTCACAGTTCTGGAAGCAGGTCAACACACAAGAAAAAACCAGAGCAATAGTTTCAGTGACCATCAGACACCTCGCGGCAACAAGGGCCTTATGAAACAACCGCGTCTGGGGTACGGCAGGCCCCAACCGACACATCTAGCGAACCCCGAAATCACGAACCAGCTCAACTGTCAAGAAGTCGTTTTGGTGAGCATTATCCCTGGTCCTTCAAAGCCTAACTTAGCTAGTAAGGTGGGATTGGGAGAGGTGAGATATTTGTCTACTATAATATTCCCTCATGTATGTTGAAGTGTTTCCCCATTTTATTAGAGTGTTAAGATTATTGTGTTGTATTTTCTTTCTCAAATAAAGATCAAAGTTCTTGCACCAAAAATCAGTTGTCTGCTGTACTTTTATCACAACCCCCAAATAAGTCCAAGGTCTAGAACCAAGGGAGTGGGAGCGATTTGAACTGCTCATAAGTCAGAGGTGAAGCTGACCCCAAACACCACCCCCTACAGGTCCATCCATCAGAGCTGATTGAGTGTGGTCAAAGCTTCGATGCTGGGGATGTTGGCGTGAGCGAGAACACTAATGTTGGTGCACCTATCCTGCCAATGGATTTGCAGGATCTTGCGGAGACAGCATTGGTGGTACCTCTCCAGTGTTTTGAGGTGCCTGCTGTACATGGTCCATGTCTCTGAAGCATACAGGAGGGCAGGTATCACTACTGCTTTGTAGCCCGTGAGCTTGGTGCTGGGTTTGAGGTCCTGGTCTTCAAACATTCTCTTCCTCGGGCGACCGAAGGCTGCACTGGCACACTGGAGGCAGTGTTGGACATTGTCATCGACGTCTGCCCTTGTTGACAGTAGGCTCCCGAGGTATGGAAAGTGGTCCACGTTGTCCAAGGCCTCATCGTGGATTTTGATAATTGGGGAGCAGTACTGTGTGGCGGGGGCAGGTTGGTAGAGGACCTTTGTCTTACGGATGTTTAGTGTAAGGCCCATGCTCTCGTATGCTTCAGTGAAGGTGTTGGCGATGGTTTGGAATTCGGCCTCAGAGTGTGCGCAGACGCAAGCGTTTTTTGCATACTGTAATTCGATGACAGAGGATGGGACGACCTTGGATCTGGACTGGAGGCGACGGAGGTTGAACAGCTTCCCGTTTGTTCTGTAGATTAGCTCCACTCCAGTGGGGAGCTTACTGAGGATGAGATGGAGCATTGCAGCCAGGAAGATCGAGAAGAGCGTTGGTGCAGGGAAAGTCATCGCAAGATAAGGCAGGATCTGGCCAATGTGGACTGGGATCAGCTACTTGAAGGAAAATCCACATCGGAGCAATGGGAGTCTTTCAGAAAGGAAATTGAGAGAGTACAATGGCAACATGTTCCCGTAAAGGTCAAGTGTGGGAACAACAAGCCCAGGGAACCTTGGATGTCAAGGGATATACGAAAATGGATTAGGAAAAAAAGGGGGGCTTTTGGCAGATACAAAGGACTAAAGACAGAGGAAGCCCTAGAGGAGTATAAAAAGTGCAGGGGGATACTTAAAAAAGAAATTAGGAGAACGAGGAGGGGCCATGAAATAACACTGGCGAGCAAAATAAAGGAAAATCCAAAGGTGTTTTATAAGTATATTAAGGGCAAGAGGATAACTAGGGAAAGAGTAGGGCCCATTAGGGACCAAAGTGGCAAATGGTGTGTAGAGCCAGAGGATGTAGGTGGGGTTTTAAATGAATTTTTGCATCTGTGTTCACTATGGAGAAGGACGATGTGGACATAGAAATCGGGCAGGGGGACTGTGATATACTTGAACATATTAGCATCGAGAGGGAGGAGGTACTAGCGGTTTTAGCAGGCTTAAAAGTGGATAAATCCCCAAGCCCGGACGAGATGTATCCCAGGCTACTATGTGAGGCAAAGGAGGGGATTGCAGGGGCTCTGACACAAATTTTCAGAACCTCTCTGGCCACAGGGGATGTGCCAGAGGACTGGAGAACAGCTAACGTAGTACCATTATTCAAGAAGGGTAGTAGGGATAAACCAGGGAATTACAGGCCAATGAGCCTAACATCAGTGGTAGGGAAATTATTGGAAAAAATTCTGAGGGACAGAATTGGTCTCCACTTGGAGAGGCAGGGATTAATTAGGGATAGCCAGCATGGCTTTGTCAAGGGAAGATCATGTCTGACCAATTTGATTGAATTTTTCGAGGGGGTGACTAGGTGTGTGGATGAGGGTAGTGCAGTGGATGTGGTTTACATGGATTTCAGTAAGGCTTTTGATAAAGTCCCACATAGGAGACTGGTCAGGAAGGTAAGAGCCCATGGGATCCAGGGTGCCTTGGCACAGTGGATCCAAAACTGGCTTAGTGGCAGAAGGCAGAGGGTGATGGTGGAAGGTTGTTTTTGTGACTGGAAGCCTGTGTCCAGTGGGGTACCGCAGGGATCGGTGCTGGGTCCCTTGCTGTTTGTGGTCCACATGAATGATTTGGATGTGAATGTAAAAGGTATGATCAGTAAGTTCGCAGATGACACGAAAATTGGTGGGGTGGTAAATAGCGAGGCGGGAAGCCTCAGGCTACAGAACGATATAGATGGGTTGGTCAGATGGACAGAATAGTGGCAAATGGAATTTAACCCTGAAAAGTGTGAGGTGATGCATTTTGGACGGACTAACAAGGCAAGGGAATACACAATGAATGGTAAGACCCTAGGAAAGACAGAGGATCAGAGGGACCTTGGTGTGCATGTACATAGATCCCTGAAGGCAGCACAACAGGTGGATAAGGTGGTTAAAAAGGCATATGGGATACTTGCCTTCATTAGCCGAGGCATAGAATATAAGAGCAGGGAGGTTATGATGGAGCTGTACAAAACGCTGGTAAGGCCACAGCTGGAGTACTGTGTGTAGTTCTGGTCGCCACACTATAGGAAGGATGTGATTGCTTTGGAGAGGGTACAGAGGAGATTTACCAGGATGTTACCTGGGCTGGAGCGCTTCAGCTATGAAGAAAGACTGGACAGGCTGGGGTTGTTTTCCTTGGAGCAGAGAAGGCTGAGGGGGGACCTGATTGAGGTATACAAAATTATGAGGGGCATAGATAGGGTGGATAGAAAGGAACTTTTCCCCTTAGTGGAGTGGTCAATAACAAGGGGGCATAGATTCAAGGTAAGGGGCAGGAGGTTTAGAGGGGATTTGAGGAAAAACTTTTTCACCCAGAGGGTGGTTAGAATCTGGAACTCACTGCCTGAAAGGGTGGTAGAGGCAGGAACCCTCACAACATTCAAGAAGCATTTGGATGAGCACTTGAAATGCCATAGCATACAAGGCTATGGACCAAATGCTGGAAAATGGGGCAGGGCTTGATGGCCGGCGCGGACGCGATGGGCTGAAGGCCTCTTTCTGTGCTGTATAACTCTATGACTCTATGGCCTAGAAATTCAGTATAGCCACGTTTGGGGCGCTACAGCCGGGCGGCCGCTAAAGTTTGCGCCCGGCGCAACTTCGCGCCACCTTCGCCGATATCCAGTGGCATCGCCCCAAGAGGTTGCTGCTGCGCTAAAACAGGCGATGCACGACTATCATTAGGCGCTAAGCCGGCAGCCCGGGGCGATACCCCCGAGGGCGGGCGCAGCGCAGGTGCGGCGAGTTGCTGATTGACGGCAGACACTCTGGCGCCGGTGAGCTCTTAAAGGGGGAGGGTGGATTTGTTTGCCTGCCACGCCCTGCACACTGCAGCCCTGAAGCAAGGCCTGACCACTGCTGCTTGATCTGTACAACGTCCAGGACTATGGAGAAGGCCAACGTTTGCACCCATTGCAGCCCCCATTATATGTTTCCAATCAATGCTATGGCTCTGAAGTTAAAGACAAGTGCAAAGCTGTGGCCTGAAGCCACAAGTACCTGTGTGAGTGTTGAGCCAAACCAGAAAGCTCTCTACCTTTGTCTCTCTGCAAAGATCCGTCTCTCACAAAGAAGGAGTGTTGCAAAATGGCTGCCATTTCTACTGCAGGAGGAGTGCCCTTTAATTTGCGCCCCCCTCGCCCTGCAGCGACTGGGAACCATTCCCCTCTACCAGTCGCTATGGGCGCCAGGCGCACAATAGGCCGGCGCCACTGAATTTCTGGTTTGGGGCGCACAAAGGGCGTTGCACGATGAAATGACGTCAGGATCTGCGCGCGCAGCTGAGCGCACGCAAAGGCTTTGCGCCACCGCTAAATCTTTACTGAAGTTGGGGAGAGGCGCAGATCGTGATGCGCCCGGCCGCTAGCCGCCTAGCGCCCCACATCTCCTCCTCCTAAGGCGCTAGCGGCTGGCGCAAACAACTGAATTTCTAGGCCTATGACTCTAATCCTCCTGAATCACCTTCTCCCAGTGACTGAAGAGCTCCTCCCAGAGTCGCAATGCGGATTCAGCCCACTAACGGGCACAATGGACATGATCTTCACCGCACGTCAACTACAAGAGAAATGCAGGGAACGGCACGAACCGCTGTACATGGCCTTCTTTGACCTCACAAAGGCCTTCGACACCATCAACCGTGAGGATTATGGAGTGTCCTCCTCAAATTCGGCTGCCCTCAAAAGTTTGTCACCATCCTCCACCTGCTTCATGATGACATGCAAGCCATGATCCTGACCAATAGCTCTACCACAGACCCAATTGACGTATGGACCGGGGTCAAGCAAGGCTGTGTCATCGCACCAACGCTCTTCTTGTAAATGTTTACAATTCTTACAAATACCCCAAAGATACACACGCCCTGTACGAGACACTGCAAGAGATCTAATATAATGGGAAAATTAGCTATTGCCTGGAGTTGCACTGGGCTGTGCATTTTGCCACACATTAAGCAATAAAATTATTTCATGCTGTCAACGATCCTGATTCTGCTGAAAGTGCACAAAGATAAGTGACATACTTTGTAATAGTTTCCACTTGCCAGACCATATGAAGGTTCTTGCATGAATGTCTGCACTTTAATTTAAAGAAAGTAAATATAGATGTACATTGTAACCACAATTCAACTGGGTGGCTCCCATGAGGTCACTAAATGTATGTAAATATACTAGGCCATATGAAGGATTCTGGATGAAGAACTGTATTTAATTTCTTTCATTAAGGCTCCAATTTATTATAATATATAGACCTACAATGGGGTAAATTACAGAAGAGAATGAGGTCTAACAGAATACATGAAAATAATAGTGCATTCTAAAGATGAAACAAACTTCATACTGAGCTATGTCGTTCGATCCTTTGGAGTGTCAGCCAGTGGCTCAATGGGTAACACCCTCATCAGAAGGTTGTGGGTTGATAGTCCCACTCCAGAGACTTGTGCACCCAAGTCTAGGCTGATACTCCAGTGCAGTACTGAGGGAGTGCTGCACTGTCGGAGGTGCCGTCTTTCAGATGAGATGGTAAACCGAGGCCCTGCTGCTCTCTCAGGTGGACGTAAAAGATCCCATGGCACTATTTTGAAGAAGAGCAGGGGAGTTATCCCCGGTGTCCTGGCCAATATTTATCCCTCAACCAACATCATTATCTGGTCATTAGAACATTGCAGTTTGTGGGAGCTTGCTGTGTGCAAATTGGCTGCTGCGTTTCCTACACTACAACAGTGACTACACTTCAAAAAGTACTTCATTGGCTGTAAAGCACTTTGGGATGTCCAGTGGTTGTGAAAGGCACTGTATAAATGCAAGTCTTTCTTCTTTTCTTTCTCTGAAAAATTGACATGCAGTGTGACCAAAAAAAACAAAAATTCAAGGGGAACGGGGTGATAGAGTGGATTTCACATCTCTGAGACCGGAGTTCAAATCCCGCCAACACTGATGGTCCATCTTGCCTGTTGGCTTCAAAGGTGCAATGTGAAATGAGATGGGCAGTCTCAACCCAGCAGGCATGAGCCTGCAGCAGAAAACTGCCCCTAATTCAGCATTAGTTGGCAATCCCGCTCAGAGGCCACAGGATGTCCTGGCAGTTCTTGATGCCGAAACTGAGTGCCTAACATGGCAAGTGTTCCATTGCCTAACACTAACATCTCTGCCTTTGATCAGTACAAAGGATATTCTTTTATTTGAGCTTCCTAACATTTTTAACCTAAACCAGCACCTTATACGGCCTCACTAATTCATGAATCCATCGTTCTGGAAATCTTTTTGCATGCTGACATAGATGGATGAATGAAATGTGTGGAGCAAATGTTAGGTGCTCCACACACAGAAGGAAGGACGGTTGGCATATCTCCCCTGGCATCTGGCTATAGAGATCAGTTAGCGTAGGCCTGGGAGCAATTTACGGTCCACTTTGACAGCTAGGTAAAGAGCGTGGTCCTAGAGACTCAAGCAGGGGAAATGGTGAGCGATCAAATAAAGTACCAAAAAACATAGTAAAAGTTGCCACGGTGAAGTTTACATATCACTGCAATGCTTGTTTTAACCTCTGGAAGAATCTTTTATGAAGGATTGCTTTCTTGAATAAAAATACCCATATATTGAGAAGGAGGAGGCCATTCAGCCCCTCGAGCCTGTTCCGCCATTCAATTAGATCATGGCTGATCTGTGACTCAGCTCCATTTAATAGCCGAACATGTTTCTGTGTGGAACATTGATTGCCACATGGTTACATACGAACATAAGAAATAGGAGCAGGAGTAGGCCATATGGCCCCTCGAGCCTGCTCCATCATTCAATAAGATCATGGCTGAACTTCTACATCAACTCCACTTTCCCACCCTATCCCCATATTCCTTGATTCCCTTAGTGCCCAAGGATCTATCTATTTCAGTCTTGAATGTACTCAACGACTCAGCATCCACAGCCCTTTAGGGTAGAGAATTCCAAAGATTCACATCCCTCTGAGTGAAGAAATTTCTCCTCAGCTAGTAAAAATCTGTCGATTTCAGCCTTGAAATTTTCCATTGACCCAACATCCACAACCTTTTGAGGTGAGAG
This sequence comes from Somniosus microcephalus, assembly GCF_052327205.1. Classification (NCBI taxonomy): domain Eukaryota; kingdom Metazoa; phylum Chordata; class Chondrichthyes; order Squaliformes; family Somniosidae; genus Somniosus; species Somniosus microcephalus. The sequence goes on along the minus strand of NC_141004.1, from coordinate 23,940,635 downwards.
TTCCAGATTTCCACTGCCCTTTGTGTAAAAAAAAAAGTGCCCTAGGTATGAATAACTATTATGCAAAGCAGTTTCCAGTGCCTGCATTTGCTAGAATAAATTAGTAATTAGTAAGGCAAGTACACAGGAGATGGCTGGGTTCTAATGTGCACAATATTTATCTAAGTGAAAATAACTGAGTAATTTGACCCTTGTATAAAAATATAGGCTAATGAATTGCTTCAATATTGTATAAATCAAGACCCTTGTCAAAGCCTTAGTTTTGCTGGAGTTCTTGAGGTAATTATTCTAGAAACAAAAGCATTTTTGTGGGTAAATTTGATGAAGAAAGGTGAAGGTGTTACTGGGCAGCTGAGGTTGTTAGAAAGAATTTGCATTTATATAGTGCCTTTCATGACCTGTTGTAATGTAGGATTTATTAGATTGTGTATATGTTTGTATTGTGTTGGCTGGGTAGAGGCCAGTTTGAGTGCGCACTTTACAGATGTACAATGGGTCTCACGATGTGGAAAAATGATATCCGGTCTTTTCTGCTCCTTTGTAAAGCCACCAATTGTCCAAAATATGCATGTGGAGGTGAAACTGTATATTTTCTCTAGCTGTGATTCTGCAGTTGTTCCTGTAGTGCTATGTTGTCTTGTGACAGAGGCTTGTCGGGTCCGTTCAATATTTTGGTTGTATGGCATGCTGCTTGGGTAGGCTTATGAGGAAACGTTCCAGGGAGGAAAAGCTGCACTTATATTGGTTACACAAAGCTCGTAAAGACTCTTGCAGCACTGAATTCCATATGTTCTCTGCAGAGTGCCATCATATCTCTTAACCAACAAGTATTATGTGCTGATACCAAAGGCCACAGACGTGATATAATTACCTTTTTAAATATGGTTCTGCAGGAATGCATTCCATGGCTGCTGTAATATATGATTACTCCTCCCCTTCCAGGGGTATAGGTTTGTTTCTCTATGGTGAACAGCAAACTAACAAAGCTGAATCAAAATTGCAGTTTGGTAGAAAATTGCAGTTTGCAGATTAAGTTGGGTGTTTAATAGCCGAACATATGGAAACATAGAAACATAGAAGATAGGAGCAGGAGTAGGCCATTCGGCCCCTCGAGCCTGCTCCGCCATTTAATAAGACCATGGCTGATCATCCAAATTCAGTACCCTGTCCCTGCTTTCTCCCCATATCCCTTGATCCCTTTAGCCTTAAGAAATATATCCAACTCCTTCTTGAATATATTTAATGAATTGGCCTCTACTGCCTTCTGTGGCAGAGAATTCCATAGGTTCACCACTCTCTGGGTGAAGAAATTCCTCCTCATTTCTGTCCTAAATGGCTTACCCCTTATCCTTAGACTGTGACCCCTGGTTCTGGACTCCCCGACCATCGGGAACATCCTTCCTGCATCTAGTCTGTCCAGTCCTGTCAGAATTTTATAAGTTTCAATGAGATCCCCTCTCATTCTTCTAAACTCCAGTGAGTATAAGCCCAATCGACCCAATCTCTCCTCATACGTCATTCCTGCCATCCCAGGTATCAGCCTGGTGAATCTTCACTGAACTCCCTCCATGACAAGAACATCCTTCCTCAGATAAGGTGACCAAAACTGCACACAATACTCAAGATGTGGTCTCACCAAGGCCCTGTACAACTGCAGAAAGACATCCTTGTTCCTGTACTCAAACCCTCTCGCTACGAAGGCAAACATACCATTTGCCTTCTTAACTACCTGCTGCACCTGCATGCTTACCTTCAGCGACTGGTGCACAAGGACACCCAGGTCTCGTTGCACTTCCCCTTCTCCCAATCTATTGCCATTCAGATAATAATCTGCCTTCCTATTTTTGCCACCAAAGTGGATAACCTCACATTTATCCATGTTATATTGCATCTGCCATGCTTCTGCCCAATCACCCAACCTGTCCAAATCATACTGGAGTTTCTCGGCATCCTCCTCACAGTACACACGCCCACCCAGCTTTGTGTCATCTGCAAACTTGGAGATATTACATCTAGTTCCCTTGTCTAGATCATTAATATATATTGTGAATAGCTGGGGTCCAAGGACCGATCCCTGCGGTACCCCACTAGTCACTGCCTGCCACTTGGAAAAAGACCCGTTTATTCCAACTCTTTGCTTTCTGTCTGCCAACCAGTTCTCTATCCAAGTCAATACCTTGCCCCCAATCCCATGTGCCTTAACTTTACACGCTAATCTCTTATGCGGGACTTTATCGAAAGCCTTTTGAAAGTCCAAATACACCACATCCACTGGTTCTCCCTTATCTATTTTACCAGTTAAATGCTCAAAAAATTCCAGTAGATTAGTCAAGCACGATTTACCTTTTGTAAATCCATGTTGACTTTGTCCGATCCTGTCACTGTTATCCAAGCGCTCTGCTATTACATCTTTTAGAATGGACTCTAGCATTTTCCCCACTACCGATATCAGGCTTACCGGTCTGTAATTCCCCATTTTCTCTCTACCATCTTTTTTGAATAGTGGGGTAACATTAGCTACCCTCCAGTCCATGGGTACTGTTCCAGGTTCCATCGAATGTTGGAAGATGATCAGCAATGCATCTACTATTTCTAGGGCCACTTCCTTAAGTACCCTAGGATGTAGATTATCAGGCCCTGGGGATTTGTCGGCCTTCAATCCCGTCAATTTCCCTAACACCATTTCCCTACAAATACTGATTTCTTTCAGTTCCTTCCACAGAACATGTTTCTGTGTAGAACATTGATTGCCACATGGTTACATACGAACATAAGTATTAGGAGCAGGAGTAGGTCATAAGGCCCCTCGAGCCTGCTCCATCATTTAATAAGATCATGGCTAAACTTCTACATCATTTCCACTTTCCTGCCTTATCCCCATATCCCTTGATTCCCTTAGTGCCCAAGTATCTATCTATCTCAGTCTTCAATATACTCAACGACTCAGCATCCACAGCCCTCTAGGGAAGAGAATGCCAATGATTCACAACCCTCTGAGTGAAGAAATTTCTCCTCATCTCAGTCTTAAAACTCCTTATCCTGAGACTTTGACCCCCTAGTTCTAAACACTCCAGCCAGGGGAAACAATTTCTCAGCATCTACCCTGTCAAGCTCTCTAAGAATTGTATATGTTTCAATGAGATCACCTCTCATTCTTCTAAACTCCAGAGAATGCAGACCCATTCTACTCAATCTTTCCTCATAGGACAGCCCTCTCATCCCACGATCAGTCTGGTGAACCTTTGTTGCGCCCCCTCTGTGGCAAGTATATCCTTCCTTGGGTAAGGAGACCAAAACTGTGCCCAGTACTCTAGGTGTGGTCTCACCAGGGCCCTATACAATTGCAGGCTGGTTGTATAATCTGGCCAATTGTGTCTGTGCTTAAAATAATGAGTAAACAAAATTAAAATCTTAAAAGGGTCAGTATTACAATTTGCATTTCCCCAACACTTTCACCTTGTGGTCACGGCAGAAAGACAGTTTTCATAAACAGACCTGTGAAACTTTATGTGCGGCATGAGAGAGATCACGTTCCACTGAACATTCACTGCATGAATATGCTACATCACCAGAGATCATGTGGAATGCCCAGCACTTTCTCCTGTCTCCTCCAGAAAGTGGTAAATGCCACACCGTCAGACCAATGTGTTCAGGCTAAACAAATAGACTGATTTACAAGTAAATTAGTACACAAAAGCAGTAAGACACGATAAAAACTAAAAGTACTGTTGTGTATGTAACCTGTACCACCTTAAGAGACTACCTTAAGAGATGGACTACTTTCTCTTGGCTACTGTATATTGTAGTACCGGTGGTGACCACACCGGTATATAAACTCTGTGTAGTAATTTGCTAAGCAGTTCAGCCCTGACCTTCGATTAGTAAAGACCTGTTTTAGTTATTCTTGTTGTCTGTGTCCAGTGATTTATATTAAGCATATCTGGAACACTCAGACTCAACAGTGGCGACGAGTCTGATCTTACCCTGCGGCAGTTTGCATCCAAGGCAGCTTCGTCCCCAGAACGGGCGTCGAGAAGAGGCATCCGCCCTCATCATCCTGCTGAGCACCGCATTCGCACGGGAGGCATCGAGAACCCGGGGAAATTACTGACCACAAAGTCCTCCATCAGCGACAGGCAGTGATCATCCTTCTACCACGGTGGTGGGTAAGCCGATCTAGCGACACGGGCAGAAAGTCGGCTGCGTTGTCAGTGGAGAAGGGGAGGGAAACCGGAGGAAAAAGGGCGGAGAACTCGACCGCGGCCGGTGAAAAGGACCGGGCTGCAATCGGGGCCGAGAGGCGCAGCGACAAGGGCCGCGTTAAGGCCACGAGAACCGTGGAGAACTTGACCGCAGCCGGTGTAAAGGGCCGGGCTGCAATCGGGGCTGAGAAGCGCAGCAACGAGGGAAGCGTTGAGGCCACGAGAACCGCGGGGGAGCAAAAGCAGCGTCGGGGGAAAGTAAGAACCGCTGGGAGGCGAGAACGGCAACAGCGCGGTCAGAGCCATTGTAGCCAGCGGGGGAAGAAGACAAGCGCGGGAAAAGCCGCCAAGCACGGGAAGCCGCCATTGTAGTCGGCGGGGGGAAGAAGACAAGCGCGGGAAGCCGCCATCCTGGGAAAATAAAAAAATTTAAAAAAATAAAAAAATTCAAGGATGCCTAAACACGGTAACATCACTGCTTTTGATAGTGATGTTGAAGATTGGACCACGTATGTAGAACGCATTGGAGTTTATTGTACAGCAAATGAAGTACCAGATGATAAGAAAGCAATAACATTATTAAACTCAATGGGGGCGAAGACGTACGGGTTATTGAAGCATCTGATAACACCAGATAAACCGGCGGATCAGACTTTCGTGAAAATTGTTACGATCCTGCAAGAACATTTAAACCCCACGCCGCTGATGATAGCGGAACGATTTAAATTTTACAGCAGAACGCAGCTGAAAGAGGAAAGCAACGCTGAATTCTTAATTGAACTGCGTAAGCTATCAAAGTATTGTCAGTTTGGTACAGGACTAGCAGATGCTCTGAGAGATAAATTCGTGTGTGGATTATTAAAAGAAGGAACACAAAAGCGTCTGCTAGAAGAAAAGGACCTTACGCTTGAGAAAGCTGTCACCATTGCAGCATCGCACGAGGCCGCAGCAAGAGGCACCATGGAAATGCAACTAAGGTCATTGGAACTCAGCACCAATCAAATGGCATTGGGTGCAGTAAAGTGTTATCGTTGCGGAAGGACAACGCACGATCAGAACCAGTGCTGGTTCAAAAATCAGGAATGCAGAAAATGTGGCAAGCTCGGTCACATAGCTAAAGTATGCCGGTCAGGTAAGAAGACCAGCAGCAAAAAGTCACCGCAGGAAAAGTGCAAAAAGGTACACAAGGTGACAGAGAACAGTTTGGATGAACAGAAGACGGATTCAGACTCCAGCAGTAAGGAACTGGGTTGTCTAAGAATACATAATGTGGGTAACACAGCAGACCACCAAACTATCTGGGTCACACTTCAGATAGCAGGAGTCCAAGTGAAGATGGAATTGGACACTGGATCAGCATTGACGGTCATGAATAAGCAAGATTACAAAAGGTTATTTCCACACATTCCCTTAAGGGATACGGAGATTGTTTTGAAAACATACACGGGGCAAAGAGTGTACCCCATTGGAAAGATAAAGGTAAAGGTGGTCCACAAGGATAAAGAAAGCCGAGGAATGGACTTGTATGTGTTACCTGAGGGAGGTCCACCATTACTGGGACGGGAATGGATCAGGAGAATAAGTATGGACTGGCATTCCTTAAAAGCACTAACTGTAGATTCCGGCAAAAAGGAAGATGTCAAACCTAAACGACTGTCCAGAATATTGGACGATGCTAAAGAGGTGTTCCAGCAGGGACTGGGAACACTGAAAGGAATTACGGCAAACATCAAAGTTGAAGAACATGCAAACCCGAAATTTTTCAAAGCCAGACCGGTACCTTATGCGATACGACCTGCTGTGGAAGCTTAGCTGGAAGGACTAGAACGTTCCGGAGTACTGTCAAAGGTGGACTGGAGTGAATGGGCCACGCCCATTGTTCCCGTCATGAAGCGTTCATCGAGTAACAAACCGGGGGAACCGGGGAAGGTTCGCATCTGTGGCGATTTCAAGATCACTATTAATCCGGTGCTTCACACGGTGCAATATCCGCTTCCACGGATTGAGGATATCTTCGCTTCGTTGGCTGGCGGGAAACACTTCACCAAGATAGACCTGGCGCAGGCGTATTTACAGATGGAAGTTGATGAAGCGTCACGCCAGTATCTCACGATCAACACGCATAAGGGCTTATATCGGTATAATAGACTGGTTTTTGGAGTGGCATCGGCTCCAGCGATTTGGCAAAGGGCCATGGAGCAGGTATTACAGGGAATTCCAGGCACACAATGTTACCTGGATGACATTCTGATTACAGGAAATGATGATGAGGAACACCTTGCAAATTTGGAACAGGTGCTCAACAGATGGAAAGAATATGGACTTCGAGTTAATCACCAGAAATGTGAGTTCTTTCAGAAGCAAATATCGTACTGTGGTCACGTCATTGACCAGGAGGGGCTTCACAAGTCACCTGACAAGATCGAAGCTGTTGTGAAGGCTCCCGCTCCGGAGAATGTATCCCAGTTGAGGTCGTTCCTAGGGTTGATTAACTATTACCATAAGTTTCTGCCAAATTTATCCACGGTGCTACACCCGCTGAACGCTCTTTTGCAGAAGGGAGTGCCATGGAAGTGGAGCGAGGACTGTAAGCGGGCCTTTCACAAAGGCAAGGCATTGATCACCTCTAAGGAAGTGTTGGCTCACTTTAACCCAACGCTGCCTATTCGGTTAGCTTGTGATGCTTCTCCATATGGTATTGGGGCAGTGCTCTCACATAAGTTGCCAAATGGCTTGGAAAGACCAGTCGCATTCGCATCCAGATCATTGACCTCCGCTGAGCGCAACTATGCTCAGATAGATAGGGAGGCTCTCAACCTTGTGTGGGGAGTAGGAAAATTTAATCATTACCTGCAAGGGCAAAAGTTTACGCTGCTGACAGACCACCAGCCATTGGTTTCCATTTTTAACCCTAAGAAGGGTGTTTCGGTGATGACAGCGCAGAGGCTCCAGAGATGGTCCCTTTTCCTAGGGGCACATCAATATCAGATCGAATTCAAAGGTACAAAGCAACATGGTAATGCTGATGGGCTGTCGCGCCTGCCACTACCTACAGCGGAAGAGGCACCGACAGTTGACCCTGTTGAGTTATTTCACTCAACCATCATCGAATGTTTACCAGTCACCAATGCAAGTACTGAGAGAGAAACCAGGAATGACCCGACACTGTCTCGGGTCTACGAATTGACAGTGAAAGGATGGCCAGCTCATGGTGAACCACTGTTACCGGCATTCTCAGCCAGACGAGAACAGCTGTCCGTCTGTCAAGGAACATTGATGTATGGAACACGGGTGATTATTCCTCCTAAATTAAGGGAGAGAGTTCTAAAGGAACTGCATGAAGGTCATCTGGGGGGAGTCAAGATGAAAAGCCTTGCTAGGGCTTATGTGTGGTGGCCAGGCATCGACCAACAAATAGAGGATCTGACTAAAAGCTGCTCAGGGTGCCAAAAAGTTGAAAATGCACCTCCAATTGCACCGCTGCATCCATGGGAATGGCCTTCAACCCCATGGCAACGTGTACATATTGACTTCGCAGGTCCATTCGTGGACTCCATGTTTTTAATTGCGGTAGACGCACATTCTAAATGGCCAGAAGTGATTAAGATGGCGACCACTACCTCGGAAAAGACGATCGCAGTGCTAAGAACGATATTCGCAAGAAATGGATTGCCAGAACAAATATGTTCAGACAACGGACCGCAGTTCATGTCAGATGAATTCCAGAAATTCATGAAGAAGAATGGGGTGAAACATCATACCTCTGCCCCATATCATCCGGCTACAAATGGGTTGGCCGAGAGATTTGTACAAACGTTCAAAAAGGCGATAAAGGCCATGAGCGAAGATCAGATTCCACTACAACACAAGGTGGACAATTTCCTAATGGCATATCGAAACGCCACTCATGCAGTGACAAATCAAAGCCCTGCCATGATGTTCTATAACAGGAGGTTGCGGTCCAGGTTGGACTTGTTAAAACCAAATGTGCGGAGGGAAGTAGAAAACAAACAGTTCCAGCATATAAATAACAAGACCACTCGGAGTTTCGAAATAGGACAACCAGTGTTAGCCCGGGACTATAAGAATGAGAAATGGCAATCTGGAAAAATTCGTGCCAGACAAGGACCCCTGATGTACACGGTAGATATTGGTGAAAACGTAATACGACGTCATGCTGACCAACTTGTAGAATCGAGAACAAGGGTCGAACCCATGACTACGACAGAGACACCAGTGGAAGAAGTTAGTGAGCTTGAAGCATCTACCTCAGACGCCAATGTATCTGATGATGTCCAATCCATAAGAGATCAACTAGATGAGTCACCCCAGCAACGAGAACCGGAGACCCCTGAAAGGCGTTATCCATCTCGGATCAGGAGGCCTCCTCAGAGACTGAATCTTTGAACAGATTTGCATGAAGTTGTATACATGTTATCCGCCTCCTCAGAGACTGAATCTTTGAACAGATTTGCATGAAGTTGTATATATGTTATCCATGTTATGTTTAAATTGGGATGTATACTGTTAAGCTAAAAAGGGAGGAATTGTTGTGTATGTAACCTGTACCACCTTAAGAGATTACCTTAAGAGATGGACTACTTTCTCTTGGCTACTGTATATTGCAGTACCGGTGGTGACCACACCGGTATATAAACTCTGTGTAGTAATTTGCTAAGCAGTTCAGCCCTGACCTTCGATTAGTAAAGACCTGTTTTAGTTATTCTTGTTGTCTGTGTCCAGTGATTTATATTAAGCATATCTGGAACACTCAGACTCAACAAGTACAATACTTAAGACAGTACAGATCAAATCAGTTTACAGGGAGTTAAAATAACCTCTTTAGAACAGATTTCTTACACACTTCCGTGATCTGCAAGACTTTGGAGGCAACAATCTTTCATAGATTTCCCAATGTGATGTGTCAATGTGTCAGCTGTGGCTCAGTGGGTAGCACACTCACCTCTGAGTCAGAAGGTTGTGGGTTATAAGTCCCACTCCAGGGACTTGAGCACAAAAATCTAGGCTGACACACTAGTGCAGTGCTGAGGGAGTGATGCACTGTCGGAGGTGCTGCCTTTCGGATGAGACTTCACACCGAGGCCCGTGTCTGCTCTCTCAGGTGGACGTAAAAGATCCCATGGCACTATTTCGAAGAAGGGCAGGGGAGTTATCCCCGGTGTCCCGGCCAATATTTATCCCTCAACCAACATAACAAAAACAGATTATCTGGTCATTATCACATTGCTGTTTGTGGGACCTTGCTGCGCGCAAATTGGCTGCTGCATTTCCCACATTATAACAGTGATTCCACTTCAAAAATATTTCATTGGCTGTAAAGCGCTTTGAGACGTCCAGTGGTCGTGAAAGGCGCTATATAAATGCAAGTCTTTTTCTTTCTTACATTAGCAATATTGCCCTATGGAGTCCAGAATATCCATCCTGAATTAACTTAAAGGCCTAGAAATTCAGTTGGGCGCGCCAGCCGTTAGCGCCTTAGGAAGAGTAGATCTCGAGCGCTAGGCGCTTAGCGCCCGGGCGCAGCGCGATCTGCGCCTCGCCCCAACTTCAGTAGCCATTTAGCGCCGGCGCAAAGTCTTAGCACGCGCCCTGCTGCGCACGCAGATCATGACGTCATTTCGTCGTGCAACGCCCTTTGTGCGCCCGGAACCGGAACTTCACTCGCGCCGCCCCATTGTGCGCCAGGTGGCCCTAACGACTGTGAAGTGGAACGGTACACAGCCGAGGCGGGCCGCGGGGAGCGCAAATTAAAGGGCACTTACCCTGCACTATAAAGGCCAGCCATTTTGCAGCATTCACTCTTGTGCAACGGTTTTTTGGAGAGAGACCAAGGAGGAGAGCTTACTGCTTTGGCCCAACACTAGGACAGGTATTTTTGGCTCAGGCCAGAGCTTAGCAATTATCTTTGCCTTCATTGAGATCTCAGTGTTTGCCAGCATATAATGGGGGCTTCATTGGGTGCCAACGCTGAGTTTCAGCCTTATGCCGGAAGGGCTTACAGACGCCGTGAGAGAGTGGCAGTCCTGGCTAGACGCAGAGGGGGCAACAGGCGTCGCCAAGTGAGGCCTTACCCACCCAGGGTATACCGCCAGCAGTCCTCCTATCTGACCATGTCTGCCGCGCAGTGTGTTAGGAGGCTGCGATTCAGAAGGGAGGTGGTTGCAGACATCTGCCAGCTGCTGCACAGAGATCTGCGTCCACAGCTGATGCGCAGGACGTCTCTGTCGGTGGCAGTGAAGGTGACGGTGGCTCTCAACTTCTATGCCACCGGCTCCTTCCAATCCGCTGCTGGGGACATCGCTAACATCTCCCAGTTCGCCGTGCATTGCTGCATCCGCCAGGTGACCAATGCCCTTTTCAGAAGGAGACGTCAATTCATCTCCTTCCCCATGACCCTGGACAAGCAGCAGCAGCGTGCAGTGGGATTTGCAAGAATAGCGGGCTTCCCCATGGTGCAGGGCGCCATTGACTGCACGCATGTGGCTTTGCGGGCACCTCTGGAGCATGCCGAGGATTACCGCAACCGGAAGGGCTACCATTCCCTCAATGTACAGCTGGTGTGTGACCACAGGCAGCGCATCCTAGCTGTCAATGCCCGCTTTCCAGGCAGCAGCCACGATGCCTTTATCCTGCGACAGACAACTGTGGCTGACATGTTCCAGGCACAGCCTCACCCAAGAGGATGGCTTATCGGGGACAAAGGCTATCCTTCGTGTACCTGGCTCATGACCCCGCTCCGCGCGCCCACGACCCCTGCTGAAGAGACGTACAACGAGAGCCATCAAGCGACTAGGAACATCATAGAACAAACAATCGGCGTCCTCAAGCAACGGTTCCGCTGTCTGGATCGCTCCGGGGGAGCCCTCCAGTATTCGCAAGAGCGAGTCTCCCAATTCGTCGTCGTTTGCTGCATGCTGCACAACCTGGCTATCCGCAGGACTCAGGCACTGCCACCTCACGTTGGACCACCACCTCAGGAGGAGGAGCAGGAGGAGGAGGAGGACGAGGAGTACCAGCCCAGGAGGGAGGCAGAAGGTCCAAGGGCCGCCCGTTGGCGGCTTATTGACCGTCACTTCTAGGCCCCCTGTCAGGGAATGGCTTGTGCCAATGAAAGAACATGATTGCAGCCACTCCGCAAGCCGTCAGCCGGTTAAGGCAACAAACACTTCAAAGATCAAACATGGGCAATGTGAATAAATAAAATGGTTTATTGTACAAACTCAGGGCCCTTCCCTCATGAAAACCAAAAACAGACGAAACCCCCAAAAAACACTCACACACATGACTCACTCCCACAACCTGGGGAGCATTAGCAAAAGATGTAAACAAAAATGGCCTTCATCCTCGGCCTTCACAAAACACACATTCCAGAAAACACAACATTTGGACACACCCTCTACTTAGTGGCCCGCGAGGGCGATGCCTTCTGCAAACTTTGGCGGCCCCTGCACGCCCTGCTGCTCCTCCTCAAAGTGAGGCCATTGGCTGCTGCAAGGCTGGGGGCAGGCTCCTGAGGGGCACATGCCGTGACGGCAGATGCCCTTGGGGGTCGGCCTAGACGAGGTCTGGCCGTCGAGGGGCCGGCTGGTGAATGCTGCAGCTGTGGCTGGCCAGCATCAGTCGCTGCAGCAGCTCCTGGCAGCTCCACTGGGGGAGTGGCAGTGGCAGCTGGAGGAATGGGGGCAAGCTGGCGGATGGCAGGCGCTCGCTGGTCACCTGAGACACTGGCACTCGGCTGGGCCAGCACTGCAGCATGCGCACCAATCTGCCGAGGGACAGACCGCTGTGCTGCTGCAGCGCGCCGGGTGCCCTGGCGATGCCTGGCTGACACAGCGAGTGTGGCAGCAGTGAGTGCCCGTGTTGACCTGTTCAGTGACCGCATCAGAGCACCCAGTGACTGCACGGCACCACTGATCACCTGGCCACTCGCTGCCTGAGCTGCCCTGAATTCTGCCCGACTGGTGGCCTGTGAGGCCCCGAACTCAGTCACACTCCGAGACAGGGACTCGATGGCCTCAGGCAACCGTGCCACTACCCCCATGAGCTCCGTGTGCCGGCGCTCCGAGTCCGCAGGCAAGTCCTCGAGGCGGCGCATCTCCTCGGCGTTGGCCGTCTCCGGACTGGAGGCCGGACTCTCCCTCTGGGGAGAAGGCCGCCGAGCTGGCCGACCCTTCCTGCGTTGCTGGACGCCGCTGGGCCCAGCAATTGGACTCCCCTCCGACCCTTCCCCCCTCTGGGGAGAAGGCCACTGAGCTTCCACCCCCCTCCCGCGTTTCTGCAGGCCGCTGGTCCCAGGAGCTACCCTCCCCTCCGACACTTCCCCCACGCTCCCCTCCAGGGAAGACGTGTCCCCTACATTGGCATGGGTTGCCGCGGCTGAGGGTTCCCCTGATGGGCCGCCTTCCTCTTGCTCCTCCTCCTCCTCCTCTTCTGAGGGGCTGTCACTGGCAACTTCAGGGACCTCCTCCTCACCATCTGAAAGCAGGAAGGCACAAGAGTAGCTTTAGAGTGAGGAGAGGGCGTCAGCGAGGGATGCATGAGTGGTGGCATTCAGCGCATTGGTCGGACAGTGGCAAAGGATGTAGATCTGATGCGCAAGTGGGACGAGAGAGGTCCAAAAGGTGATGTCCTTACCATTGGTGCCCAGAACAGGGTCGGCATCTCCAGATGCAACGGGGCCAATCACCCGGGCACCCATGATGCGCTCCACGCGATGTTGCAGCTCGGTGAGCGGCTGGATCTGGGGTCCGTCTCCCCCTGTCGCAGTCCGGCTCCTCTTATTATTGGCCAGCTTGGCCTGCAAGAGAAAGGACGGCCTCTAAGTACAGTGTGTAGCCCTGATCTTGTGTGCACTGCCTCCCATGGTCGAATAGCCTGGCCAGTGTGTAGCCCTGATCTTGTGTGCACTGCCTCCCATGGTCGAATAGCCTGGCCAGTGTGTTAAGTGCACAATGTGCAATTGATGTTCATGAGTTTCCCATAGCTGCTGCATGAGGGCTGGCCATTAGGGCTTTCAGGTCCCTTTGCCCATAATGTGAGGTGCACATGCAAGGATGAGGAGGACACTGGAAAGGGTACTCACCCTGACAATCCTGGCGAGGTCATTTAGCTTTTTGCGGCATCGGACACCGCTCCTGGGGACCTCGCTGTTGGATGTCACCTTGGTGGCGACATGCCTCCAGGCTCTCCGGTAGACGCGGGCTGGCGGCTTCCTGCCATTGTCCAGAAACAAAATATGGCATCTCTTCTCCACAGCACCAACCAGCACCCTCAGATCAAGCTCTGAGAAGTGCTGCGCTCGTTCACGGGCCTTCTCCATGGTTTCAGGCGCTATTTGGGTCCAGCAGCAGTGTTCAGGCCTAGCTGCAGGGCTCCACTATCCAGGGCGTGGCAGCAGACCAAGTCGACCCTTCCCCCTTAAGAGCTGGCCGGCGCCAGGGTGTCTGCTGTCAATCAAGAAATGGCCGCACCTGCGCTGCGCCCGGCCTCGGCGCTCTCGCTCAGCACCTCCGGCTTAGCGCCTAAAGAGAGGCGTGCATCGCCAGTTTTAGCGCTCGAGCAAACTCTTAGGGCGAAGCTAATGAATATCGGAGAAGTGGCCTCGAATTTGCGCCGGGCGCAAACTTTAGCGGCCGCCCGACTTTACCGCCCCAAAAGTGGCTGTAATGAATTTCTAGGCCAAAGACTCCATGCATATAGTCCATACCAAAGACGTTGGTGGTCAGAGCTGTCAATCAACCAAGATGAAAAACTATCAATAGAATGACTGATAAGCAGCTATTTACATATTGCCTGTAGATTCAGGATCTGTCAATGCTTCAACCGAGTACAACGTAATTAGTACTTAAGACAAAGGGCTAGAAATTCATTATAGCCCAGGAATAGGCGGTATCATTAGAAAAGTTGGAGAATTAGCACCAGGCACTAATGCTTTAGACTGCACGCAAAATTCGTGCTCACTGCTCAAAGAAATGATTGGAGCGCTAAATCAAGCGTTAAAGCCCAAGCTCATTCACGTTACAATCAAACGGTGGACCAATATCGGGTGCAGTCTAATCGCAAGTCATGATTGTTACAGGCTTTTTCCAGTTCTTAAAGGGGAGGTTCATTGATGCTGCAGAATCTCATTCTCAGCATCGCTGGCTATGCAGTTGCCTCAGCAAGCAGCAGCAGGTGAAGGAGAAGGAGCCGGAGGACTGAAGAAGCTGTACTCATGGCAGATCCATGCCCCAGGGAGAGAGCCTGCAGATTCTGTGATCAAGTATTGCAGGTGTTGCTTTTCGCTGTGGAGAGATGGAGGGTGGTGCTCTACCCAACAAGCGGCAGGAGGCCATCACTACAAGTCTTCCGCACCATGTGGAGGGATGTAGCGCAGCACGTCTAGGGAAGCACTATGGTCCCCAGGACCCTCACACCGTGCAGGAAGAAATTTAATGACCTCACTCGGGTGGTCAGGCTAAGTCAATGCCTCAACAAATGCTACATACCACCGTCTGAACCACAGTCTGCGCACACTGGCCAAAGCACCACACCCCCAGCGCTCACCCACCAACAATCTCTACCTACCAACACTCACACCCACATCTCACGCCTTGCACACAATGACAGCTATTCAACTATGGCAGGCACATCACCCAAACACATTGCTTCAACACTCACTCACACACTTTCCTTTCTCTTGCAGGCCAAAGTGGCTCACAACAGGAGGGAGCAGGAGCGCACAGGTGGGGGACAAACCGACACCCAACCACTATCTGCACTGGAAAATAGAGTTCTGCAGGTGGTGGGCGCCATGGCCACCGGTGACGTTGACCTCCTGGGAGAGAACAACGGTATGTTCATCCCTACTCCTTCTTCTCACATCCCACTTCCCCCTCACCCCACAAGTGTGTCGCACTTTCCAGCTAATCATGCTGTCTCCATGCATTTCTCTGTTCCTGCCCCCCTCGCCTCACCTTAATCTGACACTTTTGCCTTTATGCTTTCAGATAATCAGCAAGCACCTGAGCAGCCTGTCCCTGGGGGCACCATAAGGAGCGAGGCGGGAGAAGAGGAGGAGGAAGAGCACACCGCATCACTGCATCTCTCACCCGCAGGCACCAGCTCAGATACTGGCACTACGCATTCTTTAAAGGCCAGAATAGTAGCGGGATCTGCACAGGGTGAGGCACCAGGGATGAGCGGGCTGCAGCAAGGTCAAGGTCAGGGGGAAAGGGTAGCTCAGGAGCCAGCTCCCCAGAGGGCAGGTTCGCGTGCGAGTTCTGCTGCACAGGACTCAGATGAGGACCTCAATGGGGAGGCGTTTAGAAGAAGGGTGATGGGCATGCACACGGAGATGATAGGTGCACTGGCAAGGGTAAGGAGCATGGAAGAGTCCGCCTCCAACATTGCACAGAGCTCTGCGCACACCATGGAGCCCATCATTTCCAGTCTGCAAAGGATGGTAGGCTCCCAGAGGGACCGTGGCGACCCAGACCTGATGCCGCGTGTGATGGGCGATCTGGCAGCTCCCATTGCAGAACATGCAGAAGCGACACAATGCCTTAGTGCTGTGATAGAGTCTATGCTTGGTGCCATTCAATCACAGACTGCTCTTATGCTCTCAGCTCTGACTGCTGCCATTGTGGCTGGGCCCACCACCTTCGACCGGGGCTTTCACGGTGTCACAGCAGGCCAGCAATCTGTGCTCCAACAGATTGCTAGGGATGCTGAGGTGTTGCCTCGGGGGAGTGGCAGTAGGTCAGTGGAACAGGAACCTGCTGTCTTCTCTCAGGATGACAGCATTCCTGCTCCCACCACTGCCACTCTACCATTGCCCTTGTCGCTGCCTGTCATCCAGTCGGCCCAGACTGCTGCTGCCCATGCTGAGGTGATGCAGTCTACAGCTGGGCCTTCCAGGCCCAGAGCTGGTCGAGGGCGTCCTGCAAGGCCATCTGAAGTTTCTCGCACGGACACTCAGCAGCCTTCCACCAGCTGTGCTGCAGCCACTGGGCCAACACTTCGTAGGAGCACTAGAGTAGGCAAAGGGACAGTAACGAGAGATTGCACAAGGGTGAATAGTTAATATTTTTGTTGTAAATATGTGTTCACTGATTTTTGATAAATTTATTAATTCCGTTTGGATTCTTTGCGCTGCAACAGGGATGGAATGATGGGGATGTGGTGAGCAATGGGGATCTGGGGTTTAATTCATTCAAATCACAGTCTGATGAGGTAGTCACGGAACAACCTTCCCAAAGGCCGATTGAGTGGCTGCCTCCTCCCTCGCTCCTGTTTCTCCTCCTGCTTCTCCTTGTCCTCTCTCTCTCCCTCTTCCTCCTCCTGAGGTGGTCCCGCAATTCCTGGTGGCAAGGGCTGGGCCCCCATGATGGCCAAGTTGTGGGGCATGCAGCAGACGACCACGAAATGGGACCTCCGCTCAGCCGAGTACTGGAGGGCTCCTCCTGAGCAGTCAAGGCAGCGGAACCATTGCTTGAGCACCCTGATGGTCTGCTCGATGATGTTCCTGATGGCTCTCATTATATGAGTGTTGGGCAGGAGTGTTGGGGTTGCGGAGGGGAGTCATGAGCCAGGTGGAAAGCGGATAGCCCTTGTCTCTGACCAGCCAGCCACGAGCTTGGTGGATGGAAGAGTGCTGGCACATTGGTCTGGCGCAGGATGAAGGCATCATGACTGCTGCCAGGATAGCGGGCATTGACACTGAGGATTCATTGTCTGTGGTCGCACACCAACTGCACATTAAGTGAGTGGTAGCCTTTGCAGTTACAGAAGATCTCAGGATTGTTATGCAGTGCCCGCAAAGCCACATGAGTGCAGTCAATGGCGCCCTGCACCATGGGGAATCCTGCTATCCTGGCAAAGCCACATGCACGCTGGTCCTGCTTCTCTCTGGTGATGGGGAAGGAAATGTAGTCCCTTCTCCTACTGTGACCTCTCGGATGCAATGATGGACGGCGAACTGCGAGATGTTAGCTATATCTCCTGTTGCAGACTTGAAGGATCCACTGGCAAAGAAATTGAGGGTGAGGGTTGTTATGTTCATTAATAACTAGACATTCTTATTATGAACACAGCTAGCTTCTAGCTAGTCATTTATTCAGTACACGTTCTCTAGGTACAGTATCTGTAGAGATGCAGCATGTGTGCTCCTGTGTGTAGGCTGCCATCTTGACTGTTGCCTTGTGGATAGTCTAGCCTCATGGGTAATGTAGTCTTAATATATATATATAGCTGGGTAGTGTAGTCTTATACATACAGCTATATACAGCTCTACTGCTCCACCTAGTGTCCACCACAGAATGACGTGTTATTGATCACTACATCCTCCTTTCTTTGAGGTTTAACAAAATCAATATCAATCAACTTTCAAGAAAACAATAAAGATAATATCAGTAACACTTTTGTTAGTGCTCTATAAACATAAACATTTTCAAAACAGTCAACACATTTTCAAAGCTTTACATTGTACTCAAAGATTAAGTCTATCAGGCTTTTTTACTTCACGTGTGGATCTTCTCAACACGGGTAAGTCTGATGTGTCTTCATGAGATTGTTCTGGCGGTGAATGACAAGATGCAGTTGCGGCATTGTCATCAATCTGCTCTTGTATAGATCGAGGTCTCCTTGCGATCTTTGCTTGGAGAGGGCTTCAGTGTTTCCTTCACTCTTCATGCCATAACTCTCAATGTAGTCAATGCACTCTCGAAAAACTGCTGGCATCTGGATCCCATCATACAGCATAGTCCTCTCAGCAGCCTCAGCTAATGGAACACCAAAGATTGGCCTGAGGGAAGAAGGAGTATCCACCGGAACTGCTTCCTGCTCTGGTGCAGGCTTCTTCTTTTTCTTTTTCTCTTTCCACTGCTTAACAACATCTGCTGCGGTTATATCTTTGGACTTTTTCTCCTTGTGTTTTTCCTCTTTGTGCTTTTCTTCCTTTGGCTTCTCTTTGACCTTAAAGTCTTTTGCTTTCTTCTTGGAGAAACTAGGCTTTTTGAAGACATGGATACCCTTTGGCCTTTTCATCTTTGATGGGCTCTCTGCTTCATCACCTGAGTCACCTGGTCTGCTTATGGCACAGTTTATGCGGTAGACTCTCTTGACCAGTTCTAAGTCTTCACAAGCTTTGTCACCTAGTATCGAATCAAGTCTTTCAGCCACAACAGAAAACATGAGATGATGCACTTTGTCTTTGACTGTCACTTTAAGTCTGCATACACCTAAGCTATCTATTTTCTGTCCATTATAGTTCTTCAGTAGTACTGACTTTTTCTGTATTTTGGGCTTTTCTTTCATATTGTTAATGTCACTCATACTGATTAAGTTTGCTTTTGCCCCAGTGTCTAGTTTCAAGGTAACTAATGCTCCATTTACCTGCAGTGGGATCATCCATTTGTCCACTTTTACTGCATTGACTTTTTGTTCAGCATTGTCCATTTCTGAGGGCTGCACATTTTCTGTATCTTTTTTGATATCGTCACATGACACCATTCCGACAAAAAATGTCTCACTTAAATCAGTGTCCTCAATTACATTAACTCGTTGCCCTTTCTTAGTTTGTACTTTTGAAAAGCATTGTTTGGCAAAGTGATTCTTTCCATTACACTTTGTGCACATTTTTCCAAACGCTGGGCATTGTCTTAACTGGTGTTTGTAACCACAGTGTTTACAATTAAAATTATGCTTTTCATTTCTGTTCTGCCCACGTTTCTTCCCCTTGTAGGACACAGCACCGACAGCAGCATTTTCACTCATTACAATCGCATAATTATTGATTTCACTGAAAGTCTTTGCGTGCTTTCGAGCTAGCTCGCTGGCTTGGCATATTTTCACTGCATTTTCCAAATTTAGTTCAGTTTCTCTCAACAGACGTTCCCTGACTTTTTTATCATGAATACCAAACACAATCTGGTCACGAATCATGGATGATTTCAGCTCAGAGAAATTACATGTCTGTGCTTTCAGTTTCAGATCAGTTATAAAGCTAACAAAAGTCTCATTTTGTTGCTGTGTCCGAGAATGGAAGATGTATCTTTCATACGTCTCATTCTTTTTGGGAGAGCAATGTGCATCAAATTTTTTTTGCACATCTTCTAATTTTTCTCTGTTCTCCACTGGATTAAATACAAATGTATTAAATACCTCTATCGCCTGTGGGCCTGCAACCGTGAGCAGCAACGCTATCTTCCTTGCGTCTGGCTTCGTACCGAATCCGATGGCTGCAATGTAGAGTTCGAATTGCTGTTTAAAAGTCTGCCAATTGTAGTCGATTTTTTCTGTGAGATTCAAATGCTCTGGTGGCTTCAAATTCTCCATGTCGCTTTTCACAATTTTCAGCAGATCTTCACCACCCTGGTACCATGTTATGTTCATTAATAACTAGACATTCTTATTATGAACACAGCTAGCTTCCAGCTAGTCATTTATTCAGTACACGTTCTCTAGGTACAGTATCTGTAGAGAGGCAGCATGTGTGCTCCTGTGTGTAGGCTGCCATCTTGACTGTTGCCTTGTGGGTAGCCTAGCCTCATGGGTAATGTAGTCTTAATATATATATATAGCTGGGTAGTGTAGTCTTATATATACAGCTATATACAGCTCTACTGCTCCACCTAGTGTCCACCACAGAATGAAATGTTATTGATCACTACAAGCGCGACCTTGACTGCCACTGAGAGAGCCATGGTCACCCTGATTTGAGGCTGGAGGTCTGGTTGCAGGAGGTGACAGTGTTCTGGGACCACCTCCTTCGTGGCTAGGACAAATAAAATTAGAGAGTTAAATGCGTGGCTCAAAGACTGGTGTGGGAGAAATGGGTTTTCCTTCCTGGGACACTGGCACCAGTACTGGGGCAGGAGGGAGCTGTTCCATTGGGACAGGCTTCACTTGGCCAGTGCTGGGGCTAGAGTCCTGGTGGATCATATAACTAGGGCTGTAGAGAGGGCTTTAAACTAACTAGTGGGGGGAAGGTTCCTAGAGAGCAAATAATAAAAATGACAACAGAGGGGAAATTAAAAACTAGAGCATGTCAGGAAGGGGCAGAAGGTATGGAGTAAAAGGTAAAGTAATAAAAAGGGCAAAAGCAGGAACTAAGTGTCACAAAACATATTTGAAAGTTCTCTATCTGAATGCACGTAGCATTCGTAACAAAATAGACGAGTTAATGGCACAAATAACTATATATGGGTATGATCTTGTGGCCATTACAGAAACATGGCTGCAGGGTGACAATGCCTGGGAATTAAACATACCAGGTTATTTAACGATCAGGAAGGACAGGCAGGAAGGAAGGGGAGGTGGGGTGGCTATGTTAATAAAGGGAAGAATCACTGTAATACAGAGAAATGATATTGGGTCAAAAGATCAGGATAATGAAACAGTTTGGGTGGAGATAAGGAATAATAAGGGAAAAAAACCACAAGTGGGCATAGTCTATAGGCCTCCGAACAGTTGCAACTCTGTTGGACAGCATATCAATCAGGAAATAGTTGAGGCTTGTAATAAGGGAACATCTATAATTATGGGGGATTTTAACTATCATATTAATTGGACAAATCAAATTGGGCAGGGCTGCCTTGAGGATGAGTTCATTGAGTGTATTAGGGATGGGTTTCTTGAGCAGTATGTAACTGAACCGACCAGGGGGCAAGCAACCTTAGATCTGGTCCTGTGTAATGAGACAGGATTAATTAAAAATGTTCTAGTAAAGGATCCCCTTGGAATGAGTGACCATAACATGGTTGAATTCCATATTCAATTAGAGGGTGAGAAGGTTGGATCTCAAACAAGCATGCTAAGCTTGAATAAAGGAGACTATGAAGGTATGAGAGCGGAATTGAGTAGAGTGGATTGGGAAAATAGATTAAAGGGTAAGACGATACATGATCAGTGGTGTACATTTAAGGAGTTATTTTACAACTTACAAAAAATATATTCCACTGAGAAGAAAAGGGTGTAAAAGAAAAGACAGCTATCCGTGGCTAAGTAAAGAAATTAAGGATAGTATTCGACTAAAAACAAGGGCATATAAGGTAGCCAAATCTAGTGGGAGGATAGAGGATTGGGAAAACTTTAAAAGACAGCAAAAAGTAACAAAAAGATTGATTAAGAAAGGGAAGATAGATTATGAAAGTAAATTAGCAAAAAATATAAAAACAGATAGTAAGAGTTTTTATAGTTATATAAAAAGAAAAAGGGTGGCTAAAGTAAATGTTGGTCCCTTAGAGGATGAGACCGGGAAATTAATGGTGGGAAATATGGAGATGGCAAAAACACTGAATGAATATTTTGTATCAGTCTTTACAGTAGAAGACACTAAGACTATCCCAACACTGGACAAACAGGGGGCTATGGGGGGGTGGAGCTGAACACGATCAAAATCACTAAGGAGGTACTCGGTAAAATAATGGGACTCAAGGCGAATAAATCACCTGGACCTGATGGCTTACATCCTAGGGTCTTGAGGGAAGTGGCGGTAGGGATTGTGGATGCATTGGTAATAATTTTCCAAAACTCCCTGGACTCAGCAAAGGTCCCGGCAGACTGGAAAACTGCTAATGTAATGCCCTTATTTAAAAAGGGCAGTAGACAGAAGGCTGGAAACTATAGACCGGTTAGCCTAACATCTGTGGTAGGTAAAATATTGGAGTCCATTATTAAGGAGACAATAACAGGACATTTGGATAATCATAATTTAATAGGACAAAGTCAGCATGGTTTTATGAAGGGGAAGTCATGTTTGACAAATTTGCTGGAGTTCTTTGAGGAAGTAACATATAGGGTGGATAAAGGGGAACCAGTGGACATAATGTATTTAGACTTCCAAAAGGCATTTGACAAGGTGCCACACAAAAGATTATTGCTTAAGATAAAAAATCACGGGATTGGGGGTAATATTCTGGCATGGATAGAGGATTGGCTATCTAACAGAAGGCAGGGAGTTGGGATAAATGGTTCATTCTCAGACTGGCAATCAGCAACTAGTGGTGTTCCGCAGGGGTCAGTGCTGGGTCCCCAACTCTTTACAATCTATATTAACGATTTGGAGGAGGGGACCGAGTGTAACATATCAAAGTTTGCAGATGATACTAAGATGGGAGGGAAAGTAGTGAGTGAGGAGAACATAAAAAACCTGCAAGGGGACATAGACAGGCTAAGTAAGTGGGCAGAGATTTGGCAGATGGAATACAATACTGGAAAGTGTGAGGTTATGCACTTTGGCAGGAAAAATCGTAGAGCAAGTTATTATCTTAATGGCAAGAAACTGGAAAGTACTGAAGTACAAAGGGATCTGGGGGTCCTGGTGCATGAAACTCAAAAGGTTAGTATGCAGGTGCAGCAAGTGATCAAGAAGGCCAATGGAATGTTGGCTTTCATTGCTAGGGGGATAGAATATAAAAACAGGGAGGTATTGCTTCAGTTGTACAAGGTATTGGTGAGACCGCACCTGGAATACTGCATACAGTTTTGGTGTCCATACTTAAGAAAAGACATACTTGCTCTCGAGTCAGTACAAAGAAGATTCACTCGGTTAATCCCGGGGATGAGGGGGTGGACATATGAGGAGAGGTTGAGTAGATTGGGACTCTACTCATTGGAGTTCAGAAGAATGAGAGGCGATCTTATTGAAACATATAAGATTGTGAAGGGGTTGGATTGGGTGGATGCGGGGAGGATGTTCCCGATGATGGGTGAAACTAGAACTAGGGGGCATAGTCTTAGAATAAGGGGCTGCCCTTTCAAAACTGAGATGAGAAGGAACTACTTCACTCAGAGGGTGGTAGGTCCATGGAATATGCTGCCCCAAAAAGCTGTAGAAGCTGCACCATTACATAAATTTAAAACAGAAATAGACAGTTTCCTAGAAGTAAAGGGAATTAAGGGTTACGGGGAGCGGGCAGGAATTTGGACATGAGTCTAGGTTTGGATCGGACATGGCCCTGTGGGTAGCGGAGCGGACCCAGGGGCCGTGTAGCCTGATCCTGCTCCTATTTCATGTGTCTAATTCTGTTAGATTCAGGAGATGGTTCTGTGATAGTGGATTGGCGGTTAGGATCAGATCAGCCATGATCTTATTGAATGGCGGAGCAGGCTCCAGGGGCCGATTGGCCTACTCCTGCTCCTATTTCTTATGTTCTTATGTTCTTATGTGAAGCAGAGCCTTTTAATACACTGCTCCTCGCTTAATTGGAGATAGGAGAAGTGCTCTTGGAATACCCTCGAAGGGTAAGACCTCCTGTTGAGAGCTCTGATGGCCCTCCTCCTCCCTCTGGCCACATGTTCCAGTCTTTCTCGCTGCCTCCGCTCCCTCTGCTGTAGACTGCCAGTACAGTCCCCATTAATGTAACCAAGTGTAGCACTTTAATTTTTTTAAGAATAAATGTAGCTACTTTTTAGTTGCCACAACACTCCTCATACAAAATAAACTTTAAATTACTGAATTAAGCTCTTGCACTATGTGAAACTGACAAGAAACCACTGAAACAGCACTAACCTGACAGTTTCGAGTCATTACTGCTGATCCTTTTAAATAGCATCCCTGGAGCCGGCTTCCTGCTGCCTCACGCCAGCTCTCCCTGTCGCTGTTAACTCCAGGTGCTAAGGTAGGTGGCGACAATCAATTTTGCAGATCTGGCACTCAGTGAGCATTGCACATTCACTGACGTCATGATCTCCCTGGCGTTGAGGCTCCCGGCAATAACTGTTAGCGGTGGCACTGCAGGTTGGGGGGGGGGGTGGGATTTGGCGTATTCTATTAGTCTCTGTATCATAACTAATTTACATATCAAATGACCTGCCCTGTGCCTTGCAGCAAACTAGCCTTTGGGTTGCTATTTTGAAATGTTGTCAGGAAAGTCTGATTCTATTTTATAGAAAGACTCATCCTATTTTAGAAAGAAGAAAGTGAGAAGACTTGCATTTTGTCTTATATGGGCAACATGCTTCTTATGTTGCTCTGTGGAGTGTATTAGCATTTCATGACCTCAGGGCGTCCCAAAGCTCTTTGCAGCCAATGAAGTACTTTTTGAAGTGTAGGCACTGTTGTAATGTAGGAATCGCGGCAGCCAATTTGCTGCCACAAACAGCAATGTGATAATGACCAAATACTCTGTTTTTAGGAATGTTGATCGAGGGATAAATATTGGCCAGGCCACCAGGGTTAACTCCCCTGCTTTTCTTTGAAGCAGTAGCCATGGGATCTTTTATGTCCACCTGAGAGAGCAGACAGGGTCTTGGTTTAACGTCTCATCTAAAAGACAGCACCTCTCTCAGCACTGCACTGGAGTGTCAGCCTAGATTTTTGTGCTCGTGTCTCTGGAGTGGGAATTGAACCCACAATTTTCTAACTCATCGAGTGCACTACCCCCTGAGCCACGGCTGACACGTAAACATGGCTACATTTAAAACACAGTTACCCTGTCTATCTGTAGTCATATAAAAATATAATACAGGCATCTCCTATTTTTTCTGAAAACAGTGCCATCATCATAAGATTGGAGGTTTCAAAGTTGATTGGTTTTGGTTATTACAGGACATGAACCATCCCAGAAACTTCTTAGTGAGGCATCACCGCCCTCTAAATGTTATATGTGCCCAAACAACACAGCTCCTGGGACTAAACAGAGTAGAAAATAAATTGGAGCAGGGAATCTGTCAAACTGAGCTGTGGATTTCTGAAAAATAGTTTTAGGCAGTTAGTTCTGATTCAGCATTTAAAACTTCAGCGCAAATATTTTTAATGTACTGAAAGGTTAACCAGCCTCTATCAAAACTAGAACTTAGAAGATTATTTTTTGCCACACAGTAGTAGATATATTGACCAGACTGCCAGCAAGGCCGGTAACACTGTTTAAAAAGCACTGAATAAATATTTGGTTAGGATTGGGAATGAAAGTCATAGTGATATAAATAGAAACAGAGTTGACCAAATCCTCCATGGAACACAATGATTCCGGTGCTGCTGGGACCAGTGAAATGGCATCTGTGGAAAATAAACAGTAAGCTTTGGAAAAAATGGAGATGTAACTGGATAGATTTTGTGCTTTGTTATCTTTTGGAGCCAAGCAGATATTTTAGGAATATAAACATCTTCAGCTGCTTCATCAATGACCTTCCCTCCAACATAAGGTCAGAAACGGGGATGATCGCTGATGACTGCACAGTGTTCAGCGCCATTCACAACTCCTCAGATAAGGAAGCAGTCCATGCCCACATGCAACAAGACCTGGACGACGTTCAGGTTTGGGCTGATAAGCGGCAGGTAACATTCGCGCCACAGAAGTACCAGACAGTGACTATCTCCAACAAACAAGAGTCCAACCACCTCCCCTTGACATTCAACGGCATTACCGTCACTGAATCCCCCACCATCAACACCCTGGGGGTCACCATTGACCAGAAACTTAACTGGACCAGCCACATAAATACTGTGGCAATAAGAACAGGTCAGAGGCTAGGGGCTGGATTTTCATTGGGCTGTGGAGTCGGGATTGGAGGTGTGTGGGAGTTTAAAATCCTGAAATCGGGGGTCCCGATCCCATCCTGCCCCCAACCCACCTCCATGCCAGTTTCAAAGGAGGCGGGTACCCGCCCCATACTGGGACCCGCCTCCCCGAGGCAGGAAGGGGATTAGTGCCAATTAACTGCCAGTTAACAGGCAGTTTTTAGCCTAATCCCTATTTTCATTGTTGAAATATGGGATTCCCGATGGCTCCAAACCACGCCAAGTTAGCAAGGTGGGCCGTCGGGATGAAGGGCTTGGAGGGGTCGAGATGTCCGGTGTTCAGGTGAGTGATGGGTACATGAGTGAAGAGGTAAGTGTGTTTGGTCTGTGTAAAGTGTTTAAAGAAGTTCTACTAACCTTTACTTACCTTTACAGCCTTCCTTCCTTCAGGTCTCGGGAGTCCCTCATCTCACCGGCACAGAAAGCAGAATGGCCGTCAGCTGTCAAAATCTGCAGCCTCTGCTTTCTGTTCCGGGGAGATCTCTAAATCATCCTGAGAGGAAGGAATTAACCTGGAGTACAGATTGTCAGTGTTTGACAGCTTCAAACAGCTGTGAAACGCTGACATTTCATCTGTCAAAAGGTCTTGACAGATGAAATGTCAATCTGTGACGTTGTGGCGGAGCCACCAAAGGACTCAGAGCAGTTGTACATAATTCCTTTAACAGCAATGTAGTTACTGTCTGTGCCTGTACCTTTAATTACACTGTTTGACTGTACAATGCCTAGTTACCTTTACAGCACGGTTTCAACGTGATGACATCATGCCGTTAGTCACGTGATGCCCCAATGGCGGGAAGAACGTCGTGACGTCATGACGTCAGTCTCCTGATCAGAGGATCAGTCCTCGTGGAGCCCTCAAGGAGTGTAGACCTGTTATTGATGTGTTCTAGCAGTTTCCAGTTTAAACTCGTTTGATTTCATTAAAGTTCACTAATTTAATTACCTGAGTCGAACTCAGTCTTTTTGATAGGAACCTCCGTTCCTACATTGCTGACTCCGACTTCTACGAATGATTTTCGTGGAAGATTCGACATGGACACGAACGCCGTCACGCTGAAACTGCCACAGTTCTGGGAGCAACAACCAGACGCCTGGTTCATCCAGGCTGAAGCCCAGTTCGCCATTCGGAACATCAACGCGGATCAGACCCGTTATTATTACATGGTCTCCACCCTCAACAGCGCAACTGCATCACGGATCATCAGCCTCATCGGTAGTCCTCCTACTGACAGCAAGTATGATGCGATTAAGGCGCGGTTGCTTCAGGTTTTCGGGCTATCAAAGTCGGAGTGTGCTCGCCGGCTCATCATGCTGCCCGGCCTCGGGGACTCCAAACCGTCCGAGCTCATGAGCCAAATGCTCACGCTCTTGGGTGCTGAACCGGAATGTTTCATCTTCCGGGAGCTTTTCCTCTATCAACTACCTGAACAGGTTCAGGCTGCCCTGGCCAGCTCCGACATTACTGACAGCGCCAAGCTTGCGGCCGAAGCCGATAAGATTTTCATGGTTACCCAGCAGTGCTGCGCGGCCACGAGGCGCCCACCCCCCACAGACGCGGTCCCGGTTTCTCCTACAGCGGGCTGGTGTTCCTACCACACCCGTTTTGGCGCGAAAGCATGATGCTGCCAAAAATAAAAACCAAGAAGGCGCAGGCGGCGTCTGTGGCGACGGATGACCAAGTCTAACGGGCTTTCCGCGGTGGCGATGGCCGTCGGTTCTATGGGGAAACTCCTCTATATCACCGATTCCCTCTCAGGCCGCCGTTTCCTTTGTGACACTGGGGCGCAGTGTAGCATTCTACCTGCGTCGAAGCTCGACACGCAGACTGGGAACCTCGGTTTTTCCCTCGTAGTGGCTAATGGCGCAGCTATTCGAACGTTCCGAAAGCGGCGGGTCGAAGTCTGTTTTGGCGGTCAGCGCTTCTTTTGGGATTTCGTCACGGCTACAGTCTCACAGCCTATCCTAGGGGCAGATTTTCTGTGTGCCAACAGCCCACTAGTCGATGTCCGACACCGCCGGTTGAGCAACGCGGCCACCTTCCACTCGATTCCGTGCTTCCACGGTACCTCCGTGGCGTGCTCCATTGCCTATGCTTTCCCTCCTCCAGATGACTTCACGCGGTTCCTCGGGGAGTTTCCGGAGCTGACAAGGCCCACCTTCTCCTCTTCTGCGACGAAACATGGCGTTGAACATCACATCACCACTACTGGTTCCCCGGTTTATGCGCGGGCTAGAAGGCTCGAACCCGGCAAGCTTGCAGCTGCGAAGGCGGAGTTCGTCACAATGGAGCGGCTCGGCATCATTAGGCGATCGAAGAGTCCCTGGTCTTCGCCTCTCCACATCGTGCCAAAACCAGGCGGCGGCTGGCGGCCATGCAGTGACTACCGACACCTCAACGACTCCACCACTTTGGATCGGTACCCGATCCCGCATATCCAGGACTTCTTGGCCCACTTGGCGGGAAATACTATCTTCTCTAAAGTCGACCTCGTCCGTGGATATCACCAGGTTCCAGTGCACCCACAAGACATCCCTAAAACCGCAGTCATCACCCCTTTTGGCCTCTTTGAGTTCCTGCGGATGCCATTTGGCTTAAAGAACGCAGCACAGGCGTTCCAGTGTTTAATGGACTCCGTTCTTCGAGACCTGCGTTTCCTTTTCGTCTACCTTGACGACATACTCATCGCCAGTGCCAGCAAGGAGGAGCACATCTCCCGTTTGCGTTCCCTCTTTACGCGCCTCAGCCAACACGGTTTAATCATCAACCCGGCCAAGTGCCAGTTCGGCCTGCAACAAATTGACTTCCTGGGACATCGCATAACATCGGACGGCGCCGTCCCTTTGGCGACGAAGGTTGAGGCGGTTACTTCTTTCCCGCGGCCGTCGACAGTCAAGGCCTTGCAGGAGTTCCTGGGGATGGTCAACTTCTACCACCGTTTCGTCCCCAAGGCGACTCAATTCATGTAACCTTTGTTCGGGGCCCTCAAGGGAAAGTCCGGTAAAGACCCAATCAGCTGGACAGCTGAAATGATCCAGGCATTCGGTGACACCAAGAACGCTTTGGCCAACGCAACCATGCTGGCACACCCACTTCCAGGTGCTACTATCGCCCTTACCACCGACGCGTCAGACTACGCCATCGGTGCGGTGCAAGAACAATGGGTCAACGGCACGTGGCAACCGCTGGCGTTTTTCAGCCGTCAATTGCGAACAAATGAAAAAAAGTACAGCACCTTCGATAGGGAACTACTGGCCCTTTTCCTCGCCATTCGCCATTTCCGGGTTTTATTGGAGGGGCGCCCCTTCACGGCTTTTGTCGACCACAAACCCCTTACGTTCGCCATGGCCAAGACCACCGAACCGTGGTCCGCTCGTCAACAACGTCACTTGACGGTCATTTCCGAATTTACCACGGACATTCAACATGTGTCTGGTAAGGACAACCTGGTGGCAGATTGCCTCTCCCGTGCACCTGGGAATCGACTACGCCCTCATGGTGGCAGATCAGGTTTCGGATTCGGAGGTCCAATCATATCGAACCGTTCCCTCTAGCTTCCGAGCGACCGACGTCGTCTTCCAGGACGCAGGTGCCACGCTCCTTTGCGACGTTTCCATGGGAGTTCCTCGTCCCATAGTGCCAGTCGCATGACGCCGGACGGTTTTTGATGCCATACACGGGTTGTCGCACCCAGGGATGAAGGCTTCGCAATGGCTTATGTCAGCCAAGTTCGTCTGGAAAGATATGCACATCGATGTCCGTGACTGGGTTCATACCTGCATCGTATGCCAGAAGGCCAAAGTCCAGCGTCATGTCAAGGCTCCAGTGGCTGCGTTCACTGTTCCGGAGCATCGCTTCGACCACGTGCATGTGGACCTCGTGGGGCCGCTTCCGCCTTCTCAGGGTTATACTCATCTCCTCACCATAGTGGACCGCACCACTAGGTGGCCAGAGGCTATTCCTTTGGTTTCCACCACATTGGCAAACGTCGCTAGAGCTTTCATCTCCTGTTGGGTCGCCCGTTTCGGGGTACCAGCGGACATCTCCTCTGACCGCGGGCCACAATTTTCCTCGGACCTTTGGAACGCTGTGGCTCAGGGGCTCGGTACCAAACTTCATCGCACCACCGCCTATCATCCGCAGGCAAATGGCCTTTGCGAGCGATTCCACAGGTCGCTTAAAGCCTCTCTTCGGGCCAGTCTTCAAGGCACAGGATGGGTGGACAGACTCCCATGGGTCCTGTTGGGTCTCCGTACAGCACCCAAAGACGATCTACAATCGTCTTCGGCTGTACTCGTCTATGGCCACCCGCTCTGTGTACCAGGAGATTTCCTCCCTTCTCCCACAGAGCCATGGTCCGCCTCCCGGCAACTCGTTCGCCACCAAGAAGCGGCCAAATGCTTTGCTCCGATACCTACGTCCAATCACGGTTTGCAGACCTCCTACATGCCACCGGGACTGAAGAATGCGGAGTATGTCTTCATCCGACACGACGCTCACCGGGATCCACTCAAGCCCCCTTACACTGGTCCTTTCCGCGTCATCGAACCGGGAGACAAATCCTTTTTGGTCGACGTCGGAGGGAAGCCGGATCACATCTCGGTGGACTGCTTGAAGCCGGCTCACCTGGACCTGGACCACCCTGTCATAGTCGCTCAACCACCCAAACGTGGCCGACCGCTCGTTGCCGCCGCACCTGATCAACCAAAGCCGCCTGACAACCCGACTGCGCTCGCCGCGCCTGCTCAGCCGCCACCGACTGCCAACTCGTCCACCGGTCGTCAACTTCCTCTACCGGGGTATCGAAGTCGATTGGACAGGCTCATCAGGCCTCCTCCTCGCCTCACCTTTTCTGTTAAAGACAATTCTGGGGGGGCGCATGTGGCGGAGCCACCAAAGGACTCAGAGCGGTTGTACATAATTCCTTTAACAGCAATGTAGTTACTGTCTGTGCCTGTACCTTTAATTACACTGTTTGACTGTACAATGCCTAGTTACCTTTACAGCACGGTTTCAACGTGATGACGTCATGCCGTTAGTCACGTGATGCCCCAATGGCGGGAAGAACGTGATGGCGTCATGACGTCAGTCTCCTGATCAGAGGATCAGTCCTCGTGGAGCCCTCAAGGAGTGTAGACCTGTTATTGATGTGTTCTAGCAGTTTCCAGTTTAAACTCGTTTGATTTAATTAAAGTTCATTAATTTAATTACCTGAGTCGAACTCAGTCTTTTTGATAGGAACCTCCGTTCCTACAACGTCACCTTTGCCGAGTGGCCCTTAATTGGCCTGCTGAGCCCGCTGGGCGGGCTCGACAAGGTCAATCAAGTCAAAATCGCGTGGGTTGGCTACAACTCGATGGAGGCGGGACTACAACCCCGAAAGTTATAGTCCCGCCTCCTACCTGCCTCCTCAATGAAAATGCAGCCCTAGGTATTCTGTGGCGAGTGTCTCACCTCTTGACTCCCCAAAGCCTTTCCACCATCTACAAAGCACAAGTAAGGAGTGTGATGGAATACTTTCCACTTGCCTGGATGAGTGCAGCTCCAACAACACTCAAGAAGCTCAACACCATCCAGGACAAAGCAGCCCGCTTGATTGGCACCCCATCCACTACCTTAAACATTCACTCCCTCTACCACCGGTGTACCGTGGCTGCAGTGTGTACTATCTATAAGATGCACTGCAGCAACTCGCCAAAGCTTCTTCGGCAGCACCTCCCAAACCCGCATCCTCTTCCACCTAGAAGGACAAGGGCAGCAGGTGCATGGGAACACCACCACCTCCAAGTTCCCCTCCAAGTCACACACCATCCTAACTTGGAAATATATCGCCGATCCTTCATCGTCGCTGGGTCAAAATCCTGGAACTCCCTCCCTAACAGCACTGTGGGAATACCTTCACCACACGGACTGCAGCGTTTCAAGAAGGCGTCTCACCACCAATTCTTGAGGGCAATTAGGGATGGGCAATAAATGTTGGCCTTGCCAGTGACACCCACATCCCATAAATGAATTAAAAAAAAAATGCTGGACATACTCAGCAGGTCAGGCAGCATCTGCGGAGAGAGAATCAGAGTTAACGGCCGGAATTGTCCGTTGTCCGTACCTGGGCGGGTCGGGTGTGGGCGGTCGCCATGATGGGTCGCCACCCCGTTCATGATTCCATACCGCTCCTCAGATCGACTTTGCATAATGCGCGTTTCCTGGCCCTATTAAATGGTGTGGGTCTGATGACATCATCGATGATGCGTTTTCAGCTGGGATATTTAAAGGAGCTTTGGCCACATTGCATTTGAAGGTTCATCAAGGATTGTGTAGGCAGCACACTGCACAGCTGGACTGCTGGAAAGAGTGCCAGACATGACTGCACTGAGACAGGGGGCTGCACCCAGGCTGCACGCAGGGAGGTCCTCTTCCCTTCTAATGGGCCGAAGAGACCGCCCCAGGAGACCAAAAGAACCTGGCTCCAAATAGCAGAGGCGGTAAAGAGCAGGATGTGGTCAGGAGGACCTGAGTGCAGTGCTGGAAACGTTTCAATGATCTCATTAGGTCAGGAAAGGTGAGTACAAAGCCACACTCAACTTCATCCTGCTGTGCTTCTCATCACATCCCCATTACCCCACCTTCCCAACCCTGCTGCTGCACATCCTTACTCACACCAACATACCTTGCACGTCCACCCATTCTATCAACATATTCACATCCCCATTTTACAAGCCACCCCTCACACTCACCCTCATCTTAATGCAATCATACCAGCTAACAACACACAAGGAGGCCACATGGCAGTGCCACCCAACTCTATCATAGTCTCCCTCTAAAGATGTAACCCATCCATTCCTTACACTCATACCTTCACTCTCACTCAACCTTCTCTTCTTTGCCTCCTTGCAGGAAAAGAGAGCCCACAATAAGAGGGAGAGGGAGAGAACCGGAGGTGGCCCTCCATCATTGGTGACCCGAACATCAGCAGAGGAGGCTGCCTTGGAACTTTCTAGAATGGCTGAGCAGCTGGAGGTAGGAGGCGGAGAGAGGGGGACATCTCAGCAACCTGGTGACAGAGTTACACATCATGCAGCTAAATGGCTTACAAAAGTCACTCATATGCATAATGGTAGCTGTACCTATTCTTCATATGGCATGTCTAACTAGTCTCTTTACTCTCCCACAGGTCCATCAAGAGTCCTCCCCCCCCTCTATCCAGGAGGAAGAGGAAGAAATGTCCTCAGAGGAGCCTCCAGCCTCTGAGAGTGCACCGTCACCAGACATAAGCGCACCCAGCACCAGCTCAGATACGCACACCTGGGTGGGTACCACGCGAGATAAAGCAGTGTTGTCACCTGGTATCTCACAACTCACAAATGAGCAAGAGCAGATGGTGGAGACAGGGACAGCGGTGGAGTCTCCTTGCCGGAGGACGTAGGATGCTCCCAGCTCTGCTCCCAGCTCTGCTCCCAGCTCTGCACAGCTGCATGCAGACGCTGAGCCTCTGGGGCTATACAGAAAGAGGGCGATCCTGGAGATGCAGCAAGACGTGCCGGAGGCTTTGACAGGTTTTGCGAGTGCAATGGCTGCAAATGTGCAGAGAATGGAGGAGTCCATCTCCAACATGAGCACCACCGTGTTGCAGGCAATGGCGACTGTAGGCTCTTCCATAGATAGGATGGCCACGTGCATGGAGCAGCTAATGCGCCACGCACAAGAGCACATGATCTCTATGGAGAATAGATGGCAGAGGCTCATAGACTTCCTGTCTAGGAGGGATGTCAAAGTAAACGTGGGTCCTGATAGCCCCACTGATGTGCAGCAAGGTGCTCTAAAGCGAGCAGGGAAGTGCAGGTGGCCCATGAGAGGGGTGATGGTGAGAGGGGACGTGGCAGTGGGGGCTCCTCTCAAAGCGCTCACACTTCCCTGCCATTGCCACCCCCTCAGTCAGAGCCCCAGATGCCTCCTAGGATGGCGATGGTTGAGTCTGCCCCTGCACAGTCTGAGGAGGAGCAGACTTTGGCTGGGCCATCAGAGGCTCCAAAACCCAGAGAACATCCACAAAAAGCGTCCAAGCAGTCACGGCAGGGAAGTGAGTATTCTGCCTCCAGCTCTGCTGAAACCACAGGGGTAGCACCTCGTAGAAGCATGAGTAAAAGAAAGATGAAACGCAAGCAGATTCACAAGGGTAGCCACTTGGGTGTTTTGTTAAATGATTCTAGAAAGTTTCCGTTCCTGTAATGTCGCACATAAAAATCTTTATTTTCACCACTTTCCGGTCATGGACAAATTTGTGTGCACCTTTGGAGTTGGAGTGAATGGTGAGACATAACGTTCCCTCCAGCAATGGTGGTCAGTGTGAAAGGAATGGCTTGGCCATTGTAGGGATGGTTTATGGTGTTGCTGTGGGGTGGTGCCAACCTGGTGCAGCATGTGGCAGCCGTATGGGTTTAATGCCAGAAGTTAAGTAAATCTGGCCATGCTGAGGCCATCCCTGGCCTCCCAGGCAGCAACGTGCTCGGGTGCTGGCGGGATCTGGACTGTGGGTTCCTCCTGCTCCTCTTCCTCCTCATCTTCCAGCTGATGCTCCTTCTCCTCCTCCTCTGAAGAGGCTGTGCGCTCAATGCTTTGCTCCTCGTGTAGCGCTAATCCTCGCTGCATGAGGAACCACTGCAACCCTCCTCCTATGCCCTCTCCCCCTGTGCTGTTCTCTCTGCGCACTTTCCCCCTGCGCCCTTCTCCTTGCACCTTTCCCATGCGCCCCTCTCCCTAGGCCCCTCCCCCTGCTCCCCTCCCACTGCACCCCTCCCCCTGCTCCCGTCCTCCTGCTCCCCTCCCCTGCGCCCCACCTCCTGCTCCCCTCCCCCTGTGCCCCTCCCCCTGCTCCCCTCCAGCTGCGCCCCTCCCCCTGCCCCCTCCCCCTGCTCCCCTCCCCCCGCTCCCCTCCCCCCGCTCCCCTCCCCCCGCTCCCCTCCTCCTGCTCCCATCATCCTGTTCCCCTCCCCCTGCTCCCCTCCCCTGCTCCCCTCCCCTACTCCCCTCTGTAGTGTATGTACTTTGCAGAAGGAACTATGTTCTGCAGCCCCTGTATACTGCAGTACCAGTAGTGACCACCCCTGTATATAAGCCTGTGTAGTAACTTTGCATAGTAGTTCCAGTTTTGTCTCCACTCAGTAAAGACCTGTTGTAACCAACTCCTGCAGTCCGTGTCTCAATTACACACGGACATAATACTGGCGACGAGCAGATCCGAACTTACCTACAGTTCTGCACCACCTCATGGGGATCCATCCCTGAAGCGAAGTTGTTAGAGGTCGAGGCCAGAAGGAAG
The DNA here is from genome assembly GCF_052327205.1 of Somniosus microcephalus. Lineage (NCBI taxonomy): Eukaryota > Metazoa > Chordata > Chondrichthyes > Squaliformes > Somniosidae > Somniosus > Somniosus microcephalus. The sequence goes on along the minus strand of NC_141004.1, from coordinate 23,905,593 downwards.
AAAGAAAAAAAACCAAACAAACCGAAGAAACGGGCGTCGACCGTGGGCAACCGCCTCTGATTCATCGGAGTTGAAGATTTGCAGGAGAGGCTGTCGAGAGCGGGGCTTGGTTATCCTGTCGATGGTGTTCCAGCTAATTGGGCTGGTGGCAGGTAGTACACTGATCCTTCCTGGGCTGCGGCGGGCTACAGCTCGATTGGGTGGCTTTTCAACGGGGCCGAGCAGCGTTGTCGGGAAGAGGAGAGAGAGAGAGAGGGTGGAGCACACAGGGCGCGGCCGGTGCTATGAAGCCGGGCAGCGTACAGACCCGAGAAGAGGGAGGAAAGTGTCCCGCAGGGTTGCTCTGACGACAGGAAAATAAAAGAAATTAGAAGCGCAGAAAGCCGCGAGGAGCTGCAGTTTGCCGCGGGAACCGCGGAGAGCGGCGTTAGCAGCAGCGCGGGGGGAAGTGCGCGAAGACCATAGGGCGTCGCCATCAAGGCATAAAACGCCAGCAACAGCACTAGCAGCAGCGGAGAAGACGGAAAGCGCAGGAGGCGCCATCTTAATCCAGCGGGGAAGAAGGCAAAGCGCGGGAGGCACCATTTTGTTAAATCGGGGAAGAAGGCAAAGCGCGGGAGGCGCCATCTTAGATCTCCAAGAAGCCGAAGACTGGCAATATCATTGCTTTCGATAATGCAATAGAAGACTGGACCACGTATGTGGAAAGAATCGAAGTATATTGCAAGGCAAACGAAGTAACCGATGAGAAAAAGGCATCGGTACTACTAAACTTAATGGGCGCAAGAACGTACGGCCTATTGCGGAACCTGATCACTCCAGCCAAACCGATGGCGAAGAGTTTTAACGAAATTGTTGCTATCCTACAGGAACACCTAAATCCTACACCGCTGCTGATAGCAGATTTAAATTCCACAGGAGAAATCAGCATAAAGATGAGAGCAATGCTGATTACCTTACGGAACTACGCAAGCTATCAAAGCACTGCCAGTTCGGAGCAGGACTGACAGATACTCTACGGGACAAATTTGTCTGTGGACTCCTGAGTGAAGGAACCCAGAAGAGGTTACTCTCAGAGAAAGAGCTGACGCTAGATAAGGCTTTCAGCGTGGCAGTATCGTACGAAGCAGCAGCAAGAGGAGCTGCGGAAATACAGCAAAAGCCACAGGAATACGGCACCCACGAAATGACACGGGGATTTCAAAAATGTTATCGCTGCGGCAGAACAACCCATGACCAGAAGGACTGCTGGTCCAAGGACAAAATATGCAGGCAATGCAGAAAGATGGGACACATTGCACGAGTTTGCAGGTCTGGGAAGAAGACTAACGCCAACAAAAAGGATACTAAGGAACAGTACAGGAAAGTACAAAAGATGACGGACAGTAGTTCCGAAGACCAGAAGAGCAATAGTGAATTCGCGAACAAGAGACTAAGCTGTCTCAAACTTCACAACGTAATCACAAAAGAGGATCACCGAACCATTTGGGTCACCCTCACGATAGCAGGGTCCCAAGTCAAAATGGAATTGGATACAGGATCAGCCCTGACCGTCATGAATCGACGAGACTACGAGCGGCTATTCTCACACATACCCTTGAAAGAGACATCCATTGTCTTGAAGACGTATACGGGGCAGAAAGTATAGCCTAGAGGGAAAATAAGGGTGCCTGTCGAATACAACGGCAAGGAAATACAGAAATTGTACCTGTACATACTGCAAGATGGTGGACCACCGTTATTGGGACGTGAATGGATCAGAAAGATAAGTTTAGACTGGCACTCCATTCAGGCACTGACGGTGGCTGGTAAAAAGGATGACGACGTCACACCTGGACGATTGTCAAAAATCTTAGCTAACGCCAAAGAGGTATTTCAACAAGAACTGGGAATTCTTAAAGGCGTAACCGCCTCAATAAAAATAGAAGAGAATGCAATTCCCAAGTTTTTCAAAGCAAGACCGGTACCGTATGCAATTCGCCCAGCCATCGAGGCAGAGCTGGAGAATCTGGAGAATGCAGGCGTGTTATCTAAGGTAGACTGGAGCGAGTGGGCGACACCCATCATTCCTGTCATGAAGAAAACATTAAACAATAAGTCTGAGGAGCCAAGGAAGGTTCGCATCTGTGGGGTCTTCAAGGTGACGGTGAACCCAGTCCATCACACAGTACAATATCCTCTTCCAAGGATAGAAAATATCTTCGCCTCACTATCTGGAGGGAAGCGTTTTACAAAAATTGACCTAGCACAAGCATATTTGCAGATGGAGGTTGAAGAATCCTCTAGGAAGTATCTCACGATAAACACTCACAAAGGTCTTTACCAGTATAATCGACTGGTATTCGGAGTAGCATCAGCTCCGGCGATATGGCAAAGAGCGATGGAACAAGTTCTGCAAGGGATTCCGGGGACTCAGTGTTACTTGGACGACATCCTAGTGACAGGTGAAGATGACAGTGAACACCTTGCCAACCTAGAGCAGGTGCTCACTAGACTAAGAGAACATGGGCTACGAGGCAATCGGCCCAAGTGCGAGTTTTTTAAGAAACAGATATCGTATTGTGGCCACGTGATTGATGAAGAGGGGTTACACAAGTCCCCTGACAAAATTGAAGCGGTAGTTAAGGCTCCAGCGCCTGAAAATGTGTCGCAACTGAGGTCATTCCTCGGATTGGTGAATTACTACCATAAGTTTTTACCGAATTTGTCCACAATTCTGCACCCACTGAACGCCCTACTACAAACTGGAGTAGCATGGAAATGGAGCGATGAATGTAAGCGGGCCTTTCAGAAGAGTAAAGACCTAATCAGTTCAAGAGAAGTATTGGCTCACTGCAACCCATCACTACCGATAAGACTGGCGTGTGATGCGTCTCCCTACGGCATTGGAGCGGTACTGTCACATAAATTCCTTGATGGTTCAGAGAGGCCGATAGCTTTTGCGTCACGCTCGTTAACTTCAGCCGAGCGTAACTACGCCCAGATTGGCAGAGAGGCCCTCAGCCTGGTGTGGGGGGTGGAGAAGTTCAATCACTACCTGTACGGTCAGAAATTTACTCTACTAACTGATCATCAACCTCTTGTCTCCATTTTCAACCCTCAGAAGGCGTCCCGATAATGACAGCACAATGGCTACAGAGGTGGTCCCTTTTCCTAGGGGCACACCAATATGACATCGAGTACAAAGGAACTAAACAGCATGGGAATGCTGATGGATTGTCGTGCCTACCGTTGCCAATGCTGGAAGAAGCACCTGCAGTGGATCCTGTGGAGATATTCCACTCGACCATAGTCGAATGTCTACCTGTGACGAATGCAAACATAGAAAAGGAAACACGAAATGACCCGACACTCTCCTGGGTCTATGATTTAACGGTGAAGGGATGGCCAGCATATGGCGAACCACTGTTGCCAGCATTCTCGCCGAGAAGAGAACAGCTGTCAGTGTGCAGAGGAACCTTGATGTGTGGATCCAAAGTAGTAATTCCACCCAAATTGAAGGATAGAGTGCTCAATGAGCTTCATGAGGGTCATCTGGGAGGGGTAAAAATGAAGAACTTAGCCAGAGTGTTTGTGTGGTGGCCGGGAATCGATAGAGAAATCGAAGAGATGACCAAGAGCTGTACAGGATGCCAGAAGGTCCAAAACGCCCCACCACAAGCCCCTCTACATCCATGGGAGTGGCCCTCATCTCCATGGCAAAGGGTGCACATTGATTTTGCTGGTCCCTTTATGGACTCGATGTTTTTAATTGCGCTGGATGCACATTCAAAGTGGCCAGAGGTAATAAAAATGTCCTCAACCACCACAGAAAAAACTATCACAGTCTTACGAACCATATTCGCCAGAAATGGGCTGCCTGAACAGATTTGCTCTGACAATGGACCACAGTTTGTGTCTGAAGAGTTCCGGAGGTTCTGAAAGAACAATGGTGTTAAGCATTACACATCCGCCCCATATCATCCAGCCACCAATGGATTGGCTGAGAGGTTCGTTCAAACATTCAAGAACGCTATCAAGGCAATGTGTAATGAAGACATACCCCTACAACACAAGGTGGATAACTTCTTGTTTGCCTACCGGAATGCGACACATGCGGTTACCAACCAAACTCCAGCCATGATGTTCTTCAATCGAAGACTACGATGCCGCTTGGATTTGGTTAAGCCAAACATCAGAAGAGATGTGGAGAACAGGCAGTTTCAGAATATGAATGAATGGCCGACCAGGAGTTTTAAGATAGGTCACCCAGTTTTGGCCCGGGACTACCGCACAGAGAAATGGCAGCCAGGAACGATCTGCACACGGCAAGTGTTAAGTCTGTGTGTTATAGTGAGAATTACTACACAGACCACAAGAGTAAATTAAACAGGTCTTTACTGGTTGGAGGTCGGACTATACTGAATACAATATTATTACACTGTGCTTATATACCGGTGTGGTCACCACCGGTATTACGTATACAGCAGCCAAAGAAAGTAGTACCTTTCTTAAGGTGGACCAGGCTTAAGTTCTCTTAAGATGGAACAGGTTACATACACCACAATCCTCCCTTTTTAGCTTAACAGTCATATCCCCAAATAAACATAACATATATACATATATAACTTCAGGTATAACAGTTCAAATGTTCAGTCTCTCAGGAGGCTTTCTGATTCGGCTTGGATAACGCCTTTCAGTGGTCTCTGATTCTTGTTGTTGAGGTGCCTCCTCTAGTTGGTTGCCAATGTATTGGGTGTCATCATCATCAAATACATTCTCGGCCGAGGTAGATGCTTCAGGTTCATGAACGTCTTCCACAGCTGTCTCTGTCACAACCATGGGTTCGACCCTTGCTCTCGACTCTACCAGTTGATCCGCATGACGCCTTATCACATTATGACCAATATCTACGGTGTACATCAGAGGTCCTTGTCTGGCCCAGATTGTTCCGGACTGCCATTTGTCGTTTCCATAGCCCCTTGCCATCACTGGTTGTCCTACGTCGAAAGTTCGAGTGGTCTTGCTGTTAATATGCCGAAACTGTTTGTTTTCCACTTCCCTCCGCACATTTGGTTTTAACAAGTCCAACTTGGACTGCAACCTCCTGTTATAAAACATCATAGCAGGACTTTGGTTAGTCACGGCATGATCGGCGTTTCTATATGACATCAGGAACTTATCGACCTTGTGTTGCAGCAGAATCTGATCATCATTCATGGCCTTAATAGCCTTTTTGAATGTCTGGACAAATCTTTCAGCCAACCCGTTTGTCGCCGGATGATATGGGGCAGAGGTATAATGTTTAACTCCATTCTTCTTTAAGAATTGTTGGAATTCTTCCGATACAAACTGTGGTCCGTTGTCTGAACAGATCTGCTCTGGCAATCCGTTCCTTGCGAATATTGTTCTTAACACCGCAATCGTCTTTTCTGAAGTAGTGGTATTCATCTTGATGACTTCTGGCCATTTGGAATGTGCGTCCACCGCGATTAGGAACATGGAGTCCATGAATGGACCAGCAAAGTCAATGTGTACGCGTTGCCATGGGGCTGAAGGCCATTCCCATGGGTGTAGCGGTGCTATCGGAGGTGCATTTTGCACTTTTTGACACCCAGCGCAGCTTTTCGTTAACTCCTCAATCTGTTGGTCAATACCCGGCCACCATACGTAAGCCCTAGCAAGACTTTTCATTTTAACTCCCCCCAGATGACCTTCATGTAGTTCTTTTAAAACTCTTTCCCTTAACTTGGGAGGAATAATCACTCTTGTCCCGTACATCAAAGTACCATGGCAGACGGACAGCTGGTCTCGCCTTGCCGAGAATGCCGGTAACAGAGGATCACCCCGTGTTGGCCATCCTTTCACTGTCACCTCGTAGACTCTGGACAGTGTCGGGTCGTTCCTGGTTTCTCTTTCAATACTTGCGTTGGTGACAGGTAAACACTCGATAATGGTCGAATGAAATAACTCAACAGGGTCAACTTCCGTCGTGTCTTCATCTTCAGGTAGTGGCAGGCGCGACAGGCCATCAGCATTGCCATGCTGTTTCGTACCTTTGAATTCTATCTGATATTGATGTGCCCCTAAGAAAAGAGACCATCTCTGGAGACGCTGTGCTGTCATCACCGAAACACCCTTCTTAGGGTTAAAAATGGACACCAACGGTTGATGGTCCGTCAGAAGTGTGAATTTTTGGCCCTGTAGGTAATGATTAAACTTCTTCACTCCCCATACAAGGCTAAGGGCCTCCCTATCGATCTGCGCATAGTTGCGCTCAGCGGAGGTCAATGATCTGGATGCAAACGCGACTGGCCTTTCCGTGCCATTTGGCAATTTATGTGAGAGTACTGCCCCAATACCATATGGAGAAGCATCACAAGCCAACCGAATAGGCAGTGTAGGGTTGAAGTGAGCCAACACCTCCTCTGAGGTGATCAATTCTTTGCTTTTGCGAAATGCCTTCTTACAGTTTTCGCCCCAGTCCCATGGTACCCCTTTCTGTAAAAGAGCGTTCAACGGATGCAGCACCGTGGATAGATTTGGCAGAAATTTATGGTAGTAGTTAATTAATCCTAGAAACGACCTCAACTGAGAGACATTCTCCGGAGCGGGAGCCTTTACAACTGCCGCTATCTTGTCAGGAGACTTATGAAGCCCCTCCCGGTCAATGACATGACCACAGTACGAGACCCGCTTCTGGAAGAACTCACATTTCTGCCGATTTACCCTAAGTCCATACTCTTTCAGTCTGTTGAGCACCAGTTCCAAGTTAGCGAGATGCTGTTCATCACCATCACCTGTGATCAGAATGTCGTCCAGGTAACATTGTGTGCCTGGAATTCCCTGTAATACCTGCTCCATGGCCCTCTGCCAAATTGCTGGAGCCGATGCCACACCAAAAACCAGCCTATTGTACCGGTACAACCCTCGATGCGTGTTGATCGTGAGGTATTGGCGTGACTCTTCTTCAACCTCCGTCTGCAAGTACGCCTGCGCCAGGTCTATCTTGGTGAAGTGTTTCCCGCCAGACAGTGAAGCGAAAATATCCTCAATCCGTGGAAGCGGATACTGCACCGTGTGATCTTGAAATCTCCACAGATGCGAACCTTCCCTGGATCTCCTGGCTTATTGTTCGCAGGACGTTTCATAATGGGAACAATGGGCGTAGCCCACTCACTCCAATCTACTTTAGACAGTACCCCTGAACGTTCTAGTGCTTCCAGCTCCGCTTCAACCGCAGGTCGTATTGCATAGGGTACCGGTCTGGCTTTAAAAAATTTTGGTTGTGCATGTTCATCAATCTTGATGTTTGCCGTAATTCCTCTCAGTGTTCCCAGTCCCGGCTGGAACACCTCTTTAGCCTCATCCAATATTCTGGACAATCGTTTAGGTTTGACAGCTGTTTCCCCGGAATCTACCATTAGTGCTTTCAAGGAGTGCCAATCCATATTCATTTTCCTAATCCACTCCCGTCCTAGTAGTGGTGGACCTCCTTCAGGTAGCACATATAAGTCCATTACTTGGCTTCCTTCGCCCTTGTGGACCACTTCTACCTCTATTTTTCCGATGGGGTACACTCTTTGCCCCGTGTACGTTTTCAATATAATCTCCGTATCCTGTAAGGGAATATGTTGGAATAACCTTCTGTAATCTTTCTTATTCATGACCGTCAATGCCGATCCAGTGTCCAATTCCATTTTTACTTGGACTCCTGCTAGCTTAAGAGTGACCCAAATTGTCTGGAGGTCTGTATCCTTACCAACGTTGTGTATTCTTAAGCTATCCAGTTCATTACTGCTAGCGTCTGAATCTGACTTCTGTTCAGTCAAACTGTTCTTTGTCACCTTGTGTACCTTTGCATATTTTCCTTGCGGTGACTTTTTATTGCTGGTCTTCTTTCCTGACCGGCATACTTTAGCTATGTGGCCAAACCTGCCACACGTTCTGCATTCTTGGTTTTTAAACCAACACTGGTTCTGATCATGCGTTGTCTTTCCACAACGATAACATTTGACAGAACTCAAACCCAATTTGTTTGTACCGAGTTCCGGTGGCCGTAGCTGCATTACTGCCGTGCCTCTCGCTGCGGCCTCGTGTGCTGCTGCCATAGTGGCCGCCTTCTCGAAAGACAGCTCATTCTCCTCGAGCAGTCGCCTTTGTGTATCCTGTTTAAATAACCCACACACAAATCTATCTCGAAGTGCCTCTGTCAGTCCCGTTCCAAACTGACAATATTTTGCTAGCTTACGTAATTCCATCAAATATTCAGCATTGCTTTCATTTTGCCGCTGTCTTCTATCGTAAAATTTAAATCGTTCCGCTAGCATCAGCGGCGTGGGGCTAAGATGATTTTTTAGGACAGTAACAATCTGTTCGAGCGTCTTATCCGCCAGTTCATCTGGTGATAGCAGGTGTTTCAATTGCCCGTATGTCTTCGCACCCATTAAGTTTAGTAATGTTAGTGCTTTATCTGTCTCAGGAATTTTATTTGCCTTACAATAGTTTTGTATGTGTTCTACATACATAGCCCAGTCTTCTATATCACTGTTGAAGGCATTAATGTTCCCATGTTTAGGCATCGTAGCAATTTATCGTATTTTTAATGTTATCTAAGATGGCGGCTTCCCGCTCTTGCCGTCGTCCTCCGCCCACAAAATGGCGGTTTTCCCGCGCTTGGTGGTCTTCACCCGTCCCCCAACGCTGTCTCCGCTTCACCGCGGCTCTCGCGCCTTCAGTTTCCCCAGACGCTGCGCCTTTAGCCCGAATGCGGCCCTTATCTCCGGTCGCGATCGATGTCCCGCGCTGCGCCTCTCGCTCGAAAGCGGCCCGGCCCTTATCTCTGATCGCGATCGACCTCACCGCCCTTATTCCTCCATCTTCCCAGCCCCGTCTGTACAGCCAACGCGGTTGACTTTCTGTCGCGTCGCTGCCCGGCTTACCCACCACGAGGTAGTAGAAGAAGCTGACAGTCGCTGATGGAGGCTTCGAGGTTAGGATGTCTTCTGCACTCCGGTTGCTCGATGCCTGCCGCTCGACGTGTCTTCCCGTAGGTGATGAGGGTGGAAACCTCTCTTCGACGTCCTGTCTGTGGACGAAGTCGCCGTGGAAATTACTGCAGCAGGGTAAGAATCGGACTCGTCGCCACTGTTAAGTCTGTGTGTTATAGTGAGAATTACTACACAGACCACAAGAGTAAATTAAACAGGTCTTTACTGGTTGGAGGTCGGACTATACTGAATACAATATTATTACACTGTGCTTATATACCGGTGTGGTCACCACCGGTATTACGTATACAGCAGCCAAAGAAAGTAGTACCTTTCTTAAGGTGGACCAGGCTTAAGTTCTCTTAAGGTGGAACAGGTTACATACACCACAGCAAGGACCTCTAATGTATACCGTGGACGTTGGAGAGAGTATTGTAAGACGCCATGCTGACCAGGTTCTAGAGTCACTGGAAAACGTCAATTCCACACCACGATCCGATACACCTGGTGATGAAACCGAAGTACCAATTGCATCTACCTCAGAATCGGGAATATTGGAAGCAGACGAACCCAACAACGACGTTGATTCCGAATCAACTTTGCCAGAAGAACCTGATACCCGAAAGAGGCGTTATCCAGACAGAATCAGGAAGCCTCCTCAAAGACTGAACTTATAACTGCTTAACTTCAGCTAATGTATATAACAACTGTAATTGTAAATATGTTATTTAATTATTAATCGAATGTTATGTACTGTTTAGCGAAAAGGGGAGGAATTGTAGTGTATGTACTTTGCAGAAGGAACTATATTCTGCAGCCCCTGTATAATGCAGTACCAGTAGTGACCACCCCTGTATATAAGCCTGTGCAGTAACTTTGCATAGTAGTTCCAGTTTTGTCTCCACTCAGTAAAGACCTGTTGTAACCAACTCCTGCAGTCCGTGTCTCAATTACACACGGACATAATACCCTCCTCCTGCTCGCCTCTCCCTGCACCACTCCCCCTGCACCCCTCCCCTGCACCCCTCCCCCTGCGCCCCTCCCCCTGCTGCCCTCCTCCTGCTCCCCTCCCCTTCTCCCCTCCTCCTGCTCGCCTCTCCCTGCCCCTTCCCCCTGCCCCCTCCCCGCTCCCCTCCTCCTGCTCCCCTCCCCCTGCGCCCCTCCCCCTGCGCCCCTCCCCCTGCACCACTCCCCCAGCACACCTCCCCTGCTCCCCTTCTCCTGCTCCCCTCCCCCTGTGCCCCTCCCCCTGTGCCCCTCCCCCTGCACCCCTCCCACTGCACCCCTCTCCCTGCCCCCTCCCCTTGCTCCCCTCCCCCCGCTCCCCTCCCCCTGCGCCCCTCCCCCTGCTCCCCTCCCCCTGCCCCCCCTGCTCCCCTCCCACTCTGCCCCTCCTCCTGCTCCCCTCCCCTGCACCCCTCCCCCGCTCCCCTCCCCTTCTCCCCTCCCCCGCTCCCCTCCCCCTGCTCCCCCCGCTCCCCTCCCCCTGCTCCCCTCCCCTGCTACCCTCCCCCCACTCCCCTCCCCCTGCTCCCCCCGCTCCCCTCCCCCCGCTCCCCTCCCCCTGCTCCCCCCACTCCCCTCCCCCTGTGCCCCTCCCCTGCTCCCCTCCCCTGCTCCCCTCCCCCTGCTCCCCTCCCCCTGCGCCCCTCCCCCTGCTCCCCTCCCCCGCTCCCCTCCCCTGCGCCCCTCCCCCTGCTCCCCTCCCCCTGCCCCCCTCCCCCTGCTCCCCTCCCCCGCTCCCCTCCCCTCACTCCCCTCCCCCTGCTCCCCTCCCCTGCCCCCCTCCCCTGCATGCCCGATTTCACGTGCAATCGAATTTCTAGGCTGCAATTCTTTCGGCAAAGGAACTCAGTTTAATGGGCTAGTCTGTAAAAGGTCAGATTTGGGGAAAGAAGTCTGAAGTTCAACTGTGGTCATGAAGAAGAAAGGAAAATCCATCTTTAACTGTAATGCTTTATCCCCAATTGTCAATCATCAGAATAAAGGGAATCGAAGAGCAGCCTCACGTCAACCTTATTGATGCAGAGTTCTTGCTGGTCATAGTTGGAGGTCAGGGAGGAGATGGATTACTGTTGTAACCAGTTTGAATGTGGCAGTGGCTTTTTGGAATGTTGCAGGCGGCTATCCTATTCTCACAGCTGCCGTGGACCTGCTTTCCCTGCTCTCCCCGCTTCCCGTTTACTATGGGAAATTCATCACTTGACATTTTCCCAAAGAAGTAACTGGGCAGCACGCGAGGTGTGATGGGCATTTACCGGGGCAGGTCACTGTTCCTGGCACAAGCTGACAATCAGAAAATGCTTTTACTGAGCCAGACCATTGCTCTAAAAGTAAAAGATTTTCTGCTTTAAAGCTTTCTGTTGGCACGTTACGAATCTACAAATAACTGGAAAGAACTAGAAGTAACTAACTGTTAGTGTTGTTCCACTAATGAGCACAAGAGCTCGTCTACATTTTGGCACATGCAGAAAACAGTATCGTACAATGAAACGTTCAGCATAAGATTTCTCACACCTGGTTCCTCGCTGCTTTGAGAAAAGGTCGAAGGAATTGCTGGATTTAATTCTTTTAAAGCTGCATGACCACCAAGATTTATTTTTGTCGTACTCGTCTTCCAATGTGCTAAACTCAGTGATGCATTAAAATTACAGTTAAAGCTTAAGCTTACACGCTAAAGGCTGCTTACTTTGCAACCGGGTCCACATTTGTACCAGCAGACTAGGAATTCTGAGCAGAAGTAAAGCTGCTGGAGTATTTCAAGTACCCGAAAGCAGTAAAATGAAAGACTTACATTTCTATAGTGCCTTTCATAACCTCAGGACAAAGCGCTTTACAGCCAATGAAGTATTTTGAAGTGTAGTCACTGCAGCCAATGTGCACACAGAAAGCTCCTGTTGTGTATGTACCTTTAAGAGAAGAACTGATTCTATACTGCAGTACCAGCAGTGACCACCCCTGTATATAAAGCCACAGCAGGCTTCTGTATTTCAGTCTTGAGTTCCCCTCTGTTCAGTAAATACCTGTTTTATTGCTCTCCTGCAGTCCGAGTATTATTGATACCCGGACACTACACTGGCGACGGGCAGGTTCGAACTCACCTGCAGTACTGCATCACCTCACGGGGATCTTTTCCCTGAAGAGAAGCTTCTTGGAGGTCGAAGTCAGAACAGCGGGCGTCGACCGCGGGCAACCGCACAGGGATCCATCGGAGAGTTGCAGGGGAGGCTGTGATGAGCTGGGCCTGGCTCCCCAGTCGAGGTGTTCCAGCAAGTCGTGCTGGTAGCAGGTAGTGCGCTGGCCCTTCCAGACTGCGGTGGGCTCGGGCTCGATCGAGCGGCTCTGCAAAGGGGCCGTGCAGCGTCGTCGGGAGGAAGAGAGAGAGAGAGGGTGGAGCGCACAGGGCGCGGTCGGTGCTCAAGAACCAGGCAGCGTGGAGAGGATAGAACGAGGGGAAAGAAAAGTGATACGCGTCGAAGCCGCGGGTCACCGCCATTACCCTGTAGAACGCTAGGAGCAGCGTGGCAGCAAGGGGAAGAAGCAAAAGTGCGGGAGGCGCCATTTTATTCCATTGGGGAAGAAGAAAAAGCGCGAGAGGCGCCATTTTAAATCACCCAAGATGCCGAAAAGTGGCAGTATCACTGCTTTCGACAACAAGGTAGAAGACTGGACCACGTGTGTGGAAAGAATTGAAGTGTACTGCGAGGCAAATGAGGTGGCCGATGGAAAGAAGGCGTCGGTATTATTAAATTTGATGGGCGCGAGAATGTACGGCCTATTGCGGAATTTAATTACCCCAGCTAAACCAATGGAGAAAAATTTTGAAGAGGTTGTTAATACCTTACAGGAACACCTAAACCCTACACCGCTGCTGATAGCAGAAAGATTCAAGTTCCATAAAAGAAACCAGCACAAAGATGAGAGCAATGCTGACTATCTTACGGAACTACGCAAGTTATCGAAGCACTGCCAGTTCGGAGCAGGACTGGCAGACACCTTACGGGATAAGTTTGTCTGCGGGCTCCAGAGTGAAGGAACCCAGAAACGACTACTTTCGGAAAAGGACCTGACGCTAGAACAGGCTTTCAGCGTGGCAGTATCCTACGAAGCAGCAGCACGGGGAGCTGCGGAAATACAACAGAAACCACAAGAATACAGTGCTAACGAAATGGCGTATGGAGCAGAAAAGTGCTATCGCTGTGGCAGAACAACCCATGATCAGAAAGACTGCTGGTTTAAGGACAAAGTATGCAGGCAATGTGGGAAAATGGGACACATAACAAGAGTCTGCAGGTCGGGAAAGCAAACCAACACTACAAGAACTACTAAGGAAAAGTACAAGAAAGTAAAGAAATTGACAGACAGTAGTTCGGAAGATCAGGAGAGTGATAAGGACTCCGGGAGCAGGAGACTAAGTTGTCTAAAGTTACACGTGATCGCAAAGGAGGATCACCGAACCATTTGGGTCACCCGCATGATAGCAGGGTCCCAAGTAAAGATGGAATTGGACACAGGATCAGCCCTAACTGTCATGAATCGATGAGACTATGAGCGGCTATTCCCACACATACCCTTGAAGGACACGTCCATTGTATTGAAGACATACAAGGGGCAAAAAAGTCTACCCCAGAGGAAAAATAAGCGTGCCAGTTGAATACAATGGCAAGGAAACACAGAAACTGTATCTATATATACTACCAGATGGAGGACCACCATTATTGGGACGTGAATGGATCCGAAAAATACAATTGGATTGGAATTCCATTCAGGCGCTAACTGTGACTGATAAAAAGGATGATGACATCACACCTGGACGACTGTCAAAGATTCTAACTGACGCGAAAGAGCTGTTCCAACAAGGACTTGGGACTCTAAAAGGAGTAACGGCAACGATAAAAATCGAAGATAACGCAAACCCAAAATTTTTTAAGGCCAGACCGGTACCTTACGCGATCCGCCCAGCCGTTGAAGCAGAGCTGGAGAGTCTGGAGCGTTCGGGTGTGCTGTCCAAGGTGGACTGGAGCGAGTGGGCCACACCCATTGTTCCTGTAATGAAGAAATCATTGAGCAGCACGCCTGGGGAACCGAAGAAGGTTCGCATCTGTGGGGACTTCAAGGTAACTGTGAACCCAATCCTGCACACAGTACAATATCCACTTCCATGGATAGAAGATATTTTCGCATCACTATCTGGAGGGAAACGCTTTACAAAGATTGATCTGGCCCAAGCGTATCTACAAATGGAGGTGGAGGAAGCATCTAGGAAATACCTCACGATAAACACTCACAAAGGCCTTTACCAGTACAATCGACTGGTATTTGGGGTAGCATCAGCCCCGGCTATTTGGCAGAGGGCGATGGAACAAGCCTTGCAAGGGATCCCGGGGACCCAGTGTTATTTGGACGACATCCTGGTTATGGGCGAAAATGACAGTGAACACCTTGCCAACCTGGAGCAGGTGCTCACGAGATTACAGGAATATGGGCTACAAGCCAACCACCCCAAATGCGAGTTCTTCAGGAGACAAATCTCGTATTGTGGCCACATGATTGATGAGGAAGGGTTGCATAAGTCGCCGGACAAGATTGAGGCTGTAGTCAAGGCTCCAGCACTGGAAAATGTGTCGCAACTGAGGTCGTTCCTCGGGTTGGTGAACTACTACCATAAGTTCTTGCCGAATTTATCTACAATTCTGCACCCACTGAACGCCCTGCTGCAAACTGGAGTAACATGGAAATGGAGTGATGAGTGTAAGCGTGCCTTTCAGAAATGTAAATGCCTAATCACTTCAAAAGAAGTATTGGCCCACTACAATCCAACACTACCGATTCGGTTAGCATGTGATGCGTCTCTGTTGGAGGAAATTTTAAAATGGCACCGTAGTGCCTGCTGAAATACTTGACATTCATTGACATTTTGTAGACACTGACATAACAGACAGCTGACTTGATCTGCTTACACCAAACGTGTGATGTCACTTGTACAGAACAGTAATATAATTAAGTTGTTTGCTAACGGTATAATAATATAATCAACTTGTTTTTGACAGAATGTGATTAAGGGTTGCTAAGGTATCGGATTGGCCAAAGTTAAAGGATGCTAAAGTACCAGATTGGCCAAGGAATTAATGTAATATGGTATCTTTCCTGTTTTTAAATTGTATAAAAGGAGTGATATGCCTATCAATTAGTCCAATAAAAGGCGACGAGTTAAGAACGTAACTGAAGGTTTTTATTGGCTAAATAACAGAGCCCACCCTCGTGGGTGATCCGATCCAACAGGGAGGAATACTAGCCAGTCAGCTACCTTTATACCTGGGCAGGTAATGGGCGGAGTCGGAGGTGGTCAGCCCAGGTATAACAGTGCGACAAGAGGCGACCTCGTGTAGTGATGTGACAGTGAGAACAGTGAGAACAATATACAGTGATAACTATAACAGTGGTTTACCACATTCACCCCTTGTTTAGATTAGAGTCCGGCGGGGTGAAGTGTATTACCAGCTCTGGTATGTCAGTCTGTCCGGAGGCTTCGTTAGCCTCTCCGATCGTCGCAGCGGCGGTGTTACATTATCCGGTGTTAAAGCTGGTGTCTGCGTAGTCGGCAAAGGCTCGTGGGGTTCCGGCATGCCGTCTACCTCGGCTGGACTCGGGGGGTTGGGAGGGGGGGGTGAGGGTGCGAGGTCTCGTAAGGAGACAGTGTCCTCCCGTCCGTCTGGGTAAGCCACATAGGCGTACTGGGGGTTGGCGTGCAGGAGGTTCACCTTCTCGACCAGGGGGTCCGTTTTATGGGCCCTCACATGCTTTCGCAGCAAGACGGGTCCCGGAGAGGTCAGCCAGGTTGGTAGGGTGGTTCCCGTAGTCGACTTCCTGGGGAAGACAAACATTCGAGCATGGGGGGTGGTGTTAATGGCAGTGCAAAGTAGTGACCGGATGGAGTGCAGCGCAATCGGGAGGACCTCTTGCCAGCGGGAGGTTGGGAGGCCCTTAGACTTTAAGGCTAAGAGGGTGGCCTTCCATACCGTCGCGTTCTCTCTTTCCACCTGGCCGTTCCCTCGGGGGTTGTAGCTGGTGGTCCTGCTTGCTGCAATACCCCTCTCCAATAGGAACTGATGGAGTTCCTCGCTCATGAAGGAGGCGCCCCGGTCACTATGTATATAGTTCGGGAACCCGAACAAGGCGAAGAGTTTGTTCAGGCATTTAATGACCGTGTTACTGGTCATGTCTGGGCAGGGGAAGGCAAAGGGGAAACGGGAGTACTCATCAACGATGTTGAGGAAGTACACATTACGGTCGGATGACGGTAGGGGCCCCTTGAAGTCGATGCTCAGACGCTCGAAGGGGCGGGTGGCCTTGATCAGGCTTGCTCTGTCCGGCTTATAGAAGTGCGGTTTGCACTCAGCACAGATCTGGCAGTTCCTGGTCATGGTCCTGACCTCCTCGATGGAGTATGGCAGGTTGCGGGCCTTAATGAAATGGTAGAGTCTGGTGACTCCGGGGTGGCAGAGGTCATTGTGGAGGGTCTGAAGTCTATCACTTTGCGCGCTGGCGCATGTAATGCGTGAAAGAGCATCAGGGGGGTCGTTCAGTTTACCGGGCCGGTACAAGATCTCATAATCATAGGTGGAAAGCTCGATTCTCCACCTCAAGATTTTGTCGTTCTTGATCTTGCCCCTCAGCTTGTTATTAAACATGAAGGCAACCGAGCGTTGGTCGGTGAGGAGGGTAAATCGTTTGCCTGCCAAGTAGTGCCTCCAGCGCCGTACTGCCTCCACAATTGCCTGGGCTTCCTTCTCGACCGACGAGTGTCGGGTCTCGGGGCCCTGTAGGGTCCTTGAGAAGAAGGCTACCGGCCTACCCTCCTGGTTAAGGGTAGCGGCTAGGGCGAAGTCGGATGCATCGCTCTCCACTTGGAAGGGGATTGACTCATCCACTGCGTGCATTGTGGCCTTGGCTATGTCTCCCTTAATGAGGGAGAAGGCCGCGCACGCCTCTTCCGTGAGGGGGAAGGATGTGGTTTTCAGGAGGGGTCTGGCTTTGTCCGCATAATTGGGTACCCATTGGGCATAGTAGGCGAAAAGCCCCAGGGTTCTCCTAAGTGCTTTTGGACAGTGGGGGAGGGGTAGCTCCATGAGGGGGCGCATTCTTTCGGGGTCGGGGCCGATGACTCCGTTCTCTACTACACAGCCAAGGATGGCAAGGCGCGCTGTGTTAAACACGCATTTCTCCTTATTGTAGGTGAGGTTCAGCCGTTGGGCCGTACGGAGGAATTTCTCCAGATTCACGTCATGGTCCTGCCGGTTGCGGCCGCAGATGGTGACGTTATCGAGATAGGGGAAAGTGGCCTGTAGTCCGTTCTGGTCAACCATCCGGTCCATCTCCCGTTGGAAAACCGAGACCCCGTTGGTGACACCAAAGGGGACCCTAAGGAATTGGTAGAGGCGGCCATTCGCCTCGAAGGCGGTGTACTGGCTGTCCTCCGGGCTGATGGGGAGTTGGTGGTAGGCCGACTTGAGGTCGATGGTCGAGAATACGCGGTATTGTGCAATCTCATTGACCATGTCCGATATGCGGGGGAGGGGGTATGCGTCCAGCTGGGTGTATCTGTTTATGGTCTGGCTGTAGTCGATAACCAGGCGATTTTTGTCGCCGGTCTTGACTACCACCACCTGGGCACGCCAGGGGCTGCTGCTCCCCTCAATAATGCCCTCTTTCAGGAGTCGCTGCACCTCAGAGCTAATGAAGGCTCTGTCCCCAGCGCTGTACCGCCTGCTCTTAGTAGCGACAGGTTTGCAGTCGGGGGTGAGGTTAGCGAACAGGGAAGGTGGCGGTACCTTGAGGGTGGATAGGCTGCAGGTGTTACGCGGTGGGCGGTTTAACTTTCGCTGGTTGTCGACTGTGAGTGGGGGGAGGGGTCCACCGTATGCTAGGGTTACACTTTGGAGGTGGGATTGGAAGTCCAGCCCTAGTATGACGGCAGCGCACAGCTGGGGGAGTACGAGGAGTTTAAAATTTTTATACTCTGTCCCTTTAACCGACAATGTCACGACACAGTAGCCGCTGATGTCTGTGGCGTGCGACCTCGATGCCATCGAGATGCGGCTGCGCGTTGGCAGGACGGGGAGGGAGTAGTGGCTCACCGTGTCTGGGTGGATGAAGCTCTCCGTGCTTCCGCTGTCGAACAGGCAGGTCGTGGCGTGGCCGTTGACTTTGATGTCCATCATTGAGCTGGCCAGGTGGTGCGGGCGGGCTTGATCCAGGGTCACGGAAGCTAGGGTGTAGATGAGCGCGTCGTTGTCATGACAAGATGGCGGCGAAGATGGCGGCCCCCGTAGTTCACATGAGGCTCTGTTTAAATCGTTTGCCCCGCACAAAGATGGCCGCCCCTGCTGTTCCCATGAGGCTCTGCAGGCTTCGGCTGCCCCGCACAAAGATGGCCGC
Organism: Somniosus microcephalus; assembly: GCF_052327205.1. Lineage (NCBI taxonomy): Eukaryota > Metazoa > Chordata > Chondrichthyes > Squaliformes > Somniosidae > Somniosus > Somniosus microcephalus. Next base: position 23,887,186 of record NC_141004.1, on the reverse strand, counting down.
CCCTGGTTTTCCCATGAGGCTCTGCAGGCTTCGGCTGCCCCGCACAAAGATGGCCGCCCCTGGTTTTCCCATGAGGCTCTGCAGGCTTCGGCTGCCCCGCACAAAGATGGCCGCCCCCAGGGTTCGCATGAGGCACTGCTGGCTTCTGAGGATTTGCTTCTGCAGGCCTTGGAGAAGTGGCCTTTCTTGAGGCAGGTTTTGCAGGTCGAGTTTTTGGCTGGGCAGCGCGACCTCGGATGCTTCTCCTGGCCGCAAAAGAAGCAGCCAGCGGCCCGATCGGGGTTGCCTGATGTCGGGGCCGGTACCGGGGCTAGCGGGCCCGGTCGGATCCGTGATGCAGACGCTGAGGTAGGTCCCGGGGGCAGCGCTGTGAAGGGTGGTGGGGTGGGGGTCGGGCCCGAGTCCCAGGGTCGCGAATAGTACCTGGCAAACGCTTCCTGGTCTTGCTGGGTGGCCTCTAGGGTGAGGGCGAGGGCTTCGGCCTTGTCCAGGTCTATGTCCTTAGCTTCAAGCAGTCTTTGCCGTGTGTAGTCGGAACGTAGGCCTCTCACCAAGGCGTCGCGGACATTGTCTTCCATGTTCGCAGTAGCCGTCACCGCTTTAAAGTCACAGTTCCTGCCGAGTTGTCTCAGCGCTCGTGAAAATTCAGCTATCGATTCTCCTGGCTGTTGCTGGCGAGATCTTAAGAGATGCCTAGTGTACATGTAGTTTACCGGGCTCCGGTACTGCTGTTTCAGTAGGTTGATGGCGTCGTCGTACGTAGTCATGTCCTGGATGAGTGTATATACTCTCGGGCTCGCTTGGGCTTTCAGGACTCTTAGTTTGGATCTCTGAGGGACGACGGCTTCCTCCAGGTACGATTCGAAGCAGTCCAGCCAGTGTTTGAAGTCGTTGGCTGAGTTTGGTGCCTGTGGGTTTAGATCCAGGTATGGTGGTTTCAAGGCTTGCAGCCAAGCCGGCTGGTGTGGCCCGTTGTCTGGAGGCTGCTGTTGCTGTGCTGCTGGGTGAGCTCCTTGCTGTTGCTGTTCATTATCAGACATCTTTAAAATTTAGTCAATAAAATTAGTCCAATAAAAGGCGACGAGTTAAGAACGTAACTGAAGGTTTTTATTGGCTAAATAACAGAGCCCACCCTCGTGGGTGATCCGATCCAACAGGGAGGAATACTAGCCAGTCAGCTACCTTTATACCTGGGCAGGTAATGGGCGGAGTCGGAGGTGGTCAGCCCAGGTATAACAGTGCGACAAGAGGCGACCTCGTGTAGTGATGTGACAGTGAGAACAGTGAGAACAATATACAGTGATAACTATAACAGTGGTTTACCACAAGGAGCGCGGCTGCTATTGTAAAGCTGAGAAGCTGGCGATTGCACCAAGGGGGTGTATAGCACTTCTCCCAGAGCGCTCTGTAAATAAAAGTGTACTCACACATTCCAGCAAGGTCCGCAGTAGTCTGAGTTTATTGCTCTATAAGTCGAAGTTGGGTATACATCGACACTGTATATCACTGGGTCCATTCAGGCTCCAATTCGGCAGTAACAGTCTCCCTATGGCATCGGAGCGGTGCTGTCACACAAATTCCTTGACGGTTCAGAGAGGCCAATAGCCTTTGCATCGCGCTCGTTAACCTCAGCCAAGCGTAACTATGCCCAGATTGACAGGGAGGCCCTCAGCCTGGTGTGGGGGGTGAAGAAGTTCAATCACTATCTGCACGGGCAGAAATTCACCCTACTGACTGATCATCAGCCCCTGGTCTCCATTTTTAACTCAAAGAAGGGCGTTCCGGAGATGACGGCGCAACGGCTGCAAAGATGGTCACTTTTTCTAGGGGCACATCAGTACAACATAGAGTACAAGGGTACAAAACAGCATGGAAACGCTGATGGGCTGTCGCGCCTACCGTTGCCTACGGTAGAGGAAGCACCTGCAGTGGACCCTGTTGAGATATTCCATGCGACCATAGTTGAATGTCTACCTATTACAAACTCAAGTATAGAGAAGGAAACTCGAAATGACCCGACACTCTCTCGGGTCTATGATTTGACGGTGAAGGGATGGCCAGCACATGGTGACTCACTGTTGCCAGCATTCTCGCCAAGGAGAGAACAGCTGTCAGTGTGCCGGGGGACCTTGATGTGTGGATCCCGAGTGGTAATTACACCCAAGTTGAGAGATAGAGTGCTCAATGAGCTTCATGAGGGCCATCTGGGAGGGGTATAAATGAAGAGCCTTGCCAGGGTGTTTGTGTGGTGGCCGGGAATCGATCAAGAAATCGAGGATATGACCAAGAGATGCACAGGATGCCAGAAGGTCCAAAACGCTCCACCACAGGCCCCGCTACATCCATGGGAGTGGCCCTCATCTCCATGGCAACGGGTACACATTGATTTTGCTGGTCCATTTATGGACTCAATGGCCTAGAAATTCATTAAGGCGCTGCCAGCTTTGCGCCCAGTTAACGCCTAAAGGGTGATTTTGCGCCAAAAATGAGTTTGCGCAGATATTCAGCGCAGCGGTATTGGCGGCGGTAGCCGTTAGCGCTGCGCCGGCACCGATGACATCATTGGTGTGCGTAGTGCCCCGGTTCCGCCCCGAAACCGCACCGATCCCCATATTTAGTTGCGGCCGCCTCCTCCGAAGCGGCCGCAAACAGCGACCAGAAAACGGGGCCGTCCTGCTGCCTTAGTGGGGCGCTTTAAAGCGGAAGGTGCGGCCGGCCGCTTTTGCGGCAGCCGCCTGCCCGCACCTCCTTCCCCGGCCTCCTCCACCCCCCCCCCGCGGCATTGCCGGCTGCTTTCCGCGAGCCTGGCACTTCTCCGTGGTTCCGGGCTCATTTGCCGGCACTATCCAGCGGCGATCTCCCCGTTGCAGGCAGCTCCCCCTTAAGAGAAGGAGGAGGCCTGCAGTACCGCAGCCTGCCGCTGCGCAGCGCCTGGCGCAGCGGCGCCAAGAGCGCTGATATTCAGTGTCAGCACACCAAGCGGAGGCGGGCACACCCTGGTATAGCGCCCGCTTCCGAATTGGGGCGCTAACAATGAATATCTGACGATCGCTATAGGCTTCCCGCCCAGCGCTAACTTTTGGGCGCTAGGCAGCTGGCGGGGCCATAGTGAATTTCTAGGCCAATGTTCCTAATCACTGTGGACGCCCATTCGAAATGGCCAGAGGTCATCAAAATGTCCTCCACCACCACAGAGAAAACTATTGCAGTCCTATGGACCATCTTCGCCAGGAATGGCTTGCCAGAACAGATTTGCTCCGACAATGGGTCACAGTTTGTGTCAGAGGATTTCCGGAGGTTTCTGAGGAATAATGGGGTGAAGCATTACACATCTGCCCCATATCATCCAGCCACAAATGGATTGGCTGAGAGGTTTGTTCAGACCTTTAAAAAGGCAATAAAGGCAATGCATAATGACGACATACCACTACAACACAAGGTGGATAATTTCTTGTTTGCTTACCGGAATGCGACACATGCAGTCACCAACCAAGCTCCAGCCATAATGTTCTTCAACCGAAGGCTAAGATGTCGCCTGGATTTGCTCAAACCAAACATAAGACGAGATGTTGAGGATAAGCAATTCCAGCACATAAATGAGAAGCCAACCAGGAGCTTCAAGATAGGGCAACCAGTCTTGGCCCACGACTACCGAACAGAAAAATGGCAGCCAGGAACGATATGCACACAGCAGGGACCACTAATGTACACAGTGGGCGTTGGAGAGAGCATCATGAGACGCCATGCTGACCAGATTCTAGAGTCACAGGAACAAGCCAAACCCATACCACGAGCAGGTGCACCTGGTAATCAACCCGAAGTACAGATTACGTCTACCTCAGAAGCAGTGGTATTGGAAGCTGACGAACCAACCAATGACAATGAGCCAGAATCAACTCCGCCGCAAGAACAGGATACTCGAGAAAGGCGCTATCCAGTCAGGATCAGGAAGCCTCCTCAAAGACTGAACTTATAAATGATTATTTCAGTTGATGTATATAGTACAGAGAAAATTGTAATTGTAATTAGTTATTATTTAGTTGTTAAATGAATGTTATGTACTGTTTACCTAAAAGGGGAGGAATTGTTGTGTATGTACCTTTAAGAGAAGAACTGATTCTATACTGCAGTACCGGCAGTGACCACCCCTGTATATAAAGCCATAGCAGGCTTCTGTATTTCAGTCTTGAGTTCCCCTCTGTTCAGTAAATACCTGTTTTATTGTTCTCCTGCAGTCCGAGTATTATTGATACCCGGACACTACAACTCCCACAATCGGTGATGTTGATTGAGGGATAAATATTGGCCAGGACACAGGGGAGAACTCCCCTGCTCTTCTATCGAAATAGAGCCATGGGATCTTTTACATCCACCTGAGAGAGCAGACGGGGCCTCAGTTTAATATCTTATCCAAAAGACGGCACCTCCAACAGTGCAGCATTCCATCGGTACTGCACTGGAGTGTTTGCCTATCTTTTGGGCTCAAGTCTCTGGAGTGGGGCTTGAACCACATGATCTTCTGACTCGGGGTGAGAGTGCTACCCAGTGAGCCACAGCTGACACTGCAAGCACCAGATTGTGGGTAAAATCACCAGAGTCAGGACAGAAAGGTGAACCGTGTAACAGAATGTGTATATGGTGTTGAGAGAAGGCAGAGTTTGAGTTCGGCTGCAATGGTCCCCCTACAGGCTCACACATAAGCAAGCAAAGTACTGGAGGGTGGTTGCTCCCTGTGATCCTATTCTCCAGCATGAATCCTTCCGAAGGGATGGAGGAAAGTATTGAAATGCCACAGATTAAAATGCTGCCAGCATACGCCTTACATCCACACACACACCCACTTTCCAGCATGGACCACTTGATAATGATCAGGAGCAGGAACCCTGACTGTGTTTTTCCACCTTCTCTCTAGCCCAGGAGTGCTGAAGCCATTTGTGCAGCCCCTGCCATAACTCCCACTTTGATGAGCTAACTTGGGGAATGTACTTAGTCTCTATGACTCAGTACCACATTCGGCTAAGCATTTGGTAACTTTTTTTTGCCTTGATTTAAAAAAAAAAAATCTAAAAACTCATTAGTAGTGTTGAAACAGTTAGTGACAATGATATTAATATGCTCTGGATCGTATTATCCGATAATTGGCCGGCCCCTGCATTGATAGACAAGGCAAACTAATTCAGCATAAGATGGACCTAATGTGAAGCCACATATGAGATCAGCTGATTCCTTCCAATCCTGAAAACTTGAAGCTAATTATTAAAGTTGGCTGCATAAACCTCAGGCAGTTTGATCTGTTGTGATAGGAACCATCCTATTCTGCTGATTCCTCGGTGGCAGTTCCTGTAGACATTGGTTTCCCGTCATGTCGGAGGTGAGTAATTTTTATTATTGAATCTATAAGTCCTTCCGCTAACCGTTTGACTGGAAGCAGCCAAAATGCTTTCCGTTGTTGATGGTCTTTTCTTTTTGGTTGTTGCACTAAATAGCCACTCAATAGGTTAGGTCATCTGAAATCCATATGCCTGCAGGGTGAGCTCAAATTCAGGCAGACACCACTGCTTGCAAGTATACAGTAGCTGCAGTCTCAGGGAACTTGATTTACATAGAACTACACACTCAGTAGGCAGAATATAAAAAGCCCCGCTACTTTGTAAAAATGTCTTTTCTGCATTGTACGATCTGCTGTTACTTGATCCTGACTGACATGAAGAAGTGTTTATGGAACAGCAGTTAGATGATGCACAGACTGATCCTTAACCTCAGATCCACACGCTCGGTGATACCGTCTCAAGGTGACCTTCCTTGGGCATAGTCTGTGCTTTATTGATTGTTTTGGTTAGAACAGCAGACATCTCTGCAAGGCTCCAGTCTCATGTGAGCACAACATCCTGGCACACCAATACAAACAGGTGCTTCACATCGGGGCACAGGCGCTTAGCTGGTTCCCAGCTCACTGGAAACAGGGGAAGGCAGCAGATGTCCGCGGGCATGAGTTTATTCTCAAGGGGGGGGGGGGGGCGGGGACAAGGCAACAGTTCATTTTCTTCTTCTAAATGGGAAATAGTTTGTGATTAAATATTTAAAGAGCGGTCAGAATTTTTCACTGCTCCATAATTGGTGAAAGAAATTCTAATGATGCAGGAATGCAGCAGGTGAACAGTCCGTGCTGCTACCCTGGTGGGCAGACGATAACGCCAGCGCCTCACAAGGTATCAGCTGCACTCATTCTCAGAGTGATTCCTGGTTCTCTTTATTTCCTAAACAAGTGGATTCCCAATGGCCCTGCTCATGGGTAATCTGAAGCACAGTTAAAAAGAAAAGGCTTGCATTCATATAGGGTACCTCAGGGCACCCCAAAGTGCTTCACAACCAATACTTTTGAAGTGTAGTCATTGTTGTAACGTGGAAAATGCAGCAGCCAATTTGCGCACAGCAAGCTCCTACAAACAACAATATGATAATGACCAGATCATCTGCTTTAGTGATGTTGGTTGAGGGATAAATATTGGCCAGAACGCCCCTGCTCTTCTCCGAATAGCGCCACAGGATCTTTAACGTCCACCTGAGGGGGCAGACGGTGCCTCGGTTTAATATCTCACCCGAAAGACGGCACCTCCGACAGTGCAGCACTCCCTCAGTTCGGCACTCGAGTGCCAGCCTAAATTATGTGCGCAAGTCTTACGTTCAATTAATTTAAAGGTCAGAAAATCGCAGGCGATTTCCTCAGCAGCACTCTCTGTGAGCGCCATGCTCAACCAGAGAGAGAAATCAACCATCACATCACGTCACGTCACGTGGCATAGTAAAAATATATACAATCACTTTTAAATGAAGTCCTCACTCACATTACACCACAGGATTAGACCGTCAGTAATACAAGAGACCTGCTCAATTTTCCGGAGAACTATCACCAGTTTCTGAGTGAATTTTGGGCATAAAATGGGTTGGTAATGTCTACTCTGGTGGTATTGTATATTAGACTACCAAAAATTGCTTGTCCACTTTAAGGTTCACGTTGAGCCCACTTTACTGCATTTTTGCCAACTTCCGTTCCAACCCACCCCAAATCAGTACCGTCACTTTATAATTGGGGGGGTAGGAGCACCAGTTAAGGAATCCATAAGGCAGATATTGCTTCGAAGGAGGCTTTTCTTGTTAGCTGCAACTGAAGGTTGCTGTTATTTTGTCTGCATATTAATACGGTTGGCTACTTTTGAGATTCAGTCAGGACTTTCTATTACTATTTTTAGTGAGCTCTGTAAAAAGTACAGTGTTTGTGCTGGGGACATGGAATCCCAAATGGAAATTCCTCAATTACTTTGTTATCTAATTCTGCATGTGCACATCAGGTACCCAGAAGCTGGCATTGATTTGTTGTGAAAAAGGAGGATAAAAGAAAGAAAAAGAAAGGCTTGCATTTATATAGCACCTTTCATGACCACCAGACGTCCCAAAGCACTTTACAGCCAAATGAGTACTTTTGAAGTGTAGTCACTGTTGTAATGTAGGAAACACGGCAGCCAATTTACACACAGCAAGCTCCCATAAATACCAGTGTGATGATGACCAGATAATCTGTTTTTGGTGATGTTGACCGAGGGAGAAATATTGGCCAGGACACCGGGGAGAACTCCCCTGCTCCACTTCGAAATAGTGCCATGGGATCTTTTACATCCACCTGAGAGCAGACGGGGCCTCAGTTTAATGTCTCATCTGAAAGACGGCACCTCCGACAGTGCAGCGCTCTCTCAGTACTGCACTGGGAGTGCCAGCCTAGATTGTTGTGCTCAAGTCTCTGGAGTAGGACTTGAACCCATGACCTTCTGAGGAAATGGAAGAGGCTAAATTGAAGGCTCTTAGATTGAAGCATCACAGAAGCCGTTTGTTCAGACTTTTCTAAATGTCAACACATCAGAAGGCCGAACTCCCCCGCTCAGGTCAATTTTATTAACAGGAAACGCTTTTATTTGATTAACGTGCAGTATTTGAAGAGCTATGGGGAAAGAGCAGGTGAGTGGGACTAGTGGGATAGTTCTTTGAAGAGCCTGCACAAGCACGCTGACCTGAATGGCCTCCTTCTGTGTTGTATGATTCTACAGGGCTAGAAATTCGTGGCTTTAGCGCCACTCTGTAGCGTCATTAAATGGTGCTAAAATGGCGACCACCGCTCTTTCGCCAGCTGCTGGCGGTTCCTGCGATGGCCGCCATTTTGTTCTTACTTTGCGCTGCTGGTAACTGGCAGTGCCATGCTGTACAAAATGGCGGCATTGTGACGTAAATTGGCGTGCAACACCGACTTCACATCACAAGCGCGAACTTCGACCCTAGCGCTGAATTCAGCGCTTAACCTGGTGTGCAAACAGGCTGACAGTGGTGATGTCTGCACCTCTTAAAGGGACACACACATCGTTCAGCTAAGTTTGAATTTAAGGGTTTGGACTGTGTTTTTTTGATTTTATTGAAGTGGTGGCTTGCTGCAATAGATATGAAAAGTTTTTTAAGTGTGTAGGGAGTGCTGCTGGATGCTTGCAAGAGCTCAGATGGTAAATGAAGGTCTTTGAGAAGACAAAACATGCTGCGAATACTGAGCAGGTCAGGCAACATCCATGGAGAGAAAAACAGAGTTTATGTCTCAGGTCGACATGCTGCCTGAACAACTGAGTATTTCCAGCATTTTATGCAGTCATTTCACATTCACAGCATCCACTTGCAGAGGGAAGGGAAAGACACAGAAGAGGAGGAATCAGAAGGAAGGATGCATCCCAGACAGCTCCTTTGTGGCTGGGATATCCAGGGTGGAATCATCCGCCTGCGGTCCCAGTGACCAAAATCCCAATTCCTCTTTCAACATTAGTCCCACACCTTACCTTCCATCTGTTATTGACCATCACAACGTCTTCTTGCCCATGATGCTGAAATAAAAGGCACCACAAAGCAAAATTTCCAATCCACCTATAGACATCTATCCATCCAATGTGACATCAAGGAATCAACTCATCACCCGTATGCATTCTCCTAGTGATTGTCCTGTGTGTGCCTTTGCCTATCCTACTGATGTCACGTAGTGCTACCCCAATGGCTGGTGGAAGGCTGCTGACTGCAAATGGCTTTGCTGGTTGAACTTGAGGAGCTGGTGGCTGGGAGTGTCAAATCAATCATCTTCTGTACTTGTTCACTCTCCTCTCCCTCTTCTCGTTGACCCTTTGGCTGGGCAGGCTGCATTTCTTGGGTGTGTGAAATGAGGAAGGCGTAAGGGTAGAATTGAGCTGATGGGAGAGCAAGAAGTGCATGCCAGAAGGAGGATTACGTATAAGGATACCAGCTTCTTGTATCCTTTCAGCCCTGCCACTGGCCAAGGGCTTAGACATGCCCCTGCCAAGAATGGCCTGCACCATCTCCTCCAAGGGGGTGAGGTTTTTAAAAAAAAAATTTTTTATTCATTGATGGGATGTGGGCGTCGCTGGCTGGCTAGGCCTGCATTTAGTGCCCATCCCTAATTGCCCTTGAGAAGATGGTGGTGAGCCGCCTCCTTGAACCGCTGCAGGTGAGGCTAGAAATGGGAGATGTGCCTTGTCATTGGTGCAGATTGTTGGTAGGTGAGTGATTGGGGGACGTGGATTGAGCAGTGTGTGAAGCTGGTGGTGCAGTTGGTAGGAGATGGCTTTTGAAGATGCATTGACTGACCTTGACCAGTGGTCTGAGGTCATGAAGCTTCTTTGGACACTGGAGCCAGGTGATGGGAGGCGACACTGCTGGCAGTGACAGCCTTAGTGATGTACTCCCAAATCCTTCTTTCTGGAGGGACCACTCTGGGTAGAGGGCCTGTGTTGCAGTGTTGACCCCCTGCACAAAGCTGGAGTGCTGCATGCGCGACCCTGGGTGCCCCTTCCTTGGCTTGCTGAGCCATTTGTGTTAGTGCTGAGGCAGTTTTCCAATTTGTTGAGGTTGGGAACGTAATTCAGCTTTAAGAACTGAATATTCACATTTGGAACGTCTTTTAAATGTTGAATATTTTTTAAAAGGCAGAAAGGGCTGAAAAATGTAAAATGTATTGATTCCCTTCATTTTATTTTGTATTCCTTCAGTGTGCATGGCCCCTTTAATTCTCAGACCTCTTCATTGCCCACAATTCCTTGCAAGCTCCACCGCTTCGCTCCCAGAGGCTGTGGAAGCTCCAACGCCAGACTTGGACAGGATCTTCGTCCCGGATCCCTCCAGCAATGCCACCAGGATGACGTTGAATGGAAGGTGAGCGCTGCGCCACCTATCTCCCTGCCCCCCCAGACCAATTTCCCTCGGTTAGCGTTGTGGCCATTTCTAGCGGCCGTTAACTGCAGTTGCCGGTGACACTGGCAACTTTGCTGGTGAACGCGAATTTTCCCCCTTATGATTCTAGTAGCCTCATTCCTTGAAATTGTCCTCAAAGGCTACTGGGATCAATGAACTGTCAGGTCAAAGGACAGTGTCACCGGCAACTTTATTTATGTCATCACCCGTTAATGTATTTATCACTGCTTGCAGTCGTCTGAGGCTGATCCAGGTTGTTCGCAACCTTGGAGTCATATTGACCCTGAGATGAACTTCCAACCATATATCCACGTCATCACTAAGACCACCTACTTCTACCTCCGTAACATTACACGTCTCCACCCTTGCCTCAGCTCATCTGCTGCTGAAACCCTCATCCATGCCTTTGTAACCTCTAGACTTGACTATTCCACGCACTCTTGGCTGGCCTCCCACATTCTACCCTATGTAAACTTGAGGTCGTCCAGAACTCTGCTGCCCGTATCCTAACTTGCACCAAGTCCCAACCACCCATCACCTCGCTGACCTACATTGGCTCCCAGTTAAACAACGCCTCGATTTTAAAATGATCATCCTTGTTTTCAAATCCATCCATGGCCTCACCCCTCCCTATCTCTGTAACCTCCTCCAGCCCTACAACCCTCCAAGCTACCTGCGCTCCTCCAATTCTGGTCTCTTGAGCATCCCTGATTATAATCGCTCAACCATTGGTGGCTGTGCCTTCAGCTGCCGAAGCCCAAAACTCTGGAATTCCCTCCCTAAATCTCTCTGCCTCTCTTTCCTCCTTTAAGAAGCTCTTTAAAACCTACCTCTTTGACCAAGTCTGCCCTAATATCTCCTTGTGTGTCTCGGTGTCAAATTCTGTTTGATAACGCTTCTGTGAAGTGCCTTGGGACATTTTACTACATTAAAGGTGCTATATAAATGCAAGTTGTTGTTGTTGTATAGAATGTGCCAATATTGCATTAGTATTGGTGCTTGTAGTAGGTAATGTGGCAGCAATTTATTATTACCTTTGGTTATATGTTAAATGTGCCAGTAATGCACTGTTATCAGTGCATGTATTATGGGATGGATCTGTACTGCATGGTTTGGGTGCATGTATTATGGGATGTATCTGCACTGCACAGTTTGGGTGCTTGTATTATGGGATGGATCTGTACTGCACGGTTTGGGTGCTTATATTATGGGATGGATCTGTACTGCACGGTTTGGGTGCTTGTATTATGGGATGGATCTGTACTGCACGGTTTGGGTGCTTGTATTATGGGATGTATCTGTACTGCACAGTTTGGGTGCTTGTATTATGGGATGTATCTGTACTGCACAGTTTGGGTGCTTGTATTATGGGATGGATCTGTACTGCACGGTTTGGGTGCTTGTATTATGGGATGGATCTGTACTGCACGGTTTGGGTGCTTGTATTATGGGATGTATCTGTACTGCACGGTTTGGGTGCTTGTATTATGGGATGTATCTGTACTGCACAGTTTGGGTGCTTGTATTATGGGATGGATCTGTACTGCACGGTTTGGGTGCTTGTATTATGGGATGGATCTGTACTGCACAGTTTGGGTGCTTGTATTATGGGATGTATCTGTACTGCACAGTTTGGGTGCTTGTATTATGGGATGTATCTGTACTGCACAGTTTGGGTGCTTGTATTATGGAATCTGTCAGTACCGCACTGAAGAAAAATCAGACTCTCACAGATTTTCAGTTCTGCCAGATTTGTGGTACTCCCCTTTTAATGCCAACTTTTAAGTCTCACTTTCCACCCACATTCCAGATGACTGAGCTCTTAAAGCTGAAATCCCCCAGTGTGAAAATGGATATGTGAAGTATTGGAAGTACTGGCTTTGACATTGACTGATATCAAACTTTAATATACCAGCTGGTAGTGCCTGCAAAATGTAATTTAGGTCAAGCTCCATGTGTGATACTTTATTTCAGTAACAATTTGGTGGTTGCCATGCCATTTCTCCACGTTTAAATTGTTCTATGCAGAGGAGTACTTTAGCTTAGACTTTGTTATCTGATGTTGAAAAAAAATGTATTTAATTAATTTAAATGAAAGCTGTAATTTCTTTAATTTATTTTCTCTTGGCATTTACGGTGGACAATGTAACAGCTTACAACAGTTCTAATGTAATTATTTTGTGTGTAAGATGCTGTTGGATAAGTATTTCCAAATCCGCCATCGGAATTGCAGTGGTGGATAACATACTGTCTTCACATGATGGTATAAGGTCTTGAAAATTATTTCAAATTCATTGCTTCAGAAGGCAAACTTGCAAACTTAAAAGAAAGATTGAAGCCTTGCACAGCAAGTGGGTGTTTCTTTATTTATGGAGTAGTATTCTTTGATTGTTGAAGCTGCTGTAGATGAGAGCATTTATCACGCATCCCAGTACTGTCAGGTCCCTGTTGCCGAGTTACAGCCAGACTCTACTGCAGTAGGCCGTGGATTGACTTATTAAACAGCCCCTGCGAGCCACAATCCATCCATGAAGACCCAGCGCCCCTGCCACTGTTACGGTAATCTGTTGTGCCGCAGTCTCCATTTCTCACTCAACCCATCATATCATTGAAATCTAGGTTTATTAAAAGGAAGCAGTTTCACACAAGTTGGAAACAAAAAAAGGGCAATAAAAATAATACAACGAGGCTGTGATAGCTGCTAGCTGACATTTTTGTATGTTTCGGATAACTTACTTCTTTTTAGAAGAAAATGTGCACATGTTGGAGGAAGTGGGAAAGACACAAATATAAAAAGTCGAGGAGACAGATTGCAGCTTTAAATCATTCTTACGAATAATCACTAATTTCAAAGCATTCCTCAGCCACAAATATGTGTTTGTTTACACTGTGATTTTTCTCAAAATGTGTACTTCTGGTTAATTCGCACTAATATTACATCAGAAATATGCAAATTTGCTGCTCTATCTATACATTGTTTCTCCTTCATGCTAGTACCTTTCTTAGTAGCTGCTTTAACCCTTTGGGACCATTGCACCATTTTGGAACAACATGAGAAGACTAGCAATGAATACTGTATTTTGCACAGAAACACAATGCTGCGAATGAAGAAACATTTACTTTCTACTTCTTCACACCTACATTACAAGATGCCTTCCCTCAGTTTTTTGACAGTTTATTTTTTTTCAGACTCTTTTTACAGGTGAGATCTTTGGCTCGGTGTTGCACCAGTGGAAGCGTAGCGGGCCAGGACGTCCCGCCCCGATCTAAGGATGTCCACCCAACTTGGCCAAGTTACCGGGCTCGGAGTCACATGAATAATTTTGGTGGGATGCCTACTGGGAGGGGTAAGCCGGAATTGGGCTCGAGGGGCCTGTGGCAACAACGGCCTTTAAGCTGCCTGTTGAGTATTTTTTTTAAAAAGGTGCTTAAGTATATCCAATTGATTGCAGTTTGGCCTTATGAACTTTAAATTCCTTATCCACTGCACAAAGCAATGCTGAATGCTAGGAATGAACATGATATGGAGATGTATTGGAGTAGAGAACCAATTTTCTACCAAATCCATGGCATAACATATCAATACACCAATATACCGCCAAAACTCATTTTAGTTGAGTCAAAGTTAAGTTGCAATGTAATTGTACCAAAAGCTATTTGTAAACCGGGTGAGGAAATACAGTACTTTGTGTTGAGAATGGGTGGGTTGACATGGTGCCCTTCTCCATTTTGGGGCCTGGGTTTAAATCTGGCCCAGAATGGTAGGATGAACATTGTCTTCTTTTCTGGATATGAAGGTGCTACAGAAAATAAATTTGCTGTGTTTCCTGTGGCCATGGGTGCAAAGTACAAAGCAGCCCATAATTGAGCCAAAACTTTTCACCTGTAGTGTATGTACCTTTAAGGGGGAGAACTACTTTTTACAGCTCCTGTACCCTGTAGTACCGGCAGTGACCACATCTGTATATAAACCCTGAGTAGTGATCTGTACAGTCAGTTGCAGTTTGAACCCTCATTCAGTAAACACCTGTTGATCGTTCCCTGCAGTCTTTGTCTGATTATTGAAGGACACCACATTAAGATACCCAGATCTAACATCACCCGTAAGACCAAATGTGCTGAAACACGCAACAGAACCATTAGCATCTGAAAAGAGGAAAGACAGGTCAAAACCAATTGACATTTATACAGCACCTCTACATAATGAAACCCTTTGGGACCATTGCACCATTTTGGAACAACATGAGAAGACTAGCAATGAATACTGTATCTTGCACAGAAACACAATGCTGCGAATGAAGTCCCAGGTGCTTGCATTTCAGGCTGAGACCTTTTAACAGAATTGCTAACCTACCTTGGTTTTTTTTGGATGCTGATAGACCTGCTGTGTATTTTCTGTGATTTTCCTCTTTTTATTTAGGATCTTCACCATTTGCAGATTTTTCCTTTTATCCCCATGGATTTTCAATCAGTTGTCAGTCTCAGTCATAGACCAGAGACAGCTGGGATGGGGAATGAGAATATCGTACTGGTGCTCCTCTGAGGTAGGAATTAAAGCACGTCTAGGGGAAGGTCAAAGGGAACTTGTCTCCTCAAATGGCCGCACGATGCTTAGCGTAGAAGTGTTTCAAGCTGGCTCTTCCGGGGTGGGTAATTTTTGGAGTCCGCACTTCTGGAGTCATGGCAGGGGTGGAGAGATTTTAGGGTGAGCATCGATTGTAACACATTCCAGAACAGTGATGAGTATTATTGAAGGTGCCATTACATTTGAAATTAAAGCTATAAGGTGAGACGTGAAATAAGCCAGCTGAATAAAAGTAGTGTTGCTGTGCTTTCTGCTGATGTGGAAACCTAGGTGATGCCATTGTAAGTAAGTGTTGCTGTGCACTCATTATTGTGCAGCATACAATGTTGTGATGTACAAGTAGAAAGCAATCATGTTGCTCTAAACCAATCAACAATGAAGCATCATGACAAATCCATGGTGACTGGCAGAGGAACTAATCTTATTATCAAAGCTCGAACTGCTCTACCAACATGAATAGAGCAACAGCCAACCAACCTCAGAGCAAGGCCTTGTTACAAAAATATAGCCTGTGACGGCATTGCTTGTTGTATTGATGTTGACAGTACAGGAAACTTTGTGCTATCCGGAGGCGAACCATCCAGCAAGCTGGAGCCACCGGCAAAAATCAGGAGCCGTTTTCTATAAGTTTTTTTAGTTCTCGGTGCTTTTTTTTCCCAGTCAAGCACTGCAAGGTCTGTAGCTATAGCGACAGCTTCAGCTACAGACGCTTGCAGCCACACCTGAGTGTTTAGAAGCTGTTGCTAAGCAACAGTGTTTGTTGTCAGATACGGAGATAAAAATCTCTGTATCTTTCAACATTAACTCTGGAGTGTCCGGCAGTTTTGAGGCAACGGCAGCAGCTCGGTCCCGTCGGTGCCAGATAGCACAAAGTTTCCTGTATTAACAAAAGCCACACAAATTTTCATTGTACTTTCAAAACGGAATGAAAACTATGGAGTTCTTCACCTCCCGCAGCCTTTGTATGCTTCCTTCTTACAACAATCGACAGATTTTTTTAACCCCAGGCTTGGTGGAGCCTAGTAGCCACAACTTCGTCAGGCCGGTTTTAACTTCAAGAGGATAATGGGTGGGTGGCGTGGAGAGTGCGCCTGCCCATTCTTGCCAGCTTAAATCCTGAGCCATTTTAAGGCCTGGGGCCTGTACTTACACTGGTGAGCTAAGGTGATCGAGGCCCTGCTCCGCTGCAGATTGCCGTATGTGGGAAGGGTGGGAAATCGGCTGGCTCCTACACTGAGCTGCCCAACATACCAAACCTGGGCAGGGTGGGGGGTGGGTGGGAGGGAGGCGGGGGGGGGGGAGGTGGTGGATGTGAGGAGGGGATCCCGGGGAGTGGGGTGGGACATCGAATGGGTCAGCAGTGGGCCGGAATGTTTTTGTGGGCCCAGTAGGAGTACTCCTGGTCCCACCAAAAAAATGATAATTTCCTGGACCATGTTCTGAGCAGTCCCCAGCAGATACTTTAAGGATTGCTGATTAAACCGTGCGCCACCTGACACCAAGAGCGGATCATGTGCTGTGCCAATTTGTACCGAAACTGCAATAGGAGTCTTGTGTTCATCATGGCCTAATTTGCATATTACACATGGCCTCCCGCCCGAAAGAGACAGGTGCTCTCTCCGGCCATCTCCAGACCCTACCCTCAGTGGGGATGACCAGAGCACCAGCGTGAGCTGGGCAGTAAGTGACCCGATGCCATTTTTGGGGCCTCTACTGCCCTGTTTCCGCTGGACAAGGGGAGTTTAAATCTTGAGTCTTTTTCTTTCAATCTTTTTGACCTTAGTGGGGCCGTGCACTATGAACTTTGACCCTGGACCGGCATTTAGGTTTTGCAATAAAATAAAAGTAAGATTTATTTTTCAAACGGTCCAAATTAGGACTAACCTTGAGGGAAGTTTTTGTACGGTGAATTCAAATCTACTGCACACTTGGCAAAAGGACTTCAGTTTTTAAAAAAACTAGTTACTACACTCTTGACATTTTTGTGAAAAGTATGCCTTTTTGTGTAAGTATCAAAATTGTGTTCAGACCTATTTTTGTTGATTTTATCAGCTCCAGTATTATGATTATTGTGCTTTATAATTATCACTGTGGGAGGGGGAGCAGCTGGTGCAATTATCATGGGATTTAAATATCACCATATTTCAGTATGTAGCAATATTGTGACATCCCCAATCCGATTGAGACTATATATATATATATATATATATATGTTTAACATTATTTAAATAATCGACAGCAGGCAATTCATTTCCTTGTGTGGTCTGAACTCTGTTAAAAGAACATTGTCCCCCCCCCCAGTCTCCATAAGTAGATGTGCTCAGATTCCTTTTAATTTGAATATCTATCCCTCTGAACCTAGAATCAAGCCACAAAGAAATGCTTTGTGCGTAATCATGGGTGAGCTTCAAACACTACTTGTTGTGGCGTACAGTTTTGATGTGGCGCTCATGTATGATACTGGTAACGCTGCATAGAGTAGGCATTTCAGATTAGAGCACCGCCTCACACATTCTTTCTTCTTGTGCTTTATTTAAGTATATAGACAAGAATTGTATTCAAGTGTTTTTGTAGACTGGCTTCAAGGGGAGCAAACCAATTCTGTAGCCAATCACAAGCATTAATGGGCCGGATTTTGTGGTAATAATAACAGTGAGACTATCAGTGCTCACCTTTATTATGGAGTAAATCGGACATCAATTTCTGGCTTCCGCACATGTAAAGTAAAACGCGGAAATCCGGAAGTTGCTGTCCGATTTGCCCTGCTCCTCCACCAGCTTCGCTACACCTGTACCTAGCCAATAGACTCGGCATTGAAATACATGAAGAGCATGAAGTTGCTGTACTTACCCACTAGTTACCCACTTAACAAACCAGAAAAAGTTGAGGCTGGTGTATTCAAGTGTAAGTAATTTTTTAACGGCACGATAGTTCTTATTTACTTCCAAACAACCTCTCTGGCACTGAAAATTAACTTGTACAAGTCTGGAGTCTCATTCCTTCAGGTTTTAATTATTGTTGGAGATATAAAAAAAATTAAAAATTAAAAATGATCTTTTTTTACTTTTTGTCTCTTAATCCCATCTTTCTTGCCCTCTCTTTATTTCGCTTTCTGTACATGATTTTACATTCTAACTTACACTTCCCGGTGTCTCTGTGAGGATTCTTCAATCTGATTGGTTGAAGAGACGCGCCATTGCTTACCCTGCGCACACACGCCACAGATCTCCTGTAGAGGGCGCCGCGTTGTATCAGACTCCTGCTGACCGTAAATTGCCGCTCAAAAGCCCACACAAAGTCTGTGGGCAACTGTAGGCGTAAAGAACGGCGAGTGGCGTTCATTCGCCACTGACCGCAAAATCCGGGCCATTATGTGATAACCCGTTCCATAATAACAATTTAAAGCTGGCACTTTTTTCCCCCCAGAAGACATATTTCAGGCATTAATGCGCTGTACATTTTCAGTGACTGGATCTAACCGTTTGAGCATGTGCAACAATAACATGTCTAACCTGTTTTGTGACAAAGGCAAGAGTTTATATTCAGTGGCAATAAAGAAGATGTGCTGTTCAAGCAATCCTACTGTAACAAAATTCCATTTGTCATGTTCTACCATTTAAAATAGCAAAAGAAATATTTGTATATATCCAGACAGGTATGATAAACAATGGAGAAAACATATTACCCTGTTATTGTTTTTTTTTGTTTAAAGTCATTCCTTACAGAGCATTTATCTAGATGTGCTACCAGTTTGTAGTCAAGTCTTTTGTCTTACAATGATCTAGACCAGAGTCACTTTACAAAAGTGCTTCATATATAGCGCTTGGCACTGTTTACCATAATACCATGGGAACTAATTTATTTTTGACTTCAGGCTGCTATTGTTGCTCATATTTGGACATTTGAAAATGAAGAAGTTGCTGAGAATATTTAATCCTGACTTTATGTAATTATCCAGCAAAGCAAATGGAATTATTTATTTGGTATTCAAATGCTGTACTGTGATAGCAGGAGCATGCTTTCATCGGTGTGTTCGGCATCTCTCCTGAAGGCACTGAAACTTGCTGCTGTACTGTTTCACAGGCACCCTTCAGTAGCTCTAGTCAAGTGGCCGTTCTTCATCGGAGCATTAGGAACATAGGAAAGTCACTACAGGATTAGAAAAGACTGCAGTCCATCACACTGGTCCCCAAAAAGTAATACCCCTGAAGCAACCCTTCCCTCAAATATCTATCCAATTCTCTCTTAGATTTGTCTCCACATGCTCTGCTTCCTACATTATCTACAACAGTGACCTCACTTCAAAAAAAGTACTTCATCAGCTGTAAAGCACTTTGGGACGTCTGGTGGTCGTGAAAGGCGCCATATAAATGCAAGTCTTTTTTTTTCCCACTACCTCTCAGAGCACTCCATTCCATACATTTACCACACACATAATCTAAGCTGACACTTCAGTGCAGCAATGAGGTAGTGCTGCCACCTTTCAGGTAAGAAGTTAAACCAAGGCCCTATCTTCCTAATCAGGTGGATGTAAAAGATTCCGTGGCGCTATTCAAAGAACAACAGAGAGTTCTTCCAGCCAGTGTCCTGGCATCTTTCCTCCATCAAACGAGACCATCAAAATCAAATTAACTGATAAATTTCATGGGATCCTACTGTGCACAAATTGGCTGCCATGATTGCCAACATTGGACGTGAAGAGCTTTGAGACATACAAGGGGTATGGTAGCATAGTGGTTATGTTACTGGATTAGCAATCCAGAGGCCTGGACTAATGAACTGGAGATGTGAGTTCAAACTATATGCAGCTGGGGAGTTTAAATTCAGTTAATTAATAATTATGAAATAAAAAAACCAATGTCTGTAAAGTTGACCATGAACCTACTGGATTGTTGTAAAAACCCATCTGGTTCACTACTGTCTTTTAGTGGAAGGAAATCTGCTGTCCTTACCCAGTCTGGCCTACAGAGGAATCCAGATCCACAACAATGTGGTTGACCCTGAAATGGCCACTAGCAAACCACTGAGATTAGGGATAGGCAATCCATTCTTGCCTTGCCAGTGTCACCCACATCCTGTGAATGAATAAAAAATAAATCCTGAGGATGTGATCAAGTTCTGTATAAATGCAAATTCTTTTACTGAATAAAGTAGCTAAATAAATCTTCTAAGCTTGAACCCATGTCCCCTGGTTCTGGAGTTTGTGGCAATCTAGCACATTATCAGGGTTCAATTTGTCTATTGCATTAAGAATCTTGAATCTTGAATAATATCTTCCTGAACTTTTTCTTTTCCAGAGGAAACAACCCCAGGCTCTTCAATCAGCCCTTCTAACTCAGATGCCTTAAGCTGGTATCAGTATGGTTGCCCTTTTCTGCACTGCCTCCAATTCCTGGATATCTTTGCTGTAGTACGATGACACAGCACTCCAAGTGTGACAGCATCAGTGTCTGTACAGACTCATTGGGCTCGATTTTCATTCAGCCGTGGAGTCGGGCTTGGAGGTGTGCGGGGGTTAAAATCGCAAAAAATGGTGGGCAGGACCCCCCCCCCCCCGGCCTGGTTCCCGACTCCGAGCAATTTTAACTCAGGCGTGTCTGATGGTCCCGACTCCGTTCCGCATCCAACATGCGGGACTGGTCTTTAAGGCCCTTAACAACCACTAAATGGCCTCTATAATCCTATTTTGAAAGGCCCTTGCGAATTTAACCATTTTTCCACATGAAACCCGCCTGGTGGGAAACACAAATGTGAAACCTGGCGGGAGCACTATTGGATTGCTGACTATCAACTGCAGGTCAACCATTAAAGAGGAGATTTGATCAGCCATGATTTGCAGGTGGCAGGTCTCAGGTCTGGGGCAACTTTTAGAAGGCTTAACCACACCTGTGGAAGGTTGGAGCCTCACACCCATCGCCAGTGTGACCTCCTGGGAAACCCCTCTCGCCACCTTCACTCAGCGCTTCCTCAACGGAGGCATATACCAGAAGCATGGGAGCCATTTATTTCCTTCCCATCTGGGCATTAGAGGAGCTCGAGCACCAGCCACGGCAGCAGCAGAACCATGAGCAGCAGCAGCACCAACAGCAGGAGCATCAACAGGAGCGGCAAGCTGCTATTCACCCACCTGAAGATGCACAGGCCAGAAGGCGCCAGCACGCGACAACATTGCTGCCCGGGATGCAAGGGGCGCACTCATCCTGGCCAGATTTGCTTAGCCTAGTTAAACAAACACTTTTGCCTCGCAGCTTCTTACCAGAGCATTGACAATGGCCAAGAATCAGAGGATTCCTAGCACTTTGACCACCATACTGACAGTTACAAGTATGCCTAAGCCCTCAATGTGGAAGTCCCACTAGCGAAATGACAGACAATACAACTGCACCATTCGCAATCAGAAATTTTATGTACATTACCAAAGTGACGGCATTTTTGCAGTAAACACAAAACTGCACCCAAGTGACTACCCTTGTGACTATTTGTGCAGAATTTTCCTCTTACGCGTGCTCCTACGTGGTGCCTCCCCTGTAGCTTCAGCAGATGTGGAGGCCTCTTGCTCACTTTGCTGCTGCTCCTGTCTCAACACCTTTGGCGGGCGTCGTCTGGGATGGCGAGCCTGTGAGGGCTCGTCAACAGTCTGCTGCTCCTGTGGCTGTGCAGGGGTTGAGACGCCTATCTCACTTGGGTGTACGATAGCAAAATACTGCAGATGCTGGAAATCACTTGGGTGTGGACTCCGGTGGGGCTCTGACCGAGGGCTCTGCAGTGACATGGAAGTGTGAGCACTTGGAGAGGAGCCCCCACTTCCTTGAGGTCTGCCACCAACCTCCCTCTCATGGGTCAGGTCCCCCTCAGCGCCTGCAAGTGGCTGGAGAGCACCTTGCTGCATATCAGGGGGGCCATGGGGTCCCGTATCTGCAATGGCAGTCCTACTCAGAAGGACTTCCATGAAGGTCTGGTTTCTCTGTTCAATAGATGCCCATTGCTCCTCAAGAGATGTCATTCTATTCTGAACAATGACCATTTTTCCATACCCTGGCGACTAAGCTCTTCCATGGCTGTAGCCATCCTCTCCTCTACCGTAGCCATCCTCTCCTCTACGGTACCCACCCTTTCCACGGAGGTTGCCATCCTTTCCGTGGTGATGCGTTCATGCGCCAATGACTCCACAAAGGCTCCAGTCATGGTCACTATGGACACCTCCATTCGCTCCACACTCGCAGCGACCCTGGAGACAAAACCTGCCAAAGACTCCTGCATCTGCTCCTGGAGTTCCATCACTGCTGATCTCATGGATGGACCCAGAGGCAGAGGGTCGACATACTGCTGAGCCGAGCTGGCAGAGCCCTGTGTCCTCCGACTAGGACTCTCCACTGCTGTCCCTGTCTCCACAATCTGCTGATGCTCACTTGTGAGCTGTGATACACCAGGTGACAATACTACTCTATGTCCCGAAGGTCCCACCGAGGTGTGAGTGTCTGCGCTGGTGCTGGGTGTGCTGAATTCTGGTGACGTTGCACCCTCAGAGGTTGCAGCTTCCTCTGAGGAGTCTGGCTGCTCAGCCTCTTCTTCCTGGCTAGGGGGGACGGATGCTTGTGATGGTCCTGTGGGGGAGTAAAGGAAAGAGTCAGAGATGTGATGCAAAGGCTACATGCACATAGCTTTTGCAGATGCTCATAAGTGCATCTGTTACAGCTTCACAATCATTATCAGCGACTCATGCAATGTCAAAGAGAGAGATGGGAAAATTTTCTGTCACCAGCTTGCTGTGTTGCACCCGGCTGTCCGTCCCCCACGCGCGAATCATCCTCAATGCCCATAATTTCCAGGACAGCCTCCTCCCAGGGGGGTCAGGTGGGCTATTGAGGCTGTCCCTCCTACTGTCCTGGCTCGCTCTCTTTTGTTGTGAGCTCTCTTTTCCTGCAATGAGGGAGACAAGTGGAGGTTGAGTGAGAATGAAGGAGCGAGTGTAGAGATTGCATAGCATAGATACATAGAAGGAGACAAAGATGGAGTGAGGTTGCAAGACCGAGGGCCCTCCCTGTATGTTGTCAGTTGTGTTCAAAGCATCAGAGTGATAGGGAGTATGAGGGCTGCATGGTTGAATAGTTATATGAATGTGAGCATAGAGAGAGAGGGAATGGGTAAGGGTGCATGGATGTCAGTGTCAAGTGGGATGTAGAGGAAGAGATTGCTAAAGCTGAGTGCTGGTGAGGAGAGGCAATGGGGATCAGATTGAGGGTGATGGGAAATTCATACTCACTTTTCCAGTGCGCTGAAGGTCATGAAATCTTTTCCTGCACTGTATCCAGGTTCTGCGGGTGACTCCCAAGGAGTTGACCTCCTCAGCCACCTGCATCCACACTGCCTTGGTCTGAGTGGGAGGCCTCTTCCTCCCTGATGAAGGGAAGAGCGCCTCCCTATTGGCCCTAGCCCCATCGACTAATGGCTGCAGTGCCACCTCGTCAAAGCAAGGAGCTGATCTTGCCCTCCTGCTTGTCATTTTTGCTGCAGCTCCCTCACACTGCACAGTCAAGAAGCTTGGCAGCCTGCAGAGGAAGCAAGGCTTGCTGTGGACTGTGATAAATCCATGTAGTGAGACAAGGAACTCGAAGAGGCGAGGTATGAGGATTAAAACGAGTACTTTATTGAACGACTGCGAGACAACCAGGCAGGCCTGCTTCCAGGCATTGCACCTTTGCTGACCTTAGCAGGACGCTAACCCCTGACCTTAACAGGAAGCAACCCCTGACCTTAGCAGCAGCATTGGCTACAGCACCACCTGGTGGATAACCTTAATCATAACATCGCAGCATCGCAGATTACTATATCCCTCCCCCCTTAAGATTTCAGTATGAATTTCTTAACAAACAACCATTCCTAAGGGTCACATAAGAAGTCTCCATTCACCATGTTCCATACTTGACAAATCTAACAGGTCAGTATCAATCTCTCTGGTGGCTTGCGAGTCCTTTGTGAACGTCTGACCGTAAAGTCCCTGCTTATTTGTGGTGAAGCCACCAGCTGCTCCTGAGCAGTGCTCGGAGTATCTGACTCTGCAATGATGGTTTCCTCTTGATGAATGGATTCCTGTGGAATTGTCTCTGTCCCTGGTGGTGGCACCACAGATGCACTTGGATAACTGGGGGCAACCCTGTCCTCAGCCATTGCATCTGGAACCTTCATTTCAATTTCCCTTTGTCTGGTAAGTATCTGATCTACATGTTTGCGTACTACCCTACCATCACCCAACATGACCTTGTATGATACGGGACCGGTCATTGAGCCTATGAAGCCAGGAACCCACTTGGGTCCATAACTGAAATTCCTGGTAAGGACTGCATCTGCTTCTCCAAAACTTCGGCTCTTTGTTCTTTTGTCATGGTTCTCTTTTTGTTTGTTTTGTCTGTTTTCCATTTTCCTTTTTAGGTCTGGGTGGACAAGGTCAAGAGTGGAGCATAGTCTACGACCTAATAACATCTCAGCAGGAGAGAGTCCTGTGGTGGATTGAGGTGTTATTCTGTAGCTGAACAGAACCCGTGACACTTTGGCTGCTAAACTCCCTTCTGCACTTTTTTTCATCATTTCTTTAAATGTTTGTATGGCTCTCTCCATAAGTCCATTTGAGGATGGATGATATGGGGCTGAGGTCACCTGCACTATGCCGTTTTTTCTCAAGAACTCTTTTGCCTCTGTACTCACAAAACAAGTGGCATTGTCACTTACCATGATCTCCGGTAGCCCTTGATTGCTGAAGCTCCGACGCAGGCAGTCTATTGTAGTAGTGGCGGAAGCAGAATTTACAGGATAAACATCCATCCATTTGGAATGTGCATCAATGATTATGAGGAACATCTTCCCCATGAATGGACCCGCATAATCTAAGTGCAATCTTCTCCATGGTTTAACCGGCCACTCCCAGGGGTGGAGAGGAGCCGCTGCTGGTGCCTTCCGGTGTTCCTGACAAGTGCTGCATGTCTTGACTAGATTTTCTATCTCCTCATCTAGCTTTGGCCACCACAAGTAACTGCTAGCCAAGGCTTTCATACACGAGACCCCAGGATGACACTGATGTAGTTGCTCTAGGATAGACTGTCGTGCTGGCTGTGGAATAATCACTCGTGCTCCCCACAACACGCAACCATCCTGCACACTCAGCTCTGTTTTCCTGACACTGTAGGGTGTGAAGTCAGCCCCTTCCGGATGCTGTGGCCATCCCCTCACCACATATTCTCAAACTCTAGACAGTACTGGGTCTTTACCTGTCCATGTTCTTACTTGCTCTGCAGTCACAAGTGCTGTGTCAGTGTCCTCCAACATCAACACTCTGTCCTCTGGAGCTGCACGGATAGGTGTGCCTGGCAGTGGAAGATGGCTCAAGGCATCTGCATTCCCATGGTACTTGCCTGCCTTGTAGACGATGACATACTCATATGCCCTCAACATCACGGCCCACCTCTGGATCCAGGGTGACACCATCTGTGGAACTGCTTTCATTTCATTGAAAAGAGAGATAAGAGGTTTATGATCGGTGCATATGGTGAACTTCCTGCCATATATGTACTTGTGGAACCTCTGTAACCCAAACATTACTGCTAACCCCTCTTTGTCTAACTGGGAATAGTTTTTTTCCGCTGGTGTTAGAGTTCAGGACATAAACCCTATTGGTCTTTCAGTTCCATCTTCCATGCAGTGTGAAAGAACTGCCCCCACCCCATAAGGTGAAGCATCACAAGAAAGAATGATATCTTTCTCTGCATTGTAGTGAACCAGCACATCCAACGACAGCATCAGTTTCTTGGACTGTTCAAATGAAACCCCCTGCTCCTGTCCCCACTGCCACTGTGTTTCCTTGCGCAGTAGTTTGTGAAGAGGTGCTAACACAGTTGACAAGTTTGGTAAAAACCTGTTATAATAGTTCAGCAGTCCCAGGTAAGCTTTTAACTCAGCCACATTTGTAGGAGCAGGGGCGTCCTGCAGTGCTTGTACCTTCTCCTTGAGTGGATGGAGCCTGGTGGTGTCCACTCTGTGTCCCAGGAACACTGCCTCATTCCCCAGGAAAGTGCACTTACTCCTCTTGAGCCGGAACCCTGCCCTCTCCAATCTCTGTAGTACCTCTCTCAGAATGCTCAGATGCTCCTGGTCGGTTCTTCCCATCACCAGAATGTCATCCAGATAGATGGAAACATGTGGAATCCCTTGCAGTACACCTTCGATTGTCCTCTGGAAGATAGCTGGACTAGATGAGACACCAAACGGTAAGTGGTTATATGTAAACAAGCCCTTGTGTGTATTTATGGTGACATACTTCTTTGATTCGTCATCCAGTGTAATCTGCAAGTAGGCATGACTCATATCCAACTTTGTGAATTTCTTTCCTCCAGCCAGGTTTGCAAAGAGATCCTCTGTTTTGGGAATAGGATACTGCTCTAGTTTGGACACCCGATTGACTGTCAATTTATAGTCTCCACAGAGTTTTACCGAATTGTCCGGTTTTAAAACAGGTACTATGGGAGCTGCCCATTTCGAACATTTCACTGGCTCCAGTATGTCCTCTCTCAATAGACGGTCAAGCTCAGCATTTACCTTTGGCTTCATGGCATAAGGCACAGGTCGTTGTTTAAAAAGCCTTGGCGGTGCCTCCTTGTCTACATAAATCTTAGCTGGGGGGCCATTAAATGTGCCAAGTTCCTCCTTGAACACATTCTCATGTTCACTCAACACTTCTTGCAAAGTCAACTGTTTGCCCGCATCTATTTGATGTACTGCTCCCCAGTCTAATTTAAGTTCTTTTATCCAGCCCCGACCTAACAGGTTTGGTCCGGTACCCGATACTATAACTACAGGTAGCTGTTCCACTGTGTCCCTGTGTTGCACAGTTACCTTAGCTGTACCTAATGTCGCTACTCGTTCACCTGTATATGTTTTAAGATGCAGGGAGCAAGGCTTTAACTCTGGAACTTTTGCACGGTTCCACAATTTTGAGTACTCTGCCTTGTTCATTATGGTCACGCCGCACCCTGTATCCACTTCAAAGTTCACCTTAGAGTCACTTACTGTCAGTTGCAATGTGATAGGAGCCACTTTTGGAATGTTCTCTAACATGCCATACATTATGAACATGTCCTCTTCTTCCTCAGCTTCCCCGCTGATGTGGTGTGCTCCATGTTTTTTCACTTCTCTCCCTTGGTTTTGCTGTCCTCCCCCTTTTGGTTTGGATTCCTCCACAGGTGATTTCACCCTGCAAGCTCGTTTTATGTGTCCTTGTTTCCCACACTTGTAGCACTTTTCCTCCAGAAACCGGCATTCACTCGCCAGGTGATTGCCTTTGCATCTATAACATGCCTTCACATGCTCACGTTGTGGTTTCTGTGCACAACAACCTGACCTGCAACTTGCGTATTTCTTTTACATCTCGGTTCACTGTCTCTATGGCTTGAGCAAGTTCCAATGCTTTTTCATAAGTAAGCCCAGTCTCGGATAATAATCTGCGCTGCATTCGGTCGTCCATTATTCCGCAAACTAGCCTATCTCTCAGCATTTCCTTCAGGTTGTTCCCATAATTGCAATCTTGTGCCAATTTACACAACACCGCTACATAGTCCATTACACTCTCTTCCTCTTTCCTGTTCCTTGAATTAAACTTGAACCGCTGTACAATCTCACTAGGCTTAGGGTTGAAATGTTCTTTTAGCACGGCCACTAATTCAACAAATGATTTGTCTCCAGGCTTTTCAGGACTGAGCAGGTTCTTCATCAAACTGTAGGTTTGGCTTCCCACTGAACTAAGCAGAATGGCTTTCCTTTTTCCGGCATCATTTATTTCATTTGCTTTGAAAAAATAGCCCAACACTTCACAGTATTCCTCCCAAGTTTGTGCTTGAATATCAAAAGCAGAGACCGTTCCTACCGTGGCAGCCATGCTCTTTTCCAACTGGTAGCTAACTGCAGCTCATGATTTTGTTGTTTAAACATCCTGGCAGACTTCTCTTATTCAGGGTCCTGTTTTACCTCGTCGCCAAATGTGATAAATCCATGTAGTGAGACAAGGAACTCGAAGAGGCGAGGTATGAGGATTAAGACGAGTACTTTATTGAACGACTGCGAGACAACCAGGCAGGCCTGCTTCCAGGCATTGCACCTTTGCTGACCTTAGCAGGAAGCTAACCCCTGACCTTAACAGGAAGCAATCCCTGACCTTAGCAGCAGCATTGGCTACAGCACCACCAGGTGGATAACCTTAATTATAACATCCCAGATTACTATAGGACCTTAAATGCAGCAGCAATGATGACGTCATCGGAGGGGACTTTCAGTCATGAAAAACCCATTTGCAAAGGCTTCCCATACGCTGGAAATCAATTGACCACTTAAGTTAAAATTGCATCAATCTCCCACATCCATTTAGATTCGTGTGGGAAACACGAAATTCGGATAACACGACACCATCCCGCACCTGAGTTAAAATCACCCCCATTATCCCTGCCCAGGATTTGTGCTCTGTACCTCTATCTATCCATCCGAAGATTCAGTTGCTTTCTTTACTGCTGCTGCAAACTCTGCTGTTCCAGTGAGCTATCCAACCAATACCCACAGATCCCTCTCCTGTGTTGCTTCCTCTAGAACCATTTTGTTTATGTTCCCACAGATTATTTCCCTTCCCTTACTCATTACCTTACATTTCACACATTAATGTCATTTGACACACATCAGCCCAGCTTCCTTTGCTTGTTTCCTGCTGTGTGAACCCCTACCCCCATTTGATGTTATTTTCAAATCTAGACAGCTTTGTGTCTATCACCAGCTCCAATTCATTTACATACACTGTAAACGGCAAGAGCGGTGATCCCTGGGGCACTCCGCTAGTAATCCCTTTTCATACAGACCCCAGCATCTGCAATATTTGACCCCTTGTGACCCCACCTCATTGTTCTTTGATGTAATGTTTCCCTGACTGACCTGTTTGGACACCATTCACACCTTTGACTGCTGTGATTATCTCTCTGCCGAGGTGTGATAAATGGCAGTTGGAAAGGTTACCTGTAAACATCTGACATGATTCTCTGACTATATAAGCTGTGTCTTTATGCATTTCTCCACTTCACCTGAAGAAGGAGCAGCGCTCCGAAAGCTTGTGATTTCAAATAAAGCTGTTGGACTATAACCTGGTGTTGTGTAACTTCTTACATTTGTCCACCCCAGTCCAACTCCAGCATCTCCACACCTTATCATATCGACACAGCTCCACAGCTTAGCCAACTTTCTGACGAAAGGTCTTCGACCTGAAACGTTGACTCTGTTTCTCTCTCCACGGATGCTGCCCTGGCCTGCTGAGATTTTCCAGCGTTTTCTGTTGTTATTTCAGATTTCCAGCATCCGCAGTACTTTGCTATTGTATTAGCCAACTTTCAATCCACTTCAGAAGTTTGTCTCACACTCCGTGCCTTCCCATACTGTGAACTAATCACTTGTGTGGCACAGTATTAAAACCGTCGCTGAAATCTAAATATATCACAGCCACAGAATTTCCATTGTCAACAAGGGGTCTGTCATTCCTCTGAAGAACGTCAGTAACTTTGTTAGGCAAGACACCCCCTTACTATGCCATGCCATACCTAGCTAGCTTTGTCATGTATCCTCTCTCTCAGGAAACCTTCTAATACTTTACCGTGAGATTATAGGCTCACTGGCCTGTAGCTTCCTGGGTCATCCCTATGCCCCTTTTCAGAGGCTGGTGTTATGTTGGCAGTTTTCCAACCTTTGGGCACTACTCAAGTTTCCAACGATTTAGGGGAAATCTATGAGGGGGTGCAGCCCATGCTCCGCCCATTGCCTGACCGAAAATTGTTGCCACACTGGGAAAAGAAAAGAAGGAAAGAACTTGCTTTCATATAGTGCCTTTCACGACCTCAGGACATCCCAAAGCACCTTACAACCATTGTGATACTTTTGAAGTGGAGTCACTGTTCTAATGTAGGAAACGCAGCAGCCAATTTGCACACAGCAAGCTCCCATAAACAGCAGTGAGATACACGACTAGATAATCATATCTTTATGATGTTGGCTGAGGGATATCAGCCAGGACACCACGGAGAACTCCCCTGCTCTTCTTCAAAATAATGCCATGAGATCTTTTACGTCCACCTGAGAGAGCAGATGGGGCCTCGGTTTAACTTCTCATCTGAAAGATGGCACCTCCGACCATGCAGCACTCCTTCAGCACTGCCCTGGAGTGTCAGCCTGGATTTTTGTGCAACAATGAATGTAAGATACCTTAACTTTACACATCCCTAAGGACATCACATAGTACTCTATAAAGCTATCATCTCTCGTACTGTTTTAGTCAGTCACTCGGGTGATACTAGTGGTAAACCTATTCCACGCCAGAGTCTGTCTTTTCTCAGTGTGTGCTGCCACAGGTTGAGTTAATGATTTTTGAGTTAATGATTGCCTTGTGGTTTATTTACACTGTATCACTTTCATCAATACCACTTTCTTTTGCCATTGTTACATAGAATTTTCAGCACAGAAACAGGCCATTCGGCCCAACTGGTCGATGCCGCTGTGTATGCTCCACACGAGCCTCCTCCCACCCTACTTCATCTAATTTATCAGCATATCCTTCTATTCCTTTCTCTCTCATGTGCTGATCTAGCTGCCCCTTAAATGCATCTATGCTAGTCGCCTCAACTACTCCTTGTGATAGCAAATTCCACATTCTAACTACGCTCTGGGTAAAGAAGTTTCTTCTGAATTCCTCATTAGTGACTGTCTTATATTTATGACCCCTAGTTTAGGTCTCCCTCACAAGTGGAAACATCTTCTCTGTATCCACCCTCTCAAGCCCTTTCATAATTTTAAAGACCTCTATCAGGTCACCCCTCAGCCTTCTCTTTTCTAGAGAAAAGAGCCCCAGCCTGTTCAGTCTAATGCTGCTGTGAGTCTATGGATTACAGTAAGAATGAATTCGGGAAAGGACACCTCAGTAAGCAGTGCCATATTCCAAGAATATATACGAGCTATGTCTAGCTATGAAGGCAAATTAGGATCAATGTATGTCATTTTAAATATTTTAATAGTTTTCTCCCTCGTTTGTGTCGGTTTATTTTTCTCCCAACGGGCATCAGGCACCATTATGTTACTGAATTGATGGTTACGTGGCCTGTTCTCAGGCCACTGCCGACCCTGCTACTGAATGGGAGTGACTCACCATTCAACACAAGTGTTTTTTTTCTTTTATTGTTACCTACAAATCCCCTGTGGTGTTCCGCACGATGAGTTGGAGTATAAGCCATTTTATGATGACTGGAACACTGCGCCATTGCATTGTAAATGTCAGAACTCTGCTAAAAAGGTACATTTTTAATTAACACTTGCAAAACTGTACGCATTCTTGATTTGAATTTTCACACTGGTAAAAAGGGATTCTTTTCTTAGAACGCATGCACACTGCTGATCACTGGTAGGGCTGGATCAAGCCAGGAGGCACACAGGCTGGGAAATGCGTGAGACTGGACAGAGGTACTTTTAGAAAAATAAATGTCAACTGGAGAAGTGGCCCTGAGTGCATTGTCACAGTTCTTAGTTTTTAACATGAGACCTTCTCTCTGGTTCTGCATCGCTGGTCACCCCCCGTGAGGAGACCTTGGGCCCCCTACAATCCAGAGTGCACCTTTTTCTATCCAATATCCAGTTAAAGAATAGCTTGGCCCAGAGATCATAACCAAGAATCCTTAGTCCTTACACCAGCTATTAAAATATAACATGCCATCATTTGAATTCTTCTCTCTTTATGGAAGGCGGACTAAATAAGCGCTTTAGCAAGGTGAGGAACAGGCTTTGCACCTGAAATACATGAATAAACAGTATACATTGTGACACACTGAGATGATGTATTCCCATATACACAGCTTAGTTTATGAAAGCAATACAATTGTTAGTTTCTCTCTCAGCATGGGCTCGAAGACCACTTAGTCTAGTTAAACTGGTTCAGGCTTTTAAAGCACAAACAGGGTGATAAATCATAGGCAACTCTGTGACTAAGAGAAAGACTCGTTGGCCCTCTGTGCGCTGCTCGCCTCTTCAGTCTGTGAGATGCAGACCCTGCCCACGCAGCTGCCACTGGCCTACTCCTTTCCTCAAGGGACCCAGAAAGTGGCTGGAAAGAGGTACTTTTAGAAAAATAAATGTCAACTGGAATGTCTCTCAATCAAAGTTGATACTCTGAGATGAGTGTTCATCTTTGATGTGGGGCCAGGAAGCTCCAAAATATCGATCTGGCTACGTCCCATGTGAATGGAATAGAATGAGACCCTGGACCATAGGTTGCAGAAGGAGCTAACCCTCACAATAGTATAAGGTGCTTGAGATTGTAAATAACGACCTACCCTCTGGATAACTAATTAACATTTTGAATCACTATTGTCTTGTTTCTAAACGAACTTCCATTTTGAAGGAAATCTAATGGGCAACCAGCTTGGTTTCAGCCTGCTGTCTTAGTGTTAAAAAGAAGGGACGTCATGTGAAATCACTCTTTTCAAACGGAATCTAGCAGTATAGAAATATTACAAGTGAAAAGAAAAATCCAACACAGGCAATGCAGTTGTGGTAGGTTTGGAGGAAAGCTTCCACTAAGGATATGTTTTTCTGCTTTTCTATATTTGCCTCACACAGACGACCAAGAGAAGGTGTAGCAGAGTCAAGAACAAGCAAAGCAAGTAATTTAATTTTTAAAAAGGATTGCTTCGATCACAGAAACCCCACTGATCTTGATCTGGTGACAGTTTAGCAACCATTTCCAGATTGCAACAACAACTTGCATTTATATAGCACCTTTCACGTAGTAAAATGTTCCAAAGCGCTTCACAGGAACAAAATTTGACACCGAGCCACATAAGGAGGCACTAGGACAGGTGACCAAAAGCTTGGTCAAAGAGGTAGGTTTTAAGGAGCGTCTTAAAGGAGGAGAGAGAGGTAGAGAGGTTTGGGGAGGGAATTCCAGAACTTAGGGCCTTGGTAGCTGTAAGCATGGCCACCAATGGTGGCGCGCAGAAAATCGGGGATGCGCAAGAGGCCAGAATTGGAGGAGCGCCGAGATCTCGGAGGTTTGTAGGGCTGGAGGAGGTCACTTTTTACTTTGTACGGGCACTGGAAGGAGTACCGCGCCACCTGTCTGAAGTCCCCGCTGAGAGGCCATGGGATGGTTTTCATCCACCTCCTAGATTCTGGGTTACAGCGGAATTAATAGATGCATCAAAACGTGTTGCTCTGCTACCTCTGCAGTTGCTTAGGACAGGACTGTCCATCCTATGGCCCTGATCCTGTGAAGCCCAGGCAACTCAGTCCTATTTGCATTTATATTTCTTCTTCAATGATTTATCCCATTTAAATTTTGTGGGCCTGGAGATTTGGAAAGGGCTGTTTCTGGTGCTGTTGTTTTATTGGTGGATAAATCCTAAATCAAAACATCATGATCTGTTAGTATCAGTAATTAAGCTGTATAGAAGTTAACATGAACATGGTTCTAAATGGTTTACCTGTATGTGATCTATATACATCTATGTGGCCTACAAAGAAAAACGC
Source organism: Somniosus microcephalus (assembly GCF_052327205.1). Lineage (NCBI taxonomy): Eukaryota > Metazoa > Chordata > Chondrichthyes > Squaliformes > Somniosidae > Somniosus > Somniosus microcephalus. The sequence goes on along the minus strand of NC_141004.1, from coordinate 23,853,732 downwards.
TTCGGAGACGAGATGAATGAGTTTAACAACAGGTGAGTCATTATACAGTACATTGTACACTATTTAATAACCTGCTTTATGCCATTGACTATATTGTTAGCTCCTAAGGCTCAGACACATTTTATGCAGTACTTTAATTCCTCAAATATTCAACTCATCACCCACATAAATAGCAATCGATCTTTCACTCATGGGTTATTAGGCTGGATTATTCTTTCAATACTTATGATATTCAATGTGTCCCCACAGCTAGCAACTAAACCTCACTGTGATAAAAAACCTCTTGTGCAGTAACGTCCTCTGGCAGTTGCTTGATTGATAAAATTATTCTTGCTAATCGAAGAATACTTGCAATGTGCACTTTCCATTGCACAAGGAGCTTGGACAAGCTTAAGGCCGATGAGTCACTTTTCATTTCCAAACTAAGCAAATTAAACCAATATTGTATAAACCAAAACATATATAGGAGGCACTTAAACACTGAAACTCAGTTAGGCGTCACAAATTTTTATAAACTCAAATTATATTTTTGTGCTGGTTATGAAGTCATTGGAATTCACTGATTGTCTTATTGCCTTACGACTTCCTCCAATCCATCCATTATCTTACTAATAAGTTTTATGTCTATATTTATGTATAAATGGATGAATTAACGTTGCTTCGTTCTTTCTCATTTGGCCGTGCTAACCATGTGATATAATCAGTCATTCACTCTGTCCTTGATAATTGGGCTATGCTAACAGCACGATCAATCTTGTGATTAGCAGGGAACAAGCAAACCCGATAATCACATTCTGGAACAAAGCAACATTATGCTCCCATGCCCAATTAAAAGTTTAAATAACTCTAACCAGTTAAAGGTAGTAACTGAAAGTTTAACTAAGCAATCTGAAGTAATGGGAAGCATTTAAAAGTTCAAGTTCGAATTGATATTTTAACCAGTTGAAATAGTGGGCCTGCTCAAAACCCAGAACCCTGAACAAGCCTGGGACTCAATTTGTGAGCAAGCCAAGTCACAGTGGGTAGCACCCTCGCCTCTGAGTCAGAAGGTTGTGGGTTCATAGTCCCACTCCAGGGACTTGAGCACACAAATCTAAGCTGACACTCCAGTGCAGTACTGAGGGGGTGCTGCACTGTCGGAGGTGCCGTCTTTCAGATGAGTCGTTAAACCAAGGCCACATCTGCTCTCTCAGGTGGATGCAAAAGATCCTATGACATTATTTAGAAGAAGAGCAAGAGAGTTATCCCCAATGTCCTGGCCAATATTTATCCCTCAATCAACATCTAAAAATAGATTATCTGGTCATTAGCACATTGCTGTTTGTGGGAGCTTGCTGTGTGCAAATTGGCTGCTGCGTTTCCTACGTTACAACACTGACTGCACTTCAAAAAGTACTTCATTGGCTGTAAAGCGCTTTGGGATGTCCGGTGGTCATGAAAGGCGCTGTATAAATGCAAGACTTTCTTTCTTTCTTGCTGCTGAGGTTAAATTCCATTTTTATTTTATTTTCTCTCTCTGTGAGTAATGCCATGAGATTGCAACTAGAACTAGAAACCCGGACTTCCGGGTTTCCCAACTGAAATTCCACCCCCCCCCCCGGTGGTCAAGATCGAGGCCATTGATATCAATGGCAATCTACAGAGTTAGTAGAGTAGGTAAGACAATGTGGCCCCAATGATGCATTTAGTGATACCACTATTCTTGCCCAGAATGAGGATGATTGGCTAATCCCCCCGCCAATCACTCCTGGAGTCTACACTGCTGTAAGTGACTGGAGTCGATTTTACGCACATAATTTGTATTATGTAACTATCTTCCACTCGCGGCATTATGCTGGAGAAATCACTCTGCTTTTATCGGGAGAAGTTGCTGAGATCTGTTTGCTGCTGCAGTTTGTAGAAACTCTTTTTTATATATATAGGGGGACAAATTCAGTTGCTTTGCACCTCCCATTGGCGCCCCAAGGGGGCGATAACGGGGCGCAAAGCAGCTAGCACCCAGACGCAGTGCTGCTAACACCTCCCGCAAAATTCAGCCGTGCGCAGCACCCCGCTCGCGCCCCAGCCGCAAACATGGCTCGCGATCCCTGACCTACCGCCGGACGCTATGTCCGACAGGGTCAGGGTGGCGCTTTTGCGGCCGGGCGGCAATAATTAAAGGGCAGGTGCCGGGCAGCCATTTTTTTTGCTGGCACCCCGCTCCCCGGTGGTCCAGCAGGGCCCTGGTGCGCTCTGCACTAGGCCCCTCCTCTTTAATCAGGGGAGGGAGGCCTGCAGTACCGCGGCGCTACGTGCTGACGCTGCACGTAGCGTCGTGATATTCAATGGGAGCGCCCCAAGAGGCAGGGGGAGCGCTTCCAGTAGCGCCCCGCCTCATTGAATTTCGGGCGCGGGGGCGCTAATTTTTTCGCGGCGCTAAAAGTAGCTTTGTTTGCTTTGCTGTTTGCTGAGTAAATGCTGTAAGTTCTGCTGGAAGTCCCATCCTGCCTCCAACTCACTGACAGACACAGTGGTGTCAATAGACACTCCGTATATTGCAAAATAAGGTAATTGTCCTTCAGGCCTATATATTGTTAGGTAAGGTAAGCGTGACTCAGACCTATGTATAGTGATGTAAGATAATTAGCAGCTATCCTTCTTGCTTGCATTTGGCACTTTTCATTAAATTAGATACCTTCTTCCGTATATCTTTCCACCTCCACTAGGTGTGAGTCACCACATTGGCCTTGTTAGTCAATCTAGTGTGTCTGCTGCACCCACTACTTATTTATTGGATGCCTTTTCTAAGGGCATTCCTTTCCTGCCTCACTTTGAACTGTAATCTGCAGGATATTGTCAGTAAACTTGGCCTTTCTGCATTTGCTTTTTCCATCAAACCTGTTCACTTCACATCTGTTTTTTCTCACTGTCCCTTATTTATAACCTTACCGGCCAATTGTGCTGGTAATCAAAGATCCTTACAGCACATTTGATTAAGACTGGCTGCATTGCTCTATGTTCGCACTGATACACCACAGCTCAAAGGTAATCCAATGAGTAAAGATGCATGCAACAGGAAGAGTGCTTTTTAAAAAAAAAACACCAGTCGTCACAACTGAGTCTCATCTAATGCGCACTCAGTATACTAAGAGCAGTGTTTTATGTGGGCTTTTTGCACCTTGGGAAATCGCTGATGTATGTAGCACTCTTTATACTCCCAAGCAAGTACTTGCTATTCAAGCATGAAGCAACAAGAAAGAAGCAGCCTTGGCAGAACGTGGAGATGTCAGGGTAACAGATGCATTGAAGCAGGCTGCAGCAAGACAATCTAGAGGAGAATTTGATGACATTTATATAAAGAGGTGACCAACAGTACTTGACAGCCCCTGCGAGAAATTCGAAGTCATCAAGAGAGACAGATATACTAAAGCCCGCTCTGAGGCAGATTCGTGACTGAAATGTGGCTTTAAGACCAAGTGGAGTGAGTAAAGTAAGATGCTGCTTTGGCCTGCTCGTATCAAAACTCAGCCAGTAAACGTTTTATATTGGTGAATTCTTCTGTGTTTCTTTTATATACTGTACATATTTTTGGGGGGAGGGATAGAAATTTCTTCAATTATTGGTTTCAGATAAATTGTTTGCAGACACGGTCTGAGCTGACACAGATACTTCTCCATCTCTAAACAACACATTTTCATCCTGTAACATGTGTTTATAAAGCATCTGCTGTGCCTCTGGTTAATGGGAATGCATGTTGGGACATGCTAGCAACTAGAATGCTATAACGCTGCAGATTCTACTCAGTAAATGGAATTTTTCAAACAGTAAGACAGAGCCATTCATTAAAGAACCATCATGTTTGTGTTTAGCTATAACAACATTGTAACTAAACCATACTGTGAAGAAAGAGTAATAAAAGGGACCTGTTTCATTTGGTGGTACCAATACCAAAATCTTTATACACACCTTCTTCTTCTTCTTAGGCAGTCCCTCAGAACCGAGGATGACTTGCTTCCACATTAAAAATGAGTTCTCAGGTGACTGATGAGCCCAATGTGGGACCTACAGTCTCTGTCACAGGTGGGGCAGACGGTAGTTGAAGGGGCGGGTGGGTGGGGTACTTGGGTTGACGTGCGCTCCTTCCGCTGTTTGCGCTTGGCTTCCGCTTGCTCCCAGCGAAGAGACTCGAGGTGTTCGGCGCCTTCCCGGATGCTTCTCCTCCACTTTGTGCGGTCTTGGACCAGGGATCCCCAGGTGTCGGTGGGGATGTTGCACTTTTTCAATGAGGCTTTGAGGGTGTCCTTGAAGCGTTTCCTCTGCACACCTGGGGCTCTCTTACCGTGCCGGAGCTCCGAGTAGAGCGCTTGTTTTGGGAGATTCGTATCGGGCATGCGGACAATGTGACCCATCCATCGGAGCTGATCGAGCGTGGTCAAAGCTTCGATGCTGGGGATGTTGGCCTGAGCGAGAACACTGACATTGGTGTGCCTATCCTGCCAATGGATCACATACAGACACACACACAACAATTCTATCTTGCATAGTCAATGCTTTGTATTTAAAATGCCTGCGGCCCTAGAGAATTAGAGGTGTTAGATCCTAGAATGCATTGGTAGCAATCATTTGATTGTAACTACTCATTTTAATCCGTTCACTGTTACTTGATTCTCAGTTTTCAGTCTTAATGAGACTTTTTTTCAGTTGTGTTTTTATGGATTTGGATATTGGCCATGGGTCTTAATATGGTCATACCCTTGGTAATAACTGCAACCTATTAGAGATTCGGGACTTTAACAATTGCGCAAAAAAAAAGTCACAGAATTACTACAGAAAAGGCACGTAACTAATTAGAAAAACTGTTTCACAAGTCGAGCTATTACTGCGATGCTGAACGTTGGTGTTAATTCTCCAGTCGCTTTCGGCCAATAAACAGGGATAAGTTGGGCAAATGCAATTGGAAAATTGGGCAGAGATCCATAATACTGGATCGCTACCCACTTTGCTCTTCAATCGCATTTCTACTACTGGAAAAAAAGGCAGAGGCTTGAAGTGCCAGCCTGAAGCGGGTGAGCACTTCATTATAATATAATTAGGGGAGTCCTGCATACTATTTCCCGCCATTCAAATAGGTGGGTTCACTCATTTCCACTTTTACCAGGGCAGCAGCAGGACTCTGTAGGAGCCATGGTGACACTTGGGTAGGGTGGGACTGACTCGCTGAGCCTTCGCCGCTGGTTGGTAAGCATATGCCGCCATTTCTGGCTCCCTAGAAATGAACATGGTCATCAAAGAAACTTAAAGTGAGTGTACACTGTGTGTTCTCCACTATACCTCCGCTCATGGAGGAGGAAGGCCGTCCCAGCACATGAATGAGGTGCAGGAAGAGAGTGCAGAGCTGAACCTGGTGTCTGCAGCAAGCCATTCGCAATGTTGTCATAGAGGACACCTCTTAATTTGCAAATATGGCCACTACACTAAGGGCCCTGTACATCTCTTTCCCCTTGCCCTCCTAAAATATGCCTTCAGCTACAATGCCTTACATTCTCCTTTAAACTCAAAAATCTGCAAAACATGGAATTGATGAAACATGTATGCAAACCTTACCAAGAATACTCTCAGTACAAAAAATAAATCTCAGTGTTACCGGATATTTTGTTATCAACTATGATGTCCATGAGTGCCTATGTTTGCCACTATGGTGTTTCCTCTTGGCAGTGTGTGACGTATCAACTCTTAACCATACTCTGGTGCTTTTTCTAGGTGTTACCTCAGTGGCAGCAGTATATGATGTGGGTAACTGCTGTGTTTGTGTCTGTGTGAAGTGCTAACGTGTTCTATTATAGTGGGGCCTAGCTCTGGTTCCTGTGACAACGGGTAGAGCAAAAGAGGAGGCAGACAACAACAACTTGCATTTACATAGCGCCTTTAACGTAGTAAAACGTCCCAAGGCGTTTCACAGGATCATTATAAAACAAAATTTGACACCAAGCCACATAAGGGGGATATTAGGGCAGGTAACCAAAAGCTTGGTCAAAGAGGTAGGTTTTAAGGAGCATCTTAAAGGAGGAAAGAGAGGTAGAGAGGCGGAGAGGTTTAGGGAGGGAATTCCAGAGCTTAGGGCCGAGGCAACAGAAGGCACGGCCACCAATGGTGGAGCGATTATAATCAGGGATGCTCAATAGGCCAGAATTAGAGGAGTGCAGATATCTCAGGGGGCTGTGGGGCTGGAGGAGATTACAGAGATAGGGAGGAGCAAGGCCATGGAGGGATTTGAAAACAAGGATGAGCATTTTAAAATACAGGTTATATTGATGTCCTGATGAGCGGCCTTCTGGCAGTAAAAGGCGTGGCATGGTAAAAGATTTCAGGACGCACTTTGCTGGCATTAAGTGAATTAAGAGAATAGGATGAGAAGGAACAACGGACAATGTTTTTTACAAATCTGAGTGGCCGGAAAATCTCCAACTTCCCCCATCTCCTGCACCCGCTATAGCCTCCCTTCCGAGGATTTGGAGGGATTCTACCTCGTGTGAATTATAGAATCATAGAATGATACACCACAGAAAGAGGCCATTCAGCCCACCGTGCCTGTGCCTGTGCCGGCTCTTTAGTCAAGCTAACCAATTAATCCCACTCCCCTTCTCTTTCCCAATAGCCCTGTAAATTATTTCCCTTTAAGTATTTATCCAATTATCTTTTGAATGTTACTGTTGAATCTGCTTCCACCACCCTTTCAGGCAGCGCATTCCAGATCACAACAACTCGCTGTGAATGTCATGTCGCCTCTGGTTCTTTTGCCAATCACCTTAAATCTGTGTCCTCTGGTTATCGACCCTTCCACCAATGGGAACAGTTTCTCATTATTTACTCTATCAAAAAACCATTCATGATTTTGAACACCTCTATCAAATCTCCTCTTAACCTTTTCTGCTCTAAGGACAACAACCCCAGCTTCTCCAGTCTCTCCACATAACTGAACTGTGGGGTTAGAGTTTTTCAATCAAGCAGTCTGCTTCCAGTGACTGTCTTCTCTCTGATTGTTTGGCACTGTAAAAGAAGTCAGAGGTTCCAATGGTCAAGATGAGATGGAGTAATCACAGTAATACCCAAGTGTCGGCCCTGCATCCCATAGTGGATGCAATAAAATGTACATGCAGCATTGAGCTATATTATGTAGCCTATTCCTAATTCTACGAAGTTCATATGCATGTCACCTGGTCCTCCCCAATCTGTCAAACTGAAATAATCTATCATTACACAGGCCTTTCATTATTTTATATACCTCTATCTTGTCGCCGCTAAGTCTATGTTAAAGTAAATAGACTCAGCTCTTTAAGCCTATCTGAGTAACTAAGGTTCTTCAAGCTAGGGATCATTCTTGTAGCTCTCTTCTGAACCTTTTCCAAGGTCATTATATCGCCCACCATGTGAGGGGAGCAAAACTTGGCGCAGTACTCCAGATGCGATCTAACCAACAACCTGAATAATGACAGAATGGTGTCCTTTGATTTATACTGAAAGGTTCTATTAATACAACCCAATATCCTGTTAGCTTTGGCTATGACTTCTCTGCATTGGTTGTGAACTTTGAGCAAGCTGTGCACAATAACGCCTATTGGCTTTTCTCCCTTCCCAAATGGAAAAACAAAGTAGCCAAAAACTATTTTGTGAAGGTGGTGACATTTTAAAATGCATTCGCAGGGTTTCGCTCCATGAAAAATTTTTTTTGCTGGTTTGAGTGTCATTATTCATCGATAGCAAAATACTGCGGATGCTGGAAATCCGAAATAACAACAGAAAACGCTGGAAAATTCAGCAGGCCAGGGCAGCATCCGTGGAGAGAGAAACGGAGTTAACGTTTCAGGTCGATGAGCTTTCGTCAGAACCGGAAAAAAGCAGGAAATGGAATGCCGGTTTAGGGGCTGGGAAAAGGGGGAGGGGATGAAAGAATAAAAGGGAAGGTCAGTGATAGGATAGAAAGCAGGAGCGATTAAGAGACATTGAGAGGCATTAAGAGATATTCAAGGCGCGAGGAGGTGGTAATGGGACAGGTTAAGGAACAAAGGATGGCTCTAGATGAAGTGTGAATTGCACTGGCAGAATGAAGGACAGCTGCCATGTGGAAGGGAAGAAGAAAAAAAGAAGAAAATATATATATGTGATAGGGGCCGAGGTTATGATCTGAAATTATTGAACTCTATGTTGAGTCCAGAGGACTGTAGAGTGCCTAATCGAAAGATGAGGTGCTGTTCCTCGAGCTTACGCTGAGCTTCCATGGGACAGTGCAAGAGGCCGAGGACGGTGAGGTCTGAGTGGGAATGGAGCGGAGAATTAAAGTGACAGGCCACCGGGAGCTCGGGGTCCCCCTTACGGACTGAACGGAGGTGTTCCGCAAAGCGGTCACCCAATCTGCGTTTGGTCTCCTCAATGTAGAGGAGACCACATCGTGAGCAGCGAATACAGTATACTAAATTGCAAGAAGTACAAGTAAATCGCTGTTTTACCTGGAAGGGGTGTTTGGGGCCCTGGACAGTGGGAAGGGGGGGAGGTATAAGGGCATGTGTTGCATCTCCTGCGCTTGCACGGGAAGGTGCCGGGCGAAGGGGAAGGGGTGCTGGGGGTGGTAGAGGAGTGGACTAGGGTGTCGCGGAGGGAGCGTTCATTCTGCCAGTGCAATTCACACCCCATCTAGAGCCATCCTTTGTTTCTTAACCTGTCCCATTACCACCTGCTCTCGCCTTGAATATCTCTGAATGTCTCTCAATGTCTCTTAATCTCTCCTGCTTTCTATCCTATCACTGACCTTCCCTTTTGTTCTTTCATCTCCTCCCCCTTTTCCCAGCCCCTAAACCTGCTTTCCATTTCCTGCTTTTTTCCAGTTCTGACGAAAGGTCATCGACCTGAAACGTTAACTCTGTTTCTCTCTCCATGGATGCTGCCCTGGCCTGCTGAGTTTTTCCAGCGTTTTCTGTTGTTATTTTGTCATTATTCATCGTTGTGCTACTGTTACTTGAGTTTTGGATGGCTGCTTAAACTTGCACAGGAGAAGTGTACTTCATGTCTTCTGTTTGGTTGTTCTAATTTCTGTCTGACCAATCCCAAACTGCAAGGGTTATTTACTGATAGACATCGAAGGGAAAGAGTTTTTCCACCTGTTTCTGACACTGGCTGAAGTTAAAGCTGCCATTTTGTGTTTTAAAATCAGAGGAATTGCCTTTGTGGTTACTGGGGGTTAAATTTGATTTCAGTGGTAGTGCAAAATGGGCGGCAGCGAGTCGGCAGCGAGTCGGGGTGCAACACGTGTTGCTGATTCGCTATCGCCTGTTTTGCACTACCGCTGAAGGCGAATTTCACCCCCACGGTGTTTTACTCGCTCTACAAAGAAGCTAAACTATTACAGCACAGTAAAAAAAAAAGCCTATTCTCCTATAATGGAAGATGATCCCCTTAAAGAGTCCAAAGATTTTAAATATTTTTAATTTATTCACTGGATGTGGGCATCACTGGGAAGGCCAGCATTTATTGCCCATCCCTAGTTGCCCTTGAGAAGGTGGTGGTGAGCTGCCTTCTTGAACCGCTGCAGTCTGTGTGGTGAAGGTACCCCCACAGTGCTGTTAGGGAGGGAGTTCGAGTATTTTGATGTAGTTACGATGAAGGAACGGCAATATATTTCCAAGTCAGGATGGTGTGTGACTTGGAGAGGAACTTGGAGGTGGTGGTGTTCCCATGCGCCTGCTGCCCTTGTCCTTCCAGGTGGTAGAGGTCGCAGGTTCAGGAGGTGCTGTCAAAGAAGCCTTGGCGAGTTGCTGCAGTGCATCTTGTAAATGGTACACACTGCAGTCACGGTACGCCGGTGATGGCGGGAGTGGATGTTTAAAGCGGTGGATGGGGTGCCAATCAAGTGGGCTGCTTTGTCCTGGAAAATGTCGAGCTTCTTGTGTTGATAGTGTTGTTGGAGCTGCACTCATCCAGGCAAGTGGAGAATATTTGTAGGAAGTTGTAGAAATGGCTGATTTTCACTAGACATCTTGTGGATGACAATGCATTAGTCAGTACCTGTAATGCTGATGTGCTTTGGGCATCGGCATCTCATATAATCGGGCTTTGCGGTCTGAGTACCTGGTGTACATAGCAAAGTACAATGTAATCCTTAATCAATGCAATGATTGTAGTACTGAGAGCGTGCATATCTGTTATGCACTAGGCTTAAAAAGGGCCTAAAAAGTTAAGCCCCGTAATGCGTTCTCAGCTCCTGAACAGAGCTGCAGTCGCTCAATGCCAATTTTGAATGGGTATTGGAGACAAGGTCCTAAAGTCAGCCATGTAAGAAACGTTCTGTCACTGGGTTATTCCAAACAACAGCAGGAAATCATAGATGCATTTAAAGGAAAGCTAGATTAGTGCATGAGGGGGGAAAGGAATAGATGAATATACTGATAGCGTTAGATGAGGTAGAATAGGAGGTGGCTCATGTGGAGCATAAACACCAGCACAGACCAGTTGAGCCGAATGGCCTGTTTCTGTGCTGTACATTCTATACTATATAACAAATGGCTGGAGGGCTGTGTGAGAGCAGACTGCTAAGCAACAATGAGCTTGCTCAATCCTTTTGTTATGGCTGACTCAAATAGCTGGAGATTGGAGCCCATGGTCTCATTCATGATGGGAGCCATGCCTGAGCTTAGGACTTCAACGTTTGAGGCTCCACTGCGGAGGGCCTTGGGGTGGTCACTTTCTCCCTGGTGCTCTGTCAGTCAGTCACACAGCACTGCACAAATGCGGGTTTTTGTCTCCACCATAGAATTTTACAGCACAGAAACAGGCCATTCAGCCCAACAGGTCTATGTCAGTGTTAATGCGCCGCACGAGCCTCCTCCCACCTTACTTCATCTCACCCTATCAACATATCCTATTCCTTTCCCCCTCACATACTTATCTAGCTTCCCCTTTAAATGCATCTATGCTATTCGCCTCAACCACTCCATGTAGATGCGTCTGGACTCTAAGCTGCTTGGCTCACTCTGCAATGATTGCTTAAACTGCAGATGCTGAGCTATTGAGCTACATTTGTAGGCAGGCCTGGTAAGGTTTGATTCCCTGGGCTCCAAAGCTGAAGAGGGCCTCAAACTGACCCCTCAGTCATTAGGTTGCATGTCTTCCAATTTAACATGGTCCTCGTCACCCGCTATTTATGCCAGATGCTGAGAGACTGTTTCCCCTGGCTGGAGAGTCGAGAATTAGGGGTCATAGTCTCAAGATAAGGGGTTGGCCATTTAGTTCTGAGGTGAGGAGAAATTTCTTAACTCAGAGGGTTGTGAATCTTTGTAATTCTCTACCCCAGAGAGATATGGATGCTGAGTCTTTGAAACATAGAAACATAGAAGATCGGAGCAGGAGTAGGCTATTCGGCCCCTCGAGCCTGCTCCGCCATTTAATGAGATCATGGCTGATCATCCAAATTCAGTACCCTGTCCCTGCTTTCTCCCCATATCCCTTGATCCCTTTAGCCTTAAGAAATATATCTAACTCCTTCTTGAATATATTTAATGAATTGGCCTCAACTGCCTTCTGTGGTAGAGAATTCCACAGGCTCACCACTCTCTGGGTGAAGAAATTCCTCCTCATCTCAGTCCTAAATGGCTTACCCCTTATCTTTAGACTGTGACCCCTGGTTCTGGACTCCCCCGCCATTGGGAACATCCTTCCTGCATCTAGTCTGTCTAGCCCTGTTAGAATTTTATAAGTTTCAATGAGAAATTCAAGGCTGAGATCGAGAGATTTTTGGACTCTAGGGGAATCAAGAGATGTGGGCATAAGGCGGGAAAGTGGAGTTGAGGTCGAAGATCAGCCATGATCTTATTGAATGGCGGAGCAGGCTCGAGGGGCCGTATGGCCTACTCCCGCTCCTATGTCTTATGTTCTAAAGTTCACCAAGTACTCTCTCTCTCTAACTGATCCTTACAGTTTGGATGTTTCAGCATTAGTGCTTCCCACTGCAGTGTGGGTGATACAGGGTGCTGTGAAGTGCTTGACTGTGTCTGCACATTAGGGGCTGGACACATTAAACGCCTAGAGAAGCAGAAGAAGAAAATATTTAAATAGTGACAGGAAAGCACCCCTTGAAACCGTTCCTTCATGGCAAGCAACTTGACATGAATCAGTCATTCATGAAAGAAAGACTTATGAAATAATACTGAGTGGCCTACGGGTGGCGCTGTCCAGGGACAGTATAAATACTCGGGCACAGGCCCAGCTTGCGCAAGACATTTTTAACAGGAACTAGTGAAGGACACAACTAGACCTCCATGTTGTAAAGCAGTTGATTAAAGCTTTTTTTAACGCTTAGACCAAGTGCCTAGTAGTTTTCTTATGTCACAACTATAATGCGTTATGTTGCAGTGTGTGTCTGCATATGAGGGAGCGGATGAATGAGTGAGTAATGACATAAATTGGCTCATGGGAGGCCACTGACCTTCCTTTCCCAAACTTCCTCTATTGCCCAGAATCTGTCTGTGTGGAGTTTGCACATTCTCCCCGTGTTTGCGTGGGTTTCCTCCGGGTGCTCCGGTTTCCTCCCACAGTCCAAAAGATGTGCGGGTTAGGTTGATTGGCTATGATAAATTGAACCTTAGTGTTAGGGGGATTAAATACGTGGGGTTACGGGGATAGGGTGGGATATGTGTTGGTGTAGGGGTTACGGGGATCGGGTGGGATATGTGTCGGTGCAGGCTCGATGGGCCGAAATGGCCTCTATCTGCACTGTGGGGTTTCTGTGATTCTGTGATCTTCAGCGTCTGCTTCTCATAAGGACTCAAGGGCCATAGTTAGGTGACGTCTCTCCGGTCTGCTGCCCCCTGTTCTATGCAGCCACCCCCTACAAGCAGATAGAATAAGAAACGCAAGAGGTGTGTGTCACTAATGTGCCCAAGCCATTCTCCACCTATGTGAGTCTGTGAGTGTGCAGCATGCCCTGTGCTGGCAGCATGCTTGGTGTTTGCTGCTTGCCATATTGAATGGGCCGCAGGGGAAAATGCAGTCACGGCAGCAATGCCGAGCACTCTGGTATAGCCTGCACATTTTGGAAGGTGCATCCCTTGCTGTGTGCTGTGATAAAATATTAATGAGTTGCACTCACATTATACCATGAGGTCAGCTCTCGGTACTGCAGATGCATGCAGCACCCAAGGAGCAGCGGTCCTAGTGGCTCTGCACAGGGTCAGCATTAATAGCATAAGTACGCAAAATTAATGGAATAAAATAATGGACAAAGTGTGGACTTGGAGTAATGGCGTGCGCAAAGTTTACACTAGCCGAATACAATTTTTGCCCTACTACAGGAAATTTTGGTTTCGATCCACCGGCAAAAATCAGGAGCCGTTTCGTTAGGTTTTTTTTCTTTTCGTTGCTTTTTTTTCACCAGTCAGGCCCTGCAAGGTCTCGCTGAAGCTGTTGCTAAGCTACAGAGACGCTTGCAAGGTACGGCCGACTGTTTAGAAGCAGGGTTTGATGCTCCGTATGTTTCAACATTAGCGTTGGTTTGTCCGGCAGTTTTGATGGGACGGCAACAGCTCGGTCCCGTCGGTGCCGGATATCACAAAGTTTCCTGTATGTGCTTTCATTTTGCAAATAATATAATCCTGCACATTATGTGCCGACATACAGTCCAGACACACACAATTACAGTAATAGGTAAACCTAATTGTATGCAACTGCAACTCATGGGGATCAAAGTTGTCTGTAGGATTTTTTCGTGTTCCAATACAAAATCTACTCTTTGTTTGCAGCTCAGTTGTACGCCGATCCCAGTTGTGCTCAAAACAGATTGCACTCATATTTGCATGATTATCTATAAAATGAGCTTTGATAATTATCTAGCTAATTTCCTGCAGCTATAGCTTTTCCCTTTGTTGGTACAATACATTGTAAGCAATGCACCTCTGGTTCAACTCTTTGCTCAGCAAAGAAAAAGCACCACCCCTGGTTTGCCAGCAGACTGGTTTCTAGCACCATCCGTCCCACTCTACTGCAAGCTGTCTGGCAGCCGATCTTGCCACTTGGAAGAATTATTACTGGTTCTTTTCTCATCACGTCCCTTGCAGACGAATCCTTTTGCAGTCCCTTTCTTCAACAGTAGCTGGACGCCTCCTGACCTCCGTCTCTTCGTCAGAACCTGCTAATAAAATACAATAGGGCAAGAACATAAATAGGAAAAGAGAAACAAAAGCTCATTTGCACATAACTCGCTTGCAAATTTTTGGTCAACAAATAAAGATGGCAAATAGCATTACGATAGATACAAAAAAAAACTTTGTCTTGCACTAATGTTACAGAATGTAAAATAGACACCCGAGCCTATCTTGTTAGTACAAAATACCTGCAGTAGAAAACCTAAAAATAAGTCAAGGGGAGGAACTTAGCGGAACTAATTTAAGTGAAAGATGGTAATGAAGAAAATAATGGAACTTAAGATAGAAAAACCTCCAGGACCTGATGGTTTCCACCCTTGGTACTAATAGAAATAGGTGAGGAAATTGCTGATTCAATTGTCATAATTTTCTCAAGCTCTCTAGGTTTGAGAATTGTGCCTTTGGATTGGAAAATTGCAAATGTTTTTTATTTAAGAAGGGAGGGAGGTAGAAACCAGGAAACTACAGATCTGTCACTTTAACATCAGTTGAGTGACTGAGCACTTGGACAAGTATCAGCTGATCACAGGGAGTCAGCATAATCTAAATCAGGTGCACATCTCTCAAACCTCTGCACCAGAATCCAGAGATGATGTCATATCCTACGTGGACTTGAACTGAACTGATCCCCTTGCTGTCCAATATAAAGTAAGAGCAGAAGGTCTTGACAATTCTGGAGCATTGAATAGGAATCTTGGATTGTACCAAATGAGTTATTGGATCTGATTCATGCCTTTCTCAAAGGATACAGATGGTGATTAATGAGCATTCATACTCTTATTACAACACCTACACTGGGTCACTCAGAAAACCTTCCTACTTGGTGCCTTAGTTTCATCAATTACTTGGAGGATGTTGTCAAAAGCAATTATTTTTTTCATTCAAAATTCCACCCACTACAGGATGATAAAATCCCCACCTCAGACACAAGCAGCACTGTCTCACTGCCCCCAGAATTAGATAGAATTGGACCGAAGTTTCTCAAGATCCTATCCCAGCAGCTGTGTCAGGATCTGCCATTGGTGCCCTCAAACGATCAGCCCATTGGAACTCGCAGGGTCAGTTGGAGGGCATCTACTTAGCACTGTGCATTTCTGGTGCCCCCCCCTTCCCCATGCTCCTGGAAACGATGTCCCGCAAGGGGTGTTTGCGCACATCCCGGCTTCTGCCCTTGTGGGGGCTGGTAAGCCTCCCCTCACTCGGTGCACTGGCTGCCACGACAACACCAGGTTTCAGTCCAGCCTAAGGAGCAGCAATGCCCAGCAGAGGGTGTCCCTGCTCCTGGATCCACCGCCTTACTGTCATTTACCTCGGAAGGGGCAGATGAAGGTCCCGCCCCTGCAAAGCAGCCAGGTCTCCGTTGTTTTCTATGGGGTTATGGCACCACGCAATCCCCAAGAATTGCAACGGCGTAGATTTTGAACTTCTTGCCTGGCTTTGCGGATCAGACACTCGTTATAAAACCCACCTGACTTCCATTTCCATTGATTTCATTTGCACTGTGCGGGTGAACCTGTCTTCTTTAATTTAGTATAACAACAGAAAGTGCTGGAAACACTCAGCAGGTCAGGCAGCATCGAGGAGAGAGAAACAGAGTCAAAGGGCAGGATTTTCATTGGGCCGTGGAGGCGGGATTGGAGGCGTGTGGGGGGTTAAAATCTTGAAATCGGAGGGCACAAACCCATCCCGCCCCCAACCCGCCTCCATGCCAGTTTCAAAGGAGGCGGATATCCGACCTGTGCTGGGACCCGCCTCCCCGAGGCAGGAAGGGGATTAGTGCCAATAAATTGCCTGTTAACAGGTAGTCAACAGGCAGTTTTTAGCCTAATCCCTATTTTTATTGCTGAAGTGTGGGATTCCCGACTGCTCCAAACCACGCCAAGTTAGCGAGGCGGGCCGTCGGGCTTAAGGGCTTGGAGGGGTCGAGATGTCCGGTGTTCAGGTGAGTGATGGGTGCATGAGTGAAGAGGTAAGTGTGTTTGGTGTGTGTAAAGTGTTTAAAGAAGTTTTACTTACATTTACTTACCTTTACAGCCTTCCTTGCTTCAGGTCTCGGGAGTCCCTCATCTCACCAGCACAGAAAGCAGAATGGCGCGAGCTGTCAAAAGTTGCAGCATTCAGCTTTCTGTTCTGGAGAGATCTCTAAATCAGCCTGAGAGGAAGGAATTAACCTGGAGTACAGATTGTCAGTGTTTGACAGCTTCAAACAGCTGTCAAATGCTGATATTTCATCTGTCAAAAGCTTTTGACAGATGAAATGTCAATCTGTGACGCCACCTGTTGCCGGGTGGCCCTTAATTGGTCTGCTGAGCCCGCTGGGTGGACTCAACAAGTGAAAATCACGTGGGTTGGCTAGAACTCGATGGAGGCGGGACTACAACCCCGAAAGTTATAGTTCCGCCTCCTACACGCCTCCTCAATGAAAATCCAGCCCAACGTTTCGGGTCGAACCCTTCGTCAGAACTGGAAAAGGTTAGGGAAGAGAACCTTTCCCAGTTCTGACGAAGGGTTTGACCAGAAACATTGAGGGTGATTTTGCTAATGGGGATGCATTGGAGGCGGGATTGCTGTTTGTCGGGTTTTAGTCCTGCCTCCATTGATGTCTGGCCAACCCACGCTATTTTCCCTTGATTGACATTTTTAAGCCCGCCCAGCGGGCTTAGCAGGCCAATTAAGAGGAAGCCGGTTACAGAGAATGTCAGCGTATGACGTTTCATCTGTCAAAAATTTTTGACAGATGAATTGTCATCGTTCGACAGCTTTGAGAAGCTGTCAAACACTGACATTCTCTGTTGTTTGGTGAGTTCTTGTGCTCAAGGCTCACCAAACCTATTTCCTGAGCAGAAAGCAGATGGCTGTTGCATTGGAGAGTGCAGCAGCCATTCTGTCATCTCAGCCATTGAGATGCCGGAGCCTCCGCATCCCCAATGATTGAAGCCTGCAGGAAGAAACAAAGGTAAGGAAACCTTTTCTATCACTTTTCACTCATCTCACATAATTACCTCTCCACACTTGCACCCATCACTCACCTTCACAGCACACTTTTGCACCCCTCCAACCCCGCAGACCCACTGCTTGCCTCGCTGACCCTGGTGGGGTTTCCAAACGCCGGGAAGCCCGCACCTCTGATGGAAAAACAGGGATAATCCTCTTAACTACCTGTTAACTACCTGTTAACAGGCAGTTACGTGGCTGTAATCCCCTTCCCACCTCCAGGAGATGGGACCCAGCATGGGACGGCTACCTGCCTCCCGGGAAGATGGCATGGAGACGGGTTGGGGGTGGGATGGGCACCCGCTCCCAGATTCTGCCATTTTCCCGGCAGTCCCGCCTCCATACCCGCCTCCCCAGGGCTGGGAAAATCGCCCCACCTGACTCTGTTTCTCTCTGCATGATGCTGCCTGACCTGCTGAGTGTTTCCAGCACTTTCTGTTGTTATTTCAGATTTCCAGCCTCCGCAGTATTTTGCTATTGTGCTCTTTATTTTAGCAATGATGCACAAACAGAAGTTCAACATATTGTACCATGTGCCTTTCATCATATTCATTATTCTGTACATTTTGGCTCCTTTGGAATAAAGCAGCTTACGAACTGAAACCAACAATACCTCGCCTAGTATCAATTTGCACAGTCTTGGGAGAGATTTATAGAGTACATCTGATTAAAACAAGGAGATCCGGTCTAGATCACAATGGAATTTCATTGCTGCTCTCCCTGGTCCCGCTACTGTGCTAGCACATTCGGGGCAGTTGGAGTCAATTTCCATAAAAAAGGCAGGTAACCAGACCACTGAAGGGAGGCCTGGCCCCACTGAACCAGAATAGATAGTGACAGCAGAACCAAACTTGTGACAACGAGAATTGACAAGCAAGTTAAATCCCATTTGTCCGCATCAGCAACTTCAGTATTAAGAACATAAGAAATAGCAGCAGGAGTCGGCCATTTGGCCCCTCGAGCCTGCTCTGCCATTCAATAAGATCATGGCTGATCTTCTACCTCATCTCCACTTTCCTGCACTATCCCCATATTTCTTGATTCCCTTAATATTCAAAAATCTATCGATCTCAGTCTTGAATATACTCAATGACCGAGCCTCCACAGCCCTCTGGGGTAGAGAATTCCAAAGATTCACCACCCTCTGAGTGAAGAAATTTCTCCTCATCTCAGTCCTAAATGGCCGACCCCTTATTCTGAGATGGTGACCCCCTGGTTCTAGACTCCCCAGCCAGGGGAAACATCCTACCAGCATCTACCCTGTCAAGCCCTGTAAGAATTTTGTATGTTTCAATGAGATCACCTCTCATTCTTCTAAACTCTAGAGAACATAGGCCTATTCTCCTCAATCTCTCCTCATAGGGCAATCCCCCCATCCCAGTGGCAGTATATCCTTCCTTAGGTAAGGGGACCAAAACTGTACACAATATTCCAGGTGTGGTCTCACCAGGGCTCTATATAATTGCAGTAAGACATCTTTACGCTTATACTCAAATCCTCTTGTAATAAAATATTCTACATTGGAATTTGCAGGGTAGACCACTGTAGCTCTATCTGGTAGGCTGATGGTAAAATCTGCATGTTGCTGGGCTTAGAACAGTCCAAAGTCATTAATGCCATTAGGAATGGTGAGGTTACATACCCCAGAAAGAGTTTATGCACACAACAGTGCAGATATGTGGCTCGACTATCGGTATGGTACCACATCACAATTGGCCTATCAACATAAGAGTTATGGTGCGTAATCCAGACATTTATATTTACCCCTGGAACTGAAGAGCTGCTGCGGCTGCATATATTAAAATTGCTGTGTGTGTCCCAACATTACATTCAAGACTCCTGTATCAGGCCTTGTCAAAGAAGAAGCCCATTTTCAAAGTCTCGAAATTTACCTGCAGTTCTTGTTACGTCTACAAGTGATGATGTGATTAGAATTTGCATAGGTAAATGTCTGTCACATAACGTTAGGTACCAAGCTAATCACTGGCACTTAGTTTTGACACAGGAGTTGGCATGCAGTTCCACTACAAAGACACTGGGTGGCAGTGCAAGATGAAAGGTAAGTGTGTTGAACAGAGAAATAGTTGACCAAAGTAACCTAAAAGTAACCATTTTAACTAAAGTTAGCATCACACCATTGAGTTCAATCTTCCGGGAGTTTGAGAGAAACCCAACATGCAGCACACCCCTTCCCACCTATATTTCCCTTCCCTTCAAGTCCACCTCTTTTCCTGTTACCAGTGAAAAGCGTATATTTGACCTCCCCATTAATGGTCAAACCCCACGCCCCAGCTAAGAAAGACATGAAGCCCGTTGATTTTTTTGGAAGTTTCCTCACAGCACGACTGCATGTCCCACAGTGGAAGCTTTCCAAAAGCCGTTGAAATCCTGGCCAGAGCCACAATCCTAACTGTGATCAATGTTTCTGGCTCAATGCACGCGATTAATGTAATCCCACCCTGAAGCATGACAACAAAGTGAAACAGAACTTTCCTCCAGCTCTCGTGAATGTACATTTCCAACCTTCAAAGAGTCAATGGCAGCAAACTAATGCGTACCATCTACAAGATGCACTGCAGCAACTCGCCAAAGCTTCTTCGACAACACCTCCCAAACCCACGACCTCTACCACCTAGAAGGACAAGGGCAGCAGGCGCATGGGAACACCACACCCTCCAAGTTCCCCTCCAAGTCACACACCATCCTGACTTGGAAATATATTGTCGTTTCTTCATCGCGCTGGGTCAAGATCCTGGAACTCCCTCCCTAACAGCACTGTGGGAGTACCTTCACCACATGGACTGCAGCGGTTCAAGAAGGCAGCTCACCACTACCTTCTCTAGTAGCAATTAGGGATGGGCAATAAATGCTGGCCTTGCCAGTGACGCCCACACCCCAGGAACAAATAAAAGAAAACAGCAGAAGGCCCGACAGGCCAACATGCAGTAAATACCCCGCTGAGAGTAAAGTGCAGGGCAGATTTCATTAAGGCCTGTCCCATCCAACCACCTCCCTTATTCAAGTAAAAAGCAAGACTTCCAATAAGATTATGAGTAACTAATAGCATCCCTCCACCCCCACCACTGAGATCTAAATTCACAGATTTGGCTAGTAACAGTACATCCCCCAACCCTTCTCCCAACATAAAGATCGTCAAAGGCTAGTGCGTTTTGCTGAAAAACCCCATACCCAACACATAAGTGATGATGTGATTAGAATTTAAATAGATAAATGTCTGTCACATAACGTTAGGTTCAAAGCTCATCACTGGTGCTCAGTTTTGACCCAAGAGCCAGTATGCAGTTCCGGCACAAAAAGTTTGTCAGTGTAATGCTACACCCTTCCCCCTCTCCACTGAGATGAAGATTGCAAAAGTCAGAAAGGGTGGGTCAGTACTCCCATCCACCCCCCCACCCCCCGCATGAGAGAGAAAGAAAGAAAGAAAGCAAGACTTGCATTTATATAACACCTTTCATGACCTCAGGACATCCCAAAGTGCTTTACAACCAATTAAGTACTTTTGAAGTGTAGTCACTGTTGAAATGAGATGAATTTTTTATATACAGAGATGCACGATAACCAACCCTACATTCCCGCTCTCACCCCAACCCCGCCCCCCCCCTCCCCCTGCCACCCTCAATCCCTCACCTTCATTGGGAAGAAAATTGACAATCTGCAGAGTGCAGGACAACTCACTGCAAGGCTCCCCTCCACTTCCCCCCACACTGAGATGATGAAGAAGGAAGCACAGGCCACCACAAACATCCCTCCCGCCCCAATCAGATGAAAATTCAGCACATGTGGACAGAAGAGGACAGTCTACCACATCCCGCCCCATCCCTGAGATGAAAACCTAGTGCCGGCACAGAACTCACACAGCTCCGCTCCTCCTCCCCTGTATCCTTCCAGCTCCCTTTCTTCGTCTCCCTCTCCTCTTTCTTCTTCTCCCTTCCATCTTTCCCTCTTCCCTTTCTCTCCTCCCTGTCTCCCATCCTTTCCTCCACTCCTCCCCCTTCACCCCTTCCCAGCCTGGGTCCAATCACTCCCCACTCTGATTGATTAGTTTCTATAAATGTGAAAGAAATGGTCTACATGACACTTCTCTTGCTAGTGGACCTCTTTCTGTGGCAATATAGTTATCTGCTGCTCCTTCCCTAGTAAACTAAAGTTCTGACAGAGCGTTAACTATCATCAGCTGAACCAGGGTTGTTGTGACATATATTAAGCTATGAGAAGACTCTGGATTTGCCCTTTAACACCCATCACAAATTCTCCAGGACTTATGTATTCTATCAGCATTCATTTCATGAGACAGTCGCTTGTAACTGCACCCTTTAATTATGCAAACTAATACACAGAAAACAGTTAACATTAGCCGATAACCAGGTCAGTAACCAGAGGACACAGATTTAAGGTAATTGTCAAAAAAGCCAGGAGGGAGATGAGAAGAATTTGTTTTACTTAGCAAGTTGTTGTGATCTGGAATGCACTGCCTGAAAGTGTGATGGAAACAGATTCAATAATAACTTTCAAAACAGAATTGGATATATACTTGAAAAGGAAAAAAAATTGCAGGGCTATGGGGAAAGAGCAGGGGAGTGGGACTAACTGGTAGCTCTTTGAGAGCTGGCATGGGCACGATGGGCCAAATGGCCTTCTTCTATATTGCATGATTCTATGATACTTTGGGGGCAAAATTCGGTTGCTTTGCAGCTTCTGTTAGCGCTAGCGCCCGGGCCCAGCGCCGCTAATGCCTCCCGCGAAATTCAGCAGGAGGTTGGCAGCAGTGGTAACCGGTAGCACACCGCAGTGCTGCACCTCCGGCAATGACGTAATCGCCGTGCGCAACGCCCTGCTCGCGCCCCGGCTGCGAACTTTGGTAGCGCCTCCTGACTTACCGCTGGAAACTATGTCCAACAGGGTCAGGGGGGCGTATGTGTGCCCGGGGCAACACAAATTAAAGGGGAGGTGCCGGGCAGCTATTTTTGTTGCTGGCCGCCTGCCAGCACCTGCCCCCTTTGCCGTCCATGGCCTCCTATGCAGCCCCCCCCCCGCGGGGTGCCGGCCATGCTCCGTCAGCCCGACAGTCCTCTTGAGTGCTGGGCTCTTTTGCTGGCACCCCGATCCCTGATGGACCAGCTGGGCCCCATGTCGCGCTGCGCAAGACCCCTCCCCTTTAATCAGGGGAGGAAGGCCTGCAGTACCACGGCGTTACGTGCCAGCACGCATGGCGCTGCGGCACGTAGCATCACGATATTCACTGGTAGCGCCCCAAAAAGGGGGTGAGCGCTTCCAGTAGCGCCCCGCCTCCCTCTTGGGGCGCTACTAGTGAATTTTGGGCGCAGGGGCATTAAAAGTAGCGCCCCAAAGGGGGCGCAACCAAATTTTTTCACCTTAATGCATTATTTTAATTGTAATAGTTGGGATCTCCTACATTCATGCTGTTTGAGCATTCAGTATCCCAACTGAACTGTGGGATTTGTGAGAGGATTTATGGCAGGAGAAAAATAAATGAAATGTATCTAGTCATAAATTTGATTTAAGTATGAGTGATAAATACCATGAACATTGACTTGTGACATGAAGGTTGCATTTACACTTCCACTATAGTGGCTGTGCAAAACAATTTCACTTTACACTAATGTCAATCCAGAGTAAGGGCCCAACCAGACTCTGGAGTGAAGTGGAGTGAGACAGTTGCTTCACACCGACACTACCATTGTATAAAGAAGGTGATCACGTGACAATGGTGGTTAAGAATCTCTCTAGTCATTATGTGCAGTGACATTGTGTGTGCATACGTGAAGGTTTCCTATCCGTTATTTCTTGTGAAATGATAAACCTCTTTTAAAGTGTCTTTAAACATTGGTAACGGAACTCACCTTAACCAATGTGATTACAATGCTCCTTCACATAGCAAGCAGAGAGAGGTTTTACATTAGTTATAACCAAAGTACTTCTCATAATCAATGGTGAAGGGAGAGCAAAGGGAGATGAGAGGCTGGAGAAAGCACCTGCAGTTTGTCATGCAGAATGTGTTGGGTGAGATGGAAGTAAGAAGGGAAAAAGAGAATAAGGTGTGAATTACAATTTCTTACAAAATAACAAAACACTTTCCATACAAATTATTCCATTTTTATATTGTAGGCTATACATTGCTGTCAGTGATGTAACCAAACAAATGCTTAATCCACTTCTATCAAATATCTCTCTTCACCATTTACCAAAGAGATGAATGCATTTAAAGTAAATGGGGTTGTCGCCTTTGTTAAAATAGCAGAGGGGTTTGGCATGAGTGCATTAAGCATTCCGATGATAACATCGCAATAGTAACAATAACTTGCATTTATATCGTGCCTTGAATCTAAAATATGTCCCGTGGTTCTTTATAAATGGAAGTGGAATCTGAGCCATGGAAGGAGAGATGAGAAAGCCTAGTCGAAAGGTTGGTTTTGAGAAGGCTTTGAAAGGAGTAGGGTTGGGAAGCAGAGGGCTTTAGCCAGAGAGTAGGGCCAAGGTGGCTAAAAGCTTTGCCACCGATGATGTGGTGAAGGGGTAAACGGAGGATGTAAGCCTGGTGGGGGATGAGATTATATTTAAATTTAATATACCGAGGGGGACAAGGAGCCAGTGCATGTTAATGAGGATAGAGTGATGTACAAGCAACTGCATTTTGGACAAGCAGGAGGTTGTGAAGAATGGAGAATGGGAGGCCAGAAAGGAATAATCGAGTCTTGGATTCAGAGGCAACGTCTAAGGTAGAGGCAGATGGGTAACGTTACGTAGGTAAAATAGGTTGTCTTGGTGAATAGTAATTTCTACTCTTGTTTCAGATTAGTGCCAGGATTTGTTTTACTTTTAAGCATCTCAGCTCAGTGCAACATGCAAACACCCCTGAACTGAAAATAGCTTCAGTCATAAAATATTTTTCTGAATTTCTTCATTAAATATCCAAAATTGAACAAAATGTATACCAAATAATACGATGCAGCTTGTTCTATCTCAGCCTATTATGTCCACATTAAAAAATTGCCTACCTAGGATTTTCATTTTTTTCCTCAGAACTAATTCTTCCATTATGCACAAGCTTGATCATTTATTATTAACCATATCAAACTTGGCACAACATCTGCGCCAACAAATCAAAACAATTGACCACAACTGACGGGGACCACACCAAAAATGGCCGACTTGATCCATCTGCCACTGTTGCTGACTATTTATATTTGCCACCACCAGTGGAAGTGTAGGTCAGAGGCAGCGAGTGAGGATCGTTACTTACCTCTAACATTAAGAACATTTTTCTTACACTGCAAGATCGTCTCCAGTGGTCCTCTTGCCATCGGTGACAAAGGGGACGGGAAACTAAAACTCCTTTCAACTGCAAATACCCAAGTCTGTCTGCTTACAAAAGTCATTCATCATCTGCTGCAGAAAGCTGCAGTAAAATTGTTTTTCCCATCTGCAATTTAGCTCTTCTGGCTCTACCCTACTCGCACTGATTGATGAACCATTTTCTGTTTTGCTTAGATCTGATTGTGCTATTATTACTGCTGCTCATATTTGACATTAAGTCAATTTTATAGTCTAGCCTAGTTTTAAGGAAAATTGTATTTCCCCACAGTTGTGTGCAGATACATGTGGGCTTTGGGAGTACATTCCAGCTCTCTGCGAACTTTGCAACTTCTAATTTTACTGCCATCACAGAAAAATTACGACACAATTCGGCCCATCGTGTCCGTGCCGACCACTGCGAGAGATTTTGTTTGCCTGCTATGTGTTATGCATTTATGTTTTCACAAGTATAACAACCATAAGACATCTGCAATGTCAATAACACATAGCAACCAAAGGAAATCCTTCCTTTCCCAAAGCTTCAATTTGGCTTGAAGCTTTGTAAAACAAAAACCCACTGCTGTTATTCTAAACTGATTGCATTGAGTCTTTTTTTTTTAATCTGCAATTTCAAAGACTTATGTTCCTGGCAGATACTTCCTCTGCCAGGAGCCCATGTCAGGAATTTTGGGTGTGTGTCTCCATGATTTTCTGTCCATTATTGATAATTAAGGCTTCTCTGCCCACCTTAGCTCATCCAGAAAGATCCCGTACTCCCCTCACCATCATAGCTAACTGTGTGTTGAATGACAGAAAATAAGCAAAAGGGCTAATGGAATGCTGGCCTTTATATCTAGAGGACCAGAGTGCAAGAGGGTAGAAGTTATGCTGCTGTTATACAAAACCCTAGTTAGACCACACCTGGAGTACTGTGAGTAGTTCTGGGCACTGCACCTTAGGAAGGATATATTGGCCTTGGAGGGAGTGCAGCGTAGGTTTACCAGAATGATACCCGGACTTCAAGGGTTAAGTTACGAGGAGAGATTACACAAATTAGGGTTGTATTCCCTAGAATTTAGAAGGTTAAGGGGTGATCTGATCGAAGTTTTCATGATATTATGGGGAACAGATAGGGTAGATAGAGAGAAACTATTTCCGCTGGTTGGGGAGTCTAGGACTAGGGGACAGAGTCTAAAAATTAGAGCCAGACCTTTCAGGAGTGAAATTAGGAAACACTTTTACACTCAAAGGGGGGTAGAAGTTTGGAACTCTCTTCCGCAAATGGCAATTGATGCTAGATCAATTGTTCATTTTAAATCAGAGACTGATAGCTTTTTGTTAACCAAATGTATTAGGGGATATGCGGCAAAGGCGGGTATATGGAGTTAGATCGCAGATCAGCCATGATCTCATTAAATGGAGGAACAGGCTCGAGGGGCTGAATGGCCTCCTCCTGTTCCGGCGTTCCTATGATTCCAGGATTTCCAACTCCACTACTCAGAAGTCCATTTATGTAATGATCAAGACTTTGTGTGAGGAACTTCCTGATATCCCTTGTCTCCCTTGTGTCTCAGTGATCCGTACTGGACACAGTACTCAAGTGCGGTTTGACCAGAACATTACACAGCTTGAGCATGACTCCCTCTGACTTCTAATCCGTTATTTTGGCTATACAGTTCAGCCTTTGGTTTGATTTGTTGATTGCTGTTGTGCAGTGACTGGACAGATTAGAGCCAATTTTAACTCCCTCTGCTCAGGGTAAATGAGCCAGTAGTGTTGGGTCACTTTCCCCTCCGTTTATGCTGGCACTCTGGCCACTGCCATCTTGGGTAGGGCCCTGAGATGGGCAAATTTGGAGTCCTATGAAAGAAAAAGAAAGACTTGCATTTCTATAGCGCCTTTCACGACTGCCGGACGCCTCAAAGCGCTTTACAGCCAATGAAGTACTTTTTGAAATGGAGTCACTGTTGTGATGTAGAAAACGTAACTATGATGTAATCGAATTTAGCTCTCTTGAGCACGAAAATCCAGGCTGACACTCCAGTGCAGTGCTGAGGGAGAGCTGCTCTGTCAGAGGTGCCGTCTTTCAGATGAGACGTTAAATTGTGGCCCCATCTGCTCTCTCAGGTGGGCGTAAATAATGCCATGGGATCTTTTACTATTAGACACAAATGTAATTGAGTTGTTGGATAAATTTGTCTTTTGTTCTGGATTTTGGTGTGTTAGTCGTGGCTCACTGGGTACCACTCTCACCTCTGAGTCAGAAGGTTGTGGGTTTAAGTTCGACTCCAAACACTTGGTGGTAAAAATTGGGTGGCGCCCCCTTTGGGGCACTACCTTCGCTGGGGTGCTAATTTTAGTGCCCTGAAAAAGTTAGCGCCCCTGCGGTCGATTTTCCCAGGTAGCGCCCCGAGAGGGAGGAGGGGCACTACTGGAAGCGCCCCACGTCCCTCTTGGGGTGCTGCGAGGCAAGGTACTGCAGGCCTTCCTCCCCTTAGTAAAGGGGAGGGGCCTGGTGCAGCGCATCCCGGCGACCAGCTGGGCCACTCAAGAGGAGTGCGGGGCTCACGGAAAGCCGCCGGCACCCCATGGCGGCGGGGGGGGCTTCACGGGGGCCGGGGCCAGCAACGGGGGGCAGGTGCTGGCAGGCGGCCAGCAACAAAAATGGCCGCCCGCCACCTCCCCTTTAACTAGCACCGTCCCGGCCGCAGGTACGCCCCCCTGACCCCGGCGAACAGAGTGTCCGGCGGTAAGTCGGGGGGCGCCACCCAATGTTACAGCCACCGCTAACCTCCCGCTGAATTTCGCGGGAGACGTTAGCAGCGCCGCGCCCAGGCACTAGTTGATTTGCACCCCTTTAGCGCCCCTTAGGGTGCTAACGGGAGGCGCAAATCAACCGAATTTAGCCCCCTTGAGAACGAAAACCCAGGCTGACACTCCAGTGCAGTGCTGAGGGAGTGCTGCTCTGTCAGAGCTGCCGTCTTTCAGATGAGACATTAAATT
This sequence comes from Somniosus microcephalus, assembly GCF_052327205.1. Lineage (NCBI taxonomy): Eukaryota > Metazoa > Chordata > Chondrichthyes > Squaliformes > Somniosidae > Somniosus > Somniosus microcephalus. The sequence continues at coordinate 23,826,235 of NC_141004.1, read as the reverse complement.
GTGGCCCCATCTGCTCTCTCAGGTGGACGTAAAAGATCCCATGGCATTATTTTGAAGAAGGGCGGGGGAGTTATCCTCAGTGTCCTGGCCAATATTTATCCCTCAATCAACATCGCTAAAACAGATTGGGCCATAATTTGCGGCCCCTACAGGCGCATATGAGGTGCATACGCGCCCGGAAGGGCTGTGCCAGTTCTGCGTTTACGGGCGCGAAGCGCTTACGCGAAAACCCAGAACTTGCAATAGAGTCATAGAGTCATAGAGTTATACAGCACGGATAGAGGCCCTTCGGCCCATCGTGTCCGTGCCGGCCATCAAGCCCTGTCTAATCTAATCCCATATTCCAGCATTTGGTCCGTAGCCTTGTATGTTATGGCATTTCAAGTGCTCATCCAAATGCTTCTTCAATGTTGTGAGGGTTCCTGCCTCCACAACCCTTTCAGGCAGTGAGTTCCAGACTCCAACCACCCTCTGGGTGAAAAAGTTCTTTCTCAAATCCCCTCTAAACCTCCCGCCCTTTACCTTGAATCTATGCCCCCTAGTTATTGGCCCTTCTACTAAGGGAAAAAGCTCCTCAGTATCCATCCTATCTATGCCCCTCATAATTTTGTACACCTCAATCATGTCCCCCCTCAGCCTCCTCTGCTCCAAGGAAAACAAACCCAATCTGCCCAGTCTTTCTTCATAGCTGAAGCGCTCCAGCCCTGGTAACATCCTGGTGAATCTCCTCTGCACCTTCTCCAAAGCAATCACATCCTTCCTGTAGTGTGGCGACCAGAACTGCACACAGTATTCCAGCTGTGGCCTAACCAATGTTTTATACAGCTCCATCATAACCTCCTTGCTCTTATATTCTATGCCTCGGCCAATGAAGGCAAGTATCCCATATGCCTTTTTTACCACCTTATCCACCTGTTCCGCCGCCTTCAGGGATCTGTGTACTTGCACACCCAGATCCCTCTGACCCTCCGTCTTGCCTAGGGTCTTACCATTCATTGTGTATTCCCTTGCCTTGTTAGTCCCCCCAAAGTGCATCACCTCGCACTTTTCCAGGTTAAATTCCATTTGCCACTGTTCCGCCCATCTGACCAACCCATCTATATCGTCCTGCAGACTGAGGCTACCCTCCTCGCTATTTACCACCCTACCAATTTTTGTATCATCCGCGAACTTACTGATCATACCTTTTACATTCATATCCAAGTCATTAATGTAGACCACAAACAGCAAGGGACCCAGCACCGATCCCTGTGGCACCCCACTGGCCACAGGCTTCCAGTCACAAAAACAACCTTTGACCATCACCCTCTGCCTTCTGCCACTAAGCCAGTTTTGTATCCAATGTGCCAAGGCACCCTGGATTCCATGGGCTCTTACCTTCTTGACCAGTCTCCTATGCGGGACTTTATCGAAGGCCTTACTGAAATCCATGTATACCACATCCACTGCGTTACCCTCATCCACACACCTAGTCACCCCCTCAAAAAATTCAATCAAATTAGTCAGACATGATCTTCCCTTGACAAAGCCATGTTGACTATCCCTGATTAATCCTTGTCTCTCCAAGTGGAGACTAATTTTGTCCCTCAGAATTTTTTCCAATAATTTTCCTACCACTGATGTTAGGCTCACTGGCCTGTAGTCCCCCGGTTTTTCCCTACTTCCCTTCTTGAATAATGGTACTACATTAGCGGTTCTCCAGTCCTCTGGCACATCCCCTGTGGCCAGAGAGGTCCTGAATATATGTGTTAGAGCCCCCGCAATCTCTTCCTTTGCCTCACACAGCAGCCTGGGATACATTTCATCCGGGCCTGGGGGTTTATTCATTTTTAGGCCTGCTAAAACCGCCAATACCTCCTCCCTCTCGATGTTAATATGTTCGAGCATATCACAGTCCCCCCGCCCTATTTCTATGTCTACATCGTCCTCCTCCATAGTGAAAACAGATGCAAAAAATTCATTTAGAACCCCTCCTACATCTTCCGGCTCCACACACAGATTGCCACTTTTGTCCCAAATGGGCCCTATTTTTTCCCTAGTTATCCTCTTACCCTTAATATACTTATAAAACATCTTAGGATTTTCCTTTATTTTGCTCGCCAGTGTTATTTCATGGCCCCTCCTTGATCTCCTAATTTCTTTTTTAAGTATCCCCCTGCACTTTTTGTACTCCTCTAGGGCTTCCTCCGTCTTTAGCCTTTTGTATCTGCCAAAAGCCCTCCTTTTCTTCCTAATCCATTCTCGTATATCCCCTGACATCCAAGGTTCCCTGTGGTTTTTGGAACCACCCTTGACCTTTACGGGAACATGTTGCCATTGTATGATCTCAATCTCCCTTCTGAAAGCCTCCCATTGCTCCGATGCGGATTTTCCTACAAGTAGCTGATCCCAGTCCATTTTGGTCAGATCCTGCCTTATCCTATTAAAATCGGCCTTCCCCCAATTTAGAACCTTTATTTCCGGCCCATCCCTGTCCTTTTCCATGACCACCTTAAATCTCACCATATTATGGTCACTGTCACCAAAGTGCTCACCTACTAGCACTTTTTCCACTTGGCCGGCCACATTCCCTAGAATTAGGTCCAGTACTGCCGCCTCTCTTGTAGGACTTTCTACATGCTGGCTCAAAAAGCTCTCCTGGATGCACTTTAAGAATTCTACACCCTCTGAGCCTTTCACACTTTGACTATCCCAGTTAATATTGGGGAAGTTGAAATCCCCCATTATTATTACCCTATTATTTGCACATTTCTCTGAGATTTGCCTACATATCTGTTCCTCTATCTCCCCCTGACTGTTTGGAGGCCTATAGTACACTCCCAGCAAAGTGCTTGCCCCCTTTTTGTTTTTAAGCTCCACCCATATGGCCTCATTAGAGGAACCTGCTAATATATCATCCCTCCTTACTGCAGTAATTGACTCCTTAATTAATATTGCGACACCCCCTCCTCTTTTACCTCCCCCTCTGTCTCGCCTGAAGATTCTGTACCCCGGAATATTGAGCTGCCAGTCTTGCCCCTCCCTCAACCATGTCTCCGTGATAGCAACAATATCATACTCCCATGTGTTTATCAACACCATCAGTTCATCCACCTTATTTGCAAGACTCCTTGCATTAAAATAGATGCCATCCAGCCTTGCCCTTATATATTTGCCCTGTCTACCAAGCTGACTTGTTTTTTTCTCTATAATTGGCAGCACATCACCCCCTATTTCAGCTCCCCTCTGTATCCCATCCCCCTGCCAAGTTAGTTTAAACCCCCCACAACAGTGCTAGCAAACCTCCCCGCAAGGATATTTGTCCCGCTCTGGTTCAGGTGCAACCCGTCCGACTTGTACAAGTCCCACCTTTCCCAGAAGCAGGCCCAGTGATCCAGGAAACTAAAACCCTCCCTCCTACACCAACTCTTTAGCCACGCATTCATCTGCACTATCCTCCTATTCCTATACTCACTCGCACGTGGCACTGGGAGTAATCCAGAGATTACAACCTTTGAGGTCCTGCCCTTTAATCTGTTACCTAGCTCCCTAAATTCTTGATGCAGGACCTCATCCCCCTTCCTACCTATGTCGTTGGTCCCAATGTGGACCACGACCTCTGCCTGCTCACCCTCCCCCTTAAGAATGCCCTGTAGCCGCTCAGTGACATCCATGACCCTGGCCCCAGAGAGGCAACAAACCATCCTGGAGTCACGTTTGCGGCCACAGAAACGCCTATCTGTTCCCCTTACGATAGAATCCCCTACCACTATTGCTCTCCCACTCTTTTTCCTCCCTTCCTGAGCAGCAGAAGCATCCCTGGTGCCAGGAAGCTGGCTGCTGCTGCCTTCCCCTGGTGAGTCATCCCCCTCAACAGTATCCAACTTGGTATACCTGTTTGAAAGGGGGATGTCCACAGGGGTTCCCTGCACTTCCTGCCTGCCTCTGTTGCTCCGCCTGATGGTCACCCCCTGTGCAGCCCTACCCTGAGGCGTGAACAACTCGCTAAACGTGCTATCCACGACCCTCTCAGCATCGCGCATGCTCCAAAATTCATCCACCCACAGCTCGAGCGCCGCAATGCGGTCTACAAGTAGCTGCAGCTGGATGCATTTCTCGCACACATGGTCGCCAGGGACACTGGCAGCGTCCCTGACTTCCCACATGGAGCAAGAGGAGCAGAACACGGGTCTGAACTCTCCTGCCATGACTTACTCCTTTAATTAATTAAAAAATTTATTCAATACCCCAGTTACAGGTATACTCTAGGGCGCTTTATTTACCAACTGTCCCCACTACACCACAGAGACCCTAGAAATTTAACCACAGAATTCAAGCTTGTATTGAAAAGAGAGAAAATACTCACCAACCAATCACTTACCTGCTACCTGCTGACATCACACTTGGACTACTTTTTACCTCTCTCCTGGAACCTGGATTGGTATGCCTCTGACTGCTCCCTCTCAAGCCTTTAAGCTCTCCCGCCTCGGGCTCCTCCCGCGCAGGTCCGCTGCTTCTCCGGTCTCGGGGCTGTGGGCCTCGGTGCCTCTGACTGCTCCCCCTCAAGCCTTTAAGCTCTCCCGCCTCGGGCTGCTCCCGCGCAGGTCCGCTGCTTCTCCGGTCTCGGGGCTGTGGGCCTCGGTGCCTCTGACTGCTCCCTCTCAAGCCTTTAAGCTCTCCCGCCTCGGGCTGCTCCCGCGCAGGTCCGCTGCTTCTCCGGTCTCGGGGCTGTGGGCCTTCTTGACAGATCCAACGCATCCCCAGGAAAAAGGCATCTGCAGGCGGAGAGCTGGGCTATTTGCCCAACTTCTGCCCAGCGAATGCCCGTGAAGTTCTTGCGCCTGGTAAAAGCGTAAGGCCTGCTTTTACCAATGTAAGAGTTTAAAAAAACATAAAAATAAATTTTTAATAATCAATTATACATTAAAAAACCTGTATAATAAGGTAAGTTTATCAAAAAAAGAAATTTTTGTTTTAAATATTTAATTAAATGGCATTTTAATTAATTTTAAATATGCAATTTTTTTTATTTGGCATAGATGTATTTTTTGGGGCTATTCCCATTCATGCTTATGGGATTTCTGTATATACGGAATCCCCATAAGTATGAATGGGGATCCCCTTCTGCCATTGGTTGAGCCAGCCCACGTGATCCCAGGGGGGCTTGCGAACCGCATGTACCCCTGGGATATGTGGGCCTCTACCCGCGGGTAGCCGGAGAGACCCGGGACCACGAGTCCCCGTACCTCCCGGACCACCAGGTAGGCGGGCATTTTATTTGCAGATTGGAGGCATTTCCCCGCGGGAAACCTCCAACTGCAAATTCAGGGCCAATATCTTTGCTGTTTGTGGGAGCTTGCTGTGTGCAAATTGGCTGCCGTGTTCCCTACATTACAACAGTGACTACACTTCAATAAAAAGTACTTCATTGGCTGTAAAGCGCTTTGAGACATCCGGTGGTTGTGAAAGGCGCAATAAATGCAAGTCTTTCTTTTTCTTTTTAATGTTTATATTTGTCGTGAAGTGAAGTTCCATGAGACTAGACTGAAGGAAGGCAATCGATGGTGGCAGTAAGGATGGTGGTAAGAATTGTGGGACTGTTGGTATATTGGGGAGCGGAGGGATGTTCAAGTGAAGTGCTCTTGGATGAGCTGCTTTGTAAGAGCACTGGCAGCTAGTAGCCCTGGTGGTCAGTGCTGCTCCTGCTCTTCTTCCTCTTCATGCTGCTGCTCCTCCAACTCCTGCTCCTGCTCCGACTGCACTTCTTGCTGCCCAGATGGTTGTAAGGGCTGGTTTCTCATGATGGCAAAATGATGCCGTATGCAGCAGACGACCACAAATCTGGATACCCACTCAGGGATATACTGAAAAAGCTCCTCCCATACAGTCCAGGCAGCATAGAACATAAGAATTGGAGCAGGAGTAGACCATTTGGCCCTTCGAGCCTGCTCCGCCATTCAATAAATATCATGGCTGATCTTCTACCTCATCTTCACTTTCCTGAACTATCCCCATATCCTTTGATTCCCTTAATATTCAAAAATCTATCGATCTCTGTCTTGAATATACTCAATGACTGAGCATCCACAGCTCTCCGGGGAAGAGAATTCCAAAGATTCACCACCCTCTGAGTGAAGAAATTTCTCCTCATCTCAGTCCTAAACGGCCGACCCCTTATTCTGAGACTGTGACCCCAGGGGAAACATTCCCCCTGCATCTACCCTGTCCAGCCCTGTAAGATTTTTGTATGTTTCAATGAGATCACCTCTCATTCTTCTAAACTCTAGAGAATATAGGCCTAGTCTACTCAATCTCTCCTCATAGGACAATCCGCCCCATCCCAGGAACCAGTCTGGTGAACCTTCATTGCACTCCCTCTACGAAATGTACAGGAAAATCTTTTTTATCCGGCACCGATAAATTATCAAAATTTCCGGATGACAGAGAGGGTTATCTACCGAGGCTATTTTTAACAAAGAAAAATTTAAAAAATCAAGAAATGTGCAGTATACAGTAATTGGGTACTCACCTACAGAATGTTGTGTTAAATGGATGGTGGACGATGCTTGATTATGTAAAGTACTGCCAGTTGAGGGTAATCCATAACTCTTTAATTACTTAACAGTAAAACAAAACAAAGGTGACCCTGTTGAGATACCGCGGCAAATGTGGGAGTCGAGACCAGAGTTGATGGAACACAACTGCTTTAATTTACATCATGGCAAAACAATTGCTTAAAAAGCCCGCGCAACCACTTAAATACTCCCCAGACAGGAAGTGCTCCCGGCAGCCTGTCTCTGCAGGAAACAAGCTGCCGGAGGAAAGGGCCCATGGCTGGGGGCGGCTGCTGCTGGCAGTGCACCTGCGTAAACTGTCCGTGCCGCCGTGAGCGGATTATGTCCAATGGTGGCATGTCACCACAGAGCTCCCCCCAGAATCCGCTTAGGAGGAGTGGATGAGTCGTGACGGTGGTCTAATGGTTCTGCCGGAGCGGCTCTGAGTGGTCGCCAGTCTAGTTGGTGGGGCCGGGCGGTTTGCCGCCGGCTGTGCTAGCTTACTGGCGGGACGGCCTCTAGTTGGAGGTCGGGCCACGGGGACCTGTTCCCCTGGTTCTGTGTGTGCTGGTTTGAGTCGGTCGATGGAGGCTGTTTCGACCCTGTCGCCGAGTCGCAACTTGAAGACCTTGTCCCCGGTTTGTAGTACCTCGTACGGTCCGTCGTACGGGGGTCGCAGGGGTCCGCGGTGTGCGTCGTGTCACACGAAGACGAAGCGTGCCTGCTGTAAGTTTGGCGGGACGTAAGGTGCGAGTTCGCCGTGTCGGTTGACCGGAAGTGGGGCGAACCGTTGAGCGGAAGAGAAAGAGTTGAGCCGCTGCTGTTCGGCCGACCAAGGCGTGGTAGCCTCCGGAAGGAATTCGCCTGGTACGCGCAGCGGTTGTCCGTAGACTAACTCCGCTGCTGAGGACTGGAGGTCTTCCTTGACCGCGGTGCGTAGGCCTAGTAGCACCCACGGTAGGCGGTCAGTCCAGGTACTGTCCTGCAGGCTGGCGCGGAGTGAGGCCTTGAGTGACCTGTGGAAGCGTTCACACAGCCCATTGGCCTGCGGGTGGTACACCGTGGTTCGGTGGAGCGTCACCCCGAGGTTGCGTGCTGTAGCTGTCCAGAGTTCGGAGGTGAACTGGGCGCCTCTGTCGGAGGTTATGTCGGCCGGTACGCCGAACCTCGCGACCCAGGTGTTAACGAACGCCCTGGCGATGTCGGCTGTGGTGGTGGAGGTCAGCGGCACTGCCTCAGGCGATGGCGGCAGAGGACCGACGATGTCGACGTGTACGTGGTCGAAGCGGCAGCTGGGTACCTTGAAGTCTCCCAGGGGTGCTTTTGTGTGCAGCTGCACCTTAGCCCATTGGCAGGCGAGGCAGGAGTTGGCCCAAGTCCGAACATCTTTGCTGAGGCCGCGCCAGACGAAGCACTGGGAGAGGAGTTTAACGGATGCGCGGGAACCCGGATGGGAGAGCCTGTGGAGCGCGTCGAAGATGCGGCGGCGCCAGGTTGCAGGGACGACTGGCCTGGGTTGGCCGAGTGAGACGTCGCAAGTGACTGCCGTGGCTTCGGGCCCGTGCGCGACCTTGGCTAGGCGTAGCCCTGGCAGGCTGGTAGCCGCCGAGAGGAGGTCTGGGTCCGTGAGCTGGGCCGCTGCTAGTTGCGCGTAGTCGACCGCGAGGTGATTCGCGCAGATGGCAAGACGGGAAAGGCAGTTGGCGACAATGTTGTCTCTACCGGAGACGTGCTGGATGTCCGTGGTAAACTCGGACACGGCCGCGAGCTGGCGTTGCTGCCTAGCGGACCATCGCGTATGTGAGCGGCTTGTGGTCCACGTACGCGGCAAAGGGGCGGCCCTCCAGGAGGAACCTGAAATGGTGGACTGACAGGTGGAGCGCGAGGAGCTCACGGTCGAAAGTAGAGTATTTGACCTCCGGGGGGGCGCAGTTGGCGGCTGTAGAAGGCAAGTGGCTGCCACGCGCCATTGACCCACTGCTCGAACACGGCTCCGACCGCATGGTCGGAGGCGTCGGTGGTGAGCGCAACCCGGGCATCAGCCCTCGGGTGCGCGAGCAGGGTGGCGTCGGCGAGCGCGTTTTTGGTGGCGTCGAAGGCGACTGACGTGTCAGCGGTCCAGGCTACGGCCATCTTGCCGGATTTACCTCGGAGGGAATCGTATAGGGGCTTCATGAGGGCTGCAGCTCTGGGGATGAACCTGTTGTAAAAGTTCACCATCCCAAGGAACTCCTGGAGGCCCTTGATGGTTTTAGGGCGGGGGAATTGCTGGACGGCCTACACCTTGTTGGGCAGGGGGACGGCCGAAATTTTTTAAGGAGCGCGGCCTTCAGATGTTCGTACTTGCCTTCCTCTGGTGGATCCTGCAGCGCTGCCCAAACCTTAGGGACTGTGGCGCAGGTGAGAGAGGCGACGAGGTAGTCGTACTTCGTGCCGTCGACTGTAATGCTTCTCAGCCAGAATCTGGACTCGGCTTGAACGAACCAGGCCTCGGCCAGGTTCTCCCAAAAGTCCGGTAGTTTAACCGTAACTGCGTTTGTATCTGCCATGCTAGCTTAGGATTCGTCCTGAGCGTCGGGGTCACCAGTGTTGAGATACCGCGGCAAACGTGGGAGTCAAGACCAGAGTTGATGGAACACAACTGCTTTAATTTACATCATGGCAAAACAAGTGCTTAAAAAGCCCGCGTAACCACTTAAATACTCCCCAGACAGGAAGTGCTCCCAGCAGCCTGTCCCTGCGGGAAACAAGTTGCCGGAGGAAAGGACCCACGGCTGGGGGCGGCTGCTGCCGGCAGTGCGCCTGCGTAAACTGTCCGTGCCGCCGTGAGCGGATTATGTCCAATGGTGGCATGTCGCCACGACCCTGAGCTTCCGGCCGCCTGTCACTTTCATTCACCGCTTCACTCCCACTCTGATCTCTCTGTCCTCGGGCTATTGCATTGCTTGAGCATGCCAATTGTCTGCTCAATTATGTTTCTGGTGGCTACATGGCACTCATTGTAAGTCATCTCTGCAGTTGTGACAAGGTTCCTGTGTAAGACTTGCGGAATTACCCCTCGCCCCTCCAACAGGTTATAGAGTTTGGACTTGAGATTTTTGAGAAATTACACCAGACACACGGGTTCTGTCTTTAACCTTTTATTGTTCCTAAGACAGATTCAAAACCCCAACCACTGTTCGAGCAGTCCACCAATAATATTACAAGAAATCATACATACACCCACCCACAGATGATCAGTCCAACGTTGATTGTGGGTCATCGTAAGTGAAAAGACTGGCCAAGCCCCACCTTCTTCTGACTGCAGTGCTGATATTCTTTAGCCACCGTGCTTTATACAGCTTTCCTTGTCTTTTGCATTAAATCATTCATTCAGAGAGAGTGAGATGTTCCTTTAATGTTGGTCTGAGCTGTTTCAGCTGTCAAACGTTTACACTCACACATCCTGTGTAGCTATTACGATAGCAAAATACTGCGGATGCTGGAAATCTGAAATAACAACAGAAAACGCTGGAAAAACTCAGCAGGCCAGGCAGCATCCATGGAGAGAGAAACAGAGTTAACGTTTCAGGTCAATGACCCTTCGTCAGAACTGGAAAAAAGCAGGAAATGGAAGAGCAGAACTTCTTCAAGGTGGGCATTCCTAGAAGAGAGGTGGCAGTGAACCAAACACTAATACGAGAGCAAAATACTGTGGATGCTGTGTGGCTATTATTCAGTTTGTCCTTATCAGAGCCCAAAATTGTTCATTCACTCCTAAAGTTTACAAAGGTGGCAGAAAACCACTTGGTTTGAGTTATGTCATATTCTGCATTTCAAAACTTTAAAGGTTTGACTTCTCACCTCAGAAAGGTCACCAGAGGCACTGGGGGTGATTTTCACTCAGAAGTCGAGAAGGAGGCAGGACTACAACTTTCGGGGTTGTAGTCCCGCCTACACCGAGATGCAGCCAAGCCATGCGATTTTAACTTGATTGACCTTGTTGAGCCCACCCAGTGGGCTCAGCAGGCCAATTAAGGGCCACCCGGCAACAGGTGACGTCACAGACTGAAATTTCATCTGTCAAGATGTTTTGACAGATGAAATATCAATGTTTCACAGCTGTTTGAAGCTGTCAAACACTGACAGCCTTACTTCTAACCTGAGTCCTTCTACACAGACTCAGTTAGAAATCTCTCCGGCACAGAAAGCTGCAGGCTGTCACTTTTGACAGTTCGCAGCCATTCTGCTTTCTGTGCCGGTTAGATGATGGACTCCCGAAACCTGGAGGAAGGAAGGCTAAAAAGGTAAGTACAGGTAATTTAAACTTCTTTACACACTTTAGACACACCAAACACACTTACCTTTGCACTCATGCACCCATCACTCACCTGAACACCGACATCTCGACCCCTCCAAGTCCTTCAACCCGACGGCCCGACTCCTCTAACTTGGCGTGGTTTGCATCCGTTGGAAATCCTACACTTCAAGCTTTAAAATAGGGATTAGGCTAAAAACTGCCTGCTAACTACCTGTTAACAGGCAGTTAATTGTCACTAATCCCTTCCCGCCTCGGGTAGGCGGGTCCCAGTGCGGGGCGGGTACTCGCCTCCTTTGAAACTTACATGGGGGTGGATTGGGGGCGGGATGGTGTCAGGATCCCCGAATTTGGGGCTTTAACCGCCCGCACGCCTCCAATCCCGACTCCACGGGTCAGTTAAAATCGAGGCCACCATGTCTACAATACTCAGGGGGTTTGTTTATCTCTGTTGACTATCACTACCCCTGCAGTCACACCCATGTTTCCTGCCTTATCTGTGAAAGACTGCTTGCTACATTCACCAACTTTATTCACTTTGTAAAACCTTTTTTGCCTGGCAAAATATTTGAAGAAATATTAAAAATTAAAGGTCTGTATATACTTTCTACACCTGATAGGGGTCATAAACCAAATCTGAAGGGGATTCCCCTCGTCACCCAGTAGCCAGCTTGTGACCTGCCAGCCTGGTTGGAATAAAGGACTGGCACGGGATGAATGCATCATGACTGCTTCCAGGAAACCAGACACAGACACATCCGAGGGACTGCTTCATGTTGAGGGACTGGAATCCCTTTCTATTCAGAAAGATGCCAGGATTTAAGATAACTTAAAGAAATAATTATTAGTAAAAAAACAGTACTAGCAAAATTAATAGGACTAAAAGTCAATAAAGGAGGGAGAGAGAAAACAGGGAACTACAGACCTATTAGCCTCATATCAGTAGTTGGGAAAATGCTGGAATCTATTATAAAGGATGTAATAACTGGGCACTTAGAAACTAATAGTAAGATTGGGCAGAGTCAACATGGATTTATGAAAGGGAAATCCTGTTTAACAAACCTATTGGAGTTCTTTGAGGATGTAACTAGTGGAGTAGACAAAGGGGAACTGGTAGATGTGGTGTATTTGGATTTTCAGAAGGTCTTCGATAAGGTCCCACACAAGAGGTTGGTGAACAAAATTAGGGCACATGGAATTGGGGGTAATATACTAGCATGGATTGAGAATTGGTTAACAGACAGAAAACAAAGAGTAGGGATAAACGGGTCTTTTTCAGGATGGCAGGCTGTGACTAGTGGGGTAGCGCAAGGATCGGTGCTTGGGCCCCAGCTAGTCACAATCTATATCAATGATTTGGATGAGCGGACTAAATGTAACATTTGCAAATTTGCTGATGATACAAAGCTAGGTGGCAGTGTCAGTTGTGAAGAGGATGTGAAGAGGCTTCAAGGGGATCTCGACAGGATCAGTGAGTGGGCGAGAACATGGCAGATGGACTATAATGTGGATAAATGTGAAGTTATCAACTTTGGTAGAAAAAACAGAAAGGCAGAGTATTTCCTAAATGGCGAAAGATTGGGGAATGCAGATGCTGAAAGGGACCTGGGTGTCCTTGTACATGAGTCACTGAAAGGGAATGTTCAGGTGCAACAAGCCATTCGGAAGGTAAATGGTATGCTGGCCTTCATTGAAGCATACAAAATTATTACAGGGCTTGATAGGGTGGATGCTGGGTGAATGTTTCCCGTGGCTGGGGAGTCTAGAACCAGGGGCCACAGCCTCAGGATAAAGGGTAGGCCATTCAGGACTGAGATGAGAAGAAATTTCAGAGGGCGGTGAATCTTTGGAATTCTCTACCGCAGAGGGCGGTGGAGGCTCAGTCATTGGGTCTATTCAAAACAGAAGTCGATAGATTTCTGACTAGTAAGGGCATCAAGGGATATGGCGATAGGGCCGGTGAATGGAGTTGAGGCAGAAGATCAGCCATGATCTCATTGAATGGCGGAGCAGGCTCTAAGGGCCAAATATCTCAAAGTTTGCAGACGACACAAAGCTGGGTGGGCGTGTGTGCTGTGAGGAGGATGCCGAGAAACTCCAGGATGATTTGGACAGGTTGGGTGATTGGGCAGATGCATGGCAGATGCAGTATAATGTGGATAATTACAAGATTATCCACTTTGGTGGCAAAAACAGGAAGTCAGATTATTATCTGAATGGCAATAGATTGGGAGAAGGGGAAGTGCAACGAGACCTGGGTGTCCTTGTGCACCAGTCGCTGAAGGTAAGCATGCAGGTGCAGCAGGCAGTTAAGAAGTCAAATGGTATGCTGGCCTTCGTAGCGAGAGGGTTCGAGTACAGGAACAAGGAAGTCTTGCTGCAGTTGTACAGGGCCTTGGTGAGACCACACCTTGAGTATTGTGTGCAGTTTTGGTCGCCTTATCTGAGGAAGGATGTTCTTGCCATGGAGGGAGTGCAGTGAAGATTCACCAGACTGATACCTGGGATGGCAGGAATGACATATGAGGAGAGATTGGGTCGATTGGGCTTATACTCACTGGAGTTTAGAAGAATGAGAGGGGATCTCATTGAAACTTATAAAATTCTAACAGGACTAGACAGACTAGATGCAGGAAGGATGTTCCCGATGGCGGGGGAGTCCAGAACTAGTGGTCACAGTCTAAGGATAAGGGGTAAGCCATTTAGGACAGAGATGAGGAGGAATTTCTTCACCCAGAGAGTGGTGAACCTGTGGAATTCTCTACCACAGAAGGCAGTTGAGGCCAACTCATTAAATATATTCAAGAAGGAGTTAGATATATTTCTTAAGGCTAAAGGGATCAAGGGATATGGGGAGAAAGCAGGGACAGGGTACTGAGTTTGGATGATCAGCCATGATCTCATTGAATGGCAGAGCAGGCTCTAAGGGCCGAATGGCCTACTCCTGCTCCTATTTCTTATGTTCTTATGATGGTAATGGGAGTACGCAAGGCAATGTGGGTGCAGTCTATGGCACCTTGCACCATGGAGTAGCCTGCAATGCAGGCGAAGCCTAGTGCTCTCTAGCCTTGCTTCGCTGTGTCTATGAGGTAAGAGATATAGATGCTCCTCCTGGTGTAGAGAGACTTGGTGACCTCCCTGATAAGGGGGTGGACTGCAAATAGGGAGATGTCCCTGGTGCCACCTGCTGCAGCCTGGAAAGAGGCTGCTACAGAAAAGCTAAGGGCCACAGTGACCTTTGACAGCCACAGGTAGTGCTGTCCACGCCCCGGCTCAAGGCTCGAGTTGTGGCTGCAGCAGGTGATGTAGCTTGGTGATAGCCTCCTTTGTGAAGCAAAGGCACCTGCAGTGAAGTTCATGCATGAGAAGTGCTCCCCGAAGATGCAGTGAGCGTTTGGCCCCCTGCGCAGTGCCCTCCTCCTCCTCCTCCTCCTCTTCCTCCTCCTCCTCCTCCTTTTCCCGGCTGCGCCTGCTCTCTCCTGCTTTCTTGACTGCTCCCTCTCATTCTCCAGCACCAAAGGCAGGTTTACCAGACCACCCGTGGCTGCAGTGAAACTGTTTTTGAAAGCAGCCAAAAGCTGTGCAACGCCAGCAAAAGCTTCTTCTCAGAAGTCACAACTAAGTTATAGAAGTGAGATAACAGGACAACAAAATGCCCAGAAGGTAACCAGTAGCCTAAAAGGATGAACCAGCAACCAACCTGTATGTCATGGATGAGCCATTTAAATAGCGCCGCTGAAGGGTCTTCACTGCATGTCAGCACCACAAGTTGCCGGGCGAGTTTGTCACGTGGCGACTCAAGCACCGGGGCATCTCAATTTCAGTAAAGGGTCCTACAACAAGCGTATGTATTACCGTTTCACATACTTCCGGCACATGCCCTGGACGACTATGCAGGAGCCCCAATCCAATATGGTGGGTGGTGCACTTCTGGGACATGCGCGCCACCTACCGTGTTGAATGCTCAAGTCCCTGGTTCTACGTCTGTAAAACAGTGCGGCGTTAACAAATTTGGAGGCCAGTATGCTTTAATGAACGATAGCAAAATACTGCGGATGCTGGAAATCTGAAATAACAACAGAAAAAGCTGGAAAAACTCAGCAGGCCAGGCAACATCCGTGGAGAGAGAAACAGAGTTAACGTTTCAGGTCGAAACCCTTCTTCAGAACTGACGAAGGGTTTCGACCTGAAATGTTAACTCTGTTTCTCTCTCCACAGATGTTGCCTGGCCTGCTGAGTTTTTCATGCTTTAATGAACTCTATTCTAAAGGAATATCAGGCCTGAATGATTCAGAAAAAAATAACCAAAAGAAATTTCTGGCTGATTATAGATGAAAAAAATGTTGGGTTTCTAAAAAAAACTCACAAACTTAGAAACAATTCAAGTAGCTTTGTTACGCGTAATAATGTGCATGAAGGGGGAAGAATTCTCCTTATTCCTCATTCGTTTTGCCACGCTTATTGGTATATAAATCTGTCTGATAATTTGGGTACAGCAATAGAGCTCTCCTTGTCACACAAGGATGTTACATGTACAGCTATTGAAACTTTATCGCAGTGTGGGAAAAGAAACTATTGTCCATGTGAGCCTGCCTTCCAATGATAAATCAAAGTCAAACCAAGACTAAAACCCACAGGGTAATAGTTGGATCCAATGATTGTCGATTTGGTAGTTCAGTGGGAGGGCCACCTTTCTGACACTATTGGCTATCTGCAACATTGCTTGTTGACTAATTGGATACTAGAAATTAAATAATACTGTTTACCAACTGGAATGTTGCTATTTCATTGGAATTTCCCGATGACTGCGGAGTCTAACTAATAAATCCATTCCATCAGGGTTATTTGTTTGGACATACTTTGCAATTACTATAATGAACGCCTGCCACATTTAATTAACCTGCTCCTCCAGACTGCTAATCCCCTAGTTGGTTTTTGCATAATTCAGATTGTCATATTTCAGTCATTCATCTATTATTCATGAAGAAACCCTTCAGAGATTTCACATCAGCCTTTCAGTTGTCTATGTTCGGGAGGCTTTCTGGTAACAATCCTAAATTTCCACTGATGCATTCAAAGTACAGCACCCCTTAATTGCTTATGATTTTTACTCACTAATGACACATTAGCATACATTATTTTAATATTTTACAAAGACACAGTGCAATAACTCGGCGACAGTCTTTTAGAAAATAATTTCTTTAGAAAATCAAGGGAGTGGAAATCCTTTACAGGATTGTGTTGAATACAGAAGGGACAATAGAAAAGAGTTTACTAACTTGAGTGACATTCCAGTGGAAGCCGTTCCCTCAGTGTCTTGAATAATGGATGAAAAGCTGCGCATCGGGCAACAGTGAAAAGTAAACAAGGTTGAAAATGTAGATGCCATTGTCATGAATCTTACCATTCATATAGAAATGACTCATGAGATAACACTGGGCGGCCAGCTGGTGGCGCCGTCCAAGGAAAGTATAAATAATCAGGCGTGGGCCCAGCTTGCTCAGGATGTTTCGGTAACCAGGGACTAGTGATGTAACTAGAAACTCATGGTTGTGAAACAGTTGATTAAAGCCTTGTTTTATACTCAAACCAAGTGCTTATAGTTTTCTTATGTCAGCCATTAAAAATAGTACTGACTGAATATCACGTGCCTAAAGTTAATTTGCATCAAGTAAAACGCGTGTTTGTTTTGTCAATCAACGCGTTTGGACTCCTCAGTTCTGTGGGGCTTCCATTTAAACGCTGAAGAAGGGGTTCCTCAGGAGCCAGGTATTACCTATCTGGGAGGGAGTAGCTGACAGTCACCCGTGTTATGTTCATTAATAACTAGTCGTTTTCATTATGAACATCTAGCTTCTAGCTAGTCACTTTATTCATGCCATGTGGACTTCTATACAGCATCCATCTTGACTACTGCCTTGTGGGTAGCCTACTCTTATATATACATACAGCTCTACAGCTCCACCTAGTGTACCATTCTAGAATGACAGGCTACTGATCATTACATCCCCCTTTCTTTGAGGTTAAACAAAATCAATATCAATCAACTTTCAAGAAAAACGATAAAGATGATATCAGTAACACTTTTGTTAGTGCTCTATAAACATAAACATTTTCACAACAGTCAACACATTTTCAAAGCTTTACTTTATACTCAAAGATTAAGTCTATCAGGCTTCTTTATTTCACATGTGGATCTTCTCAGCACGGGTAAGCCTGATGTGTTTTCATGAGAGCCTGTATGTGTGTTTGTGTTAGATTGTTCTGGTGGCGAGTGACAAGATTCAGTTGCGGCATTGTCATTGATTTGCTCTTGGATAGTTTCTTGTGTTTTTAGGAGGGAACGGCGGTTCCTCCTGAGAATCTGTCCTTCCTCAGTTCTAACAGTGTATGGCCTTGGTCCTACTTCCTCAAGAACTGTAGCTTTCCTGTTCCATGCATCTGGATCCTCAATCCTGACAACATCATCCCTTGTCAATGGTTTTAGAGTTTTGGATGACTTGTCATAGTATGATTTCTGTTTCAGCTTTAACAGTTGAAGTCTCTGTCTCAGTTCCTTACTCTGCTTTTCTTTTGCATAGCCTTTTCCAATGTTAGTTCGGTTTCTCTCAACAGACGTTCCTTGACCTTTTTATCATGAATACCAAACACAATCTGGTCACGAATCATGTATGATTTCATTTCAGAGAAATTACATGTCTGTGCTTTCAGTTTTAGATCGGTCACAAAGCTATCAAAAGTCTCATTTTGCTGCTGTGTCCTTGAATGGAACACGTATCTCTCATAGGTCTCATTCTTTTTGGGAGAACAATGTGTATCAAATTTCTTTAGCACATCATCCAGTTTTTCTCTGTCCTCCTCTTGATTAAATACAAATGTATTAAATACCTCTATTGCCTGTGGGCCTGCAACCGTGAGCAGCAATGCTATTTTCCTTGCATCTGGCATCGTACCGAATCCGATGGCAGCAATGTAGAGTTCGAATTGTTGTTTGAAAGTCCACCAATTGCAGTCGACATTCCCCATGAGTTTCAAACCCTCCGGTGGCCTCAAAGTCTCCATGTCGCGTTTCACAATATTCAGCAGATTTCACCCCACTCCTGGTACCATGTTATGTTCATTAATAACTAGTCGTTTTCATTATGAACAGCTAGCTTCTAGCTAGTCACTTTATTCATGCCATGTGGACTTCTATACAGCATCCATCTTGACTACTGCCTTGTGGGTAGCCTACTCATATATACATACAGCTCTACAGCTCCACCTAGTGTACCATTCTAGAATGACAGGTTACTGATCATTACAACCCGTATGTTTATAGTGGGCCTTGGTCCGCTGGTTTAATTTTGAAGCCTAAAGAAGAATTTCAGCAGTTCATGTGTGTTAAGATGCACAGCAAGACTGGATCAACAACAACAACTTGTATTTATACAGCGCCTTCAATGTAGTAAAACGTCCCAAGGCGCTGCACAGGAGTATTAAAAGACAACAATTTGACACCGAGCTACATAAGGAGAAATTAGGGCAGGTGACCAAAAGCTTGGTCAAAGAGGTAGGTTTTAAGGAGCATTTTAAAGGAGGAAAGAGAGGTAGAGAGGTTTAGGCAGGGAATTCCAAAGCTTAAGCAACAGAGGGCATGGCCACCAAAGGTTGAGTGATTATAATCAGGGATGCTCAAGAGGGCAGAATTAAAGGAGCGCAGATATCTCAGGGGTGTTTGTGGGGCTGAAGGAGATTACAGAGATAGGAAGGGGCGAGGCCATGGAGGGATTTGAAAACAAGGATGAGAATTTTGAAATCGAGGCGCTGCTTATCCGGGAGCCAATGTAGGTCAGCGAGCGCAGGGGGTGATGGGTGAACGGGTCTTGGTGCGAGTTAGGACACGGGCAGCAGAGTTTTGGATGATCTCAAGTTTACATAGGTTAGAACGTGGGAGGCCATCCAGGAGTGCATTGGAATAGTCAAGTCTAGAGGTAACAAAGGTATGGGTGAGGGTTTCAGCAGCGGATGAGCTGAGGCAAGGGCGGAGACAGACAATGTTACAGAGGTCTTAGTTATGTGGTCAGAAGCTAATTTCAGAGTCAAATATGACACCAAGGTCACGAACAGTGTGGTTCAGCCTCAGACAGATGTTAGGGAGAGGGATGGAGTCAGTGGCTAGGAAACGGAGTTTGTGTTGGGAACCGAAATCAATGGCTTCGGTCTTCCCAATATTTAATTGGAAAAAATTCCTGCTCATCCAGTACTGGAAGTTGGACAAGCAGTCTAACAATTTAGACACCGTGGAGGGGTCGAGAGACGAGGTAGTGAGTTAGAGCTGGGTGTCGTCAGCGTACATGTGGAAACTGACACTGTGTTTTTGGATGATGTCGCCAAGGGGCAGCATGTAGATGAGAAATAGGAGGGGGCCAAGGATAAATCCTTGGGGGACACCAGAGGTAACAATGCAGGTGCGGGAAGAGAAGCCATTGCAGCTGATTCTCTGGCTATGATTACATGGATAAGAATGGAACCAGGCGAGTGCAGTCCCGCCCAGCTGGATGACGGTGGAGCGGCATTGGAGGAGGATGGAGTGGTCAACCATGTCAAAGGCTGCAGACAAGTCAAGAAGCTTAGAAAAAGGAACGTAACAGAGCCTGAGCAAAAGGCCTACTTGTTTGAGGCCTGTGCATATATTGTGCCAAAGGAGGAGGCTGGTAGGTTATTTATGACCTTGTGCTGTTGTAAAATGTCTGAAGCAAAGACAGCAGTTTAGAGAGGTGAACTAAGAATACTTAACCTGAATAAACATAAAGGCCTAGAAATTCAGTTTGGGCCCGCCAGCTGGCTTGCACCCAAAAGTTAGCGCTGCGCGCGGAGCCAGTTGCGCCCGTGAGATATTCAGTTTTTGCGCCCCAAGTCAGAATCAGGCGCTGTTCCAGGGTGTGCCCGCCCCCGCTTGGGGCGCTGAAACTGAATTTCAGCGCTCTAGGTGCCGCTGCGCCACCCGATGCGGTGCGGCAGGCTGCGGTACTGCAGGCCTCCTCCTTCTCTTAAGGTGGAGGTGCCTGCAATGGGGAGATCGCCGCTGGATTGTGCCGGCAAATGAGCCCGGCATCACGGAGAAGTGCCGGGCTCGCGGAAAGCAGCCGGCAATGCCGCGGGGGGGGGTGGTGGAGGAGGCCGGGGAAGGAGGTGCGGGCAGGCGGCCGCCGAAAAAGCGGCCGGCCGCACCTCCACCTTTATGCGCCCCACTAAGGCTGCAGTAAGGCCCTGGTCTCTGGATGTTAGTAGCGGCCGCCACGGAGGAAGCGGCGGCAACTGAATATGGGGGTCGGGCCGGCATCGGGGCGGAAACGGGGCACTGCGCACACCGATGACGTCATCGGTGCCGGCGCAGCGCTACAGGCTACCGCTGCCATTACCGCCAAGCTCAATATCAGCGCAACCTCCTCTACTGGCGCAGAGGCCCTCTTTGGGCCTTAACTGGGCGCAAAGCCCACTGAATTTCTAGGCCAAAATTTCTAAAATATTAAAAAATCATGGAAATATTGGCCCAGAACTTCGGGTCCCCACGGGCGAGTACGCATTGGGTACTCATGCGTAGGCCCAACGAAAGTGCCAGTTTCATGCATGCACTGCGCATGCGCGGGAAACCGGAACTTCCATTCCCTTGAAAGAAGGGGTTGACAGGTGGAATGCGTGCGCAGGAGAGGCAGCGCGTGCGCATCGAACTTACGTTTTTTTTGCAGGTTTCTCCGGGAGGGTAAGTCTCCAGCAGTTACACTTTTAAAAAGCAGGCGCAAGGCCTGCTTTTAACAAGGTAAGTGGTGAATTAATTAAAATTAAAACATTTTTTCCACAGGTTTATTATTTTTAAATACTTTAAAGAAAGGTAAGTTTATTTTTAGCCCCGTTAGAAAATATAATTAATTTTTCAAAAATTAATATTATTGTTTAAAACAGTTATTTCATGTCATTTATAGTTATTTTAAAAATGTGATTTTTTAAAAATTTATTTGAAGTTTTAGTTATGTTTTGGGGCTTATAGTATTTATAGGTTTGACAGCTCTTCCTGTCAAATTTATGAATGAAGCATTCCCTGCTACCATTGGCTCTCCATGGCCCACGTGATCCCAGGGGATGCTTTGAACTAACTGCACCCCTGGGATATGCAAGCACTGCGCGCCGGCAGTTGGAGGAGGCCCAGGATCGGAATACCACGCGGGCCCACAGCTCAACGGCCGGCGCGCTAGGTAAGTGCAGGTCAGAGGCTTGCACCCATGGGAAGCCTCCGACCCGAATTTCTGGGCCTGTTAGTTGCCAGATTTACTTTTAAACACAGAGTGTAGCATATATTGGTAAAAAGCACTATGCTAAGGAGTTGCAAGACATTGCTTTATTTATATTAGACTATTGGGGAAGGTACAGAGTTGAGGCCAAGTGATTGCTTATAGAGATGGACGGAGGGAAATCCTCATCAACTTTTAACATATCTACATCAGCCAGCTCAAGAGAAAGTCGCCTGCATGCCCTCTTGATTGAGCAATAGTATATGGTTTGGGTTCGTAAAGAAGTGAAAAAAAATTAAGTATTACCTGATGAAAATGTGTAAATCAATTCGATCTGTGGTTATAGTTGGTAGTCCATGTAGTAGGTTTGAATGTTTCCTTTCACCTCTACTGGCTTTAAGAGTCGTAGGTGAAATTAGTTTGGACACTCTCTCACCTCAGTTCCTAAAGTATAGGGGCCCAGAAAATCATAAAATCATTGAAATTTACGGCACAGAAGGAGGCCATTTGGCCCATCGTGTCCGTGCTGGCCGACAGAGCTATCCAGCCGAATCCCATTTTCCAACTCTTGGTCCGTAGCCTTGTAGGTTACGGTTCTTCAGATGCATATCGGAGTACTTTTTAAATGTGATGAGTGTTTCTACTTCTACCACCCATTCAGGCAATGAGTTCTAGACCCCCACCACCGTCTGGGTGAAAAAAATTCTCCTCAACGCCCCTCTAATCCTTCTACCAATTACTTTAAATCTGTGCCCCCTGGTTATTGACCCCTCTGCTAAGGGAAATAGGTCCTTCCTATCCACTCTATCTAGGCCCCTCCCTAATTTTATACACCTTAATCAAGACTCCCCTCAGCCTACTCTGTTTCAAAGAAAAGAGCCCCAGCCTATCCAATCTTTCCTCATAACTAAAATTCTCCAGTCCTGGCAACATCCTCGTAAAAGGCATCAAGGGGTATGGGGAGAGAGTGGGAATGTGGTATTGAGATAGAGGATCAACCATGATCATATTGAATGGCGGAGCAGGCTCGAAGGGCCGAATGGCCTACTCCTGTTCCTATTTTTCTATGATTCTATGTTCTAAATCGCCTCCGTACCCTCTCTAGTGCAATCACATCTTTCATGTAATGTGGTGACCAGAACTGTACGCAGTACTCTAGCTGTGGCTGAACTAATGTTTTACACAGTTCTAGCATAACCTCTCTGCTCTTGTATTCTATGCCTCGGCTAATAAAGGAAAGTATCCCGTATGCCTTCTTAGCCACCTTGTCTATCTGTCCTGCTACCTTCAGTTGGCACTAATCACCTCCAAATTGGTAATCTCTAATCTAAAGTAATTTAGAAGGCTAGCATGTAAAATAGAAAGTTCACTCTTAGGAGGTTAAAGTTAAATCATATTGTTGGAGCAGAGAAGAGGGAGCTTGTGTTCTGACTTGGTCCTTGCTACACCTGACCTGGGAGTGTTTCAGTCTGACAGTGAGTGCCCTGCCCAGAATGGAAACAAGTGTTCTGTTCCATGAAAGGACCATTCTCCACCTTGCCTGAGTGTCAAAAAAGCAATTGAAAAAAAAAGATCATTTATAAAGAGTTGTTTTTGTGGCAACTGCTGAGAAAGAAACTCATAACAAATAATTACCAAATTATCCAGTCATCAAAAATGATGACTTCACCAGATGCACAAAAAAAATGACAATACATATTGTGATGGCGGGAATGTGATGCTCATGATGGCAGATGCATTTTGCTGATGTAAAAAGGAATAATGCAAAGCCAGAAACTTGCCCATGTTCACCGGGCATCTCACCTGTGAGATCAGAAACCCCTGCCTCAGGCCCATGATCTCACGCATGTGTACATAATAGGATAATACTTAAGTTATGATAAAATTGAGGGGGCCTTAATTTGAAATTAAGCTAACTTAAGGTCTCTCACGCCAAATCTGTTAACAGAAAGAAATAAAATGACTTTGTCCTTCTCCAGTTTGTTTGGCGTTCTCCCCATCCCTTTCTACTTTTCCTCACCTGGAGGTGGCAACTCTTGCCATCCCATTCCAGAGATGTTGGTCACCCTCCAGTGCTTCACTCAAGTGCGTGTTCCTCATGCATGAGCTTGAACGAGTGTCAGTGGAAAGGCGTTTGATAAAGAACCACATATTATTAGGCTTGTTGCCAAAATTGAAGCCCATGGGATAAAAGGGGCAGAAGCAGCATGGATACAAAATTGGTTTGAGGAATAGGAAACAGAGAGTTGTGGCTGTTTTTCGGACTGGAGAGGGGTATACAGTGGCGTTCCCCAAGGTTGAGTACTAGGACCACTGCTGTTTTTGATATACATTAACGACTTGGACTTAGGGGGTACAGGGCACAATTTCGACATTTGCAGATGACACGAAACTTGGAAGTGTAGTAAACAGTGCGGAAGATAGTAATAGACTTCAAGAGGGCATAGACAGGCTGGTGGAATGGGTGGATACATGACAGATGAAATTCAACACAGAAAAGTGCGAGGTGCTACATTTTGGTTGGAAGAATGAGGAGAAACAATACAAGCTAAATGGTACAATTTTAAAGGGGGTGCAAGAACAGAGAGACCTGGGGCTGTTTGTGCACAAATCTTTAAAGGTGGCAGGACAGGTTAATAGAGCAGTTAAAAAAGCATATGGGATCCTGGGCTTTATAAACAGAGGCATAGGGCTGGATTTTGTCAATGGGGAGCTTTTGGAGGTGGGACTCCCACTTTTTGGGTTGTAGTCCCGCCTCCATCGACTTGTGGCCAACCCATGCTATTTTCCCTTGATTGACCTTGTTAAGCCCGCCCAGCGGGCTCAGCAGGCCAATTAAGGGACACCTGGTTACTGGTGACATCAGCGATTGACATTTCATCTGTCAAGAGCTTTTGACAGATGAAAAATCAGCGTTTGACGGCTCTGTGAAGCTGTCAAATGCTGACAATCTGTCTTCTAACTTGAGCCCTTCTACTCAGACTCAGTTAGAGAGCTCTCCAGACCAGAAAGCAGAGGCTGCAGCTTTTGACAGTTCAGCGGCCATTCTGTTTTCTGTGCCGGTGAACTGAGGGACTCCCGAGAACTGAAGGAAGGAAGCCTGCAGGAGAAAGTAAAGGTAAGTAAAACTTATTAAAACACTTTACACTTACCTCACACACTTACCTCTGCACACATGTACCCATCACTCACCTGCACAATGGACATCTCGACCCCTCCAACCCCTGCAGACCGACGGTCCACCTCACTAACTTGGTGTGGTTCGGAGCCGTCAGACAACCCACACTTCAGGGCTAAAAATAGGGATTAGGCAAAAAACTGCCTGTTAACTACCTGTTAATTGGCACTAATCCCCTTCTTGCCTCGGGGAGGCGGCTCCCAGCACTGGTCGGTTGCCTGCCTCCTGGGACATTGGCACGGAGGCGGGTTGGGGCGGGATGGGTTCCTGCCCCCCAATTCTGCAATTTTCCCACCACTCCCGCCTCCAAACCCGCCTCCTCGGAGCTTGGAAAATCGAGCCCATAGAGTACAAAAGCCAGGAAGTTGTGCTAAACCTTTATAAAACACTAGTTCAGCCTCAGCTGGAGTATTGTGTCCAATTCTGGGCACCCCACTTTAGGAAGGACGTGAAGACTTTGGAAAGGATACAGAAGAGATTTACTAGGGATGAGGGATTACAGTTATGTTGATAGACTGGAGAAGCTGGGGTTGTTCTCCTTGGAGCAGAGAAGGCTAAGAGGAGATTTGATAAAGGTGTTTAAAATCATGGAGGATTTAGATAGAGGAAATAAAGAGAAACTGTTTCCAGTGGCTGAAGGGTCGATAGCGAGAGAGCAGAGATTTTAGGTGATTGGCAGAAGGACCAGAGGTGACATGAGGAGAAACTCTTTTACGTGATTAGGATTGGGAATGCACTGCCTGATAGGGTTGTGGATACAGATTCAATAGTAGTCTTCAAAAGGGAATTGGATAAATACTTGAAGGGATGTAATATTCTATTATTCTCTGGGGTAGTTCTGTGTCATGCCAACCAGAAGGTCCCAGCTTCAATCCCTGGTCTGTGCTGAATTAGCTGACCTCAGCTGGACCAGCAAGTTGGAGGGCTACCTAGAATAGGGAGGAAGCGAAAAGGCCCGCCAAAGCTAAGTGTTGAATTATTTCCATGGGGCCAGGAGGAGCTGAATTGTTCCTCCAGGGCACACAAAAAAATCTGTGCCGCTGCCGTCCCGGGACCCCCACCCTTCGTGATTATAACCCCCTCCCCTGCAATTCAGCTTGCTTGGGCCCAATTTTGAGGCTTCAATCTGATGAGCTGCATCAGGACACCTCAAAATCGCAGGGGGCCTCTTCACCAGCGGAACGGCCGGCCGGCCAGCCCACTCCATCAAAATCCACCCCACTGTGTGTTACTGGGGGTTAACCGCTCCTGCACATACTTAATGTCACACTGTGGGCCCGATCTTGCCAGCCCTGGGGAGGTGGGTTTGGAGGCGGGACTGCCGGGAAATTGGCAGAATTTGGGGGCAGGTGCCCAACCCGCCCCCAACCCGCCTCCATGCTATCTTCCCAGGAGGTGGGTAGCCGTCCCACGCCGTGTCTCGTCTCCTTGGAGGTGGGAAGAGATTAAAGCCTATTAGCTGCCTGTTACCAGGTAGTTAACAGGCAGAAAATAGGATTATCCCCTTTTTGCCCTCACACGTGCGGGCTTCCCGAAGGCTCCAAAACCCGCCAGGTCTGCGAGGCAAGTATTGGGTCTGCGGGGGTCGGGGGGTTGCAAAAGTGTGCTGTGAAGGTAAGTGATGGGTGCAAGAGTGGAGAGGTGAGTATGTGAGGTAAGTGCAAAGTGTTAGTAAGAGTGTACTTACCTTTGTTTCTTCCTGCAGGCTTCAGTCGGTGAGTATGCGGAGAGTCTCGCACCTCCGCGTTGGAGATGACAGATGGCCGTTGCATTCTCCAATGCAGCAACCATCTCATTTCTGCAAAAGAAAGCTGTTTGACGAGGTCTTGAATTCAAGACCTCATCAAACTACAGAGAATGTCAGTGTTTGACAGCTTCACAGAGCTGTCAAATGATGACAATTCACCTGTTAAAAATGTTTGACAGATGAAACATCATACGCTGGCATTCTCTGCAACCAGCTTTCCCTTAATTGGCCTGCTAAGCCCACTGGGCGGGCTTAACAAGGTCACTCAAGGGAAAATAGCGTGGGTTGGCCAGAAGTTGCTGGAGGCGGGACTAAAACCCAACAAGTGGGAGTCCCGCCTCCAAAAGCTCCCCATTGGCGAAATCACCCCCTGTGTGTGTATGTGTTACAGTGGACAAGTGCTTCTTTTGTGTATTTTATGCCACATTGAGTGCCACTGGGGACCATTGTAAAGAACCTGTGTGGTCTGAGGCCAGGGGAAAAGGAGAAAATAATTTGAAAGAAGAAGGGGTTTTTACTGTTAAAAGAAGGACCCAGGGTAGTCTTCTGTTTTAACTAACTCAAGTATAGTTTGCTGGTGGTGACTGCACCATATTTCCCAATTAACAACTCCTTGCTGACATTTTACTCTGCACTCCTTCATG
This sequence comes from Somniosus microcephalus, assembly GCF_052327205.1. Lineage (NCBI taxonomy): Eukaryota > Metazoa > Chordata > Chondrichthyes > Squaliformes > Somniosidae > Somniosus > Somniosus microcephalus. The sequence continues at coordinate 23,799,565 of NC_141004.1, read as the reverse complement.
TTTCAAATACCAAGGATGTGCTAGAAAATAATAGAATAGATGTAACTACCGAAACATGGAATGGAATATATCTAATTATCGAACCCTCTTTCTCACCCAAAAAGTGCAGTGGCTGTCAACCTTGTACATGTATAATAATTAATGTGAACGTGTTTTACAATTTGTGGCTATCCTGCAGCCGAACCATTGAATTATGTATTTCCTTACATTTTGGGCTTGATATTTTTGAGGTAAGGGGGAGAAAACTACATTTTCAAACTTAGCGTTCAACTAATTTCCGCAAAAAAATTGCAAACTCCAAGGCCGAATCAATGAACTTTTTGACATTTCTGCTTGTTAATTGGCCCTTTGATCACTTGAAAACCATTAAAGGAACATTATTCCAGATGTATTGTGATCTGCCACTAGTTTTTTCATTGCAAAATTGTGTGTTCTCAGGATATCACTGGTGGGTCGTAAATTATTATGAAAAATGTGTATTTCTCCCTTTTTTCAATAGAAGAGGAATTTCTAGCTTCAAGTTACATGTTTAACGAGCCTTGCAATAATCACTGAATGTCGACCTTTTCCTGCAGATACATTAAAATTATAAATTCTTCTGTACACAAAACCCACTGAAATTGATTTCCATCTTTCAGAGCTAGTTCTGTGTGTGAGTAGTATATATTTATATATTAACCGGTGAGTGGTGGTGAATAGATCTAATTTAGCTGCTTCAATGTAATGCAGATATGAGTTCCTGAGTGACAAATAATGGAAACAATATATGGGCTAGATTTTTCAGAGTCAATGGACAGAAAATGAAGCTAAATATGTATCTTAATTTATAGCACAGCAATAATGTGAGCATGTCATCTAAAGATAGCACACCTCAAAAAAAGAGACTTCGGAATAAATCTGTGGGTTGGGAATGTATTGAATCAATGTCCTGAAGGAGCTTTCTTCCATTATCGCTACATAGTAACTGTTTTATTTTCAACTATTTTTCAATTAGATCATTCTAAATAGATGCTGTACAGTATGGTTCCCTACATGCCAATCTGTGGACTCACGAATTTTATACAGAATTCTATATACATTACCTAAATTGGTAATGTTTTCTTTCTAATGTACTTTCTAATTCCCCCGCCCCCCTCCCCCCCCCCGCCACCCAACACCCCTCCCCACATGCCACCACTTTTCTCCCATTCTTTCCTGCAGCCATTGCTTCTCACCGGGCCATAGTTCCAAGGACTCCATTAAACGTTCAGAATTTCACCCAAATAGCCATTCTTCATACATGAGCCCAGACACTGAGGCCCCGATTTTAACCCTCCCTTTGCCCAGCGAGAATGCTACGTGGGAGGGGTTAAGATTAGGCCGAGTCGACTGACCGGCCTGAGGTTGCACGGTTCCCACCTGGCGCCGTTTCATCTTCGCCGACTTTCAGGTTGGCCGAGGCTCCCGCTACAGGCAGACAGGAGCCTACCCAACATTAAAAAAAAATATTTGTTTTTATGGGATGCGGGCATCGCTGGCAAGGCCAGCATTTATTGCCCATCCCTAATTGCCCTTGAGAAGGTGGTGGTGAACCGCCTTCTTGAACCGCTGCAGTCCGTGTGGTGATGGTACTCCCACAGTGCTGTTAGGGAGGGAGTTCCAGGACTTTGACCCAGCGACAATGAAAGATCGGCGATATACTTCTAAGTCAGGATGGTGTGTGACTTGGAGGGGAACTTGGAGGCGGTGGTGTTCCCATGCGCCTGCTGCCCTTCTCATTCTAGGTGGAAGAGGTCGCAGGTTTGGGAGGTGCTGTTGAAGAAACCTTGGCGAGTTGCTGCAGTGCATCTTGTAGATGGTACACATTGCAGCCACGGTGCACCGGTGGTGGAGGGAGTGAATGTTTAAGTTGGTGGATGAGGTGCCAATCAAAAGGGCTGCTTTGTCCTGGATTGAGCTTCTTGAGTATTGTTGGAGCTGTACTCATCCAGGCAAGTGGAGAGTATTCCATCACACTCCTTACTTGTGCCTTGTAGATGGTGGAAAGGCTTTGGGGAATCAGAAGGTGAGACACTCGCTACAGAATACCTAGCCTCTGACCTGCTCTTGTTGCCACAGTATTTATGTGGCTGGACCCATTAAGTTTCTGGTCAATGGTGACCCCCAGGATGTTGATGGTGGGGGAATTTGGTGATGGTAATGCCGTTGAATGTCATTGGGAGGTGGTTAGACTCTCGCTTGTTGGAGATAGTCATTGCCTGGCACTTCTGTGGTGCGAATGTTACCTGCCACTTATCAGCCCAAGCCTGAACGTCGTCCAGGCCTTGTTGCATGTGGGCATGGACTGCTTCATTATCTGAGGAGACATTCAAAAGTCACGGCACGATGATGTAACTGGCGCCACAACAGGACCTCAGCAAAAAGTGAGGAAGAGGTCCACACTGTCTGCAGCCCATCAACAGAACCACGCAGGAGGCACCGACTGGCCAGAAGGGGCCAAGGTAAGTTTGAAAAATTACTTTTGTCAAAACTCCTTGAGGGCCTGGGCGGAGCAAGAGTGCACCCCCCAGGCCCTGGGACACCCCAGCCCCGGGCTGCCCCCGATCGCGGTGGAGCCCCACCCCCCCACTCCTCAATCCGCTCTGCACCACACCCCCATCAGCTCCAGACACCACCTCCCACTAATAGTCCCCGATACACATATGCAGCTCTATATGCTCTTGCACACAATAGTAGTGCATTCACTGATTACTAGGTCTATTATATCATCAACATGCACCTTGTCTATGATCATCTGCAGAAGATCATGCCGGTAAATACCTACCCTGCAAGAGTCATAATGCCTTTATTTTAATGCAATCCACCTTGCCCCAATTATTTGACCCAGAAAGAAAAATGCAAGGTTGCCTCTGAAAAGACCAGCTACCCTCTGCAGGCCTGACTCATGACACCTCTGAGTGCCAATGAGCATGCCATAGGCTCGGTGAAACAAAGATTTAGATGCCTAGACGTATCAGGGGGTATCCTATAATACAACTCGGCCAAAGTTGCATGCATTATGCTCATTTGCTGCAAGCTGCCCAATTTTGCAATACATCAAGGAGTCAACATGATCCACCAGAGGAGGATGGCAATAAACATCAGCAAGAAAGTGGCATTAAGACGACTGAGAACACAGCCGATGAAAAACGTTTTGGTGGCTGTAAGAGCTGTTGGACAGATTTTCATTGAGGACATCTTATAATTACTGCATCCACCCCTTCCAACAACAACAACCTGCATATATATAGCGCCTTTAACATAGCAAAATGTCTCAAGGTGCTTCACAGGAGCTTTATTAAACCAACTTTGACACCGAGCCACATAAGGAGATATTAGGACAGGTGAAAGAGAAACCTTGTTCTGCGCACAACGGTAGAAGTGTGTGAATTTAAAAAAAAATTAATTCTCAGGTTGGGGCCTTGCTGATAAGATCAACATTTATTGCCCATCCCCAGCTGCCACAACTGAGTGGCTTGCTCAGTCACTTTAGACAACAGCTAAGAGTCAACCACGTTGGTGTGGGACTGGAGTCACATATAGGCCAGATGAGGTCAGAACAGCTGGTTTCCTTTCCTAAAGGACTTTGGTAAACCATTTGGGTTTTTAAGACAATCCAACAGCTTCATGGTCACTTTTACTGATACCAAACTTTTATTCCCAGATTTTTTTTAAAAACTGACTTCCAATTTTCAAGGTGCCATGGTTAGCTGCTGTTTGTCCATGACATGCTCACTGGGATGGCCCTCAATATCTCTGAGCAGGAACATGAGATGTCTCAGCTGTAAACTGGCCATTTTGGTCACCTTGGGGGCAGCCTGGCTGTGCCTACTGTGTACAGTGACTGGCTGTATGTGGCAAGAGAGTGCAGATGTGTTGTCATCTTGAGTCACCAACATCATCCATGCCCATTTCATGCTTGCCCCTGCCACTGGGCACTGTCTTGCCATACCTACTGATCTGGCAGCAATGGCTCTCTCCTTCCAATCACAACCTTGCTCAAGTAGGAGATAACCTGTTGCACATTGGAGTCCAAAGTCTCGATGGGAACAATATGAGCATTCGCAAGAGATGCTACAACTGGCCTTAGGACCTCTGCTGAAGGGGGCTCGGTTACAAATGTTCCTGGCATTGCCACATGCTCCATGGTGAACTGCAATGTTTTAATTCCAGTCATCAACATAGCACACATGTGGACTCCTCCACACTAGTTGTCATCTTTTGAAGGTTGCTTGGCAGCAATCTTTGATGCTCAGAAAGTACCCTTTTAAAAGCAAGTTCCCTGAATTCTGGATCCCTGCTCTCATCAGCTGAGGATGGATGTGAGCTGATCCTCTGGACAGCAGGCTCCCACTCCACCTGTACCACCTTCTGCTTCTGCTCACTCGTGCTTTGTGCATTACCCATTGCTCTCTCATTAACCTTACTCTCAAAATCCCTGGGATTGAATGTACCTGAGCTGGTACTTTGCTGGATCAGCATGAAGGATAATGTACTGTAAGGTGTTGGCTTTCAATAGTTCCTTAGACCTTCAACTCAGCTTTGTGCAGCACACCTAGAAGGGAAGGAAAACAAGTGCTACAACGCTGTCTTCATGACCATTCTTGACATGGAAATGTTTCTTCAATGTATGGTTTGGTTCCAGTGAGTGAATGAATAGGAGAAGCAAAAAGAGATGTCGGGTACAAACCCCAAGCTGAGGCCTGGCCTCTTACTTCCCTGTCTACTGCTTCCTCAATGATCTCTCTGCTTTGGATCTCTTGGGCCCACAGAAGTGGTAAGAGGAAGGAAGTTGGGAGGTCCTCTTCTTATATGTGTTTTTCCCTCATAGTCTTTTCTTGCAAATAGAGTAGAAAGGGTTGGCAAATTAAAAATAGCAGAAGGATATAATACCCATCGAGGGGTGATTGCATGAATATGCATCATACAGGTACAGCAGATGCCAAGTAGAACAACAGTTGTGGATGCATGATAAAGAGAACTTAATGGGAAAGGGTGCTGTTGTATAATGGGAAGAGTTCAAAGCACTGTAAGACCGTGTTGGCGAGTGGTAAGTGTACATGCCATGTATACTTAATGTATAGCATTAATATATGTTTATGAATGGGTCTCCTACCTACCTTTGTACACCTCATGAAATCATTATACTTCTTGTGGCACTGTAGCCAGATCCATTGAATATAAGGCTGGCATGAATATAGGTCACCACCTCCTGCCAGGCACCTTGAGACATTTTTCTAGCCACCTGACATTCATCTGTAGGAAAGGGGGTCATTTTCCTTCAGTGCACTATTTCTACTGCCCCATCAGTTATATCAGAGTTGTATAATTCCCCTTTGCTGGCAAAATAGGTCTGCCCCTTTAAAGTGCTTTAAGCACGCAACTTCCCACCCACTCATGAGCGAGCTTCCAATCAGAGGTTCTGTTGGTGCCGGGAGCTTGCCCCACAACATGCTAGTTAGGTCGACCCCAGAAATGTACACAAGTTAATGGCGCAGCGCCTGATTCACCCCACACAGAGCCCATACACAAAAATCGGGACCATTTTATCACGCTCTGTTAGTTCTCTATTTACAGCACTTATACGGTGAATAATTTTCACAAAACCGCATTATTACTGAAAATTCATCATTCACCCCGCGACTCCGGCCAGCATCTTGAAAATTAATTATGCAGGGATTTGATTCAGAAAACGCTTTGGCCCAAAATGGAATGTATGATAACAGTAAGTTCTATAACTGGGATGAGGTTTTATTTTATTTAGCTTTATGACTTGCTATTGAGATTCGATGAAGTGTGTGGTAATATAATCCAGATGCGAGTGGTGCACAGTGGGCTCAGTTGGGTAGCCATTTTGTTTATGTTCAGGAGAGAGTGTCACAGGAGACGGTGGAGATTTATTACCACAACAATTATGAAAATATTTTAGCCAATAAAAACTAGTACATTATGTGCAGCTTTCTTGTTTGCTTTACAATATAACTTGTAAATCTGGAGTTTATTAGATGAGAATGTTAGAAATGCAGTATGTCCCCTACTGCTGAGCATTTCTGCATCTTTGTTTGTATGTAACAGAAAAAAGGAAGTTATTTAAAGCTTCTCTTTAAACTGTGGTATGTTGGATGAATCCACCATAGTTACAGATGTTACACTTCTCTTTCAAACTCCTTGGAAGACAATTGATTTGAGTAACTTGATTAGAAATCAGTAGTTGGTATAGAGTTAGATCATCTGGAAAACTTCAAAGGCATTGGAATAACTGGATGTATTATTTATTATTTGTTTTATTAATAACTAGCTGGGGGGGCCCGGCGTTGCCAAGGCTTTTTTGTAAAACGGCAGTTTACAGGGCCGCGCGGTTGACGGCCGGCCGCTGCCGCTCCCCTGCTCTGTGTCTCGGGCCGAGCGGTTGTCAGGCCCAGCCCGAGTGACCCCAACTCACCTCCCGCTCCGGCGGGCCGCCGCAGCTGCCCCGCTCGTTGTTAAGTACCGCTCGCTGTTGAGAAAAGCAGTGAATAAAATGGCGGCTACCTTTCGGGAGGCTGCAGGATTAGGTCCCGCCCACACACGGAATGAAATGCCCCCCGTGATGCACCGATTGGTCAACCATCAGGTCACTGAATTGTAGGATTGGTCAACCATCATGTCACTCAACGCTAATGAGTGGTAGGATTGGTCAACCGCTAATGAGCGGATTTTTGAACGTTTTTTGTATACTGTCCGAACAATTTTTGTCTGACCAAAAAGTAAATATGCCTATGAGACTCCCCTAATCATAAGCTTTCTTTTGATATAACATATGTGTAGGTACGCTCCTTAACTTTTGAGTGTATAGTGGACAGACAGACATACAGACAGACATACAGACAGACAGACATACAGACGGACGGATCCTTTTATATATATAGATAATTGTATTAATATATGTTAAAGATTTCCCAAGTGTTTCAATGGGGTGTGGTGAATCCTAAATCTGCTCTTGCAGACTTATTTGCTGCCTCTACAGCCTTGATTTTAACTCCAGGTGGATTCCCTGCTCAGGCCTGAGTTATAATTGCAGTCGGGTCTCAATGATGTCATCAGGCCGCAACACGCATACGTAATGAAGGACCCTGTTGGCTCCGGGCGCGTGTCCTCAGTGCCTGCTCAGGAAAGCAGGTTAAAATTGCAGATGTTGCGATCATAGCGGCTTTCGGACACTGATTTAATTACAACCCATTCCCCCCCCCCCGGACTCTGTCTCAGGCTGCACCAGACTGTTCGCAACCTTTGAGTCTTATTTGACCCTGAGCTGAGCTTTCGACCCCATATCCTCTCCATCATGAAGAATGCCTACTGCCACCTTTGTAACATTGCTTATCTCCATCCCAGCCTCAACCCATCTGTACCTCCAGACTCACCTGACCAGCCTTCCAACTTTCGCCCTCCAGAAATTTGAGCTCCTCCAAAACTCTGCTGCCCATATCCTAACCCGGACCAAACCTATGGTTTATAGCCAAAGCATCTCTATCAATAGCTTATCTTCCCAAACCTGCATTGTTACCTCTGAAGTCCCACAAGGATCCACTCTTGGTCACCTCTTCTTCCTCATCCATATACTGCCTCTTGGCAACATCATCCACAGATACAGCGTCATCTTCTAGATGGATGTTGATGACACCCAGATCTACCTCGCCACCAACTCTCTCAACCCCTCCATCGCCTCTACTTGTCCAACATCCAGTTCTGGATCAGCCGTAAATTCTTCCAGCTGAACATATGGAAGACCAAATCACGTTCGGTCCCCCACCCCGCCGCCCCATAAATTCCATACCCCAGTCAACAACTCCAGCCCCCTCCCAGTTCACTGTCTCAGACTGAAACAGACAATTCGCAATCTGGACATCCAGTTCGACCCTAAGCTGACCTATTGATCCTGTATCCTCCCCATGACAAAGGCCACTTACTTCCACCTCCATAACATCATGTACCACTGCCTTACCTCAACCCATCTGCTGCTGACACCCTCATCCTCTCCGAACTCTCCCAACATGGCTCAGTGTCATTCCTTTTATTTATTCATTTCCCCTTCTGTAGAGCATTTTTCTATGTTCAAAGCACTCTATGAATGAAAATTGTTATTGTCTGTTTTGTAGCTCTATTTATTGATGAAATGAGCGATTATGGAATATATCAAACTTTGAGACTTTAGTTTCATAAATTCTGATTCAAATAATGAGAATCTAAAAAGTAAACAATTCATTTCCATTTCAAAGAAATAAGATTTAGAAATATAAAAATATGATCCAATTTTGCTTATGGTTCAGTAATGCCTCCCAGCTAAATATTCCAAATGGATTTCTTCTTGAAGTTAATATTTTATTGAAATGTCCTCATGGAACACCTTCAAATTGTGGCCAACTTTCCCAGCAGCTATAACTGCAATGTTGGCTACAGAGGTGTGAGGATCTGTTAATTTTATTCACATTGTTCTTATTTCCACTTAGTTTTCACATCGACTGAACTGTGCTGTCATTATGAGGTGATTAAACCTGTGGAATTTTTTTACTGAAACGTTTGTATTAAAGTAGGAGAGTGGGGACTGTTAAATACAGAAGCAACGCCCGAGAGTTGGGAGAAAAGGAAACATGTTGGAGAATAATAGAGCAAACTTAGCCAGTAGGGCACGATTTAGACGCGAGAGGAAAGGAAGAATAGACAACGATAATGACTCAAGCAAGATGGGAGTCAAATCTGAACGAAAGGTTGAATTGGCAGCCACATTCGGACTGGGAGGAAGTAGAGAGAATTACAGTGAAACCGCCCTCATTATCAACATTGAGGCTTTCAGTCCTCTTAATGGTGATCATGACACAGTAACAATTGAAGCCTCGGAGCTAATCTTTACTAATTGTTCTGGTTGAATTAGGGAAACTTCATCATGTAACTGGCAACAGTTCAAAGTGAGAACAATTACATAGAGGGAATAACAACAGAAAATGCTGGAAAAACTCAGCAGGCCAGGCAACATCCGTGGAGAGAGAAATAGAGTCAACGTTGCCTGGCCTGCTGAGATTTTTCCAGCATTTTCTGTTGTTATTTCGGATTTCCATCATCCGCAGTATTTTGCTATCCTACATAGAGGGAATGCTGTTGTGTGCATTGGTTTGTTGGTGCCCTCACCAAGTGTTTGCATGGCTTGGTTTGAGTGGGATATTTTCTGACTGAGATTTTCCTAAATTTTTTTCTATGGTTTTTATTTATGTTTTGATAGTGTAAAAAACGTCACACAGTATAAAGTTATCATTACCAAGTATGTCATTTCTAATCACTGATGGGACTGTGAAGTGTCTGAAACAGGAACATCTAAAAAACCCAAAGCTCCTAAATGAAAATCACATTTGGTTAACGAAATACACTCAATCATCTATAATAAAAACGGAAAATGCTAGAATTGCTCAGCAGGTCTGGCAGCATCTGTGGACAGAGAAACAGAGTTAACGGCCACGATTTCCCCAACCTCGGCGGGTCTGTGGTGGGTGACGTCGGTGGCGGGCCCCGACCTCGCTGCTGGCTCCAGCCCGTTGTGTAGAATGATTTTACGTTGATTGGGCTTGTTAAGCCCATCCAGCACATTTGCTGGCCAATTGAAGGAAGCGAGTCTGATGATGTCATTTGATGACGCGTCATCAGCCGGTTTCCTTGAAGGGACCATGCACAAATTTAGTTTGACATTTGTGCTGTCAGTGTTCTACAGCATTGAGATGCTGCAAACCCTGACAAGCGCTGCACAGAGGTGCACGGCTGCACCCAGGCTCGCCCATGACTCCCTCCATATGCTTATGGAGAGAGTCACAGCACACAGGGAGGTTCTCTTTCCTTCCAATGGGCTGAAGAGACCTTCCCAGGAGGTCAACAAAGCCTGGTTGCACATTGCACAGGAGGACACAAGCAGGGATGTCATCAGGAGGACCTGGCTGCAGTGGCGCAAACCTTTCAATGATCTCAGTAGATCAAGAAATGTTACTGCAAAACCACACTCAACCTCATCCTCCTGTGCCACTCATCACATCCCCATCACTCTGCCTTCCCTACCCTACTCCTGCACATCCTTACTCACACCAACTTACCTTGCACCTCCACCCATCCCTCTCTATCTACATTATCACTTCCCCATCTCACTAGCCACCCCTCACACTCACCCTCATCCTAGTGCAATCATACCAACTAACAACACACAAGGGTAGGCACTTGGGTGTTTTATGCAATGTTCATGTAAAATTTCTGTTAATGTGGTGCCAAACATTGAAACCTTTATTTTCAACACTTTGCATTCTTGGACAGATCTGTGTGCACCTTTGGAAGTGGCTTAGTGAGTTGCAGTGAATGGTGAGACATAACGGTACCCCCCACAATGGTGATGAGCGTGAAAGGAATGGCTTGGGCATTGTAGGGATGCTTTATGGTGCTGGTGTGGGGTGGTGCCAACCTGGTGCATCATGTGTCAGCCAGGGTGTACAGCGTCAAGTGAAGTAAATCTAGCTATGGTGAAGCTATCCCTGGCCTCCCGGGCAACAATATGGTCAGGTGCTGATGCCCTCTGTCCTGTGCAGCATCAGTTGATTGCGGAGAAGGTTGGTGTTGTTGGTGCTGCTGGTGTGCCTGGTGCTGCTGGTGTTGGGGCTGATCGTGCTGAGATTCTGACGTCCAAGGTGAGATAGTTTCAAGGGCACCGATGCTGATGTAATAGATGACAGGTGAACTTAAGATGACAGAAGCAATCTGTCAATGGTGGGAGAGGTTGTTGAAATGAGGTAACACTGGATGGAGAGTTTGCTCCAAACACTTGCAACCTGCATATAGCTCAATCTGTGTTCCAAATGCAATAAGCAACAGCTTCTGAGCTTGGTGATGTAAGAAAACTACTAGGCATTTGGTCTAAGCGTTAAACAAAGCTTTAATCAACTGTTTTACAACATGGAGGTCTAGTTGTGTCCTTCACTAGTTCCTGTTAAGAATGTCCTGCACAAGCTGGGCCCGTGTCCGAGTATTTATACTCTCCCTGGACAGCGCCACCTGTAGGCTGCTCTGTATTATTTCATAAGTCTTTCTTTCTTGAATGACTGATTCATGTCACTTGGAAAGTGAACAGCTGTGAGATGGGAGCTTTTATAGCACATTTGTAGCTGTCAAGTAATGAGATAATTCCATGGTCATACTCCTGACCTCTTTACCTGACGTGATCCCTGAGCAGCATGGACCCCATAGGCGACCTCATAAAATGTAAAGCTGAGTTCAAAATACTTCTTAATGGGCTGTTAACAAGGTCATAATGACCTGATTGCCTCCCTCGCCGCTGTGTGTCAGGTCTGTTCAGTACTGACAGACTCGACATCTGGGAAAGGCGCGTGGCAGCAGGTTGACAGCAGGGTCCCGATCAGCTGTCAAAAAATATATATTTCCACCTGACCCGCCACCAAACGCACCCGCTGACCCCCCGAAAAATTCCCCCCAATATTTCAGGTCACTGACCTTTCGTCAGAACTGGAAGAAGTTAGAGATGTAACAGGTTTTAAGCAAGCACAGAGGCAAGGAAAGGGGGGAGGGGAGGAAAGAACATAAGCGAAGGTCTGTGAGAGAGTGGAATGATTAAATAACAGAAGGGATGATGGTGCAAGACAAAAGGGGGTGGTAATGGGACAAGTAAAGAAACAAAAGATGGGTCTAGAGGAGCTGTTAATGGTAACTCAATCATCTTCATGGTTCATGAAACAAAGAAGACATGCACTCAACCTTCTCCATCATGTGACCTAGTTATTCATTTCGAGAAAGGGTACCATGACTTTGAAGAAAGCCCCAGCCTTTGCTGGGTTCTCAGTAACATGACGTTGCACATGAAAGGCTTGTTCACGCTTCAGCTATAAGACAGGGGAAGGGGGAACCAGAACATTATTCTAGTGCCTAAGCGGGCAGAAAAGGGGCAGCTAGCAGTAGTCCTGGCAGGGGCAGCGGGAGGGAAATCCAGGTCAGGACAGCAAGGCAAAGGAAGCTATCATCATCAGATTCGTCCTCAGTCTCCGCTGCTATCTCCCTCATTTCAGAGGAGATTCAAGCCCTCTGTGTCAAACCAGCTAGCTAGAGGTAAAGAGTAGTCACACAGTCCCAATGTAGAACTTTAATCTGTCCTGGCACGGAACAGAATTCATTTATTAGTGATTGCATTGTCCTCTCAGTCTTCGTCTACACCATCCCTTCAAGGTTATCTGAACATTTCCTCAAGAATCTCCCAAAGTCAAAAGTGATTCTTACTTTACTGCTGGACAGTCGCCATTGGTTTGAGTCATTTGCCTTTCTGTGTAAATCCCTTTTTAAAGCTGCCCTTAAAATTGCTTGGCTAGAATCACAGCTAAACACTAAATGGGCAAGGCTGCTGTTAATGAGAATCATTAATGTTCTTAAAAAAAATCTGTTTCGCGACAGCAGCCACCATGCCTCACTCGGAGAGTTCAAGGATGTGAAGCCTGTGTACATTCCCTCAATCCAATTACTGTACATCATTAACGTCAAGCTAGAATCTGGGCAGCACAGAAGGAACAAGCAATCACTTAGTGACAAGTTTTTTGGCAGGTTAGTTCAAATGTTATCAACGGCAGGTTTCATATTTTATCTTAATTTTTTTTAATTAAAACTAGAAATAAGATCAAATTTGTAAATTTCTAACAGCAGATGCGACATTGTTACATTACTGACCATGGTGTCAGACCCTCCCTCGTGTGTACAATGGCTCACAGCATTTTTTACTGTGGTGATGCAGTGTCTTCAAGCTTAGTTCAGAAAAATGTCCATTTTGATACACCAAAATTAAAATGAATTATTCATTTATTTTTGCAGCAGCTGAGTACTAAGGATTCAGCCTAAATAATTATAAGCAGCATGTAGCTTTCAGTAATCATTTACCATATGCAGCAACTTATTTCAAGATCCATAAAAAATCTGTCAATGTGGGATCACAACTGTGAGACATTGGGTAGGATTTTCATTGGGCCGTGGAGGCGGGATTGGAGGCATGTGGGGGGTTAAAATCTCAAAATCGGGGGGCACGAACCCAACCCGCCTCCATGCCAGTTTCAAAGGAGGCGGATACCCGACCTGTGCTGGGACCCGCCTCCCCGAGGCGGGAAGGGGATTAGTGCCAATTAACTGCCTGTTAACAGGTAGTTAACAGGCAATTTTTAGCCTAATCCCTACTTTTATCCCTGAAGTGTGGGATTTCCGATGGCTTCAAACCACACCAGGCGAGGAGGGCCGTCGAGCTGAAGGGCTTGGAGGGGTCGAGATGTCCGGTGCTCAGGTGAGTGATGGGTGCATGAGTGAAGAGGTAAGTGTGTTTGGTGTGTGTAAAGTGTTTAAAGAAGTTTTACTTACCTTTACAGCATTCCTTCCTTCAGGTCTCGGGAGTCCCTCATCTCACCGGCACAGAAAGCAGAATGGCTGCGAGCTGTCAAAAGTTGCAGCATTCAGCTTTCTGTTCTGGAGAGATCTCTAAATCAGCCTGAGAGGAAGGAATTAACTTGGAGTACAGATTGTCAGTGTTTGACAGCTTCAAAGAGCTGTCAAACGCTGATATTTCATCTGTCAAAAACTTTTGACAGATGAAATGTCAATCTGTGACATCACCTGTTGCCAGGTGGCCCTTAATTGGCCTGCTGAGCCCGCTGGGCGGGCTCAACAAGGTCAATCAGGTGAAAATCGCGTGGGTTGGCCACAACTCGATGGAGGCGGGACTACAACCCCAAAAGTTGTAGTCCCGCCTCCTACACGCCTCCAGAATGAAAATCCAGCCCATTGGCATGCTAGTGCTCAAAATGTTCCGATAAAATTCCTTCATCCACTATTTTAATGGAGGTATTAACCCAGCTACATGGTTGAAAGTCTAGCGACTAGACTGTGTGCCTGTAAGACAGGGCAATGAATCATTCACGCAGGAAAATTGCAAATTGCACGTCACACATGCAAAAAATGTCATGGGGTAAAAAAATCATGATTGATTGAAATATCATATTGATTTTTTTTGTAAAAGCTGAAACCCTGAAATTCCATGGGGTTCTCCTGGTCTCCCGCTGTAACTCTGGCACTGGATTGGCAGGAAACCCTCAGAAAAATGTTGTAAGCAGCTGAAAATGGCGGGAGACCCGGAGAACTTCCGCTTGAAATTCAGGGTTGAAACTCTTCAACTGAGGAATGGCGATTGGCTCAATTATCACTTAAACAAGAAGGGAAAAGCCAGCAAATGAACAAGCAGCAAGAATTAACAAGCCATCCACAAACAAGCAGCAAGCACCAGACAACTAACCAAGTCAGGTTGCTCACTTGTTTTCAACCTGCTATCAGTGGCCATTTTGGTTTCACACAATCCGACAATGTACTCCGAAATATAACATTCAAAATCTAAACAACTTACATTTATATAGCACTAGCTGGAGTGCCCGGCGGTGCCGAGGGTTTTTTGAGGGCATGTTGTTGTTGGAAGAGAGAGAGAGAGAGAGACTGGGGGGAGAAGAGAGAGACTGGGGGGGGAGAGAGCGACTGGGGGGAAGTGGGGGAGAGAGCGACTGGGGGGAAGAGAGAGAGAGAGTCTGGGGTGGAGAGAGAGACTGGGGGGGAGAGAGCGACTGGGGGGAAGAGAGAGAGAGAGAGGGAAAGAGAGAGGGGGAGGGAGAGAGAGAGAGAGACTGGGGGGAGAAGAGCGAGATGGGGGAAGAGAGAGAGAGAGACTGCTGGATTTAGTTCAGGATTAGCCTGGAGAGAGAGGGGGGGGAAGGAGCGCCTCACGCCTGGCCCGATGGACCCCTGTGAAGGAAGGAAGGAAGAAGGCGAGCTCTCCCTCCCTCTCCCACCCCTCACTCATTCCCTCCCTCACCCTCTCTCTCTCCCTCCCTGTCTCTCCCTGCTTTACTCTCTCTCCCTCCCTCCCCTCTCCTCTCCCTCCCTGCCCCTCTCCTCTCCCTCCCTCCCCCCTCTCCTCTCCCTCCCTCCCCCTCTCCTCTCCCCTCCTCCCCCTTCCCCCTCCCCTCTTCCCCCTTCCCCCCTCCCCCTCTTCCCCCTTCCCCCTCCCCCTCTTCCCCTTCCCCCCCCTCCTCCCTCTTCCCCACTCCCCCTCCTCCCCCTCCCCCTCCTCCCTCTTCCCCCCTCCCCCTCCTCCCTCTTCCCCCCTCCCCCTCCTCCCTCTTCCCCCCTCCCCGTGCTCCCTCTTCCCCCCTCCCTCTTCCCCCCTCCCCTCCTCCCTCTTCCCCCCTCCCCCTCCTCCCTCTTCCCCCCTCCCCCCTCCTTCCCCCCTCCCTCTTCCCCCTCCCTCTTACCCTCTCCCCTCCCCCCTCTCCCCTCCCCGAGCCCTCATACCCCGCTCCAATCCCTCTTTCCGCCCTGGGGCCCCGGGCCTCGACACCTGGATGAACGTGTTGCCCTGGACGTTTTTGGCGGCCTCGGCCGTCACCCTGATGCCGTTGGCCGAGGCGAAGACGGTGACGTGGTCACGGAAATGAATGGCCTTCAGCAGGTTCGACAGGTTCCGGGCGCGCCGGGAATCCGCTGAACTCGAGGCCCAGGCTTCCCGTGCTGCTAGGCCGCGGCTCCACGCATCCACTACAATAAAGAGAGATTCCTAAAGATTAAAGTTCAGATTTTTAAGCACCCCATAGCTAAGAAGACAACTGCAGAAAAGAACCTAACGGGGTACACACAGAAAGTGGGAAAAATAAACACACAGAAAGTGGGAAAAATAAATCAATAGTTAGGAGTCAAGATGGTGGCCACTCACCTCAGCTCAGAAGGATTAGGCCCGCCCACACACGCAATGAAACGCCCACCATGACGCACCGATTGGTCAACCATCAGGTTAATCCCCTGTACGATTGGTCAACCATCATGTCACTCAACGCTAATGAGCGGAATGTTGCTGTTTTTTGAACCTTTTTTGTATACTGTCCGAACAATTTTTGTCTGACCAAAAAGTAAATATGCCTATTAGACTCCCCTAATGATAAGCTTTCTTTTGATATAACATGCGTGTAGGTACACTCTATAACTTTTGAGTGTATAGCGGACAGACAGACAGACAAACAGACAAACAGAGAGACAAACAGAGAGACAAACTGCTTTATATATATAGATATTTAACATAGTAAAACATCCCAAGGTGCTTCACAGGGTGGGAAACACGCAAAAAATGTCATAAATCTTACCTATAAACTCACTCACTCCATCTTCCAATAGCTAATACATCATTCAGCCGAAAGAGCGTTCCTGTCTCAGGGGCCTCAGGCTTGCCATCTGCTTCTATCCTTCAACCTTGAATCCTCCCTGATTTGCTGTGAGGAATTCGGCGAGCTATATTTTCCACAACGGTCTGCGGCCTGGTGCCCAGCTCTGCTGCAGGGTGCTGTGAACCACTCTCTGAGTTGTAGTTCTTTCTCCAAGTAGCAGGTCAGTAATAGTACTGGTCAGATTGGAGGGAGACAAAGATCCTTCAAAATAAATGTAACAGCTGTAAAGCTACAACTCCTAGCCTCTGAAAACTGTTTTTCAAGTATCTTCAAGCCTGCTACTGAGTGGAGAGAATCTCAGCCAGTCTTCAGCCTGGATATAAGGCCTTGGGTACCTTACAGAAGAGACCCAGCATCTGCTCCAATTGTATTGTGGCAGAATTCAGGCAAATTATGCAGGGAAATACTGTGACGAGATGAAGGAGAGGCTGTAACTGAGAGCTCAGGAGTAACAAAGAAAGAACTTGCATTTATATAGCCCCTTTCACAGCCTCAGGACATCCCAAAGCGCTTTACAGACAACGAAGTACTTTTGAAATGTAGCCACTGTTGTAATGTAGGAAACGCAGCAGCCAATATTGCACACAGCAAGCTCCCACAAACAGCAATGTGATAATGACCAGGTAATCTGTTTTCAGTGAGGTTGGTTGAGGGATAAATATTGGCCAGGGCACCGGGGATAACTCCCCTGCTCTTTGTCGAATAGCACCATGAGATCTTATACGTCCACCTGAGAGAGCAGACAGAGCCTCATTTAGCAGCTCATCTGAAAGACGGCACCTTCAACAGTGCAGCACTCCCTCAGTACTGCACTGGTATCAACCTAGATTTTGTGCTCAAGTCTCTGCAATGGGACTTGAACTCACAGCCTTCTGAAGTGAGAGTGCTGCTACTGAGCCACAGCTGGCAACATAGGAAGGACCATGAACAATAGCTGGGGTCAGATGCCATAGGCACTGGCCAAAACGCTACTTCAATTCCAACCCTAAACTCTGTAACCCAATTCTCAGACCCCAATTCACTCCCATCCCCCAATAGTCACAGACCTAACTACCCTTTTTCCCCATACAGCTCATTTACTTTAGCCCAGTGCCCACCTCTGACCAGTACATGTTGCCTGCCATCTTGCCTACCCTGGACTTCAAAAAGTTAAGGAGTTGAAGTTTTCCGGAGAGATATATAGAAAGGAGAGGAATCACAGCAATGCAGAAGCTTACATTAAGGAACAGATTTGAAGGCCAATATTGCATATATATACACACAAAGAAAAAAGCATTTGCGGGGCATACAGAGAGAGAGAAAGAGTGAAAGACAAACAGAAAGGCAGAGAGAGCAATACAAAAATAATTAGAAAGTAGCAAAGACTGTAAGAGATAATTTTTAAAAAAAACTTAGCTCATTGAGCAGCACCACTGGAAATCAAAGTTTATTTTCAACATATTAAGCATTTAGATACAAACCTGAGGAGAGTTGAGATGTTCAAAAGGTTGAGCTGTGGCTCTTTCCATCCAGGGAGGAGGGGGTGTGGAGGAGGGAGGAAAGTCAGATATATACGGCAAGACCCGGGAGGCACTCGTGAGGGAGGAGGAAGAGAGAGCAAAGGCAAAGCGCTGTTACCTTCTGATTTTACCACAGACACTGCTGCTTATTAAACACGCTCTGTTCCACATACAATTGCATCGGATGTTTCCTTTGGAAGCGGTTATCTGTAGTTGTAGGTCGGTCTTCATCATTTGTACACCACTATCATGCTGTGCGGTTTCACTTCACATATTTTCTCGCTATAAAGCTACAGAGTGTGGAGTTATTATTATCTCGGGTTTATTCAAGCAGATTGAAGATTTAAACCGTCACCAGTCAGAGAATCCAATGTCATGCCACAGTGTTCACCATAGGTGCTTTTCCAATGTTAATCCATGTATTAATTGAATCGGCTTATTAATAAATATATGGGTCAATTCAATGGCTGTATACCCCTGGGAGCAGCAGAAGTGATGAATTCACCATATAGTCACCAGAGTTAGTGGGGACTGATGCCAAAAAAAGTAGGATTTTGTTTACATCAATCGTACAATTGACCATGATTCTCTGTTGCCTCTATTAATCGGGCGTGTGTGCACTGTTATTCCTGATTGGAGAAGATTGTCCATAGTTCAACATGCCTCTAGACAAGGTCGATACAAGAGATGCATCTGGGAAAGAGAAGATAAAACGATAAAGTACGTTCCATGAGCTTCCCACAGTATTAACCTCTTCAAAGATCATTTTTATGACCTCCAAACCTCCGTACTGTCCTCAGAAACTAACATCCTCTTATCTTCCATCACATTTGACATTGCACAAGTGCGAACAAAACTAGAAGATTGATTCAACAGAGCTAGGTAAAGTCCATCCAAACTTTACAGCCTTAACTATCCCAGCACAATCTTCAAATCTTGATTGATTGTTCTAATGAAATACTTTCAGGAATCGAACCTGCACAGCCAACTTCATCATCAAGTACAAGTTATTTTTCTTAACTACTCACTGACACCCCTGTCATTGAGAGTCCCAAGTCCAGCTTAGCTTGCTACCCCTGTATAGCCGCTTTTTCTCATGAATGTAGGATTTTGCATTTAATAAAATTCTTAAAAATACTCAAATTGCACATGAAATGCTTCAAGTGTGATAGTACTTTGTGCCAATAAAACTAACAGTTGCCTATGGAGTTTCTGATATGTGTAGTATGGGTAAGAAGGTGAAACTCTAGCAAAGGAAACTATGGGGGATTAGCATATGTTGTGTTGATTGCATTGCACATCTTATTTTTTTTAATGGCAATGTATTCCCATGTAGCCCAACAAAAACAAATGGCACCATTCCATTAAAATAAAATTTGCATGTATAATGAGGCTTCTTGGTGACTATCAGCTATTTAAATATTGCTGCACAAACGAGAGTGAATTGTGCGTAAAAGTGGAGATGCAGATGGTTCCCAGACCAGTAGTAACGTTCTGTGAATCTCCTGTCCTGTTTTATTACTACCCCCACCCCCACTCCACAGTATCCACAGACCAATTTCCTTCCATTATATTGTGAATAATAAAATCAGCTTTATAATTCAACATGCACAGCCATCTGACAGAGTTGAATTTCCCAAAGGGGGATACTTTGTTTTTTATAGGCCACCTATTGGAAATTGTGGGGCAGTCGATGCAAATTCTGTGATGAGATTTTGTTAAGACTCCCAATGCATGCATGAGTTGCATTGGTAATCTGTCCTTGCCAATTCATTCACGTATATCTGCAGTGTTCATGCTCTTTCCCCATAGCCCTTCAATGTTCTCTCTTTCAAGTATTTATCCAATTCCCTTTTGAAAGTTATTATTGAATCTGCTTCCACCGCCCTTTCAGGCAGCGCATTCCAGATCAGAAAAACTCGCTGCATAAAATTTTTTCTCATCTCACCTCTGGCCAATTATCTTTAATTTGTATCCTTTGGTTACCACCCCTTCTGCCAGAGTAGACAGTTTCTCCTTATTTACAATATTGTATATAACATAATACACTAAGGGGAAAGATGCATAGTGGTACAGTCGCATAGTGGTTATGTTACTGGATGAGTAATCCAGAAGCCTGGAATAATGATCCGGAGATAAGAGTTCAAATCCCACCACAGCAGCAGGGGAAATTAAATTCAGTTAATTAAATAAATCTGGAATAAAAAGCTACTATCATTAATGGTGACCATGAAACTACTGATTGTTGTAAAAACCCATCTGGTTCACTAATGTACTTCAGAGAAGGAAATCTGTCGTCCTTACCCGGTCGGGCCTACATGTGACTCCAGACCCACAGCAATGTGGTTGACTCTTAATTGACCTAGCAAGCCACTCAGTTGTATCAAAATCGCTACAAAAAAATATGAATAAAATTGGACGGATCACCCGGCATCCATGAGATTCTGACACGACAAAGGCCAGTCGACTCTGCACCCTAACATCTGGGGACTTGTGCCAAGATTGAGAGCGCTGTCATACTCACAGAATCATACCTGTCCCACTGGCAAGGAAACCTCCTGTTGATTGCCACCTACCGCCCTCCCTCAGCTGATGAATCAGTACTCTTCCATATTGAACACCACTTGAAAGAAGCACTGAATGTACTCTGGGTGGGGGACTTCACTGTCCATCACCAAGAGTGGCTTGGTAGCACATACTGTCTTAACTGCCCTCTGCAGGAGGTTTCTTTGCCCATGTTTGACCTGATGCCATGAGACATCATGGGGTCCAGAGTCAATGTTGAGGACTCCCAGGACCACTCCCTCCTGACTGTATACCACTGTGCTGCCACCTCTGGTGGGTCTGACTGAGCTGACTGACATAGCTGCCAGACTGGGTCTGTGACAGGTGGTGAGTGAACCAACACAAGGGGAAAAACCTACTTGGCCTCATTCTCACCAATCTACCTGTCGCAGATGCATCTGTCCATGACAGTATTGGTAGGAATGACCACCGCACAGTCTTGTGGAGACGAAGTCCCATCTTTACACTGAGGACGCCCTTCATCATGTTGTGTGGCACTACCACCATGTTAAATGGGATAGATTCAGAACAGATCTAGCAGCTCAAAACTGGGCATCCATGAGGCACTGTGGGCCATCAGCAGCAGCAGAATTGTATTCCACCACAATCTGTAAACTCATGGCCCGGCATATTCCTCACTCTACCATTACCATCAAGCCAGTGGTCCAACCCTAGTTCAATGAGGAGTGTAGAAGAGCATGCCAGGAGCAGCACCAGGCATACCTAAAAATGAGATGCCAACCTGGTGAAGTTACAACAGAGGACTAGATACATGTTAAAAAGTGGAAGCAGCATGCTATAGACTGAGCTAAGTGATCCCACAACCAACGGATCAGATCAAAGCTCTGCAGTTCTGCCACATCCAGTCGTGAATGGTGGTGGACCATTAAACAACTAACGGGAGGAGGAGGCTCCATGAATATCCCCATCCTCAATGATGGTGGAGCCCAGCACGTTAGTGCAAAAGACAAGGCTGAAGCGTTTGCAACCATCTTCAGCCAAAAGTGCCGAGTGGATGATCCATCTTGGCCTCCTCCTGAGGTCCCCACCATCACAGAAGCCAGTCCTCAGCCAATTCGATTCAATTCACGTGATATCAAGAAATGGCTGAGCGCACTGGATACAGCAAAGGCTATTGGCCCCGACAACATTCTGGCTGTAGTGATGAAGACTTGTGCTCCAGAACTAGCTGCGCCTCTAGCCAAGCTGTTGCAGTACAGCTACAACATTGGCATCTACCCAACAAAATGGAAAATTGCCCAGTTATGTCCTGTCCACAGAAAGCAGGACAAATCCAATCTGGCCAATACTGCCCTATCAGTCTACTCTCAATCATCAGCAAAGTGTTGGAAGGTGTCGTTGAAAGTGCTATCAAGCGGCACTTACTCACCAATAACCTGCTAACCGAAGCTCAGTTTGGGTTCTACCAGGATCACTCGGCTCCAGACCTCATTACAGCTTTGGTCCAAACATGGACAAAAGAGCTGAATTCCAGAGGTGAGGTGAGTGTGACTGCCCTTGACATCATGGCAATATTTAACCGAGTTTACCATCAACAAGCCCTAGTAAAATTGAAGTCAATGGGAATCAGGTGGAAAATTCTCCACTGGCTGGAGTCATACCTAGCACAAAGGAAGATAGTTGTGGTTGTTGGAGGCCGATTCTCTCAGCCCCAGGACATCGCTGCAGTGTCCTAGGCACAACCATCGTCAGCTGCTTCATCAATGACCTTCCCTCCATCATAAGATCAGAAGTGGGGATGTTCGCTGATGACTGCACAGTGTTCAGTTGCATTCATAACCCCTCAGATAATGAAGCAGTCCATGCCCGCAGGCAGCAGGACCTGGACAACATTCAGGCCTGGGCTGATAAGTGGCAAGTAATATTTGCGCCACACAAGTGCCAAGCAATGACCAGCTCCAACAAGAGAAATTCTAACCACCGCCCCTTGACATTCAATGGCATTACCATCATCGAATCCCCCCACTATCAACATCCTGGGGGTCACCATTGACCAGGACCTTAATGGGACCCACCACATAAATACTGTGGCAAAAAGAGCAGGTCAGAGGCTGGGTATTCTGCAGCGAGTGACTCACCTCCTGGCTCCCCAAAGCCTTTCTACCATCTATAAGGCACAAATCAGGAATGTGATGGGATAATCTCCACTTGCCTGGATGAGTTCAGCTCCAACAACACTCAAAAAGCTCAACAAACATTCACTCCCTCCACACCGGCGCACCGTATCTGCAGTGTGCACCATCTACAAGATGCACTGCAGCCTCTCGGCAAGGCATCTTCAACAGCACCTGCTAACCTCTACCACCTAGAAGAACAAGGGCAGCAGGTGCATGGGCATACCACCGCCTTCAAGTTCCCCTCCAATTCACACACCATCCTGATTTGGAAATATATCGTTGTTCTTTCATTGTCGCTGGGTCAAAATCCTGGTACTCCCTCCCTAGCAGCACTGTGGGAGTACCTTCACCACACGGACTGCAGCGGTTCAAGAAGGCGGCTCACCACCACCTTCTCAAGAACAATGAGGGATGGGCAATAAGTGCCAGCCTTGCCAGCGACGCCCACATCAAATGAATGAATAAAAAAGATAAGGTTACTAATATGTATTTCCCTGCAGAGTAGCTTTCTCTTTAGTACACAGTTTTGGGCTCTTCGGAAGTTCTGTAGTAAGGAACTTTGCAGCAAGTCTGTTCAACAGCATGGGGAATCATAGTTTACAGTCATGAAATATGCGTGTGTTTTTTTAAGTCTATGCAGAGTTGTAGCTGATATTCCATTGAGAGTGGAAGGAAACAAAAGCTGGCTCACGATTGGTCTCTACAGAGCAGGTAAGCACTGATCCCATATTGTGGAACCGACTCATTGCAGAGAGATTGCAATCACCACCACCAGTGCTCTAGATTACTCCGGCACATCTGCCGTGTTCAGCGATCTTACAAATGAATGTATACAAGGCTCCATGGAGGAGCAAATGAAAACAGTTAAGAGAAGAGAAAATCAACAAACAGCAACCTGGTTAAAAGGCTTTACTTTTCCCATCTTGTCCCTGCTCCTCTCCAGAAAGTATTGAATCCAGCTGGGGCAGGCTTCTCCAGGTACCAGTCACCCTCTGGGACCTCGACTGAGAAGTCACTCGTCATGTATGAGCCCGCGTGTTGGCAAAGTATTCCTTCTTGGGGAGCATTGCTGCAAAGCCTAATCCTGTGCTCAATCCTACATCCATATAACGCAGTATTCAGCCAGCTGGTTAGTTATCTGAAGGGAACTCTGGCTACTTTCTCCTCTCCCTAACCCAGAGGAACTGTGGACACATGTGGCACCCCTGCAGCTGCCTTGGCTGAGATCAGCAAACAAACTGGGAGCCTCTGGTTTTTGTTCTGTTGTTGCATTTTTGGCTTGACCAGCTGAGCCATCGGATTGTGTTCAATTTTTATACAGGGTTGATTGCCTCACCAGACTGAGATCAGGACATAACCACCCAGGAAATTGCATCCTTCCGATTTTATGGCACTCGGGGGGCTGATATTGTAATGGCTGGCACCCAGTGTGCATTGGCCTTTGCTTCCCTGTATTAGACCTGTATCAGGTCTAACATGTGCCTGATAGGCTCAGCACAGGCCCAAGTATCAGCAAGAGAGCTGGGAGCCCGTACACAAAACAGCTCAATGCTGCTTTGGCACATCAAAAGCAGATGAATTAAGGCGTCCCCACCATAAGGCGACTGGAGTCTCCAAGCAGCCACTAACCATCTGTTTGCAATGAGTGCTGAAGGGAAGCCCAAATATAAAAGTAAATACATTTTTGCCTGGGTGGCTCTTATCTTTCCACAGCTTGCCTGCTTCGGCCAAAGTGCTCTTGACATCAGAAAAGAAACTGTCGGCGCTCCATGGGTAGCCAGCAGCTCTTTCATGGATGCTGGCGTCTGATATTCAGGCCCTTTTGTTCCTCTGGCTCTTCCAGCACGTCAGACGCTGAGCACCGGAGCAGTTAGAAAAAAACGCACTTTAATGAGTTGACCTTGTGTTATGGGTAAAGGCAGTTCATTTGTGAGCAAGTGTGTGGAGCAGCTGAACAGCACCATCCCTACGTGTCCCAGTGTGTTCCAGTTTTGACAGGTCAACATACTGCACCACTAGGCCATTCTTTATTAGACATTCTGATATAGACAGGTTAACTGAGTAGGCAGATACAGACAGGTTAAGTGAGTGGGCAAGAACATGGCAGATGGAATGGGTATGGAGAAATGTGAAGTTATCCACGCTGGTAGGAAAAATAGAAAAGCAGAATATTTTTTATATGGTGAGAGATTGGGAAATGTTGGTACTCACAAGGACCTGCGTGTCCTTGTACACGAATCACAGAAAGTTAACATGCAGGTACAGCAAGCAATTAGGAAAGCAAATGGTATATTAGCCTTTATTACAAAAGGATTGGAGAGTAAGAGTAAAGGGCCTAGAAATTCAGTTGGCTGCGCCAGCCGTTAGCGCCTTAGGAGGAGCAGATCTCGAGCGCTAGGCGCTTAGCGCCCGGGCGCAGTGCGATCTGCGCCTCGCCCCAACTTCAGTAGACATTTAGCGCCGGCGCAAAGTCTTTGTGCGCGCTCAGCTGCGCGCACAGATCATGACGTCATTTCGTCGTGCAACGCCCTTTGTGCGCCCGGAACCGGAACTTCACTCGCGCCGCCCCATTGTGCGCCGGGCGGCCCTAACGACTGTTGAGTGGAACGGTACACAGCTGAGGCGGGCCGCAGGGAGCGCTAATTAAAGGGCACTTACCATGCACTATAAAGGGCAGCCATTTTGCAGCATTCACTCTTGTGCAACGGATTTTTGGAGAGAGACAAAGGAAGAGAGCTTACTGTTTTGGCCCAACACTAGGACAGGTATTTTTGGCTTCAGGCCAGAGCTTTGCAATTATCTTTGCCTTCATTGAGATCTCAGTGTTTGCCAGCATATTATGGGGGCTGCATTGGGTGCCAACGCTGAGTTTCAGCCTTATGTCGGAAGGGCTTACAGACGCCGTGAGAGAGTGGCAGCCCTGGCTAGACGCAGAGGGGGCAACAGGCGTCGCCAAGTGAGGCCTTACCCACCCAGGGTATACCGCCAGCAGTTCTCCTATCTCAACATGTCTGCCGCGCAGTGTGTTAGGAGGCTGCGATTCAGAAGGGAGGTGGTTGCAGACATCTGCCAGCTGCTTCACAGAGATCTGCGTCCACAGCTGATGCACAGGACGTCTTTGTCGGTGGCAGTGAAGGTGACGGTGGCTCTCAACTTCTATGCCACCGGCTCCTTCCAATCCGCTGCTGGGGACATCGCTAACATCTCCCAGTTCGCCGTGCATTGCTGCATCCGCCAGGTGACCAATGCCCTTTTCAGAAGGAGACGTCAATTCATCTCCTTCCCCATGACCCTGGACAAGCAGCAGCAGCGTGCAGTGGGATTTGCAAGAATAGCGGGCTTCCCCATGGTGCAGGGCGCCATTGACTGCACGCATGTGGCTTTGCGGGCACCTCTGGAGCATGCCGAGGATTACCGCAACCGGAAGGGCTACCATTCCCTCAATGTACAGCTGGTGTGTGACCACAGGCAGCGCATCCTAGCTGTCAATGCCCGCTTTCCAGGCAGCAGCCACGATGCCTTTATCCTGCGACAGACAACTGTGGCTGACATGTTCCAGGCACAGCCTCACCCAAGAGGATGGCTTATCGGGGACAAAGGCTATCCTTTGTGTACCTGGCTTATGACCCCGCTCCGCGCGCCCACGACCCCTGCTGAAGAGGCATACAACGAGAGCCATCAAGCGACCAGGAACCTCATCGAACAAACAATCGGCGTCCTGAAGCAACGGTTCCGCTGTCTGGATCGCTCCGGGGGAGCCCTCCAGTATTCACAGGAGCGAGTCTCCCAATTCGTCGTCGTTTGCTGCATGCTGCACAACCTGGCTATCCGCAGGACTCAGGCACTGCCACCTCACGTTGGACCACCACCTCAGGAGGAGGAGCAGGAGGAGCATGAGGAGGAGGAGGAGGAGGAGGAGGAGTACCAGCCCAGGAGGGAGGCAGAAGGTCCAAGGGCCGCCCGTCGGCGGCTTATTGAACGTCACTTCTAGGCCCCCTGTCAGGGAATGGCTTGTGCCAATGAAAGAACATGATTGCAGCCACTCCGCAAGCCCTCAGCCGGTTAAGGCAACAAACACTTCAAAGATCAAACATGGACAATGTGAATAAATAAAATGGTTTATTGTACAAACTCAGGGCCCTTCCCACATGAAAACCAAAAACACACGAAACCCCCAAAAAACACTCACACACATGACTCACTCCCACAACCTGGGGAGGATTAACAAAAGATGTAAACAAAAATGGCCTTCATCCTCGGCCTTCACAAAACACCCATTCCAAAAAACACAACATTTGGACACACCCTCTACTTTGTGGCCCGCGAGGGCGGTGCCTTCTGCAAACTTTGGCGGCCCCTGCACGCCCTGCTGCTCCTCCTCAAAGTGAGGCCATTGGCTGCTGCAAGGCTGGGGGCAGGCTCCTGAGAGGCACATGTCGTGACGGCAGATGCCCTTGGGGGTCGGCCTAGACGAGGTCTGGCCATCGAGGGGCCGGCTGGTGAATGCTGCAGCTGTGGCTGGGCAGCATCAGTCGCTGCAGCAGCTCGTGGCAGCTCCACTGGGGGAGTGGCAGTGGCGGCTGGAGGAATGGGAGCAAGCTGGCGGATGGCAGGCGCTCGCTGGTCGCCTGAGACACTGGCACTCGCCCGGGCCAGCACTGCAGCATGCGCAGCAATCTGCCGAGGGACAGACCGCTGTGCTGCTGCAGCGCGCTGGGTGCCCTGGCGATGCCTGGCTGACACAGCGAGTGTGGCAGCAGTGAGTGCCCGTGTTGCCCTGTTCTGTGACCGCATCAGAGCAGCCAGTGGCTGCACGGCACCACTGATCACCTGGCCAGTCGCTGCCAAACCTGCCCCGAATTCCGCCAAACTGGTGGCCTGTGAGGCCACACTCCGAGACAGGGACTCGATGGCCTCAGGCATCCATGCCACTACCCCCATGAGCTCCGTGTGCCAGTGCTCCGAGTCCGCGGACATGTCCTCGAGGCGGCGCATCTCCTCGGCGTTGACCGTCTCCGGACTGGAGGCCGGACTCTCCCTCTGGGGAGAAGGCCGCCGAGCTGGCCGACCCTTCCTGCGTTGCTGGACGCCGCTGGGCCCAGCAATTGGACTCCCCTCCGACCCTTCCCCCCTCTGGGGAGAAGGCCGCTGAGCTTCCACCCCCCTCCCGCGTTTCTGCAGGCCGCTGGTCCCAGGAGCTACACTCCCCTCCGACACTTCCCCCACGCTCCCCTCCAGGGAAGATGTCTCCCCTACATTGGCATGGCTTGCCGCGGCTGAGGGTTCCCCTGATGGGCCGCCTTCCTCTTGCTCCTCCTCCTCCTCCTCTTCTGAGGGGCTGTCACTGGCAACTTCAGGGACCTCCTCCTCACCATCTGAAAGCAGGAAGGCACAAGAGTAGCTTTAGAGTGAGGAGAGGGCGTCAGCGAGGGATGCATGAGTGGTGGCATTCAGCGCATTGGTCGGACAGTGGCAAAGGATGTAGATCTGATGCGCAAGTGGGACGAGAGAGGTCCAAAAGGTGATGTCCTTACCATTGGTGCCCAGAACAGGGTCGGCATCTCCAGATGCAACGGGGCCAATCACCCGGGCACCCATGATGCGCTCCACGTGCTGTTGCAGCTCGGTGAGCGGCTGGATCTGGGGTCCGCCTCCCCCGGTCTCAGTCCGGCTCCTCTTATTATTGGCCAGCTTGGCCTGCAAGAGAAAGGACGGCCTCTAAGTACAGTGTGTAGCCCTGATCTTGTGTGCACTGCCTCCCATGGTGGAATAGCCTGGCCAGTGTGTAGCCCTGATCTTGTGTGCACTGCCTCCCATGGTCAAATAGCCTGGCCAGTGTGTTAAGTGCACAATGTGCAATTGATGTTCATGAGTTTCCCATAGCTGCTGCATGAGGGCTGGCCATTAGGGCTTTCAGGTCCCTTTGCCCATAATGTGAGGTGCACATGCAAGGATGAGGAGGACACTGGAAAGGGTACTCACCCTGACAATCCTGGCGAGGTCATTTAGCTTTTTGCGGCATTGTACTGCGCTCCTGGGGACCTCACTGTTGGATGTCACCCTGGTGGCGACATGCCTCCAGGCTTTCCGGTAGACGCGGGCCGCCGGCTTCTTCCCATTGTCCGGAAACAAAATATGGCGTCTCTTCTCCACAGCGCCAACCAGCACCCTCAGATCATGCTCTGAGAAGCGGTGCGCTCGTTCACGGGCCTTCTCCATCCTTTCAGGCGCTATTTGGGTCCAGCAGCAGTGTTCAGGCCTAGCTGGAGGGCTGCAGTGTCCAGGGCGTGGCAGCAGACCAACTCGACCCTTCCCCCTTAAGAGCTGGCCGGCGCCAGGGTGTCTGCTGTCAATCAAGAAATGGCCGCACCTGCGCTGTGCCCGGTCTCAGCGGTATCGCTCAGCACCTCCGGCTTAGCGCCTAAAGAGAGCCGTGCATCGCCAGTTTTAGCGCTCGAGCAAACTCTTAGGGCGAAGCTGATGAATAGCGGCGAAGTGGCATCGAATTTGCGCCGGGCGCAAACTTTAGCGGCCACCCGACTTTACCGCCCCAAAAGTGGCTATAATGAACTTCTAGGCCAAGGCGTCTTACTGCTATTATACAGGGCTTTGGTGAGTCCACACCTGGAGTATTGTGTACAGTTCTGGTCTCCTTACCTAAGTAAGGATATACTTGCCTTAAGGAGAATGCAACAAAGGTTCACTAGACTGATTCCTGGGATGGGGGGAATTGTCCTATGAGGAGAGATTGAGTAGACTAGGCCTATATTCCCTGGAGTTTAGAAGAATGAGAGATGATCTCATTGAAACATACAAAATTCTTACAGGGCTTGACAGAGTTAATGCAGGGAGGATGTTTCTCCTCACTTGGGAGTCTAGAACTAGGGTTCACAGTTTTAGAATAAGGGATCGGCCATTTAGGACTGAGATGAGGAGACATTTCTTCACTCGGAGGGTGGTGAATCTTTGGAATTCTCTACCCCAGAGGGCTGTGGAGGCTCAGTCGCTGAGTATATTGAAGATAGAGATCGATAGATTTTTAGATACAAAGGGAATCAAGGGATCTGGGGATAGTGCAGCAAGGTAGAGTTAAGGTAAAAGATCAGCCATGATCTTATTGAATGGCGGAGCAGGCTCAAAGGGCTGAATGGTCTACTTCAGCTCCTATTTCTTAGGTTCTTATGTTCTTAAGTTCTTTTTTAAAAAATGTAAATTTTCTTGTGATTTATGTAATCCTAAAAGAAAGAATCCTGATCATCTTATTGCAATATGTTATATCCCTGATTACTCAAAATAGTCATCTGCAACTGGAGGATGAAATCAGTGGAGGTGTCCATCACAGAATGAGGATTCTGTGTACTTCTGTTAATGGCTGCCTTGTGGGGTAAGCAGATGATACAAGGTAGTTTTCATCTAATTTATGCTGATGGCAGTTAAGGAGAGACTCTGTCAATGTGTATAAAATATTAAATGGTGTGGATAAGGTTAACTCGTAATAATATGTCGAATTAAGCCATAAAAATAGGGCCAAAGGCCATAAATTAAAATGATTGAAAAGTACATTTTAAAACAAATATTCTGAAGATCTGCTTTATTCAAAATGGTTAAAAAGTTGAAATGATCTGCCAGGTAGAGAAGAGGAGAAAACATTAAGGGGGAAAAATTCGGTATCGCCCCGTTTGGGGCGCCATTATCGGCCGTGCGCAAAGTTTAGCGCCTGGCGCTAATTATCGCCTCTGACAGCAAACTTGGCTTTTATCGCCCCTGGAGGTGATTGGAGCGCTACACCTGCTGAGTTTCTCCAGCATTTTCTGTTTTTATTTTATAGGGGAGGGTTGATCTTGCTCTCCATCCACATCCTGCTCATTGCAGACTTGAATCTCGGCCTGGAGAGACCTGTACATCAACCAGGGAAAGAGCTCAGAGTGCAGCCCCCACCGTCTCTTCTAAATAGATACAAGGAAGGGCAAATCAAAATGAACCTGCAAAGTGCTGCTCAGTATGCAAAATTCCTTCAAATAGTGTTGAATCTCTCCAGAAGTGTAGGGGGGCATCTTTTACCCGGTTTACGGTAATTTACCTTCCTTTACCTGGTTTACAGTAATTTACCTGGTCAAGCAGCTTTTTGCTGCTGCACTCTGACCAATCCCAAACAGCGGTTTCAAATCGCTAAACCACCCCTTCCAGTTCTGACTAGAGGAACTTATAATTAATGATATTAAAAACGGACAAATGATCTGGATGTAAGAAAGTCAAACTTTATTAACTAAATAAACTACACCACACGATCAAAGTACAACAGTTAAAATTGCTTAGATGGGGAGGAAAAACAGGCATAACGAGGGAAAACGACTAAAATAACAATTCTTAACGAAATTCCCACTTTGCCCCCACCCCTAAGCCTATCCTAAGTTGCCCTGTGGAAGGCCAGGAAAATATATGCTCACCACTTGCAATGCTAGCTCCGTGCCCTACGAGATCTTCACTGTCCCGAAGTAAAGAAAACACCCCAGTGTTTTAAAAGTAAACTGCTGGTGTTTTTACTTCTTCAGACAGACTTCCACGCTGTAGAGAGAGGCACACGGAGGCAAGCCAGAGAGAGAGAGATGCTTCTCAGAGGCTATCTTTATATACCCCAACTTTGGGGCCGAGATGTTCCCGCCCAAATCCAAGTTCATCTGGGCTAAAACAAAAGAGATCCAACTGCCCTATTGTCTGGGATGGGTTTCGAATAAAGCTTGGAGTGGTTTGAATGTGTCTTCATTCTGGGGCCGAAATGTTTCCGCCCACATCCGGAGTTTTCTGGGTTAACAAAAGGGATACAACTGCCCCATTGTCGAGTAATGGGTGATTCAAACCCATTCATTCTTAAACTGTTCCTTTTCTTAGTTTAAAAAGTCTCTTCCGTAGTTTCGGTGTGTTCTCATTATGTGCTGGGCTTTGAATGGAGTTGGATTACTAGGTAAACAGAAGCCCCTTTGTCCTGCGGTCACTGAAACCGCAGCCTAAGTGGATAATTCTTTATGTCAACATAAACAAACATCGATTGCCTCTGAAGGGAAGGGAAACTCCCTTTTTGATTGACAGAATCTGACTGCCACTGCTTCGATCCTCCCCCTTTTCACAGACATCCACGGGCAGCTTCCAAGCCTCTTTGTCCTTGGCCATGCTTTTCTGACGGCCATTTTTAAACCCCTTTGCAATTTACCAAACTCAAAGGTACAAATTTTAATAAAATGTACTGTCTTAAATTGTGCGAATTTTTCCACAAAGTTCCTCGATTCCGGTGTTGTCCACGCGACGCCCATCTCAACACAGCCTTTTGTGGTTCTGGGCACGTTTTAAAACATTGTCCAACCCAGAGACAATTTAAAGTCATGCACAGTCTTCATCCACGATATGGATTAATATCTCCAGCATCTTCAGGGCTGAGGGATTTTGCAAACCCATACATTCCCCCCTTTGGATACTTCCAACTTGCTTGTAGTATCCACTTGAAGAAAGTGAGCAAAACTTTCTGACCCCCGACAAACAACCATCCCCTGTATTTACCTATAGCTACCTATCGCTGATTCCCCGACCCGTCTATTCCCCTCAAATCCGAGAAAACCGTAGTACGGTAGACATCTACAGATACATCAATTACAAAATGTTACAACAAGGGGTCTCATACCCCTGCACCACTTGTTACATTATAACATATTACAAAATGTTGCAATCTTGGTTATACAATGTAATCAAAATGATCCCAAGCACGGAGAGGGTCCTACGCCTCTGCACAGCTTGGAACTGTAAAACAAAATACAAAAATCTCCATTAAACATTTGAAACAAAATGCTGAAATAAACCCCGACCATCACGTGCCAATGATGGGTCGTGAAATTCGAGTGGGTATTGCTCCCCCCACCCGGGCAGTAAATGTTCCTTCCACCCCCCTTTAATGGTCTTAAACTTTTAAAACATACAGAATGGATTTTACAGAACAGCCTGATCCGCCAGCCCCGAGCCGTTCCCTTGTCACTTTGTGGAGGCGGGGTACCCCTCATGTTTCACAGACCAAGACTGGGGAGTATGGGATTGTGACTCCCAGTCCCTCCCCCTCCCGTCTTCCCTCGACTGGCTGCAGAAAATGATGGGTGCCTGTGTGGCGGCTCTCACTGGCCCCGCACTCAAACTTGGATCCCAAATCCGGCCACCCACTCATCCTTCCCAGCCACACTTGCACTCTAAATTTGCCCGTGGGCCCCCCCCGGGTGAGTTCCTCCCTTCCCCGAACGCACCCACACGACTCTTGGGTCTCCCCCTCCCCTTTACAATCTTTCCCAGGCCATCACCACCCACTCCCGGGGAACGCGTCCCTATCTGACAAGGCGCCCGTGCTTCCCCACCATGACTCCTCAATAGCGAGGTCTCCCGCAATGAAATTTGGTCAGGATAGTGCTGGGTTGGGGGCCATGCCCCACCCAGCTGGGGCCATCTCTTCCGTGTAGGATGAGTAGGCAAGTTCCTCCGGACCCTGTCCGGTTTCTCCCGAAGGTCGCTGCGGGGTCTCCTCCTGGATTTGTGCAGTGGCGAGGTGACCCCCAACATTCTGTAACCATATCTTCATTCGATGCCCAGCTCGGGCTGGGCGAATGGGGCTACTCCTTTGTCCACTCTCCTGCAAAAGAACTTAAAAGGACATGAAGCCAGGTCTCTCACTGACCTGCTGCCTTAGGTGGAGACATGGTCGGGTCCCTCGACCTCGGACCAAAATACAAGCATTTGGCACACTTCTAAACTTAAACTTTAAAAACTACTAGTTATATCAAAACTTAAAATTCAAACACCTTAAAAGCACAGTCTCCGTCCACGATGTGGATTAATATCTCCAGTATCTTCGGGGCTGAGGGATTTTGCGAACCCCTACATAAGTCTCTCCCCTCCCTCTCAGAATGCGTGGTGCAAAAATGTCACCAACAAAAAAAGGCAGGAAGCGGTCGCCTTTAAATAGCGCTCCCCCAGTCCCTTCCTGACTGCAAAAATGCTCCCCTCAACCTGTCGTTGCTAGCGGCTGGCGGTAAGGCAGGGGGCGCCACTCAATATTCGGTCCGGGCGCTACTGGGGTGTTGCGCACTCGACTGATGTCACGATCTGCTGGCGCAGGAGATCGTGGCAGTAGTGTTTAGCGCTGCCGCAAAATGTCTAGTTAATTTCGCGAGCCCGGGCGCTAGTTGCTTTGCGCCCCATTTGCGCCCTCTTAAAGCGCTAACGGGAGGCGCAAACAACTGAGTTTTTCCCCCTAAGGATGTTAAAAAGGCAGCTGAATGTTGTAAGAGAGTTAACACACAAGAATAGGTTTTAATGGGCTAAATGGCTGTATCTTGGCCTTGACTTTTTATAAAGTACGTATAAGGAAAAATAGATCTCCCATGGAATCACTTGAGTAGTTTGGAACATGGAATGGAAAATGCAGCAGTCAGATGAGGAATAGGAGAGGAGGACACAGTGAGAACTAGAATGGAGTTGGAGTTGACACAAAGCCTAAGGTACAGCAGGGTGAGGTTCCTGATATGTAACAACTCGGGGCCTGAAGCAACTGAATATATTCCTCAGAGTGGACGCATACCTGGGGTTAATATTGGACAGAAGCTGGTGACAATGATAGATTCAATTCTGTATGACACATAGCTTCTTTGCACTGTAGTCATACCTTACAAGCTCTTGTATATAGTTAGTGCAGACACGCCTATTCTCATTGCCCGATGGGTGGGCTTACAAATAGTGGGGCCAATTTTTGCGTCACTACCACCCCATTTACAGGCATAATAGGGGCCATAGTGAGACAAAAATCAAAGAAACAAAAAGTGACTTACCATTGAAGGCCTGTGTGGCCCGATTATTGAGCGGATCTCGATTTAGGTGACCAGAGGAACCGGCAAAACCAGGCGAGTGCCTCATTAATATATGCAAATAAGGGTCAACTGATGGCGTCAGGAGCCCCCCAATGGAAATTTTGTGACATTCAGCACTGCTCCTAAACCACTACTTCCTAAACCAGCCCGCAAACCACAGGTCAGAAGACGGCCATTTACAGTGCTACATAACGGGATCATTAGCTGCAGCATGGGAAATCTGGAAGCAGGTCTGTCGTTCATATTTTCTTCCTTGTTTTGGGAGTTTTGCTGCTCCGTTTGCTCCCTGATATTTCCAGGCCTCTCCTTGGATCAGCATCTACCCCAAATGTTGAGTTGCCAATAAGCAGCGTGATTAGCATTGGCAGCTCAGCTCCTGCATGCAAGCGAGGCCCAACCACAAAAATCAATCGGGCTCCCTGCCAACATCCTCAGGCTAGTGGAGCGGTCACCTTGCCCATCTCCTGCCTGACATAGGAACAGGAGGCCATTTAGCCCTTCAAGCCTGTTCCGCCATTCAATGGGATCATGGCGGATCTCTCTTACTCGTATCCATCTTGTGGATAATTCTTGCTAAACATGATTTCTCCTTACTCCTCAATTGTCCCAATCCAAATTCCATGTAACTCTCCACTTCAACTTCAATCCCTCTAACAGGTGTTTAACTCTATTCTAATTGTTTCATTAATTAGATAGTTTCTCGATGGAGTATGTGTCAATGCAGGGACACAAATGTCTCCAAGAGAAAGCTATCAATTTATTATTCAAATAACTACACTTTCCTGACTTTCACTAGAAAGCTAGGAAAATTCTCATTTGGAAGTGTAATTTTCCTGTTTCTATCTTACAACCTCAATTGCTTCCTCTCTCCATTTTACACAAAGGGTGGTAGAAGTTTGGAAATCTCTTCCACAAACGGCAATTAATGGTAGGTCAAATGTTAATTTTAAATCTGAGATTGATAGATTTTTGTTAACCAATGTTATTAAGGGATATGGGGCAGATGCAGGCATACGGAGTTAGGTCACAGATCCGCCATGATCTCATTAAAGGGCCGGTGCTGGGCGGCCATTTTTTGGGGGGGCTGCCTGCCAGCACCTGCCCCCTTTCGCCTCCACCTGCGGGGTGCCGGCCGCGATCACTCAGCCCGGCACTCAAGAGTGCCAGGCTGTTTTTCTGGCACCCACTCCCCGGTGGGCCAGCAGGGACCCAGTGCGCGCTGCGCTAGGCCCCTCCCCTTTAATCAGGGGAGGGAGCCCTGTAATACCGTGGCGCTGTGTGCCGACGCGCGTGGCGCTGCTGCACTTAGTGCCGCGATATTCAATAGGAGCGCCCCAAGAGGGAGGGAGAGCGCTTCCAGTATCGCCCCGCCTCCTGCTTGGGGCGCTACCATTCAATTTCGGGCGCGGGGGCACTAACTTCTTCGGGGCGCTATAAGTAGTTAGCGCCCCAAAGGTGTTAAGTATGTGTATTGTATTGAACAATTAACACAAAGACTTAAACGTATAACTCAAACAGGTCTTTACTGGTTGGAGGTAGGGACTATACGTAGGTCTTTACTTCATGCCCACAGGCGGGAACTGAGGGGAGATCAGTACCCACAGTACTATTTATACCCCTATGGCCAGGAGTGGTACTGCGTATCACTACGCCCAACAAGTAGTGCAGTCCTGTCCATAGGTTCAAAGTAGCACACATATTACATACACAACATTCCTCCCTTCCTAGCTTTACAGTCATCTCCCCATTTAACATAACGTAATAACATATATACATATATAACTTCAGGTTTACATAACAGAATAACATAGATAACTTCATGTCAAAACAGATCACAGATTCAGTCTCTGCGGAAAACAGTTCACAGATTCAATCTCTGTGGTGGAGTCGGTTCACGTTGCTGGAGTGACTCATTCAATAGTCCTTCCATGGATTTAACAGTTTGAACTTCCGAACTGAATTGGCTCCGTTCGGAGGGACCACGTGTGTGATCTGGTAGAGGTAATAATGGTTCAGATGGGTCATCTTCTGTTTCGACTTTTCCTTTTCTGCTTCTTGGAGACTCTCTGGGCTCCACTGTCAGCTGCCAGCTGCATGCGCAGTTCCTCCTTCTCTCCCTCCTTTTTCCGTAGTAGAGCCACCTTCTCCCGATGTTCCGTAGACTTTCGGTGCTCCTCCATGATTTCTGTATGGTGGGAGTCGAAGTTACAAGTTGGGCAGGACAGGACATAGTAATATTCGGTGTCGTCCTGATCTAGGCCAGCGAGAGGGTCTTCTATTTCCTCCATACCCAGCTGGGCGTTAGCCAGCTTTTGTTCCAAGTCCAGACATCTTTCCTGAAGAGACTTCTTCATGCGTACCTCTTCATCCAGCTTTTTCTGGGCTTTCAGCAAGTCGTTTACTAATGACCTCATTTGAGATTTTACTACTTCAACTTCTTTTGGAGATTGATTGATCGGACTATTCAATCCCTCTACCGGAGCAGCTGTTTCAGCGGTCTGTTGTTCTACGTTGACGTGAGTCAGCGTACTTTTGGCATCCAAGGGCTGCTCTGTTGCAGTCATCTCAGTCTGTGTTGCCACCTCAGCTCTTCCAATAACCTTTGAGAGCTCCGAACCCCTTTCGTTTGAATATTGAAGTTCGTGTTCAAGTTTTTCCCATTTCAGAGTCCTGTCCTTCAGCATATGCAGGAGTTGGCTGACCGTTAACTCCTCTGACATCAGACGTTTTGTGTGCTCCTGCTCCATTTTCTCCATCAGCTGCTTCTGTTGTCTTTCCAGATTCTCCAACTCTATATCAAAGAACTCTTTCGTTGCATTCAACTCTTGCTCACAACGGCGAAGCATTTGTTCTAATTGCTGTTGTAGTTTGAAATGGAGTTGAGTTCGAGCCCGGTGTCCCTCAGAAATGGGCACATCAGTAGACTTGCCAGACTCAGAATCCACAGTTAAACTATGTTGTTGTTGCTCAGTGGAATTCTGTGCTGAAACTTTGTCTTTTGCACCTGAGTTGGGCTTACCATCATCCGTTCCAGAGTCTGGGCCGACTATCTTCACCGAGTTCTCACTCGTTATTGTTTGTAGGAAATGCCAGTCCATATTCATTTTCCTAATCCACTCCCGTCCTAGTAGTGGAGAACCTCCTTCAGATATCACATATAAGTCCATTATTTGACTGTCTTCGCCCTTGTGGACCACTGCAACCTCTATTTTCCCGATGGGGTACACTCTTTGCCCCGTGTATGTTTTCAATATAATCCCCGTATCCTGTAGGGGAATATGTTGGAATAACTTTCCGTAATCTTTCTTATTTATGACCGTCAATGCCGATCCAGTGTCCAATTCCAGTTTTACTTGGACTCCTTCTATCTGAAGAGTGACCCAAATTGTCTGGAGGTCTGCACCCTTACCAGCGTTGAGTACTCTTAAGCTAGCCAGTTCATTACAGCTTAAGCTAGCCAGTTCATTACTGCTAGCGTCTGAATCGGACTCCTGTTCGGTCACCTTGTGCACCTTTGCGTATTTTCCTTGCGGTGACTTCTTG
Source organism: Somniosus microcephalus (assembly GCF_052327205.1). Classification (NCBI taxonomy): domain Eukaryota; kingdom Metazoa; phylum Chordata; class Chondrichthyes; order Squaliformes; family Somniosidae; genus Somniosus; species Somniosus microcephalus. The sequence continues at coordinate 23,761,607 of NC_141004.1, read as the reverse complement.
TTGCTGGTCTTCTTCCCTGACCTGCATACTCTAGCTATATGTCCAAGCCTACCACAAGTTCTACATTCTTGGTTTTTAAACCAACACTGGTTCTGATCATGCGTTGTCTTTCCACAACGATAACATTTGCCAGAACTCACACCCAATTTGTGTGCACTGAGCTCCGGTGACCGTAGCTGCATTACTGCCGTGCCTCTCGCTGCGGCTTCGTGTGCTGCTGCCATAGTGACCGCCTTCTCAAGCGTCAGCTCATTCTCCTCGAGCAGTCGCTTTTGTGTATCCTGTTTAAATAAACCACACACAAATTTGTCTCGTAGTGCATCTGTCAGTCCCGTTCCAAACTGGCAATATTTCGCTAATTTACGCAATTCCAGCAAATATTCAGCATTCATGCTGTAGCTGCCTTCTGTCGTAAAATTTAAATCGTTCCGCTAGCATCAGCGGCGTGGGGTTTAGATGATCTTTCAGGACAGTAACAATCTCATCGAACGTCTTATCCGCCGGTTCATCTGGTGATAACAGGTGTTTCAATTGCCCGTATGTCTTCGCACCCATTAAATTTAATAATGTTAGAGCTTTATCTTGGTCATGAATTTTATTGGCCTTACAATAATTTTTTACTCTTTCAACATATATGGCCCAATCTTCGAGGTCACTATCAAAGGTGCTAATATTCCCGTGTTTAGGCATTGTAGATTTGCAATTTCTCAGATTTTATTTTGTTTACTTGTTATCAAAGATGGCGGCTTCCCGCTCTTGCCGTCGTCCTCCGCCCACAAAATGGCGGTTTTCCCGCGCTTGGCGGTCTTCACCCGTCCCCCGACGCCGTCTCCCTTCAGCCCCCGAGTGCGGCCCTTATCTTCGCCGCGATCGATAGCCCGCGCTGTGCACCGCGGCTCTTGCACCTTGAGCTTCTGCAGCCGCCGTCTCCCTTCAGCCCCCGAGTGCGGCCCTTATCTTTGGTCCCGATCGCTGGCCCGCGCTGCGCCTCGCACTTGAAGCGGCTCCCGGCCTCTGGCTCACCCGCTCGCGCGGCTCTTGCTCGCTCCCTCCCGGGCTCTGGCTTACCCGCTCGCGCGTTTCACCGCGGCTCTTATCAGGGATTGCGATCGCCCTTATCTTCTCCAACTTCCCCAGCCCTGTCTTTGCAGCCAACACTGCACGGCTTACCCCACCACCTAGGTTGAACAAGGAAACTGCAGAAAGACTTCTGTCAGTCGCTGGAAGCTGTCAGGATGTTTGCTGCACTCCAGTGCTCAGTCGCTGATGGAGGCTTCAGAGTCCTAAAGCCTGTCGCTTCTAGTGGGGTGGTGATGTTTGAAACCTCTCTTCAATTGCCGCAGGGTAAGAACCTGACTCGTCGCCAGTGTTAAGTATGTGTATTGCATTGAACAATTAACACAAAGACTTAAACGTATAACTCAAACAGGTCTTTACTGGTTGGAGGTAGGGACTATACATAGGTCTTTACTTCATGCCCACAGGCGGGAACTGAGGGGAGATCAGTACCCACAGTACTATTTATACCCCTATGGCCAGGAGTGGTACTGCGTATCACTACGCCCAACAAGTAGTGCAGTCCTGTCCATAGGTTCAAAGTAGCACACATATTACATACACAACAAAAGGGGCCGCAACCCAATTTCCCCCCCCGTTATCCTTGAATCAGCCGGGGAGTTAAAGTTCAACTCAGGTTAACCCACCACCCACCCACCTTGTGTAAAATCTTTACATGTGCTAATTTAATCAGGTTGCTAACCCATTTAAAATTTAAAAAGTGGGTTAATGAGTGTGCACATAAGAATCTTACCTAAGTAGTGTGCTAAAAATGGCGGCTTGTCAGAACTGCAACCCATAGTGTGTTCAGGCTATGTTATTCCAAGTGGAGATCACAATTTACCTTCTGTTGCAACCGCATCATTTTTCTAAAAATATAATCCATGTCTGTAGACCTTTTCACGGGTCACTGTGCTGATACGCCTCCTCTGGCCAAAATGAGCTGAAGTTAATGCAATAAGAGAGCAGTCTTGTGCAAACAGTGAAGGCAGATTGCATGGTTCAGGGATGAAAACTCCTGACTTCTCTCTAATTGAAAATCATCCTGTGATACAATCTTTATTTGAAGAATAATGATTGACAGTTGCCAAGCTGACCAAGCTGCCCTTTTCAGTAAGTGAAGTCCTCTCCTGATTTGGGGGAGAATGCAATTTGATTAAAACAAGTCAAAACATAAAGTTTATAAACAGAGATACATAGAAACATAGAAGATAGGAGCAGGAGTAGGCCATTCGGCCCCTTGAGCCTGTTCCGCCATTTAATGAGATGATGGCTGATCATCCAAATTCAGTACCCTGTCCCTGCTTTCTCCCCATATTCCTTGGTCCCTTTAGCCTTAAGAAATATATCTAACTCCTTCTTGAATATATTTAATGAATTGGCCTCAACTGCCTTGTGTGGTAGAGAATTCCACAGGTTCACCACTCTCTGGGTGAAGAAATTCCTCCTCATCTCAGTCCTTAATGGCTTACCCCTTATCCTTAGACTGTGACCCCTGGTCTGGACTCTCCCGCCATCGGGAACATCCTTCCTGCATCTAGTCTGTCTAGTCCTGTTAGAATTTTATAAGTTTCAATGAGATCCCCTCTCATTCTTCTAAACTCTAGCGAATATAAGCCTAATCGACCCAATCTCTCCTCATACGTCATTCCTGCCATCCCAGGTATCAGTCTGGTGAATCTCCGCTGCACTCTCTCCATGGCAAGAACATCCTTCCTCAGATAAGGCGACCAAAACTGCTCACAATACTCAAGGTGTGGTCTCACCAAGGACCTGTACAACTGCAGCAAGACATCCTTGCTCCTGTACTCGAATCCTCTCGCTATGAAGGCCAATATACCATTTGCCTTCTTAACCGCCTGCTGCACCTGCATGCTTACCTTCAGCGACTGGTGCACAAGGACATCCAGGTCTCGTTGCACTTCCCCTTTTCCCAATCTATTGCCGTTCAGATAATAATCTGTCTTCCTGTTTTTGCCACTGAAGTGGATAACCTCGCATTTATCCACATTATACTGTATTTGCCATGCATCTGCCCAATCACCCAACCTGTCCAAATCATATTGGAGTTTCTCTGCATCCTCCTCACAGCACACACACCCACCCAGATTTGTATCGTCTGCAAACTTGGCGATATTACATCTAGTTCCCCCGTCTAGATCATTTATATATATTGTGAATAGCTGGGGTCCTAGCACCGATCCCTGCAGTACCCCACTAGTCATGCCTGCCACTTGGAAAAAGACCCGTTTATTCCAACTCTTTGCTTCCTGTCTGCCAACCAGTTCTCTATCCAAGAAAGTACCTTACCCCCAATCCCGTGTGCATTAACTTTGCACGCTAATCTCTTCTGCGGGACCTTATCGAAAGCCTTCTGAAAGTCCAAATACACCACATCCACTGGTTCTCCCTTATCTATTCTACCAGTTACATCCTCAAAAATTTCCAGTAGATTAGTCAAGCATGATTTACCTTTTGTAAATCCATGTTGACTTTGTCCGATCCTGTCACTGTTTTCCAAGTGCTCTGCTATTATATCTTTTATAATGGACTCTAGCATTTTCCCCGCTACCGATGTCAGACTTACCGGTCTATAATTCCCCATTTTCTCTCTACCACCTTTTTTAAATAGTGGGGTTACATTAGCTATCTTCCAATGCATGGGAATTGTTCCAGATTCCATAGAATTTTGGAAGATGACCAGCAATGCATCTACTATTTCTAGGGCCACTTCCTTAAGTACTCTAGGATGTAGATTATCAGGCCCTGGGGATTTATCAGCCTTCAATTCCGTCAATTTCCCTAACACCATTTCCTTACAAATACTGATTTCATTCAATTCCTCCCTCTCATTAGGCCCTATTTTCCCAGATGTCTCTGGGAGGTTATTTGTGCCCTCCTTTGTGAAGACAGAACCAAAGTATATATTTAATTGGTCTGCCATTTCTTTGTTCCCCATTATAAATTCCCCTGATTCTGACTGCAAGGGACCTACGCTTGACTTCACCAATCTTTTTCTCTTCACATATCTATAGAAGCTTTTACAGTCAGTTTTTATGTTCCCTGCAAGCTTATTCTCATAATCTATTTTCCCCCTCTTAATTAATCCCTTTGTCCGCCTTTGCTGAATCCTAAACTGCTCCCAATCCTCAGGTTTGCTGCTTTTTCTGGCCAAATTATATGTCCTCTCCTTGGAAATTATGCTATCCCTGATTTCCCTTGTTAGCCACGGTTGAGTCACCTTTTTTGTTTGATTTTTATGCCAAACAGGGATGAACAAATTCTGTAGTTCATCCATGCGATCTTTAAATGTTTGCCATTGCCTATCCACTGTCAACCCTTTAAGTAACGTTCCCCAATCCATCCTAGCCAACTCGTGCCTCATACCATCGTAGTTTCCTTTATTTAAATTCAGGACCCTAGTCTCTGAGTCAACTACTTCACTCTCCATTTTAATGAAGAATTCTATCATATTATGATCACTCCTCTCCAAGGGGCCTCACACAACAAGATTGCTAATTAATCCTTTCTCATTACATAATACCCAGTCTAAGATGGCCTGATCTCTAGTTGGTTCCTCGACATATTGGTCCAGGAAACCATCCCGTATACACTCTAGGAATTCCTCCTCCACCGTATTATCACTAATTTGGTTAGCCCAATCTATATGTAGATTAAAGTCACTCATGATAACTGCTGTGCCCTTATTACACGTGTCTCTAATTTCCCGTTTAATGCCATCCCCAACCTCAGCATTACTGTTTGGGGGTCAGTATACAACTCCCACTAATGTTTTCTGCCCCTTTGGTATTTCTCAGCTCTGCCCATACAGATTCCACATCATCAGAGCGTGGGTAAGCTTTATTGTTATGTCTATGCAAGTTTATTTTCATATTTCGGTCAGCTGACCGATGGAAAGTTAACTTGCAAGGGCACTAATATCATGTCAATTCTGACCTGAACAACGCAGTCGTAACCTCAATTATGAGGGGGGCCTAGATTGAGTGGATAGGAATCATCTATTTCACTTAGCAGGGAGGTCAATAACCAGGGGGACATAGATTTAAAACAATTGGTAGAAGGATTAGAGGGGAGTTAAGGAGAAATTTTTCACCCAGAGGGCAGTGGGGGTCTGTGAAATGGGGAAAGAAGATGTATAAAAGTTAGTGTAGAGTGGTGGTGCATGATGGGGATTTGGCTCTATACAAGAATGGTCAGGAGAGGCAGTGCATAGCATTACCTCACATAATCACGCGACTGGGCTACAAGAGACAATCAAAAACATAGAAATGCAAATGTTGCAAGACAAAGGGAATGCTCAAGACGTGTAACCGCCCAAGAAACCAGAGGGCCTAACAATATCCCAAGGACATTAAGTAGATCAGGAAGCCGACACGAAGTCAACAATTCTTGGGACTGGGACAAAGAGCCAGTAAACAAATGCTGATAAGAGATAAAAATGATGTTATAACGCAGAACATTCTAGAAGGTAGGTGGGAACAATGTACAGCACATCAAACTGTATGTATAAATATCTACTAACTGCTGTAACAATTCGGAGAAGCTTGACGAAGGCGGAAGCAGGCTGTCTCCCCACCGGTGGCCGCCCCACCGGTGCCAATAAAAGCTGTTTGGATCCTCGATCTCGGACTTGTGTTGAGTGATTTGAAATTACAGCTGTCTGGAACTCACTGCCTGAAAGGGTGGTAGAGGCAGCAACACTCATCACATTTATAAAGTACTTGGATATGTACTTGAAGTGACGTAACTTGCAAGGCTACGGATGAAGAGCTGGAAAATGAGATTCGTCTGGATAGCTCTTTTTCGAATGGCGCAAACACGATGGGCCGAATGGCCGCCTTCTGTGCTGTAAATTTCCATGATTGAGTGATGCATCCCTCTGGATAGCTGCAGCACTGGTTCCAAGTACAGGTTGGCACAGGAAAAAAAAGACTTTTAATATTGAGTGATGTAAGAAAGCTACCAGGCACTTGGTCTAAGCGTTAAACAAGGCTTTAATCAACTGTTTTTCAACATGGAGATCTAGTTGTGTCCTTCACTAGTTCCTGTTAAAGAATGTCCTGAGCAAGCTGAGCCCATGCCCGAGTATTTATACTCTCCCTGGACAGCGCCACCAGCAGGCCGCCCAGTATCATTTCATAAGTCATTTCCACATGAATGACAAAATTCATGTCATTGAGCACAGTGGCTTACCTTGTTCAGCACACTATTCAAACTGCAATTTTTGCCTGGACAATAAGGGCTGGATTTTGTCAATGGGGATGTGATGGAGGCGGAATGCCTACATTTTGTGTTGTAGTCCCGCCTCCATCGATTTGTGGCCAACCCACACGATTTTCCCTTGATTGACCTTGTTGAGCCCGCCCAGCGGGCTCAGCAGGCCAATTAAGGGACACCCGGTTACAGGTGACGTCAGGGATTGACATTTCATCTGTCAAGAGCTTTTGACAGATGAAATATCAGTGTTTGACAGCTCTGTGAAGCTGTCAAACACTGACAATCTGACTTCTAACTTGAGTCCTTCTCCACAGTCTCAGTTAGAAATCTCTCCAGAACAGAAAGCAGTATGCTGCAACTTTTGACAGCTCGCAGCCATTCTGCTTTCTGTGCCAGTGAGATGAGGGACTCCAAGCCCATCAGCCCGATGGTCCACCTCGCTAACTTGGCGTGGTTTGGAGCCGTTGGGCAGCCCACACTTCAGGGCTAAAAATAGGGATTAGGCCAAAAACTGCCTGTTAACTACCTGTTAACAGGCAGTTAATTGGCACTAATCCCCTTCCCGCCTCGGGGAGGCGGCTCCCAGCACAGGTCGGGTACCCGCCTCCTAGAAAATGGGCATGGAGGCGGATTGGGGGCGGGAAGGGTTCGCGCCCCCCGATTCTGCAATTTTACCCCCACTCCCGCCTCCAAACCCGCCTCCACAGGGCTTAGAAATTCGAGCCCTAAGTGTTTGCACTGCTGTGACAGATGAAGATCACAGCCAAACTCTGAAAGTGATTGAAGTTTGGTAAAGATTTGCTTATATTTAGTCAAAAATCTGTTTACGTCAAGATTGCATCTCGGTGGGTTTGACTGTATTTTTCACACATAATGAATGAAGCTCTTGTAATGAAGCACAGCAACTGACAAATAGTATAGCAGACCTGTAACACAACACCATATATTACCATAATGACCGAAGCCGGCCTCTCTTTGTTAACGGACCTGATTTATCCTTTGTTGTAAGTAAGACAGTCAAAAGCAGGCGTGTGGGTTGCATTAATCTTGTAGAGTGATAGTGATTTAAGAGTGAAAAGAAGCCAATCACTGTAAAGTACCTTCCGGAAGAATCAATATTTAATTCTGCTGCTATTGATTTGTAGTTCAGACGCCTCCGTCTTCACAGTGTTTATCTGATTCACAACTATTCACTGGAAAGTTCTGTGCTTGTAGATTTATTGGTTGTGAAGTCTGAAGGACTAGACGTCATTGAAAGAGGGTTGTTTTAGTCAGCTTTTGTGGTTAGTGTTAACTCGAGGATGAGAACAGGTGAACCCTAAGAATCATTTTGCACTCCAGGTTCCACCTGAGTGACACTGGTAAAGGATGGCATTGTTACTTGCCTGCAGAGAGCCAGCAACTGAGAATGAGGTGAAAAAAACCCATTGTGGCGATAGCTGCTAAATATTAAAATTTCACGGACTTGCAATTAAATGTACCTGCATTCCAATTTAGGATTACGCAACTTATGCTTTTAAGAGAAGCGAATTTCTACTGACTTTCTTTGTTCCTTTTGATATGTGCACATTGTGGTAAAATAAAACGAAAGACCTGCATTATATATAGCACCGTTCATGCCGTCTGAAAGCAGTACACTTCAAAAAGAACTTCATTGGCTGTAAAGCGCTTTGAGATGTCCGGTGGTCGTGAAAGGCGCTATATAAAAGCAAGTCTTTCTTTCACAGCCAATGAAGTACTTTTTTGAAGTGTAGTCGCTGTTGTAATATAGGAAACAACAATAAGTAACAATGTGAGAATGACCAGATAATCTGTTTTAGTGATGTTGGTTGAGGGATAAATGTTGGACCAGGACACCGGGGAGAACTCCCCTGCTCGTCTTTGGGATCTTTTATGTCCACTTGTGAGAGCAGACGGGGCCTCGGTTTAATTTCCTCATCTGACTTACAGCACCTCCAACTGTGCGGCACTCCCTCGGTATTCCACTGGGGTGTTAACCTGCATTTTGTGCTCAAGGGCAGGATTTTCATTGGGCCGTGAAGGCGGGATTGGAGGCATGTGGGGGGTTAAAATCCCGAAATCGGGGGGCACGAACCCATCCCGCCCCCAACCCGCCTCCATGCCAGTTTCAAAGGAGGCGGATACCCGACCCGCACTGGGACCCGCCTCCCCAAGGCGGGAAGGGGATTAGTGCCAATTAACTGCCTGTTAACAGGTAATTAACAGGCAGTTTTTAGCCTAATCCCTATTTTCATTCTTGAAGCGTGGGATTCCCGACGGCTCCAAATCACGCTAAGTTAGCGAGGCGGGCCGTCGGGCTGAAGGGCTTGGAGGGGTTGAGATGTCCAGTGTTCAGGTGAGTGATGGGTGCATGAGTGCAGAGGTGTGTTTGGTGTGTTTAAAGTGTTTAAAGAAATTTTACTTACCTTTACAGCCTTCCTTTCTTCAGGTCTCGGGAGTCCCTCATCTCACCGGCACAGAAAGCAGAATGGCCGCGATCTGTCAAAAATTGCATCAATCAGCTTTCTGTTCTGGAGAGATCTCTAAATCATCCTGAGAGGAAGGAACTAACCTGGAGTACAGATTGTCAGTGTTTGACAGCTTCAAACAGCTGTGAAACGCTGATATTTCATCTGTCAAAATGTCTTGACAGATGAAATATCAATCTGTGATGTCACCTGTTGCCGGGTGGCCCTTAATTGGCCTGCTGAGCCCGCTGGGCGGGCTCAACAAGGTCAATCAAGTCAAAATCGCGTGGGTTGGCTACAACTCGATGGAGACGGGACTACAACCCTGAAAGTTGTAGTCCCGCCTCCTACCCGCCTCCTCAATGAAAATCCAGCCCCTAGTCTCTGGAGTGGGACTTGAACCCACGACCTTCTGACTCAGATGCGAGAGAGCTATTGCAACATTTGCAACATTCAAATTTGCTTGAAAAGCTTTGGTTCTGTCCTTTTTCATTAAATACAATTGCTCTGCACGTTAAGTTCCATTGTTGCAAAAGTTACCGTCCACAACTTTGCTTTTAACACCTGTGAAAATAATTCATACAAACGTAGAATATGAAGCCAATTTTTAAGATTTGAGTAAGTTATTGGTATAGGGACTTTGAAACATCTTCTGGTATTGTTTTCATACCACATATGCTGCATGGGACTGTTATAAGCATTAAGGGTTGAAACAGATTTACTAGCAAGCCTCCACAATAAATATCTCTTGGGAATCTTCCTTTTAACGCATAAGCCAGACAGGTTTGACGTGTGAGACTGTCGCATAGATATATGGGTACAGAACCTCAGTAAAGGCCACTTAGCCAAGCCCTGCTGTACATGCTCTAGTGGGTAGATTTATGCGAGGGGGAACACTGCACTATGTATCTCTCTGGGAATCCTAGACTTGACAGCAGCCTGTTGCTAGGTGGATGAAATTGCACACTGGATCCAATTAGATTCCAAGAATCATGGGGGGAGAAATTCCTTATAGCCCAGGAATGGGCGGTAACTTTGGAAAAGTTTGAGATTTAGAGCCAGGCGTTAATGAATCACACTACTCACAAAATTAAATCTCATCGCTCAAAGAAAGGATTGGAGCGCTAAATCATTACAACAGTGACTCCACTTCAAAAGTACTTCATTGGCTGTAAAGCGCTTTGAGATGTCCGGTGGTCGTGAAAGGTGCTATATAAATGCTAGTCCTTCTTTCTTTCTTAATGGCCTAGCTCAGTGGCGCTACTCTCAAAGTGCTAACCAATATCAGGTGCAGTCTAATCGCAAGCCATCATTGCCACAGGCTCTTTCCAGATCTTAAAGGGGAGGTTCATTGATGCTGCAGAACCTCTTTCTCAGCATTGCTGGCTGTGAACCTGTGTCAGCAAGCAGGAGCAGGCCAAGCCCAAACAGCCGGATGACTCAAGCAGGTGTTATGATGGCAGATCCACGCCCCAGGAAGAGAGCCCACAGATTTTCAGATCAAGTATTGCAGGAGTTGGTGTCCACAGTGGAGAGACGGAGGGCGTTGCTCTACCCAGCAAGGGACAGGAGGCCCTCACTGCAAGTCCTCTGTGCCATGTGGAGGGAGGTTGCCCAGCATGTCTCGGGCAGCACTGTGGTCCCCAGGACCCACACACAATGCAGGAAGAAATTTAACAACCATACTCAGGTGGTCAGGGTGAGTCAATGCCTCAACAAATGTTACATACCACCATCTGAACCACAGTCTTCACACACTGGCCGAAGAACCACACCCCCAGTGCTTATCCACCAATAATCTCTACCTACCAACACTCACACCCACATTTCACACCTTGTACACAATGACAGCTATTCAACTATGACAGGCACATCACCAAAACACGATGGCCGGAATTTTGCCGGTCCTCAGAGTGCGGGATTTGAGGTGGGACCACTGTCAACCCACCTCCAATCAATCTTCCCAAGTGTTGGGTCCCCGATTTGCGCATGGACCCGATACCTAGCGGCGGGAAGAGGATTATAGCCACTTACCTGGCTGTTAACAGGTACTTGATACTTCATAACAGGCTCTTTTTCAATTTTGCTGCTTCTGCCTCAGGGTTCCTGACGTCCGGACACCACGCCAGGTAAGTATGGTGTGTTGTGAGTCTGCTGTAATGTTTCTGCATTGATGACAGCTGCAGAAATGGTTTAAAGGATCCAATGGTGCACTGGTGAGTTTCAGAGGTAAGGAAATGTTGGGGAAACTATTTTTAACGCATTTACACTTTTCTGTAGGTAACAAGTTTTGAATTGGATGTCTAGTCCCACCTCATTGGGAGAACCTCTCTCACCAGTGACAGATCACTTCTGCAACCTCACCTGCAGCTGCCATCTGTTCTAGCCTAAGAAGGGAGTCACTGGAGAGCCGGGGTGCCAGGGCTCACCTTTGTACAGTGATTGTCAGTGTTTGCCCTCAATGCTGTCAAACACTGAGAAATGAGCTGTCAAAAAAGTTGTACGTGGTCCCTTTAAGAAAACCGGCAGATGACGCATCATCAAATTACATCATCTGACCGGCTTCCTCTTAATTGGCCGGCAGCCCGCAGGGTGGGCTTAGCAAGGCCAATCAACGTAAAATCACGTTCGTTGGCCGGATGCAGTTGGGGGCAGGACTGGAACCCAGAAGCCAGCTGACCCGCTCCCAAGCCGCATCCATTTGCAAAATCACGGCCATTGCTTCACACTCACTCACACACTTTCCTTTCTCTTGCAGGCCAAGGTGGCTCACAACAGGAGGGAGCAGGAGTGTACAGGCGGGGGACAAGCTGACACTCAACCACTGTTTACAGTGGAAGATAGAGTGCTGGAGATTATTGGGTGCCAGGTGGTGGGCGCCATGACCACTGGCAATGTTGACCCCCTTGGGGATAACAGTATGTTCATCACTACTCCTTCTTCTCACATCCCATTTCCCCCCTCACCCCAGAAGCCTTTCGCACTTTCCAGCTAATCATGCTGTATGCATGCATTTCTGCCCCCCTCCCCTTACATTAACCCGAATCTTGTGCCTTTATACTTTCAGATAATGAGCAAGCACCTGAGCAACCTGTCCCTGAGGGCACCGTAGAGAGCGAGGCGAGAGAAGAGGAGGAGGAAGAGCACACCGCGTCACTGCATGTCTCCCCAACAGGCACCAGCTCAGATACTGGCACTACGCGTTTTAAGAGGCTAGAATAGTAGCAGGATCTGCACAGGGCGAGGCACCGGGAACAAGCGGGCTGCAGCAAGGCCAGGGGGAAAGGGTAGCTCGGGGGCCAGCTCCCCGGAGGGCGAGTTCGCGTGCGAGTTCTGCTGCACAGGATTCAGATGAGGACCTCGATGGGGAGGCCTTTAGAAGAAGGGTGATGGGCATGCACACGGAGATGATAGGTGCAATGGCAAGGGTGCCCGAGAGCCTGTCGGCATTGGCAAGGAGCATGGAGGAGTCCATCTCCAACATTGCACAAAGCTCTGCGCACACCATGGAGCTCATCATTTCCAGTCTGGAAAGGATGGTAGACTCCCAGAGAGACTGTGGTGGCCCAGGCCTGATGCCGCGTATAATGGGCGATCTGGCAGCTTTCATTGCAGCACAGGCGTAAGCGATGCAACGTCTTAGTGCTGTAATGCAGTTTATGCTTGGTGCCATTCAATCTCAGACTGCTCTCATACAACTCAGCTTGATGCCACGCAAGCTCTGAGTGCTGCCATCGTGGCTGGGTCTACCACCATTGACCAAGGCTTTCACGGTATCGCAGCAGGCCAGCAATCTGTGCTGCAACAGATTGCTAGAGATGCTGAAGTGCTGCCCCGGGGGAGTGGCAGTGGATCAGTGGAGCAGGAACCTCTGTCCTCTCTCAGGATGACAGCATTCCTGCTCCCACCGCTGGCACTCCGCCATTGCCCTTATCGCTGCCTGTCATCCAGCCAGCTCAGACTGCTGCTGCCCATGCTGAGGTGGTGCAGTCTACAGCCGGGCATTCCAGGCCCAGAGCTGGTCGAGGGCATCCTGCAAGGCCATCTGAAGTCTCCCGCATGGACACTCAGCAGCCTTCCACCAGCTGTGCTGCAGCCATTGGGTTAACACTTCGTAGGAGCACTTGAGTAGGCAAAGGCACAGTAACGCGAGGCACTAAGGGATTGCACAAGGGTGAATAGTTAATATTGTTGTTGTAAATATGTGTTAACTGATTATTGATAAATTTATTAATTCAGTTTGGATTATTTTGTGGTATCTCTCATTTTAGCTTTGCGCTGTGATATGGCCTGCGACAGGCATGGACTGATGGGGATGTGGTGAGCAATGGGGATCTGGGGTTTAATTTATTGGAACCGCAGGCTGATGAGGTGGTCACAGACCGCCCTTCCGGAAGGCCGATTTAGTAGCTGCCTCCTCCCTCGCTACTGTTCCTCCTCCTCTTCCTCCTCCTCCTCTTCCTCCTCATCATCCTCTTCCTCCTCTTCCTCCCTCTCTCCCTCTTCCTCCTCCTGAGGTGGTCCTGCTATGCCTGATGGCAAGGGCTGGGCCCTCATGATGGCCAAGTTGTGGAGCATGCAGCAGACCACCACGAAATGGGACACCCTCTCAGCCGAGTACTGGAGGGCTCCTCCCGAGCGGTCAAGGCAGCGGAACCATTGCTTAAGCACCCTGATGGTCTGCTCGATGATGTTCCTGGTGGCGGCATGGTTCTCATTATATGAGTGCTGGGCAGGAGTGTTGGGGTTGCAGAGGGGAGTCATGACCCAGGTGGAGAGCGGATAGCCCTTATCTCCGACAGCCAGCCGCGAGCTTGGTGTGGTGGCTGGAAGATTGCTGGCACACCGATCTGGCGCAGGATGACGGCATCGTGGCTGCTGTCAGGATAGTGGGCATTGACGGTGAGGATTCGCTGTGTGTGGTTGCACACCAACTGCACATTAAGTGAGTGGTAGCCTTTGTGGTTACGGAAGATGTCAGGATTGGCATGCGGTGCCTGCAAAGCCACGTGGGTGCAGTCAATGTCGCCCTGCACCATGGGGAAGCCCACTATCCTGGCAAAGCCACATGCACATTGATCCTGCTTCTCTCTGGTGATGGGGAAGGAAATGTTGTCCCTTCTCCTACTGTAGAGAGCCTCTGTGACCTCGGGGATACAGCAATGGACGGCGAACTGTGAGATGTTAGCTATATCTCCTGTTGCAGACTGGAAGGATCTGCTGGCGAAGAAATTGAGGGTGACAGTAACCTTGACTGCCACTGAGAGAGCTGTGGTCCTCCTGATCTGAGGTTTGGGGTCTGGTTGCAGGAGGTGGCAGAGTTCAGTGACTACCTCCTTGCTGAAGCGGAGCCTTCTAATGCACTGCTCCTCGCTTAATTGAAGGTAGGAGAAGTGCTCTCAGAATAGCCTCGGAGGGTAAGGCCTCCTGTTGAGAACCCTCATGGCCCTCCTCCCTCTGGCCACATGTTCCAATCTTTCTCGCTGCCTGCAATCCCTCCATCGTAGATCCTGGAGGACAAGGTCAACTGCCAGTACAGCCCCCATTAATGTAACCAAGTGTAGCACTTTGATATGTTGTGAGAATAAATTTAACTAATTTTTAGTAACCAAAACACTCCGGAGGCTGAACAACCATTAAATGACTGAATTAAACTGTTGCACAATGTCAAACTGACAAGGAAGCAGTGAATCAGCACTAACCTGAGAGCTGCGACTCATTACTCATGATCCCTTTAAGTAGCGCCCCTGGAGCCGGCATCCACCTGCTTCACACCACCTCTCCCTGTCACTGTCGGGGCAAGGCGCTAAGGCAGGGGGCGATAATCAATTTCACAGAACGGGCGCCCAGTGAGCGTTGCACACTCACTTACGTCATGATCTGCCTAGTGCTGAAGTCCCTGGCGCTAACTTATAGCAGCGGCGCTACGGGGATTGGAACTGGAGAGGGGGGGAGGAAGAGGGGGAGGGTGACGGGGGCGGGGAGGCTCAGAGAGAAAGGGAAACTGGGGAATAAGGGATTGGGATATGGGACCTCTGGCGTGGGAGAGAGGGAAACTAAGGACTGGGGGTTTGGGGGGATTGGGGCTCAGGCGGGAGGAGAGAGAGAAAGAGACTGAGGAATGGGATGGGCGTGAAGCCCAGCATTTGCCGCAAAGCTGGGGACAGCAGCAGTAACGGGGTGAGAGAGCGCGGTGCCAAGAAAGGAGCAGCCAGTAAAGGGATGAGTGAAACCTGGGGACTTTACTGTGGTTAAACAGTGAAAGATTGTTTCCACTGGTGGGGGAATGGGGAACAAGGGGACGGAGACTTTGGATTCTCACTGCGCACCAGGAATTTCACGCCCTGATTAGGCATCGCAAGCTCCAAGAGCCGCCGTTCACGCCAGGCTCGGACAGGAGGGGAGCAGCTGCACTCACTTGGCTCCTCTCTCAGAGCAACAAACCCCACAAGCAATCCCGGGCCTGCTGCCCTGATCTCATCTGTTGGCTCCTCGCTTGGGATCTTGCCGAGTTTGCAGCTGGAGGCTGAGCTTAAATCATCAGCAAGGGGAACAGCTGAACAATGGGATTTGAAGGGAAGATCGGCTGTCCTGGCCGCAGCGATTAATTTCCTAAATTATTTTTGAATAAAAGAAAGAAGAATTAACTTGCATTTATACGGTGCTTTTCACGACCTCAGGACGCGCGCTTTACATTTTGCAGTGTAGTCACTGTGGTATTGTAGGAAACACTGCAGCCAGTTTGCGCACAGCAAGGTCCCACAAATGGCAGTGAGATGATGGCCAGATAACCTGTTTTTTAGTGATGTTGATTGAGGGATGAATATTGCCAGGACACCGGGGAGAACTCCTCTGCTCTTCTTCGAATAATGCCAAGGGATCTTTTACATCCACTTCCGTATAAAGTTTCACCCAAAATACAGCACTTCCAACAGTGCAGCACTCCCTCAGCACTGGTCTGAAAGATCAGCAGGAATTATGTGCTGAAGTCTCTGGAGTGGGACTTCAGCCCACTATTATGTCCGTGTATAATTGAGACACGGATTGCAGGAGTTGATTATAACAAGTCTTTACTGAATGGAGACAACCTGGAAACTGAAACTACAGAAGCCTGCTAGGGCCTTTTATACAGGGGTGGTCACTGCCGGTACTGCAGTCTGAGACCAGTTATTCCCTTAAAGGTACATACACAACAATTCCTTCCCTTTTAGATAAACAGTACATAACATTCATTTAACAACTAAATAATAACTAATTACAATTACAATTACGGTTGCTAGATACATTGGTTGAAGTTAAGCAATTATAAGTTCAGTCTTTGAGGAGGCTTCCTGATTCTGTCTGGATAACGCCTCTTTGGGATATCAGGTTCTTCTGGCAAGGTTGAGTCGGGATCAATGTCGTTGTTTGGTTCATCTGCTTCCAATATCACCGATTCTGCGGTAGATGCAATTGGTACTTCGGTTTCATCGCCAGGTGTATCAGATCGTGGTGTGGAGTTGACGGTTTCCAGTGACTCTAGAATCTGGTCAGCATGGCATCTTACAATGCTCTCTCCAACGTCCACGGTATACATTAGAGGTCCTTGCCATGTACAGATCTTAGCTGGCTGCCATTTCTCTGTGCGGTAGTCCCGGGCCAAAACTGGTTGACCTATCTTAAAACTCCTGGTCGGCCTTTCATTCATATTCTGAAACTGCCTGTTCTCCACATCTCTTCTGACGTTTGGCTTAACCAAATCCAAGCGGCATCGTAGTCTTCGATTGAAGAACATCATGGCTGGAGTTTGGTTCGTAACCGCATGTGTCGCATTCCGGTAGGCAAACAAGAAGTTATCCACCTTGTGTTGTAGGGGTATATCTTCATTACACATTGCCTTGAAAGCCTTCTTGAATGTTTGAACAAACCTCTCGGCCAATCCATTAGTGGCTGGGTGATATGGGGCGGATGTGTAATGGTTAACACCATTGTTCTTTAAGAACCTCCGGAACTCTTCAGACACAAACTGTGGTCCATTGTCAGAGCAAATCTGTTCAGGCAGCCCGTTCCTGGCGAATATGGTTCGTAAGACTGTGATAGTTTTTTCTGTGGTGGTCGAGGACATTTTTATTACCTCTGGCCACTTTGAATGTGCATCCACCGCAATTAAAAACATCAAGTCCATAAAGGGACCAGCAAAATCAATGTGCACCCTTTGCCATGGAGATGAGGGCCACTCCCATGGATGTAGAGGGGCTTGTGGTGGGGCGTTTTGGACCTTCTGGCATCCTGTACAGCTCTTGGTCATCTCTTCGATTTCTCTATCGATTCCCGGCCACCACACAAACGCTCTGGCTAAGTTCTTCATTTTTACCCCTCCCAGATGACCCTCATGAAGCTCATTGAGCACTCGATCCTTCAATTTGGGTGGAATTACTACTCTGGATCCACACATCAAGGTTCCTCTGCACACTGACAGCTGTTCTCTTCTCGGCGAGAATGCTGGCAGCAGTGGTTCGCCATGTGCTGGCCATCCCGTCACCGTTAAATCATAGACCCAGGAGAGTGTCGGGTCATTTCGTGTTTCCTTTTCTATGTTTGCATTCGTCACAGGGAGACATTCGACTATAGTCGAGTGGAATAACTCCACTGGATCCACTGCCAGTTCTTCTTCCACCGTCGGCAACGGTAGGCGCGACAATCCATCAGCATTCCCATGCTGTTTAGTTCCTTTGTACTCGATGTCATATTGGTGTGCCCCTAGGAAAAGGGACCACCTCTGTAGCCATTGTGCCGTCATTATCGGTACGCCCTTCTGAGGGTTGAAAATGGAGACGAGAGGTTGATGATCAGTTGGTAGAGTAAATTTCTGACCGTGCAGGTAGTGATTGAACATCTTCACCCCCCACACCAGGCTGAGGGCCTCTCTGTCAATCTGGGCGTAGTTACGCTCAGCTGAAGTTAACGAGCGTGACGCAAAATGTATCGGCCTCTCTGAACCATCAAGGAATTTATGTGACAGTACCGCACCAATGCCGTAGGGAGACGCATCACATGCCAGTCTTATCGGTAGTGATGGGTTGTAGTGAGCCAATACTTCTCTTGAAGTGATTAGGTCCTTACTCTTCTGAAAGGCCCGCTTACATTCATCGCTCCATTTCCATGCTACTCCCGTTCATAGTAGGGCGTTCAGTGGGTGCAGAATTGTGGACAAATTCGGCAAAAACTTATGGTAGTAATTCAACAATCCGAGGAATGACCTCAGTTGCGACACATTTTCAGGCGCTGGAGCCTTAACTACCGCTTCAATTTTGTCAGGGGACTTATGCAACCCCTCTTCATCAATCACGTGGCCACAATACGATATCTGTTTCTTAAAAAACTCGCACTTGGGGCGATTGGCTCCTAGCCCATGTTCACGTAGTCTAGTGAGCACCTGCTCTAGGTTGGCAAGGTGTTCACTGTCATCTTCACCTGTCACTAGGATGTCGTCCAAGTAACACTGAGTCCCCGGAATCCCTTGCAGGACTTGTTCCATCGCTCTTTGCCATATCGCCGGAGCTGATGCTACTCCGAATACCAGTCGATTATACTGGTAAAGACCTTTGTGAGTGTTTATCGTGAGATACTTCCTAGAGGATTCTTCAACCTCCATCTGCAAATATGCTTGTGCTAGGTCAATTTTTGTAAAACGCTTCCCTCCAGATAGTGAGGCGAAGATATCTTCTATCCTTGGAAGAGGATATTGTACTGTGTGAGGGAATGGGTTCACTGTCACCTTGAAGTCCCCACAGATGCGAACCTTCCTTGGCTCCTCAGACTTATTGTTTAACGTTTTCTTCATGACAGGAACGATGGGTGTCGCCCACTCACTCCAGTCTACCTTAGATAACACGCCTGCATTCTCCAGATTCTCCAGCTCTGCCTCGACGGCTGGGCGAATTGCATATGGTACCAGTCTTGCTTTGAAAAACTTGGGAATTGCATTCTCCTCTATTTTTATCGAGGCGGTTACGCCTTTAAGAGTGCCCAGTTCTTGTTGAAATACCTCTTTGGCGTCAGCTAAGATTGTTGACAATCGTCCAGGAGTGACGTCGTCATCCTTTCTACCAGCCACCGTCAGTGCCTGAATGGAGTGCCAGTCTAAACTTATCTTTCTGATCCATTCACATCCCAATAATGGTGGTCCACCATCTTGCAGAATGTAGAGATACAATTTCCGTATTTTCTTGCCGTTGTATTCGACAGGCACCCTTATTTTTCCTCTGGGGTATACTTTTTGCCCCGTATACGTCCTCAAGACAATGGATGTCTCTCTCAAGGGTATGTGTGAGAATAGCCGCTCGTAGTCTCGTCGATTCATGACGGTTAGAGCTGATCCTGTATCCAATTCCATTTTGACTTGGGACCCTGCTATCGTGAGGGTGACCCAAATGGTTCGGTGATCCTCTTTTGCGATTGCGTTGTGAAGTTTGAGACAGCTTAGTCTCTTGTTCCCGGATTCACTATCGCTTATCTGGTCTTCGGAACTACTGTCCGTCATCTTTTATACTTTCCTGTACGGTTCCTTAGTAGCCTTTTTGTTGTCATTGGTCTTCTTCCCAGACCTGCAAACTCGTGCAATGTGTCCCATCTTTCCGCATTGCCTGCATGTTTTGTCCTTGGACCAGCAGTCCTTCTGGTCATGGTTTGTTCTGCCGCAGCGATAAAATTTTGCAAATCCCCGTGTCATTTCGTGGGTGCCGTATTCCTATGGCTTTTGTTGTATTTCCACAGCTCCCCTTGCTGCTGCTTCGTACGATACTGCCACGCTGAAAGCTTTATCTAGCGTCAGCTCTTTCTCTGAGAGTAACCTCTTCTGGGTTCCTTCACTCAGGAGTCCACAGACAAATTTGTCCCGTAAGGTATCTGCCAGTCCTGCTCCGAACTGGCAGTGCTTTGATAGCTTGCGTAGCTCCGTAAGGTAATCAGCATTGCTCTCATTTTTATGCTGATTTCTCCTGTGGAATTTAAATCTTTCTGCTATCAGCAGCGGTGTAGGATTTAAGTGTTCCTGTAGGATAGCAACAATTTCATTAAAACTCTTCGCCTTCGGTTTGGCTGGAGTAATCAGGTCCCGCAATAGGCCGTACGTTCTTGCGCCCATTAAATTTAGCAATACCGATGCCTTTTTCTCATCGACTATTTCGTTTGCCTCGCAATATACCTCAACTCTTTCCACATACGTGGTCCAGTCTTCTATTGCATTATCGAAGGCAGTGATATCGCCAGTCTTTGGCATCTTGACAATCTAAGATGGTGCCTCCCGCGCTTTGCCTTCATCTCCGATGGATCAAAATGGCGCCTCCCGCGCTTTTCCTTCTTCCCTGCCGAGTTAAGATGGCGCCTCCCGCGCTTTCCCGCCGCTGCTCTCCGCGGTATTTTTATTTTTCTATCGCGCTTCAATATTTGCTCCGTTAATTGAAGAACCGTTCCCGTCATGGAGCGGACCCTCTGGGACACTTCCCTCCCTCTTCTTAGATCCGAACGCTGCCCGGCTTCGAAGCACCGGCCGTGCCCTGTGTGCTCCACCCTCTCTCTCTCTCCTTGCTTCCCGACTCGCTGCCCGGCCCCGTTGCAGAGCCACCCAACCGAGCCCCAGCCCGCCGCAGCCCAGGAAGAATCAGTGCACTACCTGCCACCAGCCCGACCAGCTGGGAAACCACAGACTGGAGAACCAAGCCTGGCTCTCGACAGTCTCTCCTGCACTCCCCAACTCGATGATTTGGATTTTTCTTTTTTTTTTCTTCTGGCTTCGACCTTCAATAACGTCGTCTGAGGTGTTGCCGAGTTGCAGGTAAGTTCGTTTCTTACTCGTCACCAGTATTATGTCCGTGTATAATTGAGACACGGACTGCAGGAGTTGATTATAACAAGTCTTTACTGAATGGAGACAACCTGGAAACTGAAACTACAGAAGCCTGCTAGGGCCTTTTATACAGGGGTGGTCACTGCCGGTACTGCAGTCTGAGACCAGTTATTCCCTTAAAGGTACATACACAACACCCACAACCTTCTGATTCAGAGGTGAAAGTTTTACCAGCTGTGCCAAGGCTGGCACCTTGGCATATAAGATATTTGTAATCATTTTTTGAAGAGCACCTTGAAGGGATATTTACTAGTTGTGGTAAACCACTGTTGTTGTTGTTGTTGTTGTTGCTACACACTGTTGTACCTATGCATGCCTCAACATGTCTCGGCTGGCTCCACCCACAGGCCCAGGTATAAAGGTGATTGACCTGCAGCCCCCTGCCTTCTTGGAACCCAGTCAACCACGAGAGGCATGCTCTGTTCTTTGCTAATAAAAGCCTTTAGTTACTCTCCTAACTCTCCGTCTTTTATGAGTAATTGATAGCGCATCAATTTTATTAGCAAAAACAAAATGTCGACAAACGCTGAACAGCAGGCTGCTGCACCAAACGCTGAACAGCAGGCTGCTGCACCAAACGCTGAGCAGCAGGAGCTGCTGCGAGCCCTCAGACCAACATGCCTGGACCTAGACCCCCAAAAAGCGGGTTCGGCTACCAAATTCGCGCATTGGCTGCGTTGCTTCGAGGCCTACCTGCAAGCCTCAACTGTGACCCTGGACGAAAACAAGTTGGAAATCCTGGCCTCAAAGGTGAGCCACCAAGTTTATACAATAATCCAGGACGCGACGACCTACGCGGCGGCTATCGGTCTGCTAAAAGGGCAATACGCACGCCCGGTAAATACGGTCTATGCCAGGCACCTCTTAAGATCCCGCAGGCAGCAGCCCGGGGAATCGGTGGAGGCCTTCCTACGGGCACTACGGATACTCGGCCGAGACTGCGATTGCAAAGAAGTATCAGCCGCAGCACACACGGAGGGACTGATCCGAGATGCTTTCGTTGCGGGTCTAAGGTCCGACTACTCCCGGCAGAGACTGTTGGAAAAGGGAGAAATGGACCTGAGAAAGGCAGTGTCCCTCGCGCTCTCGCTCGACGCGGCCCACAGGAATATGGACGCCTTCTCCCCTAACCGCTCCGCAACGTGGACGCCACAACCTTGGGTCATGGGACCGCCACCTTCAACTGCTGCTGCGATATCCAAGGCACAAAAATGTTATTTTTGTGGCCAGGCAAAACACCCCAGAGCACGCTGCCCGGCGAGAAACGCTACCTGCTCCGGCTGCGGGAAGAAAGGACACTATGTCAGCGCCTGCAAAGGTAAAACCGCTAACGCCAGCAGCGCCGCGTGCGAACCGTGGGGGCAGCCATCTTGTCTGCCATCTTGGGCTCCCCCAGCCGCGTGGGGATCGGGACCATGGGCGCCGCCATTTTGTCCGCCATCTCGGACGTCTCCAACTTCAACCACGGGGGACCCGGACTCAACCACCGCCTCATCTGACGACCACATCGACTCGCTCGACCATACGTTGGCCTCCGTGACGCTGGACCAATCTCTCCCTCATCAACTGTCCAGGTCCATGATGGACATTACGGTAAACGGCCGCGCCACTACCTGCCTTTTTGACAGCGGGAGCACGGAAAGCTTTATCCACCCCGACACGGTGCGCAGTTACTCTCTCCCGGTCCTGCCGACGCAACATCGGATCTCTTTGGCTTCCAAAGCCCAGTCAGCGGACGTCGGTGGCTACTGTGTAGTGACCCTTTCAGTAAGGGGCACAGAATACAAAAATTTTAAACTCCTGGTCCTGCCCCATCTTTGCGCTGCCGTTCTACTGGGGTTGGATTTTCAGTGCCACCTTAAGAGTGCCACATTAGCGTACGACGGACCCCTCCCCCCACTCACAGTCTGCAGCCAGCAGCTTTTAAATCGCCCGCCGCGCACCATTTGCAGCCTCTCCACCCTTAAAGTCCCCCCCCCACTCCTTGTTCGCTAACCTCACCCGCGACTGTAAGCCCATCGCTACCAAAAGCAGGCGTTACAGTGCCGGGGATAGGAGCTTCATTAAATCCGAGGTAGCAAGACTCCTGAAGGAAGGGATTATTGAAAGTAGCACCAGCCCATGGCGAGCACAAGTGGTGGTAGTGAAGACTGGCGAAAAACAGCGCCTAGTTATTGACTACAGCCAGACGATCAACCGCTACACCCAGCTAGATGCATACCCACTCCCCCGCATATCTGACATGGTCAATCAGATAGCACAATACCGGGTGTTCTCGACGATTGATCTGAAGTCGGCATACCACCAGCTCCCCATCAGGGCTGAGGACCGCCAGTACACAGCTTTTGAAGCTGACGGTCATCTCTACCACTTCCTCAGAGTTCCCTTCGGCGTCACCAACGGGGTTTCAGTCTTCCAACAGGAGATGGACCGGATGGTCGACCAGAACGCGCTCCAGGGCACTTTCCCCTATCTAGACAACGTCACCATCTGCGGCCGCGACCAGCAGGACCATGATGTTAATCTAGAGAAATTCCTCCGTACGGCCCAGCGGATGAACCTAACATACAACAAGGACAAATGTATGTTTCGTACCAAGCGCCTTGCCATTCTTGGCTGTGTAGTGGAGAACGGAGCCATCGGCCCCGACCCCGACAGGATGCGCCCCCTTATGGAGCTCCCCCTCCCCCACTGCCAAAAAGCACTGAAGAGATGCCTAGGGTTTTTCTCGTACTATGCTCAGTGGGTGCCCAACTATGCGGACAAAGCCAGACCCCTCATCAAGTCCACCTCCTTCCCCCTGACAGCAGAGGCCTGTGCAGCCTTCACTCTCATAAAAGGAGATATTGCGAAGGCCACAATACACGCAGTGGATGAGTCCATCCCTTTCCAAGTGGAGAGCGACACATCCGACTTTGCCCTAGCTGCAACCCTTAACCAGGCGGGGAGACCCGTGGCCTTTTTCTCAAGGACCCTCCAGGGCCCCGAGATTCGACACTCCTCTGTCGAAAAGGAGGCCCAGGCCATTGTGGAAGCTGTGCGACATTGGAGGCATTACCTGGCCGGAAAACGATTTACCCTGCTCACTGACCAGCGTTCAGTAGCTTTTATGTTTAATAATAAGCAGAGGGGCAAAATCAAGAACGACAAGATCTTGAGGTGGAGAATCGAACTCTCCACCTACAATTACGATATCTTGTACCGGCCCGGGAAACTCAATGAGCCCCCAGATGCCCTATCACGTGGTACATGCGCCAACGCGCAGGTCGATAGACTGAAGACCCTCCACAATGACCTCTGCCACCCGGGGGTCACCAGGTTTTTTCACTTCATCAAATCCCGTAACCTGCCCTACTCCATCGAGGAGGTCAGGACCATGACCAGGAACTGCCAAATCTGTGCCGAGTGCAAACCGCATTTTTATAGGCCAGACAGAGCAAGACTGATCAAAGCCACGCGCCCCTTTGAACGGCTGAGCGTCGATTTTAAAGGGCCCCTCCCCTCCTCCGACCGCAATGTGTACTTCTTCAACATAATTGATGAGTACTCCCGTTTCCCGTTTGCCATCCCTTGCTCAGACATGACCAGTACCACGGTCATTAAATGTCTGAATGACCTCTTCGCCTTGTTCGGTTTCCCTAGCTATATTCATAGCGACAGGGGCTCATCCTTTATGAGCGACGAACTCCGGCAGTACCTGCTCTCGAGAGGTATCGCTACAAGCAGGACCACCAGCTACAACCCCCGGGGGAATGGCCAGGTGGAAAGGGAGAATGCGACGGTCTGGAAGGCAGTCCTTTTAAACTTGAAATCTAAGGGCCTTCCGACCTCTCGCTGGCAGGAAGTCCTCCCTGCGGCGCTCCATTCCATTCGGTCACTGCTCTGTACAGCCACCAATGCTACCCCTCACGAGAGAATGTTCTCCTTCCCCAGGAAGTCCACATCGGGGATCTCGTTACTGACATGGCTGACTTCTCCAGGACCCGTCTTACTGCGGAAGCACGTGAGGTCCCATAAGACGGACCCCCTGGTCGAGAGGGTGAGCCTCCTCCATGCCAACCCTCAGTATGCTTACGTGGTGTACCCGGACGGGCGGGAGGACACAGTCTCCATACGAGACCCCGCACCTTCGGGTGCTCCCGAAACACCCCCCTCGCCACCCACCACTACCCACGCCTACCCCCAGTACGCTTACGTAGCGTACCCGGACGGGCGGGAGGACACAGCCCCCACACGAGATCTCGCACCTTTGGGTGCCCCTGAAACACTACCATTGCCATCCACCACTACCCACAACCCAACCCCGCTAGACGGCATGCCGCAGCCCCAGGACCCGTCATTGACCACCCAACCACTCAATGAGACGCCAGACTCAACGTTGGATGCTGCACCATCACCGCCGCCACCATGACGATCAGGACGGCATACAAGGCCACCTGATAGACTTACTTACACGAACCTTTAGTACACTTCACCCCGCCGGACTCAATTTTAAACAAGGGGTGAATGTGGTAAACCACTGTTGTTGTTGTTGTTGTTGTTGTTGCTACACACTGTTGTACCTATGCATGCCTCAACATGTCTCGGCTGGCTCCACCCACAGGCCCAGGTATAAAGGTGATTGACCTGCAGCCCCCTGCCTTCTTGGAACCCAGTCAACCATGAGAGGCATGCTCTGTTCTTTGCTAATAAAAGCCTTTAGTTACTCTCCTAACTGTCCGTCTTTTATGAATAATTGATAGCGCATCACTAGTCCTAGCCCCTTTGGGGCTACCCCAGATCAGACGTATTTCTCAGACGTTTTGATCCAGTGTGAGGACAGATTCTTGTTTTCGTAAAGGCCTTGCCAGAAGCTCAGTTGATTCCTTCTCCATCCGCAGTGTTTTCCTCCTTCGTTGAAGTAACTTTACTTTACTTGTTTTGGTTGTGGCTTTTTGCGAATCCAATTTCTGAGGCATTGCCAAGCATCATGTGGAGGAGTCGGCGATACCGTCTGACAGACCGTCGTCAGTAGTTCGATCGCATCCATTTCCAGTGTTGTGCTCCAAGCTGGGTCTTGGAAGACAAGTGTACGACTGCACCTTGTAGCGTTCCTCCATTTCGGTATCCCGCAGGATATCTTTTGAGATTGTCTATGGAGACAGTTTTAGGAATGTGCTTGCCATTTGGCAGATTAATATGCATTTCAACAGTTCTTTCATTAATAATGGAATGTATTTGAACAGGTTTTTTCCACTTAGGTCTTAAACCAGGTTTTTGCTCGAACTTCTTTTCCTGTACCCATTCTCCTGCTAGGGGTTGCCATGTTTGTTTGTCAATTTTTTCTGCCTATTTGTCTCCCTTATCCTCTGATCAATTTGATGAATCTCCTCTGTTATTTCTTTTTTTAAATCGTGTCGTGTGTCTCGAAGGCCGCCTTGGAGAATGCTTACCCGAAGATCGGAGGCTGAATGTCCTTGACTGCTGAAGTGTTCCCCGACTGGGAGGGAACACTCCTGCCTGGCGATTGTTGCGCGGTGTCCGTTCATCCGTTGTTGCAGTGTCTGCATGGTCTCGCCGATGTACCATGCTCCGGGGTATCCTTTCCTGCAACGTGAGGTAGACAACGTTGGCCGAGTCACATGAGTATGTACCATGTACCTGGTGGGTGGTGTCCTCACGTGTGATGATGGTATCTGTGTTGATGATCTGGCATGTCTTGCAGAGGTTGCTGTGGCAGGGTTGTGTGGTGTCGTGGTCACTGTTCTCCTGAAAGCTGGGTAATTTGCTGCGAACGATGGTCTGTTTGAGGTTAGGCGGCTGTTTGAAGGCGAGTAGTGGAGGCTTGGGGATGGCCTTAGCGAGGTGTTCGTCATCATCGATGACATGTTGAAGGCTGCGAAGCACATGGCATAGTTTCTCTGCTCCGGCGGCCTCTGAGACACACGACAACGCAAAATCGTCGAGCAGAAACTGATAGCCAAGTTCCGCACCCATGAGGATGGCCTGAACCGGGATCTTGGGTTCATGTCACGCTACATGTAACCCCACCTGACGTAGGGTCATCCAGACTCGAGTCGTTGTTGGCTTGTTCTCTCTACACAGATGCGGCCGGACCTGCTGTGATTTCCAGCAAAAAAAATGTTTTTTGTCTTTTTTTGTTCTTCACACAGACCCCAGCATCTGCAACATTTGACCCCTTGTGACCCCACTTCATTGTTCTTTGATGTAATGTTTTCCTGACTGACCTGTTTGGACACCATTCACACCTTTGATTGCTGTGATTATTTCTCTGCCGAGGTGTGATAAATGGCAATTAGAAAGATTACCTGTAAACATCTGACATTATTCTCTGACTATATAAGCTGTGTCTTTATGCATCTCTCCACTTCACCTGATGAAGGAGCAGCGCTCCGAAAGCTTGTGACTTCAAATAAAGCTGTTGGACTTTAACCTGGTGTTGTGTGACTTCTTACATTTGTCCACCCCAGTCCAACTCCGGCATCTCCACACCATTATTAACAGAGAATCTTACTTTTAAATCTTAACTTCGCTACAGTATTACAGTTCTTAAAGTTTTCTATACAGGGTATCCATCAATATCAAATACCTTTGATCCCTGAGGTACAAAGAGTTGGAGATCACAGAGCCGCCTCTGTGGTCAAGAATCACCTTGCACGATTAAAGTGACTCTGATATCCCATTTGAGACTTCAAGATTTATACCCTTTTCAGTTGTATTTCCTTTAAGGTTTTCTGCTGATGCAAGTTAATTATCCCTATTCATCTTTCTGTCTATCTCTGCAATTCTTACTGCTACATCAGCTTGTAGTATTCCAGAATCTTGTCTTTCTCCAGGTGTTCTGGGTTGACCATATAAAATGGTGTGAAGGGCAGGTGTTCCTTATTTTATATCATCTTTATGAGGGCAGATATTCCTTATCTTATGTGCCATCTTTACGAAGTTTAAATTACGAAGTATGGACCATTGTTTTGTTCCCAAAAGGTCAGCTTGTCGGAGCCATGCACCTTCTGTTTCAATGAGGTTATTTATTCAGGGTCAACAACTGTCTTATCTCAATAGCCAGAATTGGTTGGATCTCAAACAAGCGTGCTAAGCTTGAATAAAGGAGACTGTGAAGGTATGAGAGCGGAATTGAGTAGAGTGGATTGGGAAAATAGATTAAAGGGTAAGACGATACATGATCAGTGGTGTACATTTAAGGAGTTACTTTACAACTTCCAAAAAATATATATTCCACTGAGAAGAAAAGGGTGTAAAAGAAAAGACAGCCATCCGTGGCTAAGTAAAGAAATTAAGAATAGTATTCGACTAAAAACAAGGGCATATAAGGTAGCCAAATCTAGTGGGAGGATAGAGGATTGGGAAAACTTTAAAAGACAGCAAAAAGTAACAAAAAGATTGATTAAGAAAGGGAAGATAGATTATGAAAGTAAATTAGCAAAAAATATAAAAACAGATAGTAAGAGTTTTTATAGTTATATAAAAAGAAAAAGGGTGGCTAAAGTAAATGTTGGTCCCTTAGAGGATGAGACTGGGAAATTAATGGTGGGAAATATGGAGATGGCAAATACACTGAATGAATATTTTGTATCAGTCTTTACAGTAGAAGACACTAAGAATATCCCAACACTGGACAAACAGGGGGCTATGGGGGGGAGGAGCTAAACACGGTCAAAATCACTAAGGAAGTGGTACTCGGTAAAATAATGGGACTCAAGGTGGATAAATCACCTGGACCTGATGGCTTACATCCTAGGGTCTTGAGGGAAGTGGCGGTAGGGATTGTGGATGCATTGGTAATAATTTTCCAAAACTCCCTGGAATCAGCAAAGGTCCCAGCAGACTGGAAAACTGCTAATGTAACACCCTTATTTAAAAAGGGCAGTAGACAGAAGGCTGGAAACTATAGACTGGTTAGCCTAACATCTGTGGTAGGGAAAATATTGGAGTCCATTATTAAGGAGACAGTAACAGGACATTTGGATAATCATAATTTAATAGGACAAAGTCAGCATGGTTTTATGAAGGGGAAGTCATGTTTGACAAATTTGCTGGAGTTCTTTGAGGAAGTAACATATAGGGTGGATAAAGGGGAACCAGTGGACGTAGTGTATTTAGACTTCCAAAAGGCATTTGACAAGGTGCCACACAAAAGATTATTGCTTAAGATAAAAAATCACGGGATTGGGGGTAATATTCTGGCATGGATAGAGGATTGGCTATCTAACAGAAAGCAGAGAGTTGGGATAAATGGTTCATTCTCGGACTGGCAATCAGTAACTAGTGGTGCTCCACAGGGGTCAGTGCTGGGTCCCCAACTCTTTACAATCTATATTAACGATTTGGAGGAGGGGACCGAGTGTAACATATCAAAGTTTGCAGATGATACTAAGATGGGAGGGAAAGTAGTGAGTGAGGAGGACATAAAAAACCTGCAAGGGGACATAGACAGGCTAAGTAAGTGGGCAGAGATTTGGCAGATGGAATACAATACTGGAAAGTGTGAGGTTATGCACTTTGGCAGGAAAAATCGTAGAGCAAGTTATTATCTTAATGGCAAGAAACTGGAAAGTACTGAAGTACAAAGGGATCTGGGGGTCCTGGTGCACGAAACTCAAAAGGTTAGTATGCAGGTGCAGCAAGTGATTAAGAAGGCCAATGGAATGTTGGCTTTCATTGCTAGGGGGATAGAATATAAAAATAGGGAGGTATTGCTTCAGTTGTACAAGGTATTGGTGAGACCGCACCTGGAATACTGCATACAGTTTTGGTGTCCATACTTAAGAAAAGACATACTTGCTCTCGAGTCAGTACAAAGAAGGTTCACTCGGTTAATCCCGGGGATGAGGGGATGGACATATGAGGAGAGGTTGAGTAGATTGGGACTCTACTCATTGGAGTTCAGAAGAATGAGAGGCGATCTTATTGAAACATATAAGATTGTGAAGGGGTTGGATCGGGTGGATGCGGGGAGGATGTTCCCGATGATGGGTGAAACTAGAACTAGGGGCATAGTCTTAGAATAAGGGGCTGCTCTTTCAAAACTGAGATGAGGAGGAACTACTTCACTCAGAGGGTGGTAGGTCCATGGAATATGCTGCCCCAAAAAGCTGTAGAAGCTACATCATTACATAAATTTAAAACAGAAATAGACAGTTTCCTAGAAGTAAAGGGAATTAAGGGTTACAGGGAGCGGGCAGGAATTTGGACATGAGTCTAGGTTCGGATCGGACATGGCCCTGTGGGTAGCGGAGCGGGCCCAGGGGCCGTGTAGCCTGATCCTGCTCCTATTTCGTGTGTCTAATTCTGTTAGATTCAGGAGATGGTTCTGTGATAGTAGATTGGTGGTTAGGATCAGATCAGCCATGATCTTATTGAATGGTGGAGCAGGCTCGAGGGGCCGATTGGCCTACTCCTGCTCCTATTTCTTATGTTCTTATGTTCTTATAGCTATTTGATCGTTAGGTTTCTAAATTTCCAAACCCAGTTTGTCATGTTTTAACAAGGCCAGAATTGTTTCATAAGATGGTGTATTTTTCTAAATGGGTTATGTGGCTTATTCCTTCACAATCTCACTCCTCCACTTATTCATTTGTTTTTAAATGTTTGTAAGATGGATTGAATATCCTAATGTATTGTCATTTGCTTTTACCTTTTGTGTACATCCATCCTGTATAGCCTACTTAGGAAGTCAAATTAGCCATGGTTCTGGGTTCTTGTCTTGTTAGATCCAGGTGCAAATTGTTTTCGGATTAGGTAATAAAAATCTGAATCCCACTGAATACAGTAAAGCAGCAAGGCATTGTACAGTAATTCAGTACAGTACAGTACAGTACTCCGAGGCCCTTCCTTCCCTTTTATGTTTGATTTGGAGGAATAAGAAAAGGAAAAGGTGAGTTTGTAGAATAAGACCAGGCTGAGCTGAAGTAACTGGGGCCGAGTAGCCCAATAAGCCCACTCGTTGAAACAGATTCCAGAGAGGGAGATAGATGGAAGCAGAAACCTCAACGAATAATTAATATACTGAATGGTTGGAGATGCGCTCTGTAGTTTAAAGAAAAGGGCTGATTTATCAGTGATCTTGTTACAACCTAGCAATTTTATGACTTCATGTCAGTGGTGTAGGGTCTGACAAAGGGAAAGATGGGATGGGAAGGGGAGACTGACCGAGGATTTCAATGATACAAATCCATAAACCTTTGACAGGCAGAAATGTCCGTGCATAAATCCATTGATATGCTTCTATTTCCACCATTTACTTTACTAACGGTGATGGTAAATCTAACAATTCAATGATTTAATTTAAAAATAAGGTGCAGTTATTTTGTCTCAACAATAACTTGCATTTGTATAGTGCCTTTAACGTGGTAAAACGTCCCAAGGCGCTTCACAGGAGCAATTATCAAACAAAATTTGACACCGAGCCACATAAGGAGATATTAGGGAAGGTGACCAAAAGTTTGCTCAAAGAGGTAGGTTTTAAGCAGCGTCTTAAAGGAGGAGAGTGGTAGAGAGGCGGAGAGGTTTAGGGAGGGAGCTCCAGAGCTTAGGGCCCAGGCAGCTAAAGGTAATGGTGGAGCGATTAAAATCGGGGATGCGCAAGAGGCCAGAATTGAAGGAGCGCAGATATATTGGGGGGGTGGGGGGGTGGGGGGGGGTGGTGGGGGGGTTTGTGGGGCTGGAGGAGATTACAGAGATAGGAAGGGGTGTGGCCATGGAGGGATTTGAAAACAAGGATGAGAATTTTGAAATTAAGGCGTCGAGGAGGAGCCAATGTAGGTCAGCGAGCACAGGGGTGATGGGCGAACGGGACTTGGTGCGAGTTAGGACACGGGCAGCCGAGTTTAGGACAGTTTAAATGTTTACGTAGGGAGAACACCTCAGCCGAACCCGTGCTGCTGATTCACTTGAGACAAACAATTGCTGCCAGCTTCGGTGCCTTTGTTGTAAAAGAAAATCAAGCATTGTTCAAAAGCAAAAATAATTGCTCTTTCAGCTTTGAGAATACTCTTCACTGTAACCTTTGACCGTCCCCTCTTAAACTGTGCCATTTGTATCCCAGAACACATTCAGCGCCAATTAGGTAGATTAGCAGAACAGT
This sequence comes from Somniosus microcephalus, assembly GCF_052327205.1. NCBI lineage: Eukaryota > Metazoa > Chordata > Chondrichthyes > Squaliformes > Somniosidae > Somniosus > Somniosus microcephalus. The sequence goes on along the minus strand of NC_141004.1, from coordinate 23,729,854 downwards.
CATATGAATTATGAAATGAATTTCTTATTGGATGTGAATGGCAAGCCCACGTACTTGATTTGTAAGCAACAGGTCACTGTGGTGAAAGAATACGTTTGAAGACAACATGAAGCAAACCACAGCGAGAAATACGGTAAGTGCACAGGAAAGTGACATAAAGATACATTTTCTGAACCAGCAGCGTCGGTTCAAAAGCAGCAGTAAATGTTTGCTACTTCTTGCCACGCAAGTGAGGCTGTTGTTACACGATTGCCCATGAAATAGCTGTGCCATCAAAACCATTTTCTGAGGAGAACTGCCCACTAACACCTGCAGAAAAATGGGTTGGAAATTCAAGCGCACACCAGAAGCCAGAGGCTGATCCAAAATTGATCCTCGGGCATCATTTTAATAATAGAGGCGAGCTGCCCGCACCTGTCGCGCCTCTGGAGGCAGCTCATCCGACGTCGGAGCTCAACTTTGGGCCTGCTGCATTGCCGCTAAGTCCTGGGAGGTGGATGGAGGAAAATGCAGGGTTGGGGGCGGGGTGGTGTGAGGGGGAGGACAGAGTGCTGTGGAGCCAGGAGAGGCGCTCTTTCCTTACCGTTTTTTCAGCAGCTTCCAGCGGTCCCTTTAAAGACCGCTGTTTAAGCCTCTGCAGAACGGGAAAATCTAGTCGGAGCTTGCACGACACATGTTCCACCTTGTTTTTCATGCATTTTGCAGTAGGGACCTGAAAGAGGCGCAGGGTTCTTCTTCAAGTATGTCGGTGTTCAGCTGTGGCTTAGTGGGTAACACTCTCTAGGTGGGAGGGGCGAGGAGTGAGCCAGGTGTGACTGGTTGCCTAATTGCAGCTGGGTGTTGGAGGAAGTTTTGTAAAAAGTTGGTGGAGGGTTTTGGGGTGTTGTTTTGAGGTTTTAGGGCCTTTTTGGCCCACAAAAAACAGCCAGATGGCTGCTGAGGGGTCCGGAGTGCCGGGCCCCTCAGAGGACAATATTCCCGAGAGGAATTTTATTAGGGAAGAAACTGTGGTGGGAAGGGGGAAAAAAAGGCCCAAAGATTTGGGCCGGGACCTCAGGAGGTTTGGTAAAGAAAATACGGTGGTGGTGCAATGTGAAGATAGGAAGATTCGAGCCTGGGATATAATCCAGGCAGTTCATGAGGACTGTGGTGAGGGAAGCTGTTTTGCCTGCCGACCAAAACCAAATGTGGGATTTGAGGTGACGGTCAGTGGCCGTGAGGAGGTGGAAAAACTGCTGCTCAGTCTGAAAGTTGGGGAGAAATTTTTGGAGGTGACTCTGCTATATTCAGAGGAGGTGGTGGTTTCATTTTTGAACTTGCCTGTGTACATCGAGGACGAAGTGCTGAGCAAAAAGTTGGAGTCGTGGGACATTAAAATCTGTTCCGAAATAAAGAGGAGGTACTATCCGGGAACACGGGTAGCAGACGGAACCCGGTATGTAAAGGTGCGGTTCCCAGAGGTGGTGAGGTCTTTGCCTTACAGTATGAAGTTAGAGACACTGGAAGGAGTACAGTACTTTCGTGTGCTGCACGATAACCAAGTAAAGGTGTGTTACTATTGTCTGGGACATGACCATCTCGTAAGAAACTGTCCTGACTTGTATTGTTACAATTGCGATGAGTCGGGACATATCGCGTGGAGCTGCAAGGCGGAGAGCTGTGGGGTGTGTCGTAAAGGCCCCGCCTGCTGTGAGTGTGTGGCAGAAGGGAGCGAAATGAGTGATGAGGAGATGGGAGAAGGAGCAGGAGAGGAGTGTGGAATGGCCGGAGGTGCGGTGCAGTCGGAGGACACAGCCGGTAAAATGAAGGAAAAAGGAGCACAGGATGAGGCAGAGGTTGGCGGAGCGGAGATCGAGATGGAGATGGCGGAAAACACGGCGAGTGCTATGGAGGGGAACAAAAACAGCAGCGGGCAGCAAGGGTCGAGTGCAGACTCGAGCCTTAGTGCAGTTCGGCTCCCCCTGGGGAGTCTGGTGTCTGCGGGGGGAGTGGAGGCAGGAGCGAGGTGTGTGGTGGAAGTGAGTGCTCCGGGGAGAGGCGGGGAGTCGGATATTTTGGTGAGCGGGAGGGGGCAGGGCGGGGAGAGGGTGCAAGAGGCAGGAGCCTTAAAGGGACAGCAGAATGGGATCGGTGAGATAGAGACGTCAGAAGGGAACAAGTTAGGTGCGCCATTGTCCCATGGAGTGAGGGAACAAGGTGTAAGGGTCAGAGGTAGAGACGTGGTCAAAGGGGGCGGCACAGTGGGAGAAACTGCGATAGCAGGAAGACTCTCAATGGGAGATGAAGTATCTGACGGGGAGCAGGATTATGTATCTGACGGGGAGCAGGCACAGGGGGTTGCAGAAGAGCTTGAGAGTGAGGAATTAGAGGGAGACAGAGACATGGAAGTCGGGGATGGGGTGGCATCATGTGGAAAGGGAAATGTTAGTAAGGGGAAGAAGGAGGGAGGAAGGGCAGCTCCTGGGTCCAAACTTAAGGCAAGGAAGAGGCTGAAACAGCAGGGAGGGGTCAAACAGGAGGGGGAAAAGAGCCGGAGGCTGCAGGAAAAAGCAACAGCTGCCCGAAAAGTTGAGAAGGAGCATGAGAGGAGGGAAGAGCCTGAGATTAAATGATGGGGAGATTATTGGGCATACTTCCCTTCTTTGGAGCCATGATTACATTGGTCTCGATCAATGTGAACGGACTGAGGGGTGAGAAGAAATTGCAGCAGTTGTTGCAGGGTTTTAAAGGCACGGACTTGTTGTGTCTGCAAGAAACCTTTTGGGATGAGGATATTCTAGAAAGAGTTCAGAAGGTTTGGAAGGGAGAGGTGTTTGCAAGTTGTGCAAACAATAACCGTAGAGGGGTGGCTGTTTTGGTGAGTCCGTCCATAGAAGAGAACGTTGCCTTGGTGGACAAGGACACTGAGGGGAGATTTTTACGGCTAAGGGTAAAATTGGAGGGACTTAATTGTGATCTTTTTAATATCTATGCACCGAACGACCATTGCAAGCGTCGTGAGTTTTTTCGGGGGTTATTCACTGAAGTGGCAGAGGTGGAAAATCCTTGTATAGTGGGGGATTTTAATGTATTTTTATCTTGGATGGACATTTCAGCCCAGACATTTCAGACCTTGAAAGAGGATAACTCCAGAGGGATGATTATAAAAATGATGGCAAATTTAAATTTGAGAGACTTATGGAGGGACCGGAACCCCATAAAAAGGGAGTTCTCCAGCGCAGGTTGGGTGGGTGATGTTTTAAAACAGAGCCGAATAGATTTTGTGTTAATGCGGGAAGGGTTAAGTTCAGAGTTGATGGAGATTTATTATAAAAAAGTATTTTTTAGTGATCACTCGGCTTTGGTTCCTAGAATTAGGAACAGCAGAGTTAAGATCGGTTCAGGGGTGTGGATTTTAAACAATCAATACCTGAAGGAAAGTGCTTATAAAGAAGGGATTATAAATATAATGAAGAATGCTCGGAAGGAACTTTTGTTCTTGAAAGAAAGAAGAGTTTGGTGGGACAATTTCAAATATGAGGTAAAAGTTTTTTCGGTACGTTATGGGAAAAAGAGGGCGGCAGCTAACCGGCATCGAGAAGAGAATATAAACAAAAGGTTTACGGATGTCTGTAAAGCAGTTGACGGAGGGGATAAGGGAGCTGAGACTAAGTTCCGGGTGCTAAAGGAAGAGTGGGAATTATTGCAAGCTGAAAAATGCAAGGGGGCCATTCTCCGTGCAAAGGCTAGAGATGCATTGGAGGGCGAAAGATGCACTAGATATTTTCTAGAGCAAGAGAAGCTGCGACAGAGATTATCGTTAATTGAGGAGTTGAAGGTTGGGGAGAAGATCATTCATGAAAGTGAGGAGATTTTGGAGGCGGCTAGCAGCTTGTATCAAGAGCTATATACAAAAGAAGACATTTCCAATTTGGAGATGGAGAAGGTTACTGCTTTTATTGAAAAGGGTTTAAAGGAGGATGAGAAAAGCACGTGTGATAAAGAAGTAGGATTAGCGGAAATAAAAATAGCAATAAGTGGAATGAAGGGGGGGAAAAGCCCAGGGTCCGATGGACTAAGTGCAGAATTTTATAAGGAATTTTTTGAGATTTTAAGTCCATTGCTCTTAGAAGTTTTTAAGGAAATTAAAATTGAGGGAAGCCCGGCCCCATCTATGAAGAGAGGTATCATAAGCTTAGCTTATAAAAATAAACGGGATAGACGGGATCTGAAGAATTGGAGGCCCATCACACTATTAAATGTGGATTATAAGATCTTGGTGAGGGTTTTGGCAAATCGTTTGAAGGAGGTGTTACCAGAGATAGTTTGGCCCTCTCAGTCCTACGGAGTCATAGGCCGGGACATCGCAGACTCTGTGGTCTCAATCTGAGATGCGATAGAGCTCATGGAAGAGAGTGGGAGGGAGGCTTATGTATTAAAGATAGATCAAGAGAAAGCCTTTGATAGGGTCTCTCATGGGTTTTTATTGAAGGTTTTGGAAGCATTTGGTTTCAAGGAAAATTTCATTCAGTGGATAAGGATTTTTTATTCAAACATATTTAGCTGTGTTAAATGTAATGGTTTTTTATCTAAGTATTTTCCGATACAGAGATCAGTGAGACAGGGTTGTCCCCTGTCCCCACTGCTGTACACATTGGTAGCAGAACCATTAGGTTACATGATGCGAAAGAAACAAGGTGTAGTTGGGATTGTGGTACCCAGTTCCGGGCTGGTGTCGGTGATACACCAATATGCAGATGACACAACCTTAACATTGAGAAATGGGGAGTCAGTGAGGAAAGCTATGGAGGTAGTGGAGGAATATTGTAGAGCTTCAGGTGCCAGAGTGAATTATAGTAAGTCCCAATGCCTGGTTGCAGGGAGGGGTAGGGGGGAATGGTTGGGGGAATGTCCCTTTAAGGTGGTGGAGGTTTTGGAAGTTCTGGGGGTGCATATGGGGTGCAAGAAAGACAGGGAAGAAGTGGATCGATTAAATTGGGAACCGAAGGTTATGAAAATTAAAAATATTTTGGGAAGATGGGCGAGAAGGTGGCTGAAAGTGCAAGGAAGAGCGACAGTGGTGTCTGCTCTCCTGCTATCTAAGCTATGGTACTTATTGACGGTGGAGGATATTCCTGAGTGGGCAGAAAAGTCCATCCGAGAGGCTTATGTGAGGTTTTTATGGGAAGGGAAACCAGCCTTGGTGGCTTACAATACCATCATTGGACGGAGAAATCAGGGAGGACTCAACTTCCCAGATATTGATTTGAAGAAAAAATCCTTTAGAATCAAATGGGTGAAGCGATTTCTTCAGAAGTCAAATTCAAGTTTTTGGAAGAGTTGTTTTGACCATTTTTTAAAATGAAGTGGGATAGGAGGGCAGGGGATATTGTATATGGTATACAATAATATGTTTTTGAAATCGATTAAGCTTCTCCCTAGGTTTTATAAGGGGGTTGTAGAGACTTGGGCTCAATTTTTAAAAATTGTGCAATTTATGCCCAAGGGGGCTGAGGAATTTTTAGAACAGCCCTTATTTTTGAACACGTGGGTCAACATCGAAGGAGAGGTTTTATTTAATCAAGCTTTTATAAAAGCTGGCATTATATCGGTGAAAGATGTATTATACGAGGTGATTCCAGGTTGGTTGCCGGAAGCGATAGTGAGGGACATGGTGTGGGAGGAGGATCAGGAGGTAGAAGGAAAAGCAATAGGGATCATGTATGAGAAGATTGTGAGGGCAATGCCACAGGATTGGATGGAAGAGATAAATGCGGAAATCTCCAAAGGAAGTAAAATGCGTCCTGGAGAAAGGGGGAGAGTTAGTCCAATTTGACAACTGTAATACTCGAGATTTCTATGAGGTATTCAGAGAATGGAGATTCAAGACACCTGCTGGTCAGGAGTTTTGGCAGAGTACATACCCACAGCTGGACTTCAACAGGATTTGGAAGGGCGTGTGGGCGAATTTTAAATGCCCAGAATGGATTGAACTGGATTTCAAATTGGCTCATAACCGGATTTTTACCATGACGGTCTTGTGCAAGATTGGACGAGTGGAGGCGGCAACTTGCCCAAGGTGTGGGACACGGGATGAGACTCTGTCCCATTTATTGGTGTTATGTTCGCAGTTAAATGACTTTAAGTACTATGTTCGACAGTTGTGTGAAGCTTTTTTGCTGGGTGGGGACCGAACAGCGAGAATGGGAATCCCGTGGGACTCAATTTTGAGATGGGGATTGCAGGAGAGTCTGCCAGAGTCTAGCGGAGCGGCAATTAATTTAATGTTCAGTTTGGCTAGATTCGTGATTGTGCAAAGAAGGAATGTTCTGTTTTTTAAGGGGAGGAGAATCAATCTAAAAGAGTATTTTAAATATAAGCTAAAAGACCATTATAAGGCTCTGTGGATGTTTTATTCAGAAAGGAATTTAAGGACAGTGTTTTACAACCAATTTTTAAAGTACAATCGATTAATATATGTTACAGGTGACAAATTAAACTTCAGGTTTTGATTTTAAAATGTGGTGGCGGAATGGCTGTGCAGGGTGGTGGAATTGATTTGTATCATACAATGTAATGATCACGATGTTGTAAATATTCGTAATGTTCAATAAAGTATAATACATTTTAAAAAATAAAAAAAAGTGGGTGGCACACTTGCCTCTGAGTCAGAAGGTTGTGGGGTCAAGTCCTGCTCCAGGGACTTGAGCACACAAAGCTAGGCTGACCCTCCATACAGTACTGAGGGAGTTCTGCCCTGCCAGAGGTGCCGTCTTTCGGATGAGACGTTAAACCAAGGCCCCTTCTGCTCTCTCAGGGGGATGTAAAAGATCCCATGGCACTATTTCAAAGAAGAGCAGGGGAGTTATCCCTGGTGTCCTGGCCAATATTTATCCCTCAACCAAAATGACAAAAACAGATTATCTAGTCACTATCAGATTGCTGTTTGTGGGACCTTGCTGTGCGCAAATTGGCTGCTGTATTTCCCACATTACAACAGTGACTCCACTTCAAATAATACTTTATTGGCTGTAAAACGCTTTGAGATGTCCGGTGGCCGTGAAAGGCGCTATATAAATGCAAGTCTTTCTTTCTTTGCACATTTAAATTGATCCAGCATTGATTTCAGGCGACTGCCGGGGACAACTAAAAACAGTAAGGACCAATATGCCGGCGGCCATACTACCGCCGCCCATTAGGTGCAGGAACATGCGCCCGGAAATTGGTTTACATTGCGTCCGTTTTCAACCCAAAGAAACAGGCAAAATGCATACCAATTTCTACCCCATTGCGTCCAAATAATTTTTATCGAATGTGCCCTATGCTAAGTGCCAAGGTGTCAGATCAGGCCCACCAGGTAAAATGAGTTTGACACCCCTGCACTAGAAAATAACAGGTTCTCTCAAAATAGGTTGAGATTCTTGGGGCTGAAGCAGCTGTTCTGTGACTCCATTTGTCAGGAAAGTAATTACCTTTGGCTTTAAATCACATCCTCGAGGCCAGCATAAGAAAACTTTCCAGATCCACATTTCAAACTCCATTTGAGCGACAGTTCACCTTTTTTTTATCAGACAACACAGGTCGTATTTTAAAAAATGAATTAAAAAATGTGAAAGAATCTCATTAAGGTTGCTCGTCCTTGTCAGAAAGTATGATTTATCTGAGCCAGTGTAAAATTGCAGTTTGATATGTTCCATACGACTTAAAAACAGCGATAGAAGCTACAGGAGTCTCCACAACATTGGTGCAGCAAGTATTTTCGGTTTTATTTGTAAAATGTTGACAGAAGACAACAGTTTGCCAGGTGCGATATTAAAATAGATTTTAACTCAGCTAAATGATCTTGTGGTAGCCTTTTATTTAAACAAAGTCATCAGTCAAAATGAGCAGGCAAATGTGGATGAACCTCGGGACTGTTAATTGTACTCCGATCTCAAGTGTTCTGACAACTGTCATAGGCTCCCAGTATGCAAGAGCAAAGCCCGCTGGTAAAAAATGATTAGCATTATTGATGGTGTGTGCTGAGGCTCACAGCTCTGTGTGTGGACTGATGCAGAAGGCAAGGAATCAGTTGAACTCCAAAGAGACGTACATTAGCTTCTTCTGTTTGAGACTGACAGCAACTGGGTAACAAGGAAAGTAATGGAGCAGCTAATTCCGGGGATGGGGCAGATTCCAACAAGGCAGTTGACTAACTTAAGATTTTAGAAAAAAAAAATTTCTGGTAGAAAACATAGGCAGCATGCAGGTTCTGACTGGGCTGATGAAACAGTAGGCGCCAGAGTCCTAAGCGCCAATTTTTAAGGAACTTAAAAGTTGGTAAATAGCATACTGCAATGTCATACTGGTCGTGATAAGTTCCAGTAGATTTTATTCCACTTTACTCAGCAAGTGAATTGCAACAGAGATTGTATCAAAATGCATCAAAACTAATAGATTGAGCCACTTATAATGAAATTGATCCAAAAAGCAGGGTTCTAATTTGATATTAGCTGATAGCCTACTGGTAGTGAATTTTTGAATGTCACTAGTCTACCTGCTAATGTCTAGAAAGAACTTGCATTTATATAGCACCTTCACAATGTCTGGACATCCTAAAACGTTTCACAGCCATTGAAGTACTTTTGAAGGTTTGTTTCTGTTGTAATACAATGTAATTTTTTTACAAATTTCAGAGGGAAGATGCTGCTGGACTCCCCTAGACATATACACCAACAATTTTGTGCCTTCAACATTTGGATTTCCCTTTCGGGCTTTCACTTACTTGGGTCTTTTACATAAGAACATAAGAGATAGGAGCTGGAGTCGGCCATTTGGCCCTTCGAGCCTGCTGTGCCATACCAGATCATGGGTGATCTTCTACCTCAACTCCACCTTCCCGCACTATCCCCATATCCCTTAATTCCCTTCGTTCCCAAAAATTTAATGACCTCTGTCTTGAATATACTCAACAACTGAGCATCCACAGCTCTCTGGGGTAGAGAATTCCAAAGATTCAAAACCCTTTGAGTGAATAAATTTCTTCACGTCTCAGTCCTAAATAGCTGACCCCTTGTTCTGTGACTGTGACCCCGTGTTCTTGTTTCCCCAGCCAGGGGAAACATCTTCCCAACATTCACCCTGTCAAGCCCCTTAAGAATTTTATATGTTTCAATTAGATTCCCCTCTCATTCTTATAAACTCTAAGGAATATAGGCCTAGTCTACTCAATCTCTCCTCATAGGGCATAAGAACATAAGAAATAGGAGGAGGAGTAGGCCATATGTCCCCTTGAGCCTGCTCCTCCATTCAATAAGACCATGGCTGATCATCAACCTCAACTCCACTTTCCCACCCGATCTCCATATCCCTTGATTCCCCTAAAGTCCAAAAATCTATCGATCTCAGCCTTGAATATACTCAAAGGGCTGGATTTTGTCAATGGGGACGTGATGGAGGCGGGACTCCCACTTTTTGGGTTGTAGTCCCGCCTCCATCGATTTGTGGCCAACCCACGCAATTTTCCCTTGATTGACCTTGTTGAGCCCGCCCAGTGGGCTCAGCAGACCAATTAAGGGACACCCGGTTACAGGTGACGTCAGGGATTGACATTTTATCTGTCAAGAGCTTTTAACGGATGAAATATCAGCGTTTGACAGCTCTGTGAAGCTGTCAAACACTGACAATCTGACTTCTAACTTGAGTCCTTCTCCACAGACTTAGTTAGAAATCTCTCCAGAACAGAAAGCAGAATGCTGCAACTTTTGACAGCTCGCGGCCATTCTGCTTTCTGTGCCGGTGAGGTGAGGGACTCCCGAGACCTGAAGGAAAGAAGCCTGCATTAGTAAGTAAAGGTAAGTAAAACTTATTTAAACACTTTACACACACCAAACACTCTTACCTCTGCACTCATGCACCCATCACTCACCTGAACACCGACATCTCTAAACCGCCAAGCCCTTCAGCCCGACAGTCCACCTCGATAACTTGGCGTGGTTTGGAGCCACCGGGCAGTCCACACTTCAGGGCTAAAAATAGGGATTAGGCCAAAAACTGCCTGTTAACTACCTGTTCACAGGCAGTTAATTGGCACTAATCCCCTTCCGCCTTGAGGAGGCAGCTCCCAGCAAAGGTCGGGTACCCGCCTCCTGGGAAACGGGCATGGAGGCGGGTTGGGGGCGGGAAGGGTCCGTGCCCCCCCGATTCTGCAATTTTCCCCCCACTCCCGTCTCCAAGCCCGCCTCCAAGGGGCTTGGAAATTCGAGCCCAAAGACTCAGCATCCACAGCTCTTTTAGGTAGAGTATTCCAAAGATTCACAACCCTCTGAGTAAAGAAACTCCTCCTCATCTCAATTTTAATTGGTCTACCCCTTATCCTGCGATTATGCCCCCTAGTTCTAGACACTCCAGCCAGGAGAAACAACCTCTCAGCATCTACCCTGTTAATCCCTTTCAGAATCTTGTATGTTTCAATGAGATCACCTCTCATTCTTCTAGTATCGGCCCATTCTACACAATCTCTCATCATCGGACAACCCTCTCATCCCAGGAATCAATCTAGTGAACCTTCGTTGTACCACCTCCAAGGCAAGTATATCCTTCCTTAGATAAGGAGACTGTAATGATATCAGCAAATAGTGATGATATTTGTCTGTGTTTGATTACTTAGGCCTTACAGCATATTTGTCTGTGTTTTTGATTACTTGTGCCTGACCAGCAGAGGTCATGTGAGAGACAAGCAGTCCAGAGGAGTTTTACTTTCAGTTTCATTCTAGATGCATCACAGCATAGTGTGTTCTGTAAAAAGCTGTAGAAAGTCTTGAACAAGACTTTAGATTAAACAACATTCTCTTTCAGAAATGAGTCTTTATTGAACCCAAAAAGAAATCAACACAGAGACCAAAACTGTGCACAATACTCCAGATGTGGTCTCAACAAGGCCCTGTACAACTGTAGCAAGACTTCCTTACTCTTATACTCCAACCCCTTTGCAATAAAGGCCAACATGCCATTTGCCTTCCTTATTGTTTGCTGTACCTGCATGCTAGCTTTCTTGCATGAGGACACCCAAATCTCTCTGAACACCAACATTTAAAAGTTTCTCACCATTCTCACCATTTAAAAAATATTCTGTTTTTCTATTCTTCCTACCAAAGTGAATAACCTCACATTTCCCTACATTATACTCTACCTGCCACCTTACTGCCCACTCACTTAGTCTATCTATACTCCTTTGCAGACTCTTTGGGGGTGATTTTCATTCAGAAGTCGGGAAGGAGGCGGGACTACAACTTTCAGGGTTGTAGTCCCGCCTCCATCGAGATGCGGCCAATCCACGCAATTTTAACTTGATTGACCTTGTTGAGCCCGCCCAGCGGGCTCAGCAGGCCAATTAAGGGCCACCCGGCAACAGGTGACATCACAGACTGAAATTTCATCTGTCAAGACATTTTGACAGATGAAATAGCAGCGTTTCACAGCTGTTTGAAGCTGTCAAACACTGACATTCTTACTTCTAACCTGAGTCCTTCTACACAGACTCAGTTAGAAATCTCACCGGCACAGAAAGCTGCAGGCTGTCACTTTTGACAGATGCAGCCATTCTGCTTTCTGTGCCGGTTAGATGATGGACTCCTGAAACCTAGAGGAAGGAAGGTGTTGTGTTGGTACCTTTTTACCTAGACACAATTAGAACTCAGAACTCAGAGATTCAAACATGAAGTGCTTTATTCGAAGGAAAAGGGAAGTTCTGGAGAGTTCCGAACAAAGAGAGCTAAACTTAACCAAGAGAACACCCAACCATTTATCTGCTGTGACAGCGCCACCACAGGTGGGAGGAGAACACACAATACATAACAGAAGGAAGGCTGAAAAAGTAAGTACAGGTAATTTAAACTTCTTTACTCACTTTAGACACACCAAACACACTTACCTTTGCACTCATGCACCCATCACTCACCTGAACACCGACATCTCGACCCCTCCAAGTCCTTCAACCCGACGGCCCGACTCCACTAACTTGGCGTGGTTTGGAGCCGTCGAGATTCCCACACTTCAAGCTTAAAAATAGGGATTAGGCTAAAAACTGCCTGTTAACTACCTGTTAACAGGCAGTTAATTGGCACTAATCCCTTCCCGCCTCAGGTAGGCGGGTCTCAGTGTGGGGCGGGTACCCGCCTCCTTTGAAACTTACATGGAGGCGGGTTGGGGGTGGGATGGTGTCAGGACCCCTGAATTCGGGACTTTAACCCCCCACACGCCTCCAATCCCGACTCCACGGGTCAATGAAAATCGACCCCTTTGTGTTCTCCTCACAGCTCACTGTCCCATCTAGCTTTGTATCATCAGCAAACTTGGATAATTACACTCGGTCCCTTCATCTAGGTTGTAAATAGTTGAGGCCCCAGCACTGATCCTTGCTGCATCCCACTAGTTACAGCCTGCCAACCTGAAAATGACCCATTTATCCCTACTCTCTGTTTTCTGTCCGTTAACCAATCCTCTATCCATGCTACTAAATTACCCCCAACCCCATGAGCCCTTATTTGTGTAATAACCTTTTATGTGGCACCTTATCGAATGCCTTTTGGGGGTCAATCCCCTCATCCCAGAAACCAGTCTAGTGAACCTTCGCTGCACTCCCTCTAAGGCAAGAATATCCTTCCTTAGGTAAGGAGACCAAAACTGTACCTGGTACTCCAGGTGTAGCCTCACCAATGCCCTGTCTAATTGTAATTAGGCTTCTTTACTCTTCTACGCTAATCCCTTTTCATGCAAAGCATGTGAAAGAACGTTGTGTATATCTACATCATAACTTATAAAGCCTCTGTAACTATTTGCGTTCACACGAGAGGGCCATTCTTGAGTTGTCTGCTCTTTGGGGGCTATGTCAGCCTTTTTGAAGCTATTGGCTAGCTCTTCTAGGCTAACGTGTTTGTGCTGGTGGTGGAGTATCACCTAAATCCATGGACATAAACACATAAAGCTGTGGCATGTCAAAAGGCAATTTGATCCATTGAGCCAGCTGCTTTCAAAAGGCTATGTCCCACACGCCCACTCATGGACTTCTTAAACTTATCTCCGAAACTCTGTTTGTAAACTACATTTAAAAAGGGACTTGATTTCTACAGTATGAAAAACCCACGATTAAGCAGCTTCCTAGTGGCTCAGTGGACAAACTCGTTGCAAAACTGAAACCATCTCAGATGAAGATTCCCCAGATTTGAGCCTTACTTTGTGCTGAATTAGCTGACTTAAGCTCATGTGACAGTAAGCTGGTACAATTGGCCTCAGTATTCACAGTCAAGGGGTAGGAATTATAAGCAGCTGGGGTCCACTTTCTTGATTGCCCCATTTATACCTGCTGGAAAATATGTGTGTGGATGTCAGAGGATGAGACGATTGGGCTTAATGTTGATACCCCCAGGGTTGAATAGACTGGAGTTTAGACTTCTATATTAAGAATGGTTACTTAGGTGAGATAGTAATCCACGGCCAGAGCTTGTGGAATCACATCACAGACCCTGGCCTAGAAATTCAGTGCCCTTAGCGCCGATTTTGCGGCGCTAGAGGGCCTAGCGCTGCAATTGGCGCCGGTTCCTAAATTGCCTGAGGCCCTTCCGCGGCGGTAGACCGGTAGCGCTGCGCCGGCACCGATGACGTCATCGGTGTGCGCAGCGTCCCGGTTGCCGTGGTAACCCGGCCCCAAGCCGAAATTCAGTTGCGCCCGCCTCGCCCGTGGCAGGCGCAACTAAGACTCTGGCAACAGAGTCTTCCCCCAGTGTGCGCCGGCGCATAAAGGTGGAGCGGCGGCCGGCCGCGTTTCCGGCGGCCGCCTGCCCGCACCTCCCTTCCCGGACTCCTGCATTCCCCCCCCCGCGGCCCTGATCAGTGTCTCATGCGAGCCCGGCACTTCCCCGAGGTGCCGGGCTCAGATGTCGGGTCAATCCGCCGGACAGTTGTCGGCTGCAGGCAGCTCCTCCTTAACAGGAGGAGGAGGCCTGCAGTTCCCCCGCCTGCCGCACCGCATCGGGTGCCGCAGCGGGGGATTAGCGCCGGGAAACCCAAGTTCACGCCCGTTTTGAGGCGCTAAAGGAGGGTTTTAGCGCCCGCCGCCGTCTGGGCCCGGCGCACCCGAATTTTCGTCGGGCGCTGCCGCATTACCGCTGGCGCAAACTTTCTGGCGCTACAGCCCTGGCAAGACCAGAACCCAATTTCTAGGCCCCTGCCTTTGCGGGGGGGGGGGGGAAGGAGCCACAGTTAATGTACCCTTTTAATTCCACTGTTTTCTCAGCTATTTGCTCTTAAAATTTAATTAGGACAAAACCACTAGTTATAGAACATTATGAGGATTTATGATGAAGACTTGCCCATGTAGTATCCATAGAACCAAGTCATAAAATTTCATATTAATCAAGAATACTTCTAATGCATGTTATAAACTGTTTCATAAAAGAGATGAGTTTTTAGCACTAGCTTTTTAAAGGGCACCTGAACTTCAGTTAAATTTGGAGTCTTGAACCACTGCAACGAAAGCATACTTTCTAAATTCTGCTAAGTCGTTTTGAAAATCCTGAAGCTATAATTCTTGTTCAGTACTGACGCTCAAATCTTATTCTTTGTTGGTGAAATATGTATTACTCGCCACACGTGAAATGATTCTTGGAGGAAGAGAAGAAAGATCGACAGAGGGATCCCAGGTCAGTCAGGCTGCAGCAAGAGGCACTCTGTACTGACACCCGCCACTATCGATAGGCAGAAGCGAGGTGTCTGCGGATACATTGGCTTTTGAGGGATGCCATGACAGAGTTGTACTGCATGCTCCAAGCTGGCCTTCAGCCAAACCTCTTGACCGGCACATCACTACCAGTGGGCGTCAAGGTCACAATTTCCCTCAGCGTTTATGCTCTGGGTTCATTGCTGGTCACCACTGGGAACATCAGCACAATGAGCCGAACAGCTGTCCGTAGCTTTATAACGCAATTAACCAATGCCCTGTTTGTTCATGCAAGCAATTTCATCTCCTTCCCCGTGGACAAACTATACCAATATGAGAGCGCTGTGCAATTTTAAAGAGTGGCAGATTCATGAAGGTTCAGGAGGTTATAGATTGTAGCCACATGGCTCTTTGTGCTCCCTCGCACGTCAACAATGGATTTGCAGCTATCAGCACCACATTATACAAGTCAATGCTTTCTTCCTAGATAGCTGTCACAATGTCTTAAGGCAGTCCAACATCCCACCAATAATTGATCCGCAAAGATAAGTATTAGGTTTGGCCAATAAAAACTGTCTTCTGCATCCATGGCTCATGACACTTCAGTGGCATCACAGACCCTAGCTGAACACGGGTATAATGAGGCACCTGCATTAACAACAAACACAACTTGCATTTATATAGCGCTTGTAATGTGGGAAAATGTCTCAAGGCACTTCACAGAAGTGTAATCAGGCAAAAATGGATGCTGAGACAAAGAAGAAGATATTTGGAAGAATGTCCAAATACTTGGTCAAAGATGTGGGTTTTAAGGAGGGCTTCCATTGTTGATAGGGAGGTGGAAAGGTGGAAGAGTTTAGGGAAGGAATTCCAGAGTGTGGGGCCTAGATGGCAGAAGGCACGGATGCCAATGGTAGAGCGAATAGAGGGGGAATACACAAAAGGCCAGAGTCAAAGTTTGAAGGGGAAAGGGCTGGAGGAGGTTACAGAGATAGAGGCCACGATTTTGCCGGTGCTCAGAGAGGCGGGTCAGAGGTTAAAGTCCTATTGGTTGAAGGCGGGTCCCGAACCCGCTATCAACCCCTCTCCAAACAGCCTTCCCAAGTGTCGGGTCCCCGATTTGCGAATGGACCCAACACCTAGTGACAGGAAATGGATTAAAGGCAATTACCAACCTATTAACAGGTACTTGTCAGTAGTGTTCAGCCTGTTTTTCAATTTTCCCGCTTCTGGGTCGGGTTTCATGACATCCGGACACCACACCAGGTAAGTGTGGCGTGTTGTGAGTCTGGTGTAATGTTTGTAAAATGATGACAGCTGCAGAAGTGGTGTGAAGGATGCAATGTGCATATAGTGAGTTTCAGAGCAAAGAAAATGTTGGTTACTGCATTTTTAAAACATATACAGATTTCTTTAGCTTACAAGTTTTTAAATCCAACTGTATGTCCAGTGCCACCTCATTAGGACAACCTCTCTCACCAGTGACAGACGCTTCTGTCATCTCACCTGCAGCTGCCATCTATTCCAGCATATGGAGGGAGTCATTGGAGAGCCTGGGTGCAAAAGTTCACCTTTGTGCAGTGATTGTCAGTGTTTTCAGCACCTCAATGCTGTCAAACGCTGAGAAATCAACTGTCAAAATAAAATTGTGCATGGTCCCTTTAAGGAAACCGGCAGATGACGCGGCATCAAATGGCATCATCAGACACGCTTAATGTTAATTGGCCGGTAAACATGCAGGGCGGGCTTAACAAGGTCAATCAAGGGAAAATCACATCTGTGGAGCAGAGGCAACTGGGGCTGGTACCGGAACCCGGAAACCAACTGACCCACACCCATCCCGACACCGAACGCAAAATCGCGGCCAGAGAGTGGCAAGGCCATGAAGGGATTTAAACACAAGGATGAGAATTTAAAATCTGAGTCTTATGGGGACCAGGAGCCAATGTCGACTAGCAAGGATGGGCGTGATGGGTGAGCAGAAATTGATATGGGCAGCAGAGTTTTGGATGAGCTAAAGTTTATGGAGGATGGAGTATGGGAGGTCGACCAGGAGAGCATTGGAATGATTGAGTCTGGCGGTGACAAACATGAAGGTTTCAGCGGCAGATGGGCTAAGGCAGAAACAGAGGCGGGCAATGATACAGAGATCGACCAAATATGGGGTCAAAATCTCAGCTCGGGATTGAATAGCGTGCCAAGATTGCAAACAGTCTGGTTCAATTTGAGACAATGGCCAGGGAGGGGAATGGAATCGGTGGCAAATATATGGAACTTGGGGTTGAATGTTTCCAATGTTCAACTGGAGGAAATTGTAGCTTATCCAGGACAGAGTCGAAAGAGATGGTGGAGAAGTGGTGCTGCTCTCTCAAGTAATCATTGAGTAGCGCTTTGGAATGCTGAAACAGCACTTGAGATGTCTGGATAGATCTAAGGATGTCCTGCAACACAGCCTGGCTAAGGTTTCAAGGATCATTGTGTTGTGCTGCACGATTCACAACTTTGTCCTACAAAGAGGCATTATCATGGAGGTCTCGGAGGAGAAAGATCCTCAAATGCATCATGGGGACCACAAAGACGAGCAGGAAGAGCTTGAAGAAGTTGCAGGACAGAACCCAATGCTGGCTGCAAGAACCCTTTGACATGCTGTCAAACAGGAGACCGTCTCTTAACTTGGAAATAAGCTCACTGAATTAACAGTTCTGTTTACATCTTCCCATGCCCTCCAAAAAATACAACTTCCCCTACAGGGCCTTAAGTTTACCAGGCAACTCACAAATGTCACGGTTGCAAGTTTAGGGTATGCCTCAGATATTTTCTTGGGTACAGCAGTGTTGGCCTATTTGGGAAATAAAATCTGTGAAATTCCACTGCGAACCCGTTAGGTGATGGAAACTAGCCCAGGAGATCACTCTTTTCCTGGTAATTCTATGCAGTACCTATAAAAAAATCTTTTGGCCTTTCTTTTTAAATCACAAATTCTAAACCTAAACTCACTCCCCAAATCTTTTCTGTGAAGATAGAAAACGATCAGAAATTGTGAAATGTGCTAATCCTGCTATCGTACTCACGTACCTTTCCCAGAACGGTTTCAGTGTAACCAAATGTTTAATTTGTGTATTGGCTACCCGCCTCCACAAAGAAAAAGGATTTGTTCCCTAGCTACAGAAGCCAATTTTTAAATTGTATGCATCCTGTCTATCGAAAGACAAATAAAAAAATCAAGAGACCGTCTCTATTTGATGAGGAGCTGTCGCCTGTCTAATTTTCACAGAGCTGAATATGAACTGAAGTCTATTCTCTGCAGCAATCACATTTAGTTGTACTGACTTGATCCATTTTGATGTTTTAACTTTCATTCTACTTGATGTGGGCCCATATTACACTGTGTCTTCTGATTTTTTTTCCCAAGTAGCAAAAAGCAATCAAAAAATTACAACACTTTGACATGAAGCATGATTAATATTGGACAGAAGCTGCAAGAGGCAAGTCCTTTTGAAATGGGACAACTATTGAGGCAGTCAATTTAAGAGAAAGCAGAAAAGGTGACGAAAATACTGGTTACGATATCATTTCTAGACTTGTGAAATTGTACCCCTGCCCAATCCTATGAGCTTTTATCCAATCCGCAGACTTACAGACTATGAACACTCAATATATTCTCATTTTGTTGGCTACAGAATCCCATCAAATCAATACTGGCTGCAGAAAATGGAAACAATCGCGCACTGCACAGCAGACATATTGATTCCCAAACAGAAATAAAACACAATCATAGTGGTTGTTGACGAGCCACCACTACTCTATGGAGTCTCTTTGTGACCTCACCCATTCCTCCTATGGAGAGTTAGCTAGTGGGTTTTGGAAAATCCTTATAGCCAATATCATACAGAGAAAATACTTTTTCAATCCAGTTGTAGCCCAACTGGTTGCATAGTAATTTGCATGCAGGACATGGTAACGATAGTCCACCATTAAGGCCAGATTTTGCTCACCCATTTTCTTTCTCCTTCAGAGCTACACGTTACTTATTACATAGAAACATAGAAGATAGGAGCAGGAGTAGGCCATTTGGCCCCTCGAGCCTGCTCCGCCATTTAATGAGATCATGGCTGATCATCCAAATTCAGTACCCTGTCCCTGCTTTCTCCCCATATCCCTTGATCCCTTTAGCCTTAAGAAATATATCTAACTCCTTCTTGAATATATTTAATGAATTGGCCTCAACTGCCTTTTGTGGTAGAGAATTCCACAGGCTCACCACTCTCTGGGTGAAGAAATTCCTCCTCATCTCTGTCCTAAATGGTTTACCCCTTATCTTTAGACTGTGACCCCTGGTTCTGGACTCCCCCGCCATCGGGAATATCCTTCCTGCATCTAGTCTGTCTAGTCCTGTTAGACTTTTATAAGTTTCAATGAGATCCCCTCTCATTCTTCTAAACTCCAGTGAATATAAGCCCAATCAACCCAATCTCTACTCATACGTCATTCCTGCCATCCCAGGTATCAGTCTGGTGAATCTTCGCTGCATTCCCTCCATGGCAAGAACCTCCTTCCACCATTACTGAATTGTGACTGAAGAAATTAAGTCAGCTTAAACTTCTATATATATACAGTAAACTCTCGTTTAAACGGCACCTAATTATCCGGAATTCTCTACTAACCGGCAAAATTCAGGAGTAGGTTCAGGAACCCAAAGGTAAGTTTTACTGTATATTTGTGGCTGTGTAACCAGGGTTCTCGTACCTTTTGCCATGTAACCATGGCTCCTGCACCTCTGGTTGTGTAACCGGGTCCTGTGTACCTGTGGCCGTGTAACCGGGTCCCCTGTACCTGTGGCCGTGTAACCGGGGCTCCAGCACTTGTGGCCGTGTAACCGGGACTCCTGCACAAGTGGCCGTGTAACCGCGGCTCCTGTACCTGTGGCCGTGTAACCGCGGCTCCTGTACCTGTGGCCGTGTAACCAGGGCTCCTGCACCTGTGGCTGTGTAACGGGGCTCGCGTACCTTGATAGGTATACCTCTCCGTTATCCGGAATTTTGAATCAACTGGCACCTTCCCTGTCCCGTAGGTGCCGGATACGAAAGAGTTTCCTAGTTACAGTCCATCTCAATCTTTCTCACCTTCTTTAGAGACAAATATGCATTGCAGTTCTTACTAGCCTTTGAGAAGATTCATTACAAATGGATGCATGGATGTTAAGGGGAGATTTAATAGAGGCGTTCAAAATCATGAAGGGTTTTGATAAGAGTAAATAAAGAGGAACTGTTTCCAGTGGCAGAAGGGTCGGTAACCAGAGGACACAAATTTAAGGTAATTGGCAACTATACTACGCCAACATTAAAGAAGGCTACCTGCAAATGCCTATCAACCACGGAGTCAACTCACGGCCAAGACTTCTCATGAGGATAATTTCATGATCTACCATTTGGCCTCAGGTGATCAAAAAAACTCCTGGTCATGCTTATTTGAGGCAGTTTTTAAAGATTTAATATGGCTCTCGGTCTGTTAGCTGCAAGTTCATGGTTTAATTATCAACTATTCCAAGAGATGTCCTTGTACCCTTCCATCTGCTGTTTCAATTGAGTCTGGAGTCCTCAGATATAAAATGAAAGTCACTAACACCAGTTGGACAAATTCCATCTGAATGGCAAATTCTGCCCACTTTCACTCACTCACACAACTTTCAGTAACAGTGGGGGAGAAATTCGACTTCCGCCCGAAATTGGTGCAAAGTCGGCCAAGGTGCTGCACTGCCCGCCCAAAGCTGGCGTTGGGAGGCCCGAACCGTAATCGGGTTCAGGCCTCATTTAAATGTCATCAGTAAGCTGTGGGCGCTAAACGGGCACCCCGATTTTAACTTTGAAATACATCCACTGCTCCAAAAATAAGGCCTGGATATTTTACTCCCAGGCCTTATTTAAATCCTGCTGGCGAACTTGCCACCCGTTCTGGGCAGGAGTTCACCTACCGACAGCAGGTAATTGAGATCGGGTGCCAGGCCGTCCTGTGGGGGGCCCTGTGTTTGTGGGGGGAGGGGGGGTAATGTGGGCAATATCACGTTCGAGGAGGCCTAAACTTTCCTTGTGGAGCCCACAGGGAAAGTAAAAAAAAAGGAAACACCTTTTCGGGCCTTCTTGGCCCAGATTCACCTCCTTGCTGGGCTGGCTTGTCGGAAAACTCGCTGCCGCTTCCCACTCAGGCTGCCGAGTAGAAATTGCAGTCGGGTCCCAATGATGTAATCGGGACCCGCCAATGTATATGTTAAAAAGGGGCCCATCAGCTTTGGGTGGGTGTCCTTTGCTGCCTGCTCAGCTGAGCAGGTGAAAATCATGGAAAGGTCAGCTCCCAGAGGCTCCAGGGCAGGTAAGTGGGAGATTTGAACTGCCCACTTGCCCAGTTAGGGACGGGTGGGTAGGGTTGAGATTGCCCCAGTACACTATGGAATTTAAAAGAATAAATCCCTTCAATTTCCCTACTCTGCATTTTGGGTATCAAGGTGACCGATTTCTTAATATAACATAATAAGGCCTTCCCTTGCAAATGGAATTGATATTTTTTATTTCCATGTAAAGTGTTTAAGAAATAAGAAAGAAAGACTTGTATTTATATAGTGCCTTTCACGACCACCGGACGTCTCAAAGCGCTTTACAGCCAATGAAGTACTTTTGGAGTGTCGTCACTGTTGTAATGTAGGAAATGCGGCAGCCAATTTGCACACAACAAGCTCCCACAAACAGCAATTTGATAATGACCAGATAATCTGTTTTTTGTTATGTTGATTGAGGGATAAATATTGGCCAGGACACCGGGGATAACTCCCCTGCTCTTCTTCGGAATAGTGCCATGGGATCTTTTACGTCCACCTGAGAGCAGACGGGGCCTCGGTTTAACATCTCATCTGAAAGACGGCACCTCAGACTGACTATTATTATATAATGTGGGTGAGTTTACGACCTGTGTGTCTATATATTTACCTTTCTTGAAGTCTGTAAATGACCTTCCTCTCCTACAACTAATTTTAGAGTATGTCAACACAATCATAAAAAGTGAAACATGAGAAAAGGTAATTTGACCCATTGAAATTCATCTCTAATTATCCTGTATTAACATTCAGTTGCATCTTGAATGTCCCTGCAGTTTCTTTGTTTTTACTTCCCCACCTGCCACATTACTCCAAATATATATTACTGTTTGCTTTAAGAAGCACTTCATAATGTCTGGCTTAATTTTATTTTTCACCAATTTAAATTTATGTCATCTGACCCTATTTTCCTACCTCAAATTGAAATCATATTCTGGGCTTATCTTATCTATACTATTCAAATATTGTGTATTCTTTCCTCTTAACTGCCTTTTTTCTGCAATGTAGAACTGGTGTAAGATATAATTCGCTGTTCGTTGTGACTTGGCTGAATTTAATGTACCAGCATGCTTCGAGAGTTCTGCAAATAAACCTTCAAACAGATTTAGTTAACTTCTGTAACCCTTTAAGACATGGCTTAAGTGGCCCATTGTCTATAAGTTTAGTTAACTTCTGCAACCTCATCAGATAGAACCTCGAGAGTTCTGCAAAACAAACCTTTCAGCTGATTGGACAATGAGGAACTTCTGCAACCCCTTCAGACATGGCGCAAGTGGCCTTGAGGCCCATTGACTTCAGATAAGGAGAAGAGATACCCGTGATTGAACAATCGTCAACGTGGTCTGGGACGCGTATGCCTTGGGAGGCCTGCCAAGTTTGGGGTATAAAGGAAACAGTTCGGGAACGCTTGGGACTGCCGCAGTGAGTCGGGCGATTTAACCGGTCGCACAGAAAGAAGGGCCTACTCGTCACCGCCGAACTGGTCACTCGCTGGTGTTAGTACATATGTATGCTTCTGCTTGTTCGTTGAAGCTTATGCTTGCGTGTAAACTTGATTGATTTTAAGTAAAGAAGGAGTTACCCTGAAATCTTTGTCTCATTGTCTTCATTCTGGTTTGGGTCTGAACTCTAAGTAACTGTCAGACCGGGACACCCTAAAGGGCCTAGTCTTACACTGGAGTTTCTTCAAAGTTGCTTCATAGTTTATTCCCTTTACACTTGGACTCAGATACATGTCTATCATAGAATCCTACAGAGCAGAAGAAGGGCATTCGGCGCATCGTGCCTGTGCCGGCTCTTTGAAAGAGTTATCCAATTAGACCCACTCCCCTGCTTTTTCCCCATAGCCGTACAAATTTTTCCTTTTCAAGTATTTATCCAATTGCCCTTTGAAAGTTACTAGTTAATCTGCTTCCACCGCCCTTTCAGGCGGTGCATTCCAAATCATATCAAACTCGCTGCATAAAAAAGTTTCTCCACATCTCCCCATTGGATCTTTTGCCCATTATCTAAAATATGTGTCCTTTGGTTACTGACCCCCTTGTCAGTGGAAACAGTTTGGGCTGGATTTTCATTGAGGAGTCGGATAGGAGGCGGCACTACAACTTTTGGTGTTGTAGTCCCGCCTCCATTGAGTTCAAGCCAACCCACGTGATTTTGACTTGATTGACCTGGTTCAGCCCACCCAGCGGACCTTTTGACAGATGAAATATCAGCGTTTCACAGCTGTTTGAAGCTGTCAAACACTGACAATCTGTACTCCAAGTTCATTCCTTCCTCTCAGGATGATTCAGAGATCTCCCCGGAACAGAAAGCTGAATGCTCCAACTTTTGACAGCTCGCGGCCATTCTGCTTTCTGTGCCGGTGAGATGAGGGACTCCCATGACCTGAGGGAAGGAAGGCTGTAAAGGTATGTAAATGTAAGTAAAACTTCTTTAAACACTTTAAACACACCAAACACACTTACCTCTGCACTCATGCACCCATCACTCACCTGAACACCGGACATCTCAAACTCTCCAAGCCCTTCATCCCGACGGCCCGCCTCGCTAACTTGGCGTGGTTTGGTGCGGTCGGGAATCTCACAATTCAACAATGAAAATAGGGATTAGGCTAAAAACTGCCTGTTAACTACCTGTTAACAGGCAGTTAATTGGCACTAATCCCTTTCCTGCTTCAGGGAGGTGGGTCGGGTACCTGCCTCCTTTGAAACTGGCATGGAGGCGGGGTGGGTTCATGCCCCCCGATTTCAGGATTTTAACCCCCCCACACGCCTCCAATCCCGCTTCCACGGCCCAATGAAAGTCCTGCACTTTCTCATATTTACTTTATCAAAACCATTCATGGTTGCAAGCACCTCTATTAAATTGCCCCTTAACCTCCTCTGCTCTAAGGAGAGAAATCCCAGCTTCTCCAGTCACGCCACGTAACTGAAGTCCTGCATACCTGGTACCATTCTAGTAAATTTCTTCTGCACTCTCTCTAAGGCCTTGACATCCTTCCTAAAGCGTGAGGCCCAGAATTGGCCATTTAATACACCTCCAGGTCTCTCTGTTCCTGCACCCTCTTTAAAATTGTACCATTTAGTTTATATGCCTCTCCTCAATCTTCTGTGTTAAATGGCATCTGCCAAAGTTTTTGACGAAAGTGTAATTCTCTACATTTCTCGGTGTTAAACTTTAATCACCAGTTTTAAGCTACTTTGTTTACCAGTGTCTGTGCCTGCACTATTCTGAAAGAGTTAAAGAAGCAGAAGAATTGCGAGAAAATGCCTCTAGATATTCAACTGAAACAGTGAAGCAGTTTTTGTTGAAAAGCTTTGATATCGCCATAAATTCAGAACTGAAAAACATGTAACAATTGACACAACAATAGAAGGTACAAAATACATTTCTAGTAAGACAAGCCTGGAAATTGCAGTGAGCAATGTTATTGTGTGAGCAGTTAACTGTCAAATTCCTTTCCTCACTATTTTAATGGAGGCATGAACCCACTTAGAATAAATATAAACGCCTCTGTTAAAATAGCAGAGAAGAATGTAAGGGGAGTTTGTTTCGGCACCCGAGAAACTGGGGACCCCCAGCCTCTGATTGTTCTGCCCAATTTCACAACGTGTTCCCAACGTGCACTGGGAATGCCAACATGGAAAATCTCCCCTTTTAATGTCGGCATTTTAAGCACTCCTACAAAAGCACCCCTCAAGATCTGGGAGAAAACTGTCTGAACAGAGCACTAATTATCATAGCAAGTGTTGACAGCACACACAGGTTAGGAAACCTAATGGCTTACTTAACAAGCAGAAAGCAAGAAATAAAACAGGCAGTGATTTGGGGCAATTATTAAACAACCTTTGCAAGTACAATAACTAAACTGCTTTCTCAGATCCCAACAGAAGTAACAGTCGTCATTAATCTAAAGCATGATGACAGCTCTGTCAACACAGATTTGCCAGAAAATCTTGAGACTGAGAATGAAAAAACAGAATTATAGGTATGTAGTTGTTGCTATTTTAATTTAATGTGCTAACTAGGAATTAATCTATCTCCATCCGCTAGTATATAGTTAAAACAGAGTACTATATTTTAGAAATATAATACCAAACTAAAATACTGAACTCTTTTAAGGTATGTTATTTAGTCCATAACTTTCATTTAAAAAATGAAATGATTTTATCTGTGATTTATTTTTGTTGTATTCAGATGTATGGTAGATGAATCAAGAATGTGGAGGTAGATTATATTCATAGAAACATAGAAACATAGAAGATAGGAGCAGGAGTAGGCCATTCGGCCCCTTGAGCCTGCTCTGCCATTTAATGAGATCATGGCTGATCATCCAAATTCAGTACCCTGTCCCTGCCTTCTCCCTCCCTTGATCCCTTTAGCCTTAAGAAATATATCTAACTCCTTCTTGAATATATTTAATGAACTGGCCTCAACTGCCTTCTGTGGTAGAGAATTCCATAGGTTCACCACTCTCTGGGTGAAGAAATTCCTCCTCATCTCTGTCCTAAATGGCTTACCCCTTATCTTTATGTAAGAAATCACACAACACCAGGTTATAGTCCAACAGCTTTATTTGAAATCACAAGCTTTCGGAGCGCTGCTCCTTCGTCAGGTGAAGTCTTCTTACATTTGTCCACTCCAGTCCAACACCGGCATCTCCACACCATGGCCCTTATCTTTAGACTGTGACCCCTAGTTCTGGACTCCCCCGCCATCGGGAACATCCTTCCTGCATCTAGTCTGCCTAGTCCTGTTAGAATTTTATAAGTTTCAATGAGATCCCCTCTCATTCTTCTAAACTCCAGCGAGTATAAGCCCAATCGACCCAATCACTCCTCATACATCATTCCTGCCATCCCAGGTATCAGTCTGGTGAATCTTCGCTGCACTCCCTCCATGGCAAGAACATCCTTCCTCAGATAAGGCAACCAAAACTGCACACAATACTCAAGGTGTGGTCTCTCCAAGGCCCTGTACAACTGCAGCAAGACATCCTTGTTCCTGTACTCGAACCCTCTCGGTACGAAGGCCAACATACCATTTGCCTTCTTAACCGCCTGCTGCACCTGCATGCTTACCTTCAGCAACTGGTGCGCAAGGACACCCAGGTCTCGTTGCACTTCCCCTTCTCCCAATCTATTGCCGTTCAGATAATAATCTGCCTTCCTGTTTTTGCCACCAAAGTGGATAACCTCGCATTTATCCACATTATACTGCATCTGCCATATCACCCAACCTGTCCAAATCGTACTGGAGTTTCTCGGCATCCTCCTCACAGCACACACGCCCACCCAACTTTGTGTCGTCTGCAAACTTGGAGATATTACATCTAGTTCCCTCATCTAGATCATTAATATATATTGGGCCTGAAATTAGGATCGGGAGCTTGCCGCGCGTGCAAGCCCCCAATGTGCACTTACCCGGCGCGCTGTCATTTCAATCCTGGCCCACATTGTATTTCCTCTCACTGGCCCGCTTGAGGTCCTGCCGCACTGTGCGTGCGTGACCCAGCGGCGTACTTAGTGCGATGAGCCGGCTGGGATCACGTGAGCACAGGGCAACCAATGGGAGGTTGCAAAAGTTCATTCATGAGTTTGAGAGTAAGAGCTGTCAAACTCATGAAAACTCCTGGTCCCAAAACACTACTTAAACTTGAAAGAAAATTTAAAAAAGCATTGCACTACTTAAATGAACCATAAATAACAGTAAAAAACTATTTTAAACAATAATTTTAAAATTTGAAAAAAATTATTATATAAAAGATCGGGGCTAAAACTAAACTTACCTTACTGTAAATTCTTTAAAAATAATAAACCTGTGGAAAAAAATTTATAAATTGTATTAATAGACCACTTACCTGTAAAACTAAGTACTTATGTGTGGTTTTTCAATGCGTAAAAACCGGAGGCCTTTGCACATGCGCAACTCTCTAAAAATAAAGGAAATCCAAGTCGCACGTGCTGCCTGTGTAGTCGCACGCGTTCAGCCTCTTAACCCCTTGGGTCAGAGGAGAGGAAATGCCGGTTTTCCCCGCATGCGCTGTGCATGCTGAAAACCGGCAATTCCTCCGGGCACACGCGTGAGTACCCCGTCCGTACTCACGCGTTGGGAGAGGAATTACTGGGCCATTGTGAATAGCTTGTGAATTCAGACCTAAATATGTGGCATTTTAAGGACAAAATGTCCAAATATATTGCCCCATGTCATGGTTGTTAGACAGCCACAAATGCATTTTAAAATTGACAATTTCCCCGGATTTTAAATACCCTGGTTAATGAATGATGATGTATAATGTTGTGGTGGAAGTTTTAAAGGAATACTTGCATATAAGTATAGATAAATATAGTGTACTGCATTCCCTTTTTGAACTGATGCAGCACCACATGTGATTTATTTTGCACAGATTGAAGTCTAGTTAAACCCAATCTGCTCTGGTGGCCAATGACTTTGGCAAAGTTCTACTATCTTCTAATATCTGTTGCTATCTTGATGGGGTTAGATGAAGAGGGGTGGGAGGAGGCTGATGTGGATCATAAACGCTGGCATGGGCCTGTTGGGCCGAATGGCCTGTTTCTGTGCTGTAAATACTTGTAATACTTGTGTCAAATGAGGGCAACACAAACTGAGCCTACTGTTGTGTTTATCCAAAACTCACTTTTTAACCATCATAAGTTGGAGCTAAATCTCTCAGTCTGGCTTTGGGTAAGGATATGATATAAGCCACATTCTTGTGAATAACTACCAGTCAACAATTACTCCACAATTACAAAAGTTGATTGATTAGAGGTATATTATTCTCTTTCTGTCTTCCTATATCTGTAGAGTTTAAGCATGTTCTGATCTTTGAGAATTTTTGCAATATTTGTGTTCTTGTATTATGAACTTACAGAATTTTTAGAAGGGGAAACGAACTTCCTATTGTTTAGTCCCTCAAACGTGGAACTAATACAAAACTAGGAATGGGAATGCTGGTGATTGAGTCTTCCATCTCCGAGAGAAATCTCTGCAGCATCTCTGTGTCAGTATTCACACTGTGAGGAGTCTTTATCTACTGCCATATTCCGCCCAGTACAGTTACTTCTCTTGGTGTTACATTTGGTGCTGCAACTGCTCAAAGAGAATAAATATATGTTGCTACAGCAACAGATTTCTGGGATTAGATAGAATACGCCCACAAGAAAGAAGATAACTGAAAAGAAAGATGAAGAAACTAGGCAACGAAACGTTGGTTGGGGGTGGTGGGGGACAAATAATATATTTAAATCGCCAGTTTTTATACATAGAATCAAAACTGTTTTATTATTTGAATATAAAAATAGCAAGGAGAAAGGAGAAACCCAATCAATGTTTAAAGAAAATAAATTTGTTTTGATATTGAACTAACATTAAAATATACCTGCATGTCAGAGCTGATTAAAATCTACAATGGCTGGAGTAACATAAACATGACCTCCTACCAATCTTAATAATGCTCTAACCCAGTCATGGTGCCATCTAAGACAAACCATTGAAATGATCACCACACCCCCAAAAAAATAATCGAGCAATATGAAATGAGTGGTGCCCTCCACAACCTGCAACTTGTTAGAAAGACCCATACCTGACATTTTGTAGTTTTCTTCAAACAACATTTCTGCAAGATGGTGTGGCCCTTTAAACAAAGCCTATTTATTGATTAGCAAGATACCGTCTTGTGCATTGTGAAAGGGTGATGTTCAATATGGGCAATACAAGAGAAATCATGCAAGTGTTGCCATGCCACTGTGTGTGTTAATATGGTTTCGATAGTAATAATAAGCTTGAAGCTACATCTAGATCGTAAAGATCTAAATATAGCATCAAGTTTATGATTATCCTGGAAACCATTTTTCACACCTAACATAATGAAAATTAATTTTTAATTTGTAATGATAGTCACACCAACTCAGGACAGAAAGCTTACAGAG
Source organism: Somniosus microcephalus (assembly GCF_052327205.1). Classification (NCBI taxonomy): domain Eukaryota; kingdom Metazoa; phylum Chordata; class Chondrichthyes; order Squaliformes; family Somniosidae; genus Somniosus; species Somniosus microcephalus. Next base: position 23,700,864 of record NC_141004.1, on the reverse strand, counting down.
AGAAAGTTCGTTTTCTTAGCATAGTAATTACTGCATTGACATACAGCTTGCTGAGCTGTAATAATATACTATGCAACAGCCAATTGATCTAGTTCTTCTGTAGTAACTGGTCCATGATTAGATATAATTTAATTCTACCCCCTCCCTCACTAAAGTAATTTAGCCAATTTTCCACATGAATTGTTAAAATTGATTACCTCTTAAGGGAGGAAGTGGACCAGTCATTGTTCTTGAATCTCTTGCCCCAGTTCAAGTCCAGCCCAGCCTGATTAAATCAAAGGCCCAGAAATTCGGGTCGGGGGCTTCCCGCGGGTGCAAGCCCCCGACCTGCACTTACCTAGCGCGCCGGCCGTTGAGCTGTGGGCCCGCGTGGGATTCCGATCCTGGGCCTCCTCCAACTGCCGGCGCACAGTGCTTGCGTATCCCAGGGGCGCAGTTAGTTCGAAGCGTTCCCTGGGATCACATGGGCCATGGAGAGCCAATGGTAGCAGGGAATGCCCATTCATAAATTTGACAGGAAGAACTGTTAAAACTATAAATACAATTCAGCCCCAAAACATAACTAAAACTTCAAATACATTTTTTTTTAATCACATTTTTAAAATAACTATAAATTACATAAAATAACTATTTTAAACAATAATTTAAATTTTTGAAAAAATTAATTACAGTTTCTAACGGGGCTACAAATAAACTTACCTTTCTTTAAAGTATTTAAAAATAATAAACCTGTGGAAAAAATGTTTTAATTTTACTTAATTCACCACTTACCTTGTTAAAAGCAGGCCTTGCGACTGCTTTTTACAAGCGTAGCTCCTGGAGACTTACCCTCCCGGAGAAACCTGCAAAAAAAACAGAAGTTCCAGGCGCACGTGCTGCCTCTCCGGTGCACGTGTTCGACCTGTGAACCCCTTCCTTTAAGGGAATGGGAGTTTCGGTTTCCCACGCATGCGCAGTGCATGCACCAAACCGGCACTTTCGTTGGGCTTACGCGTGAGTACCCCGTGTGTACTCACCCGTGGAGACCCGAATTTCTGGGCCAAAGTCTTGTCTTTCTGATGGTAGAAGGGCCCTGTGTGAAATGAGTTAGCCATCTAAACTCGATTCTTAGCACAAAAACGGCACAGATTCCAGCACAGATTGGCAGTGTCACCCAGTGACCCATAAAGGTAGCTGTTATAGGAAACAAAAACGTCATACTGATACAGTACAGGGCGCGATTCTGAGACTGGGAGCCAAAGCACATTGTTGGGATTGAATAGAGTTTTTATCCTGAATCTCCCTACTGTAGCAGATCACATAATTCTTGACGCTGATACTGGGTGACAAAAGTGCAAAGATGTTCGATTCCCGTGTCCCAGAGAAGAGACATCGCTCTCCTCAATGAGCGCAACAATTCAACAGCAGTAAATGTTTAAAATTAATACATTTTAAGAAAGCAGAATATAATTAAAAAGCCCAGCAAAGTTAATCTGTTCAGTTACACTTACTGAATGTATTGAAGGTGAAAGTTTCACAGCAAACTCAGAGTCCTATTAATAAATACATTGGGCTGGATTTTCATTGAGGAGGCGTGTAGGAGGCGGGACTACAACTTTCGGGGTTGTAGTCACGCCTCCATCGAGTTGTGGCCAACCCACGCGATTTTCACTTGATTGACCTTGTTGAGCCCGCCCAGCGGGCTCAGCAGGCCAATTAAGGGCCACCCGACAACAGGTGATGTCACAGATTGACATTTCATCTGTCAAAAGCTTTTGACAGATGAAATATCAGCGTTTGACAGCTGTTTGAAGCTGTCAAACACTGACAATCTGTACTCCAAGTTAGTTCCTTCCTGTCAGGCTGATTTAGAGATCTCTCCAGAACAGAAAGCTGAATGCGGCAACTTTTGACAGCTCGCGGCCATTCTGCTTTCTGTGCCAGTGAGATGAGGGACTCCCGAGACCTGAAGGAAGGAAGGCTGTAAAGGTAAGTAAATGTAAGTAAAACTTATTTAAACACTTTACACACACCAAACACACTTACCTCTGCACTCATGCACCCATCACTCACCTGAACACCGTACATCTCGTACCCTCCAAGCCCTTCAGCCCAACGGTCCGCCTCGCTAACTTGGCGTGGTTTGGAGCCGTCGGGAATCCCACACTTCCGCAATAAAAATAGGGATTAGGCTAAAAACTGCCTGTTAACTACCTGTTAACAAGCAGTTAATTGGCACTAATCCCCTTCCCGCCTCAGGGAGGCGGGTCCCAGCACAGGTCGGGTATCCACCTCCTTTGCAACTGGCATGGAGGCGGATTGGGGGCGGGATGGGTTCGTGCCCCCCGATTTCGCGATTTTAACCCCCCACACGCCTCCAATCCCGGCTCCATGGCCCAATAAAAATCCTGCCCAATGCCTTTTAATGGAAAGAGTTGGCCAAATCTGAGCTTTCTGGCAAGAGTCAGTCCTGTCTGAGCCCTCTGCTGCCATTTTTACTCTATGCGCAGCTAGCTCGGATCTGTTTCTGCTAGTTCCCATTCTGGTCTGTACTCCACTTCTATCCTACTGAATAATCTCAGCTTTGCTTCTAAATGCTTGCTTCCTATGGACATTTATCGCTCGGAACTCTTCCATTACCCTATGCTAGTCTGAGTTGACTGACTTCTCCGGCATCTGCTGCAACTCCCAATCTTGTGTGCTCCTCGCCTCGCTGAAGCTGTTCCTCAACCCTACTGATCCTGATTTATCTTTCACCCTCATCCTTACTGATCCTGATTTACCTTTCACCCTCCCTAGCTCCCTGTATTTAACTATTTTTGGTCCTCAGGTTTCAATCCCACTGTTTCCTGTTCCTCTGCCAGTATACGGGAGCCGCTGGTGTGCACTGCTAACACTTGAGACCACTACGCACTTCTGCTGGATTCCTGGATCAGCCTCTGTTGACCCATGGTTGACTATTCACTCCTCCTTGACCCTCTGATTTCACTGGACAACCTCCATCAGTGTACCCACTGATTCTTTGCCCTTTGCACAGCTCCTGCATCCATTCCCTCTCCTCAACACTCCCTGGTTTGTGGATGCTCCAAGCTGACTCCACCATATCTGTATGTCAACTTCATCCTGCCACAGGACCTCTGACTTTAACTGTGAACTCTTTCATATTATCTCCTTCCTGTTCTCTGTTTACGACTAGGACATGTTTATCCTAATCACTGCCATGTCAATGTAAACTAAATTCCTTCCATGTCCATTTGTGTTGCATTTTGGCTGTCTTCCATACCCAAGCCCATTACTTCTATCTCCCTTTCCACTTTTATTTCTCTTGGCACTTCTCAGGCTCTTCTCTCTTGTCTCCTCACCTTCCTGTTACCCAGTCATGCCATCTTTCATTTCTCCCTTTCCGGGTGTTTTATTCCCCCAATCCCTACCCCACCCATCACTATTGCTCTGCTGTCCTAATCTCCTGCCACCATTCCGGCTTGGATCATCTTTAAATAAGTCCACAGCTACCCTCTGTACCTCTCTGAAGGGCCCATTAAGTCATCTTTCATTGCCTCCTTATGAGCAGCAACCCCAACTTCCCCATCATCCCCTCTCTCCATCCTTCCCACTCAGCAAGCCCGCTGAGGGTTACTCTCGCCAACCTCCTTCATGTTCCACTCACGCCACCCATCAATGTTCCCTTGGACTCTGCCAGTGGATCAACAATTACCACCCCATTTCCGCATTTCTTTTCAGAATGTCCATTCACTCACGAACAGGGCCCTTGCAATCCACAATTGTGGGTGATTGCATTGACATCTTGGCTTTGAATGACACTTGGTTTATGTGTGGCAACACTTTGCCCCTAACCTCCTACAGCCCTACAATCCTCGCCCCTCCCCACAAACTCTCCACTCCTCTGACTATGGCCTCATTGTGCATTTCCCTCCCTTCACCCACCATTGGCAGCCATGCCTTCAGCCGTCTAGATCTTACACTCTGGAATTCCCTCCTCCCTAAACCTCTGCCTCTCCACCTCCCTCTCCTTCTTCAACCCACCTTAAAACCCATCTCTTTGACCAAGCTCATGGTTACCTCTGCTAATATCCCCTTCTTTGTCTTGGCATCCATTTTTTGATTCCAGCTCTGTGAAGTGCCTCGGAATGATATTCTACATAAATGCAAATTGCTGTTGGTATCTTTCGCTAAGAGGTTTTTCATTATTGAAACACAGATTTTCTTTGAGGATCCTGAATCAGAAGGTCACCAGTGAAAGAAAGAAATCCTATAGGAGATGTCTAAGCATTTTTTTAATACTTACAAATTGTTGCAGACTGTCAAAATCTTACAAGACAGTGACACTGAAACTGGAAATGTGTGTGTTTAGCGCCACACGTTAGCACCACAAGATGGCGTTAAAACGCCATTCAGAGCTCTTCCGCCAGCTGATGGTGGTTACAGCACCACACGCCATATCCATCAAGCCAGTATCGCTGCTGGTAAACTCGATCGCCAGGTACAGCGCAATCACGAAGCTCATGATGTCAGTGAGTGTGCAACATTCACTTGATGCCCGATCTCCCAACGTCATTTTGGCCATTGAACTGATCGGCTGGAGAAAGCAACGACAGATTGAAGTGGCGGCAGCAGCAGGAAGCCGGCTCCAGCGATGCTATTTAAAGGGATCCTCACCCATCACTCGCACCTGATAGGATTTTGAAGTTTGAGTGGCTGTGTGCTACTCCCTGCTACTGCAAGAGTTTTCTTTAGTCATTTCAAGGTTATTTTGTATCAGCGAGTATTCTGGCAAGTACAAAATTCCTTCATTATTTTTGAAACGCTTCAAAACTACAACAGTTGCTAAAAGTCACGGGGGCTGTACTGGCAGTCGCCCTCGCCCTCCAGGATCTACGGCGGAGGGAGCAAAGGCAGCGAAAAAGCCAGGAACATGTGCACAGAGGGAGGAGGAGGGCCATCAGGGCTCTGAACAGGAGGCCTTATCCCCCGAGGGTCTTCCGACATCACTTCACCTACCTTCAATTAAGTGAGGAGCAGTGTATTAGGAGGCTTTGCTTCACCAAGGAGGTGGTCACAGAACTCTGCCAATATCCCCTTCAACCTGACCTCCAGCCTCAGACCAGGATGACCACAGCTCTCCCAAGGTTCTTCACCAGTGGATCCTTCCAGTCTGCAGCAGCAGACATAGCTAACATCTCACAGTTCGCCGTCCATCGCTGCATCCGGGAGTTCACTGAGGTTCTCTACATCAGGAGAAGGGACTACATTGGCTTCCCGATCACCAGGATGAGCGTGCATGTGGCTCTACCAGGATATGGGGCTTCCCGTTGTGCAGGGCACCATCGACTGCACCCATGTGGCTTTGCGGGCACCGCATAACAATCCTGATATCTTCCGTAACCGCAAAGGCTATCACTCACTTAATGTGTAGTTGGTGTGCGACCACACACAGCGAATCCTCATTGTCAATACCCGCTATCCTGGCAGCAGCCATGATGCCTTCATCCTGCGCCAGACTGGTGTGCCAGCACTCTTCCAACCACCACATCAAGCTCGCGGGTGGCTGCTCGGAGACAAGGGCTATCCGTCTCCACCTGACTCATGACTCCCCTCCACAACCCCAACACTCGTGCCCAGCACTCATATAATGAGAGCCATGCTGCCTCCAGGAACATCATCGAGCAGATCATCGGCCTGTTGAAGCAGCGATTCCTCTGCCTTGACCACTCGAGAGTATTATGTCCGTGTATAATTGAGACACGGACAGCAGGAGTTGATTATAACAAGTCTTTACTGAATGGAGAAAATCGGGAAACTGAAACTACAGAAGGCTGCTAGTGCCTTTTATACAGGGGTGGTCACTGCTGGTACTGCAGTCTGAGACCAGTTATTCCCTTAAAGGTACATACACAACAATTCCTCCCCTTTTAGATAAACAGTACATAACATTCATTTAAAAATGAAATAATAACTAATTACAATTACAATTATGGTTGCTAGATACATTGGTTGAGGTTAAGCAATTATAAGTTCAGTCTTTGAGGAGGCTTCCTGATTCTGTCTGGATAACGCCTCTTTGGGGCATCAGGTTCTTCTGGTGAGGTTGAGTCGGGATCAATGTCGTTGTTTGGTTCATCTGCTTCCAATATCACCGATTCTGCGGTAGATGCAATTGGTACTTCGGTTTCATCGCCAAGTGTATCAGATCGTGGTGTGGAGTTGACGTTTTCCAGTGACTCTAGAATCTGGTCAGCATGGCGTCTTACAATGCTCTCTCCAACGTCCACGGTATACATTAGAGGTCCTTGCCGTGTACAGATCTTAGCTGGCTGCCATTTCTCTGTGCGGTAGTCCCGGGCCAAAACTGGTTGACCTATCTTAAAACTCCTGGTCGGTCTTTCATTCATATTCTGAAACTGCCTGTTCTCCACATCTCTTCTGATGTTCGGCTTAACCAAATCCAAGCGGCATCGTAGTCTTCGATTGAAGAACATAATGGCAGGAGTTTGGTTGGTAACCGCATGTGTCGCATTCCGGTAGGCAAACAAGAAGTTGTCCACCTTGTGTTGTAGGGGTATATCTTCATTACACATTGCCTTGATAGCCTTCTTGAATGTTTGAACAAACCTCTCGGCCAACCCATTAGTGGCTGGATGATATGGGGCAGATGTGTAATGCTTAACACCATTGTTCTTTAAGAACCTCCGGAACTCTTCAGACACAAACTGTGGTCCATTGTCAGAGCAAATCTGTTCAGGCAGCCCATCCCTGGCGAATATGGTTCGTGAGACTGTGATAGTTTTTTCTGTGGTAGTTGAGGACATTTTTATTACCTCTGGCCACTTTGAATGTGCATCCACTGCAATTAAAAACATCGAGTCCATGAAGGGACCAGCAAAATCAATGTGCACCCTTTGCCATGGAGATGAGGGCCACTCCCATGGATGTAGAGGGGCTTGTGGTGGGGCGTTTTGGACCTTCTAGCATCCTGTACAGCTCTTGGTCATCTCTTCGATTTCTCTATCGATTCCCGGCCACCACACAAACGCTCTGGCTAAGTTCTTCATTTTTACCCCTCCCAGATGACCCTCATGAAGCTCATTGAGCACTCTATCCTTCAATTTGGGTGGAATTACTACTCTGGATCCACACATCAAGGTTCCTCTGCACACTGACAGCTGTTCTCTTCTCGGCGAGAATGCTGGCAGCAGTGGTTCGCCATGTGCTGGCCATCCCTTCACCGTTAAATCATAGACCCGGGATAGTGTCGGGTCATTTCGTGTTTCCTTTTCTATGTTTGCATTCGTCACAGGGAGACATTCGACTATGGTCGAGTGGAATATCTCCATTGGGTCCACTGCAAGTTCTTCTTCCACCGTCGGCAACGGTAGGCGTGACAATCCATCAGCATTCCCATGCTGTTTAGTTCCTTTGTACTCGATGTCATATTGGTGTGCCCCTAAGAAAAGGAACCACCTCTGTAGCCGTTGTGCTGTCATTATCGGTACGCCCTTCTGTGGGTTGAAAATGGAGACAAGAGGTTGATGATCAGTTAGTAGAGTAAATTTTTGACCGTGCAGGTAGTGATTGAACTTCTTCACCCCCCACACTAGGCTGAGGGCCTCTCTGTCAATCTGGGCATAGTTACGCTCGGCTGAAGTTAACGAGCGTGACACAAAAGCTATCGGCCTCTCTAAACCATCAAGGAATTTATGTGACAGTACCGCCCCAATGCCGTAGGGAGACGCATCACATGCCAGTCTTATCGGTAGTGAGGGGTTGTAGTGAGCCAATACTTCTCTTGAAGTGATTAAGTCCTTACTCTTCTGAAAGGCCCGCTTACAGTCATTGCTCCATTTCCATGCTACTCCCGTTCGTAGTAGGGCATTCAGTGGGTGCAGAATTGTGGACAAATTCGGTAAAAACTTATGGTAGTAATTCACCAATGCGAGGAATGACCTCAGTTGCGACACATTTTCAGGCGCTGGGGCCTTAACAACCGCTTCAATTTTGTCCGGGGACTTATGTAATCCCTCTTCATCAATCACATGGCCACAATACGATATCTGTTTCTTAAAAAGCTCGCACTTGGGGCGGTTGGCTCGTAGCCCATGTTCCCGTAGCCTAGTGAGCACCTGTTCTAGGTTGTTAAGGTGTTCACTGTCATCTTCACCTGTCACTAGGATGTCGTCCAAGTAACACTGAGTCCCCGGAATCCCTTGCAGGACTTGTTCCATCGCTCTTTGCCATATCGCCGGAGCTGATGCCACTCCGAATACCAATCGATGATACTGGTAAAGACCTTTGTGAGTGTTTATCGTGAGATACTTCCTAGAGGATTCTTCAACCTCCATCTGCAAATACGCTTGTGCTAGGTCAATTTTTGTAAAACGCTTCCCTCCAGATAGTGAGGCAAAGATGTCTTCTATCCTTGGAAGAGGATATTGTACTGTGTGAATGACTGGGTTCACCATCACCTTGAAGTCCCCACAGATGCAAACCTTCCTTGGCTCCTCAGACTTATTGTTTAACGTTTTCTTCATGACAGGAACGATGGGTGTCGCCCACTCGCTCCAGTCTACCTTAGACAACATGCCTGCATTCTCCAGATTCTCCAGCTCTGCCTCGACGGCTGGGCGAATTGCATATGGTACCGGTCTTGCTTTGAAAAACTTGGGAATTGCATTCTCTTCTATTTTTATCGAGGCGGTTATGCCTTTAAGAGTGCCCAGTTCTTGTTGAAATACCTCTTTGGCGTTAGCTAAGATTGTTGACAATCGTCCAGGAGTGACGTCGTCATCTTTTTTACCATCCACCGTCATTGCCTGAATGGAGTGCCAGCCTAAGCTTATCTTTCTGATCCATTCACGTCCCAATAACGGTGGTCCACCATCTTGCAGTATGTAGAGATACAATTTCCGTATTTTCTTGCCGTTGTATTCGACAGGCACCCTTATTTTTCCCCTGGGGTATACTTTTTGCCCCGTATACGTCGTCAAGACGATGGATGTCTCTCTCAAGGGTATGTGTGAAAATAGCCGCTCGTAGTCTCGTCGATTCATGACGGTTAGCGCTGATCCTGTATCCAATTCCATTTTAACTTGGGACCCTGCTATCGTGAGGGTGACCCAAATGGTTTGGTGATCCTCTTTTGCGATTACATTGTGAAGTTTGAGACAGCTTAGTCTCTTGTTCCCGGATTCCCTATCGCTCATCTGGTCTTCGGAACTACTGTCCGTCATCTTTTGTACTTTCTTGTACGGTTCCTTAGTATCCTTTTTGTTGTCGTTAGTCTTCTTCCCAGACCTGCAAACTCGTGCAATGTGTCCCATCTTTCCGCATTGCCTGCTTTTTTTGTCCTTGGACCAACAGTCCTTCTGGTCATGGGTTGTTCTGCCGCAGCGATAAGATTTTTCAAATCCCTGTGTCATTTCGTGGGTGCCGTATTCCTATGGCTTTTGTTGTATTTCCGCAGCTCCCCTGGCTGCTGCTTCGTACGATACTGCCATGCTGAAAGCCTTATCTAGCGTCAGCTCTTTCTCTGAGAGTAACTTCTTCTGGGTTCCTTCACTCAGGAGTCCACCGACAAATTTGTCCCGTAGGGTAGCTGCCAGTCCTGCTCCAAACTGGCAGTGCTTTGATAGCTTGCGTAGTTCCGTAAGGTACTCAGCATTGCTCTCATCTTTATGCTGAGTTCTCCTGTGGAATTTAAATCTTTCTGCTATCAGCAGCGGTGTAGGATTTAGGTGTTCCTGTAGGATAGCAACAATTTCGTTAAAACTCTTCGCCTTCGGTTTGGCTGGAGTAATCAGGCCCCACAATAGGCCGTACGTTCTTGCGCCCATTAAGTTTAGCAGTACCGATGCCTTTTTCTCATCGGCTATTTCGTTTGCCTCGCAATATACCTCGACTCTTTCCACATACGTGGTCCAGTCCTCTATTGCATTATCAAAGGCAGTGATACAGCCAGTCTTCGGCATCTTGGAAATCTAAAATGGCGCCTCCCGTGCTTTGCCTTCTTCCCCGATTTAACAAAATGGCACCTCCCGCGCTTTGCCTTCTTCCCCGCTGGATTAAGATGGCACCTCCCACGCTTTGCCTTCTTCCCCGCTGTTGCTAGCGCTGCTTTCCGCGGTTTCCATTGCAACCTGCAGCTCCTCGCGGCTTTCTGCGCGTTTAATTTATTTTTATTTTATTATTTTCCCGTCGTGGAACAACCCTGTGGGACTCTTGCCTCCCTCTTCTCGGGTCTGTACGCTGCCCGGCTTCGTAGCACCGGCCGCGCCCTGTGTGCTCCACCCTCTCTCTCTCTCCTCTTCTCGACAACGCTGCTCGGCCCCGTTGCAAGCCACCTGCTCGAGTTCTAGACCGCCGCAGCCAAGGAAGGATCAGTGTACTACTTGCCACCAGCCCGATTAGCTGAAGCACCATCGACAGGAACCAAGCCCCGCTCTCGACAGCCTCTCCTGCAATCTTCAACTCCGCTGACTCAGGGGCGGATGCCCACGGTCGACGCCCACTCTACTGCTTCTTTCTTCCTTCTGGCCTCGACCTCTGCTCACTTCGCTTCAGGAATGGATTCCAGGAGGTGGTGCAGACTGTAGGTAAGTTCGTATCCCATCCTCGTCGCCAATATTATGTCCGTGTATAATTGAGACACGGACAGCAGGAGTTGATTATAACAAGTCTTTACTGAATGGAGACAATCGGGAAACTGAAACTACAGAAGTCTGCTAGTGCCTTTTATACAGGGGTGGTCACTGCCAGTACTGCAGTCTGAGACCAGTTATTCCCTTAAAGGTACATACACAACAGAGAGGAGCCCTCCAGTACTCGCCAGAGCGGGAACCCCATTTCGTGGTGGTCTGCTGCATGCTCCACAACTTGGCCATCATGAGGGCGCAGCCCTTGCCACCAGGGATTGCAGGACCACCTCAGGAGGAGGACGAGGGAGAAGAGGATGAGGAGGATGAGGAGGGACAGGAACAGGAGGGAGGGAGGAGGCAGCCAGACAATCGTCCTTCCAGACGGGCGGCCCGTGATTGGCTCATCAGACTCCAATTTGAATGAATGATACCCCAGATCCCTGTTGCTCACCACATCCCCATCATACCACCCCTGTTGCAGTCCATATCACAGCGTCCTCCTGGGCGCAAAGCTGAAATGAGAGACACCACAAAAGATTCCAAACACAATTAATAAATTTATCTATACACATATCACATGTACTACATCAACACTGTTAACTTATCACCCTTGTGCAATCCATTAGTGCCTGTCGTTCGTGTGCCTTTTCCTAATCTAGTGCTCCTACGCAGTGCGCCCCCCAGTGGCCGCAGCACGGCTGGTGGAAGGCTACTCAGTGTCCATGCGAGAGACTTCAGATGGCCTTGCAAGATGACCTTGACCAGCTCTGGACCTAGAAGGCCTGGCTGTAGACTGCACTACCTCAGCATGGGCGGCAGCAGTCTGGGCTGGCTAGATGACAGGCAGCGACAAGGACAATGGCGGAGTGGTAGTGGCGGGAGCAGGAATGCTGTCATCTTGCTCCACTGACCCGCTGGCACTCTACCCCAGGGCAGCACCTCAGCATCCCTAGCAATCTGTTGCAGCACAGATTGCTGGCCTGCTGCGACACCGTGAAAGCCCCAGTCTACGGTGGTAGACCCAGCCACGATGGCAGCAGTCAGAGATTGTGTGAGATCATACTGAGACTGCATGAGAGCAGTCTGAGCTTGGATGCCACCAAGCAGAGACTGCATGAGAGCAATCTGAGCTGCCGCTGCGGCACTAAGACGTTGGGTGGCTTCCGCCTGTGCTGCAATGGAAGCTGCGACATCGCTCATCACGCGTGCCATCACGTCTGAGTCGTCACAGTCTCTCTGGGAGTGTACCATCCTTTGCAGACTGGAAATGATGGGATCCATGCTGTACGCAGAGCCTTGTGCAATGTTGGAGGTGGTCTCCTCCATATTCCTTGCCATTGCCGAGAAGCTCTCTGGCAGCCTTGCCATTGCACCTATCATCTCCATGTGCATGCCCATCACCCTTCTTCTAAAGGCCTCCCCGTCAAGGTCCTCACCTGAGTCCTGTGCAGCAGAACTCATGTGCAAACTTGCCCTCCGGGGAGCTGGCCCCCGAGCTACCCTTTCCCCCTGGCCTTGCTGCAGTTCACTCGTGCCCGGTGCCTCACCCTGTGCAGATCCCACTACTACACTAGCCTCTAAAGAATGCGTAGAGCCAGTATCTGAGCTGGTGCCTGTGGGGGAGACATGCAGTGACACGGTGTGTTCTTCCTCCTCCTCTTCTCCCGCCTCGCTCTCACCGGTGCCCCCAGGGACAGGCTGCTCAGGTGCTTGCTCATTATCTGAAGACATAAAGGCACAAGACTCGGGTTATGGTGGGGGGAGGGGGGCAGGAAGGCAGAAATGCATGCATACAGCATGAGTAGCTTGAAAGTGAGAAAAGATTGTGGGCTGAGGGGTAAGTGGGATGTGAGAAGAAGGATTAGGAATGAACGTACCATTGTTGTCCCCAAGGGGGTCAACGTTGCCGGTGGCCATGGTGCCCATGACCTGGCGCCCAAAAATCTCCAGTACTCTACTCTCCAACTGGCTCATCTGTTCAATGTGGGCTTGGCCCCCACCTGTGCACCCTTGCTCCCTCCGGTTGTGAGTCACCTTGGCCTGCAAGAGAAAGAAAAGTGTGTGAGTGATTGTGGTACAATGTGTTAGGGTTATGTGCTTGCCATAGTTGAGTAGCTATCACAGTGTGCAAGGTGTGAAATGTGGGTGTGAGTGTTGCTAGGTAGAGATTGTTGGTGGGTGAGTGCTGGGGGTGTGGTGCATTGAGCAGTGTTTGAAGTTTGTGGTACAGATGATGGTATGTAGCATTTGTTGAAGCTTTCACTCACCCTGGCCACCCGTGTGAGGTTGTTAAACTTCTTTCTGTGCCAGCTGTGGGTCCTGGGGAGCCCAGTGCTGCCCATCACATGTTGTGCCATCTCTCTCCACATAGTGCAGGACACTTGTGGCGAGGGCTTTCTGCCAGTTGACGGGTACAGGACTGTCCGCCTTCTCTCGACCGCGAAAACCAAAGCCTCCAAATCTTTGTCGGAGAACCTCCTCCTCCTCCTCCTCCTCCTCCTCCTCCTCCTCCTCCTCCACCTCCTCCACCTCCTCCACCTCCTCCACCACCACCACCACCTCCCGAGAATGAGATGCTGCTGCATCAATTAACCTCCCCTTTAAGTAGTAAAAAGCCTGCGGCAAGCATTACTTGTAATTAGACTGCCCCCGATATTGGTGCAGCTTTTCAGTGTAACACCAATGAGCTTGGGTTTTTAGACTAGAATCATGACTGCAATCATTTTAATGAGGAGTGAGCACGAATTTTGCATGCATTCTAGATGATTTTCAGTCTAAACACTGTCCATAGGGTACTCATTACTAATTTTTTTTAAGCAAATATCCATCATGAAAGCTATGCCTGCATGTCAGTCTAACCTGTCCTACTTAATGAGTAAACATGAAACCACAAAAAATGGAACAAGAAAAGACTATTCATTTCAACAATCTTGCTCCTTCCAGGTAAAATTTAATCTACCAAGGACTCGAAACCCTACTTAATCTCTTGAGGATAAATATTCTGTGATCTTAAAAGGTAATCCAGAAAACTTCAGAATATGCCAACACCTTTACTATTCAATTTATTTGGCTGCCCTTGACAGAAAACATTCCCACTGTGCTTGGCTGCAATAGTACAGAACTGTAGCCTCCAGTTAAAGTGCCATTTAGGGCTGTTGACCAACCTGGCACAATAAGAGAAAGATTGTTTGAACTTGGATTTCATTGATTTGGAAATTAGACAATGCCAGCGACTCATTATTTTCCCCTCATTCCGTCTCCATTCCTCTAATCCTCCCCCCCCCACCCCACCCTCTCCTATCAAAACAACTGCTCCATAAAAAGAAATTGTGAAATCAAACTGTGAGCGCAGTTCACAATCATGTTGGGCGTTGCCTACTGGTTATTTTGAGCTGCTCTTAATAGAAAAGCATGGCTTCAAAGGCAAGCTTGCTAACAGTGGTCAGTGGCTCTGAAGTGATTTCTGTTTTTGTTTATTCGTTCATAGGATGTGGGCATCGCTGGCAAGGCCAGCATTTATTGCCCATCCCAAAATACCCTTCAGAAGCACAGAGGACAGTTAAGAGTCAACCACATTGCTGTGGGTGTGGAGTCACTTTATAGGCCAGACCGGGTAAGGACAGATTTCCTTCTGTAAAGGACAAGTGAACCAGAATTTATTGTCACCAAATTGGCATCAGTTTGGTATCTGGCATCACTTTACCATCTTTCTAGACTTCAAAATAAGTAATTTACTTGGCCCACATTAAAAATCAGAAATTACGTTGGTACTTGGAGAGCGCAATGACTGTTGTCGGCGGCCGGTGAGCAGAGCTTTGCACATCCAGTAAGTGCACCATGCATAAAGCGCTGCTTTCCCCGAACTAGAAAGCAATCTGAATAACTCAGTACTGTACATAGGCAATATCTTTTTTAAAGGGTTAAGCCAGTAGCTACACCATACCTATTGACATGAATCTTGCCATTCATGTGAAAATGACTTATGTAATAATACTGGGCGGCCTGCTGGTGGTGCTGTCCAGGGAGAGTATAAATACTCGGGCATGGGCCCAGCTTGTGCAGGACATTCTTTAACAGGAACTAGTGAAGGACACAATTAGATCTCCATGTTGAAAAACAGTTGATTAAAGCCTTGTTTAATACACAGACCAAGTGCCTCGTAGTTTTCTTATGTCAATTTAATCAACTGCAACCCGCTCCACGCTCTGAGTGATTTGGAAACAGACAGCTAAGATTCAAACTGTAGAAGGGAACTCGGACGTAGTAATCGATCCATCATGGAGACACTACTCAGACCTGCCTGTCTCGACCTGGACCAGAATTCACTTACAGCTGCTAAGATATGGAAACACTGGTATCGTACCTTCAGCAACTTCCTCGAGGAGTGTGGTGAGAATGTTCCTAATAAGTTACGAATGCTTGCCAATTATGTATCCCCTCATGTGTTTGACTATATCGAAGACTGTGTAGACTATGAGTCCACTATCCAAACACTACAGCAACTATATGTTAAGGCCCCAAGCGAAATTTTTGCTCGGCACCTACTGGCCACAACTCAACAACAACCCGGGGTATCACTTGACGAATTCCTTCAAGAGCTTCACAGGCTCAGCAAAGATTATAACCTCAAAGCTGTCTCAGCTGAACAGTACCGGGAGGAATTAATTCGGGACTCTTTTATTAATGGAATTGCTTCTTCCCTCATACACCAGCATCTGTTGGAGAATAAAACCCTTGGGTTACAAGCTGCTTATAACCAGGCATATTCTCGGGACTTAGCTCAAAAAAATTCAGATGCCTTTTTTTTTATACCATATGCACGAACTGCTGCTACCACTTTTAGTGACTCCCCTGGTAAGCCTCAGGCAGAAGCTCTCACTGATGACGACCCTACCCTAGCAGCATCTTGGCAATCTAAAAAGAAGTGTTTCTTCTGTGGAGGTGCATTCCATTATAGGAAATTTTGCCGTGCTCATAATGCAACCTGCAATCATTGCAGTAAGAAAGGTCACTTTTCTAAAGTATGCCGGTCAAGAGCCTCTACTAGTGTTGCAGCTGCTATCTATAAAACTGCTCCTCCCCCAAGAGCCATTACTAGTGTTATAGCTGCTATCTATAAGAATGCTCCTCCCCCAAGAGCCACTAGTGGTGTTACAGCTGTTTTTCCCCAAAGCCTGTCCCATGCAGCCATGAGGGTTTCGGTAAATGGACACATTTTGAGTGCATTAATCGACTCATGTAGCTCTGACAGCTTCATCAGTGAGTGGGCCGTCAGTAAGTTAAAACTGCGTATTTACCCCTCAGACAGGGAAATTGTAATGGCTCTGACGACACTGACCACCAACTCTTCTGGCTTTTGTCTTGTTGACCTTATTCTCAATGGCCGCACTTATTTTTCCACCCGGCTCGGGGTGCTCAAAAATCTATGCAGTGATGTGCTCCTGGGACAGGATTTCCAGAAACAACACAAAAGACTCACTTTCGAGTTTGGAGTGCCAAAGCAGGAGCTAACTATTTCCAAAGTACTGTTTTGTGCGCTTTTGGCGGCTTCGCTCAACGAGCCCTCCTTGTTTGCCAATCTTTCCCCTCGATGTAAACCCATAGTCACTAAATCATGATGTTTCAGCCAAGATGATCTATTCTTTATCGAGGCAGAAATCTCTCGCCTTCTAGCTGACGGTATCATTGAGCCATGTTCATCTTCCTGGTGGGCTCAAGTCGTCATTGTTAAAAATCCTCTGAAGCAACACAAGAAACATCTTTGCATCGATTACTCGCACACTATTAACCAGTATACCGACCTAGCTGCCTACCCACTACCACACATCGATGACATGGTCAATAACCTTGCCAAATACAGGGTATTTTCAACTTTTGACTTAAAAAGCGCATACCATCAAGTACCATTAAAGAACTCTGACAAAAAGTATACGGCCTTTGAGGCCAATGGTCGGCTTTACCAGTTTTGTCGCCTTCCATTTGGGGTCACCAATGGGGTGGCCGTCTTTCAACGAGCAATGGACAGCCTAGTCAAACAGGAGAACTTAACGGATACTTTTCCATATCTGGGATACCTGGCTGATACCTGGGATGGCAGGAATGACGTATGAGGAGAGATTGGGACGATTAGGCTTGTACTCGCTGGAGTTTAGAAGAATGAGAGGGGATCTCATTGAAACTTATAAAATTCTGACAGGACTGGACAGACTAGATGCAGGAAGGATGTTCCCGATGGTTGGGGAGTCCAGAACCAGGGGTCACAGTCTAAGGATAAGGGGTAAGCCATTTAGGACAGAGATGAGGAGGAATTTCTTCACCCAGAGAGTGGTGAACCTGTGGAATTCTTTACCACAGAAGGCAGTAGAGGCCAATACATTAAATATATTCAAGAAGAAGTTGGATATATTTCTTAAGGCTAAAGGGATCAAGGGGTATGGGGAGAAAGCAGGGACCGGGTACTGAATTTGGATGATCAGCCATGATCGCACTGAATGGCGGAGCAGGCTCGAGGGGCCGAATGGCCTACTCCTGCTCCTATCTTCTATGTTTCTATGTTTCTATGGATAATATCACCATTGCTGGTCATGACCAGAAGGAGCATGATGGCAACCTCCAGAAATTTCTTGACGTTCTCCGTCGTCACAACTTAACCTTAAATGAGTCCAAATCTGTGAAATCAGTACCATCAGTCAACATCCTTGGCTACTGGGTGGGCAATGGCGTCATCAAACCGAATCCGGAGCGACTTCGTCCTCTTCAGGAGCTCCCTCCTCTGACGAATCTCGGCTCTCTTCGTCGGGCCCTCGGCATGTTTGCCTATTATGCGAAGTGGATACCCCACTTTTCTGACAAGATCCAGCCCCTGCTTCACGCGAAGTCATTTCCGTTGGATGCGATGGCTATTTCAGCTTTTGACCTCCTCAAGCAACAACTGGAAAAAGCCATGCTTCATTCCACTGATGAAAATCTCCCTTTCGTGGTCGAGTGCAATGCATCGGAGGTGGCGATCTCGGCTACCTTGAATCAAGGCGACTGACCTGTTGCATTTCTGTCCAGAACTTTGCAGGGTAGCGAGCTCCATTATCCTCCTGTCTACGGCTATCATTGAAGCAGTACGTAAATGGAGTCATTTTCTCGCTCGTCACCATTTCACGCTCATGATCAGCACTCTGTGGCCTTTATGCTGGATAACCGGAAACGCACTAAGGTCAAGAATAACAAAATACAGTTCTGGAGGATGGAATTGGCCGCCTTTGGATACACCATACATTATCGACCCGGCAAAGAGAATGTGGCCCCAGATACCCTCACGCGTGCATTCTGCTCTTCCATGTCAACTTCGACTCTTACGGATCTTCATACTGACTTGTGCCATCCTGGCGTTACCCATATGTTGCACTTTGTGCGATCTAAAAATCTCCCGTTTTCTACGGAAGACGTGAAAAGAACATGCTCCTCTTGTAGAATTTGTGCAGAGTTAAAACCGCAATTCTTCCGTCCGTCGGTTGGCTCGTTCATACACGCTACACAACCTAGGCAGCGACTCAGCGTTGACTTTAAAGGGCCATTGCCTTTCTCAACGCGAACCGCCTACTTGCATACTATGGTGGATGAATATTCACGCTTTCCCTTTGCTGTCCCCTGTCCCAATATGCTTACTTCCACAGTGATCAAATGCCTCGATCAGGTCTTTTCCCTTTGTGGTATGGCCAATTTCATCCACTCTGATCGGGGTCCCTCCTTCATGTCAAGCGAACTCAAAAATTATCTTTCCCAACGGGGAATCGCTACATGTAAAAAGACACTGTATCATCCTATTGGGAACGGACAGGTTGAGAGATACAACGCCATCATTTGGAATGCTGTTCATCTTGCACTGAGGTCACACAACCTACCAGACCAGCAGTGGGAAACTATGCTCCCTGACGCGTTGCATTCCATCAGGTCTCTTCTTTCTACATCCACCAACGCTACTCCTCATGAACGATTCTTCGGGGTCCAGCGTCGCTCCACTCTTGGAACGTCCCTACCATCATGGTTGACAGCTCCTGGCCCCGTGCTTCTCTGAAGATTCGTCCGATCCTCTAAGAATGATACCCTCGTTGACGAAGTGGAACTGACGGATGTCAATCCCACGTATGCGCACGTGCGGTACCCTGATGGCCGGGAATCCACAGTGTCAGTTCGGGATCTGGTTCCCTGACAACTGGTCCCACGGACCCAATCGATAGTGGGATCCGTATTAATGATGCCAATACCCTGCGCTCCTCTGAGGATGACGCCCTATCTGGGATGTCAAGGGATCTGCCAGCTATTCTGCCGGATCAACCCGGGGAACAGAGCGCTCCCTGCGGGATGGCCACCCGAAGCCAGGATGCCGGTCAGTCACCGACGACTGAGCAGGGTGAAGCCAGCTCTGCACCGGTGGGGGCCCACACCCGGAGCCACAATCTCCCCAGTCCCCCTCAGGTCGATCAAGGCAACACGGACTCTGCCAGCCCGCCGGTACGAACCAAGCGACCCAGGGACCAAAACACTGTCCAAGGAGATGTGCCTTCCAGCCTCCAATGGAGATCTAAACGACTGCGTCTATTCTTAGTCCGATTTATTCGGTAGAAGGAAGCCGCCAGACTTCCAATCCCCCAGGCGGGAAGAATGACATGAATCTTGTCATTCATGTGGAAATAACTTATGTAATAATACTGGGCGGCCTGTTGGTGGCGCTGTCCAGGGAGAGTATAAATAATCCGGCATGGGCCCAGCTTGCGCAGGACATTCTTTAACAGGAACTAGTGAAGGACACAACTAGATTTCCATGTTGAAAAACAGTTGATTAAAGCCTTGTTTAACACTCAGACCAAGTGCCTAGTAGTTTTCTTATGTCACCTATAATTTATTTTAAAAGCAATATAGTTGGCATGACCTCCACCCAAACCTGTGTAGCTGACCTGTGTGACACAGTGGCTTATCACTACCCTTTCACCTCAGGAACCTGGGCTCGCATCCTGATGAAATAAAGTTCCCTTCTTTTACCAAGATGTAAGAGTTCAATATGAAACAACATTGATGATTTCCCTATTGGGAGCGAGTGCATGCCCCAAAATTACCCATAATTGGCACAGATTTGACAACCTTACTCAGAGAAAGAAAGACTTGCATTTATATAGCGCCTTTCACGACCACCGGACGTCTCAAAGCGCTTTACAGCCAATGAAGTACAGGAAACTTTGTGCTATCTGGCACCCATGGGACCGAGCTGCTGCCGTTGCCTTAAAACTGCCGTACTCTCCAGAGTTAATGTTGAGAGATACGGAGATTCTTATCTCCGTATTTGACAACAAACACTGTTGCTTAGCAACAGCTTCTAAACACTCGGATGTGGCCCTAAAGCTCTGTAGCTGAAGCTGTTGCTATAGCTACAGACCTTGCACAGCTTGACTGTTCAAACAAAGCAAAAAAAACAAACAAAAAGAATAAAAAACGGCTGCTGATTTTTGCCGGTGGCTCCAGATTCCAGGATAGCTCATCCCCAGATAGCACAAAGTTTCCTGTACTTTGGAAGTGGAGTCACTCTTGTAATGTGGGAAACATGGCAGCCAATTTGCACACAGCAAGCTCCCACAAACAGCAATGTGATAATGACCAGATAATCTGCTTTTGTTATGTTGGTTGAGGGATAAATATTGGCCAAGACACTGGGGATAACTCCCCTACTCCTCTTCGAAATAGTGCCATGGGATCTTTTACGCCCACCTGAGAGAGCAGATGGGGCCTCGGTTTAACGTCTCATCCGAAAGACGGCACCTCCGACAGTGCAGCACTCCCTCAGCGCTACACTGGAGTGTCAGCCTGGATTTATCTGCTCAAGTCCCTGGAGCAGGACTTGAACCCACATCCTTCTGACTCAGAGGCGAGTGTGCTGCCCACTTTTTTTTTATGATACTTTATTGAACATTAAGAACATTTACAACATCGTGATCATTACATTGTATGATACAAATCAATTCCACTGCCCTGCACAGCCATTCCACCACCACATTTTAACATCAAAACCTGAAGTTTAATTTATCACCTGTAACATACATTAATCGATTGTACTTTAAAAATTGGTTGTAAAATACTGTCCTTAAATTCCTTTCTGAATAAAACATCCACAGAGCCTTATAATGGTCTTTTAGCTTATATTTAAAATACTCTTTTCGATTGATTCTCCTCCCCTTAAAAAACAGAGCATTCCTTCTTTGCACAATCACGAATCTAGCCAAACTGAACATTAAATTAATTGCCGCTCCGCTAGATTCTGGCAGACTCTCCTGCAATCCCCATCTCAAAATTGAGTCCCACGGGATTCCCATTCTCGCTGTTCGGTCCCCACCCAGCAAAAAAGCTTCACACAACTGTCGAACATAGTACTTAAAGTCATTTAACTGCGAACATAACACCAATAAATGGGACAGAGTCTCATCCCGTGTCCCACACATTGGGCAAGTTGCCGCCTCCACTCGTCCAATCTTGCACAAGACCATCATGGTAAAAACCCGGTTATGAGCCAATTTGAAATCCAGTTCAATCCATTCTGGGCATTTAAAATTCGCCCACACTCCCTTCCAAATCCTGTTGAAGTCCAGCTGTGGGTATATACTCTGCCAAAACTCCTGACCAGCAGGTGTCTTGAATCTCCATTCTCTGAATACCTCATAGAAATCTCGAGTATTACAGATGTCAAATTGGACTAACTCTCCCCTTTTCTCCAGTACAAAGCTTGGAAAACAGAATGCATTTTACTTCCTTTGGAGATTTCCGCATTTATTTCTTCCATCCAATCCTGTGGCATTGCCCTCACAATCTTCTCATACATGATTCCTATTGCTTTTCCTTCTACCTCCTGATCCTCCTCCCACACCATGTCCCTCACTATCGCTTCTGGCAACCAACCTGGAATCACCTCGTATAATACATCTTTCACCGATATAATCCCAGCTTTTATAAAAGCTTGATTAAATAAAACCTCTCCTTCAATGTTGACCCACCTATTCAAAAATAAGGGCTGTTCTAAAAATTCCTCAGCCCCCTTGGGCGTAAACTGCACACTTTTTAAAAATTGAGCCCAAGTCTCTACAACCCCCTTATAAAACATAGGGAGAAGGTTAATCGATTTCAAAAACATATTATTGTATTCCATATAAAATATCCCCTGCCCTCCTATCCCACTTCGTTTTTAAAAATGCTCAAAACAACTCTTCCAAAAACTTGAATTTGACTTCTGAAGAAATCTCTTCACCCATTTGATTCTAAAGGATTTTTTCTTCAAATCAATATCTGGGAAATTGAGTCCTCCCTGATTTCTCCGTCCAATGATGGTATTGTGAGCCACCAAGGCTGGTTTCCCTTCCCATAAAAACCTCACACAAGCCTCTCGGATGGACTTTTCTGCCCACTCAGGAATATCCTCCACCATCAATAAGTACCATAGCTTAGCTAGCAGGAGAGCAGACACCACTGTCGCTCTTCCTTGCACTTTCAACCACCTTCTTTCCCATCTTCCCAAAATCTTTTTAATTTTCATAACCTTCGGTTCCCAATTTAATCGATCCACTTCTTCCCTGTCTTTCTTGCACCCCATATGCACCCCCAGAACTTCCAAAACCTCCACCACCATAAAGGGACATACCCCCAACCATTCCCCCCTACCCCTCCCTGCAACCAGGCATTGGGACTTACTATAATTCACTCTGGCACCTGAAGCTCTACAATATTCCTCCACTACCTCCATAGCTTTCCTCACTGACTCCCCATTTCTCAATGTTAAGGTTGTGTCATCTGCATATTGGTGTATCACCGACACCAGCCCGGAACTGGGTACCACAATCCCAACTACACCTTGTTTCTTTCGCATCATGTAACCTAATGGTTCTGCTACCAATGTGTACAGCAGTGGGGACAGGGGACAACCCTGTCTCACTGATCTCTGTATCGGAAAATACTTAGATAAAAAACCATTACATTTAACACAGCTAAATATGTTTGAATAAAAAATCCTTATCCACTGAATGAAATTTTCCTTGAAACCAAATGCTTCCAAAACCTTCAATAAAAACTCATGAGAGACCCTATCAAAGGCTTTCTCTTGATCTATCTTTAATACATAAGCCTCCCTCCCACTCTCTTCCATGAGCTCTATCGCATCTTGGATTGAGACCACAGAGTCTGCGATGTCCTGGCCTATGACTCCAAAGGACTGAGAGGGCCAAACTATCCCCGGTAACACCTCCTTCAAACGATTTGCCATAACCCTCGCCAAGATCTTATAATCCACATTCAATAGTGTGATGGGCCTCCAATTCTTCAGATCCCGTCTATCCCCTTTATTTTTATATAAGCTAAGCTTATGATACCTCTCCTCATAGATGGGGCCAGGCTTCCCTCAATATTGATTTCCTTAAAAACTCCGAAGAGCAATGGACTTAAAATCTCGAAAAATTCCTTATAAAATTCTGCACTTAGTCCATCGGACCCTGGGCTTTTCCCCCCCTTCATTCCACTTATTGCTATTTTTATTTCCGCTAATCCTACTTCTTTATCACACATGCTTCTCTCATCCTCCTTTAAACCCTTTTCAATAAAAGCAGTAACCTTCTCCATCTCCAAATTGGAAATGTCTTCTTTTGTATATAGCTCTTGGTAAAAGCTGCTAGCCGCCTCCAAAATCTCCTCACTTTCATGAATGATCTTCTCCCCAACCTTCAACTCCTAAATTAATGATAATCTCTGTCGCAGCTTCTCTTGCTCTAGAAAATATCTAGTGCATCTTTCGCCCTCCAATGCATCTCTAGCCTTTGCACGGAGAATGGCCCCCTTGCATTTTTCAGCTTGCAATAATTCCCACTCTTTCTTTAGCACCCGGAACTTAGTCTCAGCTCCCTTATCCCCTCCGTCAACTGCTTTACAGACATCCATAAACCTTTTGTTTATATTCTCTTCTCGATGCCGGTTAGCTGCCGCCCTCTTTTTCCCATAACGTACCGAAAAAACTTTTACCTCATATTTGAAATTGTCCCACCAAACTCTTCTTTCTTTCAAGAACAAAAGTTCCTTCCGAGCATTCTTTATTATATTTATAATCCCTTCTTTATAAGCACTTTCCCTCAGGTATTGATTGTTTAAAATCCACACCCCTGAACCGATCTTAACTCTGCTGTTCCTAATTCAAAGAACCAAAGCCGAGTGATCACTAAAAAATATTTTTTAATAATAAATCTCCATCACCTCCGAACTTAACCCTTCCCGCATTAACACAAAATCTATTCGGCTCTGTTTTAAAACATCACCCACCCAACCTGCTCTGGAGAACTCCCTTTTTATGGGGTTCCGGTCCCTCCATAAGTCTCTCAAATTTAAATTTGCCATCATTTTTATAATCATCCCTCTGGAGTTATCCTCTTTAAAGGTCATCTGGGCTGAAATGTCCATCCAAGATAAAAATACATTAAAATCCCCCACTATACAAGGATTTTCCACCTCTGCCACTTCACTGAATAACCCCCGAAAAAACTCGCGACGCTTGCAATGGTCGTTCGGTGCATAGATATCCAAAAGATCACAATTAAATCCCTCCAATTTTACCCTTAGCCGTAAAAATCTCCCCTCAGTGTCCTTGTCCACCAAGGCAACGTTCTCTTCTATGGACGGACTCACCAAAACAGCCACCCCTCTACGGTTATTGTTTGCACAACTTGCAAACACCTCTCCCTTCCAAACCTTCTGAACTCTTTCTAGAATATCCTCATCCCAAAAGGTTTCTTGCAGACACAACAAGTCCGTGCCTTTAAAACCCTGCAACAACTGCTGCAATTTCTTCTCACCCCTCAGTCTGTTCACATTGATCGAGACCAATGTAATCATGGCTCCAAAGAAGGGAAGTATGCCTGATTAACTCCCCATCATTTAATCTCAGGCTCTTCCCTCCTCTCATGCTCCTTCTCAACTTTTCGGGCAGCTGTTGCTTTTTCCTGCAGCCTCCGGCTCTTTTTCCCCTCCTGTTTGACCCCTCCCTGCTGTTTCAGCCTCTTCCTTGCCTTAAGTTTGGACCCAGGAGCTGCCCTTTCTCCCTCCTTCTGCCCCTCACTAACCTTTCCCTTTCCACATGATGCCACCCCATCCCCAACTTCCATGTCTCTGTCCCTCTCTAATTCCTCACACTCAAGCTCTTCTGCAACCCCCTGTGCCTGCTCCCCGTCAGATACATAATCCTGCTCCCCGTCAGATACTTCATCTCCCATAGAGAGTCTTCCTGCTATCGCAGTTTCTCCCACTGTGCCGCTCCCTTTGACCACATCTCTACCTCTGACCCTTGCACCCTGTTCCCTCACTCCATGGGACAATGGCACACCTAAATTGTTCCCTTCTGACGTCTCAATCTCGCCGACCCCATTCTGCTGTCCCTTTAAGGATCCTGCCTCTTGCACCCTCTCCCCACCCTGCCCCCTCCCGCTCACCAAAATATCTGACTCCCCGCCTCTCCCCGGAGCACTCACTTCCACCACACACCCCACTCCTGCCTCCTCTCCCCCCACAGACACCAGACTCCCCAGGGGGAGCCGAACTGCACTAAGGCTCGAGTCTGCACTCGACCCTTGCTGCCCGCTGCTGTCTTTGTTCCCCTCCATAGTACTCGCCGTGT
Organism: Somniosus microcephalus; assembly: GCF_052327205.1. Taxonomy (NCBI): domain Eukaryota; kingdom Metazoa; phylum Chordata; class Chondrichthyes; order Squaliformes; family Somniosidae; genus Somniosus; species Somniosus microcephalus. Next base: position 23,675,556 of record NC_141004.1, on the reverse strand, counting down.
TTTCTGCCATCTCCATCTCAATCTCAGGTCCGCCAACCTCTGCCTCTTCCTGTGCACCTTTTTCCTTCATTTTACCGGCTGTGTCCTCCGACTGCACCGCACCTCCGGCCATTCCACACTCCTCTCCTGCTCTTTCTCCCATCTCCTCATCACTCATTTTGCTCCCTTCTGCCACACACTCACAGCGGGTGGGGCCTTTACGACACACCCCACAGCTCTCCGCCTTGCAGCTCCGCGCGATATGTCCCGACTCACCGCAATTGTAACAATACAAATCAGGACAGTTTCTTATGAGATGGTCATGTCCCAGACAATAGTAACACACCTTTACTTGGTTATCGTGCAGCACACGAAAGTACTGTACTCTTTCCAGTGTCTCTAACTTCATACTGTAAGGCAAAGACCTCACCCCCTCTGGGAACCGCACCTTTACATATCGGGTTCCATCTGCTACCCGTGTTCCCGGATAGTACCTCCTCTTTATTTCGGAACAGATTTTAATGTCCCACGACTCCAACTTTTTGCTCAGCACTTCGTCCTTGATGTACACAGGCAAGTTCAAAAATGAAACCACCACCTCCTCTGAATATAGCAGAGTCACCTCCAAAGATTTCTCCCCAACTTTCAGGCTGAGCAGCAGTTTTTCCACCTCCTCACGGCCACTGACCGTCACCTCAAACCCCACATTTGGTTTTGGTCGGCAGGCAAAACAGCTTCCCTCACCACAGTCCTCATGAACTGCCTGGATTATATCCCAGGCTCGAATCTTCTTATCTTCACATTGCACCACCACTGTATTTTCTTTACCAAACCTCCTGAGGTCCCGGCCCAAATCTTTGGGCCTTTTTTTCCCCCTTCCCACCACAGTTTCTTCCCTAATAAAATTCCTCTCGGGAATATTGTCCTCTGAGGGGCCTGGCACTCCGGACCCCTCAGCAGCCATCTGGCTGTTTTTTGTGGGCCAAAAAGGCCCATAAACCTGAAAACAACACCCCAAAACCCTCCACCAACTTTTTGCAAAACTTCCTCCAACACCCAGCTGCAATTAGGCAACCAGTCACACCTGGCTCACTCCTAGCCCCTCCCACCTAGAGAGTGCTGCCCACTGAGCCACAGCTGACACTGAGGAGTCAAAAGACAGCAGGTGTGAGAAATGGAAGTATTGTACTGGTACAATAGGGAGTGCTCTTCTCACATCAGGAGTAAGGAATATTCCTGGGGCAGAGTAGAAAGGACTTTGTATTTTTTAATTTTGTTCTTAGGATGTAGGTGACACGGGCACAGTTGCATTTATTGCACATCCCAATTTGCAGTGAGAAAGTGGCGGTGAGCCTTCTCCTTGAACCACTGCAGTTCCTGTGAAGCTGGTGCTCCCACAGTGTTGTTAGGTAGGGAATTCCAAGGTATTGACCCAATGACAATAATGCAGGAACAGTGATATATGTCCAAGTTAAGATGGTGTGTGACTTGGAGAGGAACTTGGAGGCAATGGTGTTCCCATGACATTGCTGCTCTTGTCCTTGGTGGTAGATGTAAAATCTGTATGTTATATTGCAAATTATTACACAGACTACAAGAGTAAACTTTAACAGGACTTTACTATTCGAAGGTCAGGGCGAATCTGCCCAATCACTCATTACACAGCACTTATATACCGGTGTGGTCACCACCGGTATTACAGTATACCGCAGCCAAGATAAAGTAGTGCAACACCTAAAATAGTTCTCTTAAAGGTGGACGGTTACATACAATAGTTCTCTTAAAGGTAGAACAGTTACATACACTACAATCCTCCCTTTTTAGCTTACAACATACTTATTCCCCATTAAACATAACATCATAACATATATCCAACTTCATGTAAAAACAGTTCACAGATGTAGTCTCTGCAGAAAACAGTTCACAGATTCAGTCTCTGCGGAAAACAGTTCACAGACTCAGTCTCTGTGGAAAACAGTTCACAGATTCAGTCTCTGTGGAGGCGCCTCCTGTGCTTCTTGACTTGGTCTGGACAACGCCTCGGTGGTGCAGCAGTTCCCCGTGGTGCAGTCGGTTCACTTTGCTGGGGTGACTCATCCAATAGTCCTTCACTGGACTTAACAGCTTGAACTTCCGTCACTTCTGAACCAGCATTGCTGACTTCTAAATGCTTGAGTACCTTGGGAAGTTTTTCTACTTCCAAACTGATTTGACTCAGTTCGGAAGGACCACGTGCGTGACCTGGTAGAGGTGATAATGGTTCAGATGGGTCATCATCTTCTGCTTCGTCTTTTCCTTTTCTGCTTCTTGGAGACTCTCTGGGCTCCGCTGTCAGCTGCCAGCTGCATGCACAGTTCCTCCTTCTCTTCCTCCTTTTTCCGTAGTAGCGCCACCATCTCCCGGTGTTCCTTAGACTTTTTGTGATTCTTCATGGTTTTTGCACTTTGGGAGTTTTCATCACAAGCTGGGCAGAACAGGTCATCGTAATATTCGGTGTCGTCCAACAGGTCATGGTAATATTCGGTGTCGTCCTGAGCTAGGCCAGCGAGAGGGTCTTCTATTTCCTCCATACCCAGCTGGACGTTAGCCAGCTTTTGTTCCAAATCTAGACATCTTTCCTGAAGAGACTTCTTCATGCGTTCAGCTTCATCCAGCTTTTTCTGGGCTTTCTGCAAGTCTTTTACTAATGACATCATTTGTGATTTCAATACTTCAACTTCATTCGGAGATTGATTGATCGGACTATTCAATCCCTCTACTGGAGCAGCTGTTTCAGCATTCTGTTGTTCTACATTGACGTGAGTCAGCGTACTTTTGGCATCCAAGGGCTGCTCTGCTGCAGTCTTCTCAGTCTGTGTTGCAACCTCAGCTATTTCAATAACTTTTGAGAGCTCCGAACCCCTTTCCTTTGAAGATTGAAGCTCGTGTTCAAGTTCTTCCCATTTCAGAGTCTTGTCCCTCAGCATATGAAGGAGTTGGCTGACCGTTAACTCTTCTGACATCAGACGTTTCCCAGTATCGTCATCCTGTGTTTTTGACGGATAGGCTACAGGGCTGTTTGTAACCTTGCCCTGGGGCCCCTTTGCTGCTTTTAATTCTCCATCATCTGCAGCCTCCACCATTCGAATTTCAACAAATGAATCGTCCGGTGATGCTGCACCCAACTTCAGTAGGAGCTCAGAATTCATGGCAACCAAATCAGCCTTTTCTGCCTGCAACCTGCTAACAAGCGCCTTCAGTTGCTGAACATCTTGCACTACCAGATTAGAGCACACACCTTCAGAAACCGAATCAGCTTTGATTCGTTTGGCCTCCTCGCGCAGACGGTTTGTGTGCTCCTGCTCCCTTTTCTCCATCAGCTGCTTCTGTTGTCTTTCCAGATTCTCCCACTCTGTGTCAAAGAACTTTTTCATTGCTTTCATCTCTTGCTCAAGACGGCAACTCAATTGTTCTAATTGCTGTTGTAATTTGAAATGGAGTTGAGTTCGAGCCCGGTGTTCCTCAGAATTGTGCATGTCTGTAGACTGGACAGACTCAGAATTCTCTGTCAAACTATGTTGTTGTTGTTCAGTGGAATTCTGTTCTGAAACTTTGTTCTCCTCTGAAGCATAAGCATTTATGCACTCCTTCGTTTTTCCAACATTAGTCTGCAAGTCCATTTTAGCCTTGTCTTTTGCACATGGGTTGGTCTTACCATCATCAGTTCCAGAGTCTGAGCTGATTGTCTTCACCGAGTTCTCACTCTTTATGGCTTTTAGGAAGTGCCAGTCCATATTTATTTTCTTGATCCACTCCCGTCCCAGAAGTGGTGGACCCCCCTCAGGTAGTACATATAAGTCCATTCCTTGGTGTTCTTTGCCCTTGTCTCTCACCTTGACTTTTATCTTTCCGATGGGGTATACTCTTCGCCCCGTGTATGTCTGCAATACAATCTTGGTATCTCTCAAGGGAATATGTGAGAATAGCCTCTTGTAGTCCTTTCGGTTTATGACTGTTAGGGCTGATCCTGTGTCCAATTCCATTTTCACTTGGACTCCGGCTATTTTGAGCGTGACCCAGATAATTTGTAGGTCAGCTTCCTTACTCGCATTGTGAATTCTCAGACTACCCAGTTCCTGGCTGTTGGAGTCTGAATCCGAATTCTGTTCATCTGAATTCTTCTCAGCCACCTTGTGTACCTTGCTGTACTTTTCCTGCGGTGACTTTTTTTTGTTGCTGGTCTTCTTTCCTGACCGGCATACTCTAGCCATGTGACCAAGCCTGCCACATTTTCTACATTCCTGGTTTTTAAACCAGCATTGGTTCTGGTCGTGTGTTGTCTTCCCACAACGACAACATTTCGTTGTACTCGAAGTCATTTGATCCACGCTGAGTACCGCTGCCTTCAGCTGCATTTCCGCAGTGCCTCTCGCTGCGGCTTCGTGCGATGCTGCAATAAGGACAGCCTTATCAAGTGTAAGATCGTTCTCTTCTAGCAGTCGCTTTTGTGTTCCTTCCTTCGACAACCCGCACACGAACTTGTCTCTCAATGCCTCTGTCAGATTTTCCCCAAACTGACAGTATTTCGCTAATCTACGCAGTTCAACCAAGTATTCCGCGTTGCTTTCCTCTTTCCGTTGCGTTCTCGCATAAAATTTGAATTGTTCCGCCAACATCAGCGGTGTGGGGTTCAAATGATCCTTCAGGACAGCAACAATATTAGCGAAAGTCTGATCCGCCGGTTTAGCTGGTGATAGAAGATGCTTCAATAGCCCGTATGTCTTCGCCCCCATTGAGTTTAGTAAGGTTAGAGCTTTATCATCATCTGCTATTTTATTGGCCTCACAATATATCTCGATGCGTTCTACATACGTGGCCCAATCTTCCACCTCGGAATCGAAGTCGTTGATGTTACCATGCTTAGGCATCTTCACTATCTTTCTGAGAAACAACAACGAAATTGTTCGTTACTTTTTTTTTCCAAAAATGGCGGTTTCCCGCGCTTGTCTTCTTCCCCGCCCACTTTCAAAATGGCGGTTTCCCGCTCCTGTCTTCTTCCCCGCCTACTGGCGGCTTCCCGCGTTTCTTCCCCTGGCGGGAGGGGTAAGCTTTGCTCTCGGGCGACGACCGCTGGCTTTCGGGGTTCGCAGCCTGCGCGCCGGCTTCAGTACGTTCCTTGTTCCCTTTTCTCGGCAGGGCAACCGGCGCTGGGGACAACCCGTTGGCGGCGAACAGTTCCAGCCACTGGGCGGAATCTCGCTCGGTCTCCCTCGCTCGGTCCCGTTCCCCCTCGCTCGGGCTCTGTCTCTCCCGCTCGCTCGGGCTCTGTCTCTCCCTCAGCGGCTTCCAATCGCGCCTCCCAGCCCTCTCGCAGTCCGGTCCTTTCCTCCCCCGGCTGCGGCTGAGTTCTCCGCGGTTTTATTTATTTATTATTTTTTTTATTTCTTCCCGCGCCTTACGATCCCGGTCGCAGCGCCACGCGGCCTCAGTAGCTGCCCGGCCTTTTTCGCCAGTCGCGGTCGAGCTGTCTCACGACGCTGTTGCGTCTCCCAGCCCACTTGTAGCCCGGTCTCTCACACCGGCTGCGTTCCCGCTTGTAGCCCGGTCTCTCACACCGGCTGCGTTCCCACTTGTACCGCGGCTTCCGTGCCCTACGCTGCCCCAGTCTCAGCGTCTCTGGCCCCGACTTCTGTCCGGCTCCTTTCCCCCGACAGTGGTCGAGTTCACCGCCCTTATCCTCCGTTTCTTTTTATTTCCCCCCTACTCACAGTCAACGTGGCCGACTTGCTTCTCGTGGCTGATCGGCTCACTCACCACCGTGACAGAAGGGACGATCACTGCCTGTTGCTGATGGAAGGCTTCGTGTCTGAATTCTTCCTTCTTCCTTGCTCTGCAGACTCGAGTCTTCTCTCAGCAGAACGACGAGGGCGGATGCCTCTTCTCGACGCTCATTAACTGCTTCGAATGTACCGCTGCCGCAGGGTAAGATCGAACTCGTCGCCACTGTAAAATCTGTGTGTTATATTGCAAATTATTACACAGACTACAAGAGTAAACTTTAACAGGACTTTACTATTCGAAGGTCAGGGCGAATCTGCCCAATCACTCATTACACAGCACTTATATACCGGTGTGGTCACCACCGGTACTACAGTATACCGCAGCCAAGATAAAGTAGTGCAACACCTAAAATAGTTCTCTTAAAGGTGGACGGTTACATACAATAGTTCTCTTAAAGGTAGAACGGTTACATACACTACAGTAGAGGTGACCTTTGTTGCCTAAAAGTGGTAAAGCATTGCATTGTTCAGCATTGATAGTCCTCAGTTTGTTAAGCAAAGCAATAAATTAATTAGTGGGGATGGTGCAGGGAAGCTGGAACATCGGTGCACCAATGCCATATTTAGAGTGAGGGTGTAAGATTTAATTTGAATAAAACGGAAGTAAATTGTTGAATTTTGCTAACTATAGGTTGGAACTCTCTTCTGGCAAAAGTGCTAACCTGGGCAGCAGTTATGCCGCGAGAGCCGAAAAATGTGAAATTCGCTGGCTACCTTCCCGTTGGGTGCTGCGCCTTAAAGAGCTGCAACAAAGGTTCACTGGATTGATTCCTGGGATGAGAGGGCTGTCCTATGAGGAGAGATTGTGCAGAATGGGCCGATACTCTCTGGAGTTTAGAAGAATAAGAGGTGATCTCATTGAAATGTATACAATTCTTAGAGGGCTTGATTGGGTAGATGCTGAGAGGCTGTTTCCCCTAGCTGGAGATTCTAGAACTAGGGGTCATAGTCCCAGGATAAGGGGTCGGCCATTTAGGACTCAGATGGAAAGACATTTCTTCACTCAGAGGGTGGTGAATCTTTGGAATCCTCTACCCCAGAGGGCTGTGGATGCTCAGTCGTTGAGTATATTCAAGACAGAGGTCAATAGATTCTTGAGCACTAAGGGAATCAAGGGTGATGGGGATAGAGTGGGAAAGTAGGATTGATGTAGAAGTTCAGCCATGATCTTATTGAATGTCGGAGCAGGCTCGAGGGGCCATATGGCCTACTCCCGCTCTTGTTTCTTATGTTCTTAAATTTCAGCTCCAGTCGTCTGCCAGCAGTGTATTGTCTATCTCAAAATGCCTCAAATGCAAAACTGACCATTGAAGGATTTTTGGAGATAACCTGCAATTTATCTGAAATAATACATTGGCCAGGATATTTACTGGGGCAGGTTACGTAGGCCAGGGTGGGGTGGAGGGTTGGTGGAGTTTGACTTTTGACCCTGTAAAATAAAATTAGGGTTATGGACTTTCACAATCAAAGTCTTAGCTAGTGCCATGGAACAGAATGAATAAAATGGAAGTAAGTTCTTGGATTTTGGTAGCTGTAGGTTGGAAATCTCTTCTGGCAAAAGTGAGAAACCCGGAAATCTGGGTTTCCCAGCATGCTGTGGAGTTTTAACTTTTGGCCCTGACAGGTTCCGCGCCCAGAAGTCAGCTTGATTGACCGGCTTGGCTTCCAGTCGGGCAGGGAACACTCCAGAGCTGGCCGCAAGACCAGGTAAGTTTGATCCGCGACCCCGGGGTGGGATTCTGATCCGGTGTGGGGGTTCCAATCCCAGACCTGGGGGGGTCTGATACTCTACCCCAGGGTCTTTGCATGGGGGGCGGTTCTGATGGGGGTGGTGAGCTTGGGGGGGGGGAGATGCCAGGGGAAAGTACTCCTGCTCCTCCTGGCCCACAAGCAGTGCTGTAAAAGGCACTTACCTTCTCCCTGAAGCTGTCCTCGCCTTGCTTCAGCTGTCGAGTTTGCCGAGGTCTGGGAAATCCGGCCGCCCACGGTAAAACCGGCAAAGCAGGTTAAATTAAAGGCTGCCCGCCTCACCAACATATTTAAAATGTCAACCCACCTCTTGGGAGCGGGTTGGCTGCCCGCCTCTTGTCCTGTCCCCGTAAAACCCAGAAGTCGGCGGGTTGGAGTCAGCTCCCTGACGCAATCGGATTTTTTCCTGGTTTAACCCCCCACCCACATCCAATCCCACGCGCTCACCCACGTTGAAATTCCTCTCATTGTTCCTGCAGAGTGTCAGTCTCGCCTATTTGAAACTGGTTGTTAATGTTCATGCTAGTTCTTGAATTCAGGAATGAATGCAATTAGTGCGTTGGTGAAGTGTTGCATTTATGTGGCTGTAGCATTGCATTCTTGGATCAAACAGGGAGGGGTGTAAGAATGCTTTATTTTTATTTGCCATCAGTAACAAGTTTATGTCTTGATGTTAGTACAACCAGTTATTTCAATTACAGTCTGATTTACACCACCTCAATCCACAAATGTGTATAGAAACTGGATCATTCCAGCTCACTGGGAGCAAAGCTGCAGCATTGCAATAGGCAGTCATTTGAAGTTTATTATCAAAAAGTTTATTTTTAACATTTATGTCTCAGTCCTAGAAGAGTGTTCATTTTGGCTGGTATACTGGGAATGTTCACATTGCCTTCCAGTTCTTTTATGCAATTTGTACATTAAGTCAAGAATGAAAATAATCAGCTCATCTTGGCAAAGTTATCGAATGTCTCATATCAAACACATAGTTGTGATGAGACATTAAGTAGCTGCCAAGCTGAGGGGATGGTTGGCTTTCTTGATATTATTTACAAATTGCTTGAATATTTCAAGCCAATGACTTTTGCAATTGACCAGCGACAGCAACTTAATAGGACAACACAATTCTACAGAAGGTTTGGCTTTTCCAAAGTGCGCAGTGTCTTTGACTGCCCGCATGTTGAGCACATTGGGCCAGTAATTCCGGTCCCAACGCGTGAGTACTGACGGGGTACTCACGCGTGGGCCCGATGGAAGTGCCGGTTTTCAGGATGCACAGCGCATGCGCTGAAAACCGGCATTTCCTGTCCTCTAAACCAAGGGGTTAAGAGGCGGAACGCGTGCGACGTATCAGGCAGCGCGTGCGCTGAAATTCGTTTTTTTGTAAAGAGTTGCCCGTGCGTAAAGGCCTCCAGTTTTTACGCTTGAAAAAACCAGACGTAAGTACTTAGTTTTACAGGTAAGTGGTCTATTACTACAATTTAGAATTTTTTTTCCACAGGTTTATTATTTTTAAAGAATTTACAGTAAGGTAAGTGTATTTTTAGACCAGATTTGTTAAAAAATTATTTTTTTCAAAAATTTGATTAATTGTTTAAAATAGTTTTTTTACAGTTATTCATAGTTCATTTATTCAGTGGGATGTTTTTTAAATTTTTATTTGTAGTTTAAGTGCTGTTTTGGGCGCCCTGAGTTTCATGAGTTTGACAGTTCTTACTATCAAACTCATGAATGAACTTTTGCAACATCCCATTGGTTGCCCAGTGCCCACGTGATCCCAGCCGGCTCATCAAAATAACTACACTTTAATTCTGTTTAAAACTACTTTACATTCTTCAAAATAATGTAAAAGTATTTAAAACTTTATAAAAGTTACCTAAAGATTAATAAAAATACAAAAAATGTATTTAAAATGCTGCTTTGCATGTAAAATTGCTTTGCAGCTTGTGTTAAAAATTGGGGGCGTGGCCTATCTTAAGGAAACCTCAAGGGGTGTGTCTAACTTAGACTCCGCGCTCAAGGCTTCGCGCTGGCTGCACTCCTGGGCGGCATGACGTCAGACGTTGCCCGGGAGTAATCAACTGAAAACAGGAATTGCACGCGTCCTGGGAGCAGAACGGCAGGCACGCCGGGTAAGTGCACATCGGGGGCTTGCACGCGCAGCAAGCCCCCGAACCTAATTTCTGGGCCATTGTGTCGGTTTTCGCTGTACAAGTAACGGTGAGGCGTTCAGCGCACACCATTACCTATGTGCAAATTGGACAGCAACTTCCAGCAACCGGACATGCGCCAGTTAAATTCGGAAATCTGGAAGTTTCTGCCCGAGATGCCCTGCTCCTCCAAAAGCTGCGCAAAAATGGCATCTCGCCATCTGACTCACCATTCAAATGCATTCAATGGTGTGAAGTTGCTGTACTTAACTCATAGATATAGACTAAACTCCCCAGAAAAATTTAAGGCTTGTGCATTCCACAATTGAGTACCCTTTTAATGGCGTCATAAGTCTTAATTACTGTCAAACAACCTCTCTGGCACGGAAAATTAACTTTTACAAGTGTGGAGTCTCATTCCTTCAGCTTTTAATTATTGTTGGAGATTATAAAAAATTTAAATAAAGTTTTATTTTTACTTTTTCTTTCTGCCTCTTTTATCTCTCTCTCTTAATCCATTCTTTCCTTCCCTCTCTTTATTTCGCTTTCTGTACCTGATCTGACATTGAATTCCGAATCTAACTGACACTTCCTGGTTCAGAATCTGCACTGCGCATTACCGATTCTTCAATCTGATTGGTTAAGGAGGTATACAGTTGCTTTCCCTGTTCACAAAGGACCCAGATGCCCTGTAGAGGGCGCTGCGTTATTTTGATGGTTGGCTGACAGCAACTTGCCGTGCAAAAGCCCACGGAAAGCCTATGGGCAAGTGCCAGTCTAAGCCGTTCGTTTGTCGCTCAGAGCAAAATCCAACCCAGTGTTCTGTCTGTGTAGTCGTGGTGTGTGATCTCTAGTGCGGAATCACGCATGATAATGCCCACTTTTCCAGAAGCTCTTTCAGTTATCTGGACCATCCTTATTTGAAGAGCAAAGAAGAGTGGAAGGATGGCTCCTGGGATACAATGGCTACCCCTATGCATCCACGGCTCCTGTGTGCAAGACCGAAGCACAAGTTGGGGGCAACAAAGCTTATGCTGCAACCAGAAGGATTAAACATAACATTCGTGTATTCAAGCATTGCTGCACAATGGGGAGCAGACTTACTGTAACCTCTCTCACCCCAGAGTTCCCAGAATAATTGTAGTATGCAACATGCTCCACAAATACACCCTGAAATGTAGCCTAGGCATGCATCTCAATGATGGCAATATCATACCAAATTATCAGAGCAGAAATGCCAAGGAAGAATTAGCAGCAATACCAGCAAGGCAACAAGGAAGACTGGTGTGCCAGGCACCAATTCCAACTTACTTTCATGGAATGCCACAGCTGCACCATTTCTTGTAAGGTCACACCATTTGTGCCAAATAACTGTCCACAGACCTCCTTGCCCTACACTTTCATACTGAAACCTTAAGGTACCAACTATTGCCATCTTAAGCTGGGCTGCTGCTATCTTGCAACCAATGACAAATAGATACCCAGCACAATGTTCAAGTCAAGTGCGTGGTATTTATTTCCTCTCTTGTGTGTTAATGTGGGCACCTTGAATTGGCACCTTGTTGCCCCTTGGTTTGTTTCAGGTGTTTAAAGTCTAACCTACTGCGCCCTCTAATTGATTACCTTGTGGAAGTAATATGTGTGTTGTCTGGCTGCAAGTTTTCATTGGTAGTCTATTAGGGTTCTGGTAGCCTTAGAGCTCCCTGGACTATGCCTGGGCAAGGCTGCAATGTGAGTCACCCACATCAGGAACTGCAGATGAATAGTGATGCTAGTTATAAGCTACCTCCGCCCATACCGGGTACAACAGTCATTTCCTGGGGAAGAGGGGAGAGGGGGTATATCAGTCCCTTTAAGTGTGTGCATTCTCTGTCTGGCGTCTGCCCCCAAGCCTGGCACAATCCACACAATATAGGTCCAGGAAGCATAGGATCTTCCTGTCTGCATGCTCATGTTGAGAGCTTTGGTATGCACCTGCTTGACCACAAAGTACGAACACGTGCGCTGGAATTTTGCCGGCGCTCAAAGGGCGGGTTCGGAGGCGGGTCTGCTATCAAAATCAAAAAGATTGACAGCGGGTCAGTTTCCTGCTGTCAACCCGTCTCCGTGTCAGTTTCCCAAGTGTCAGGTCTGACATCCCTGAACAGACCCCACACCAAGCGGCGGGTCAGCCAATTCAGATACTTAAAAGCTGGTTAAAAGGTACTTAAGCAGCATTTTACTATGTACTTACCATTTTACTAGCTTTTTCATGAGGTTCCTGGCGCGCGGGGATCACGTCAGGTAAGTATGATGGGTTCTCAATGACTCTCTATTGCTGTGAATAGGTGACAGCAGCAAAAGTGGTATAAAACCTACCATTTCACAGCTGTTCACTTTTCAATCTTAGAAGCTGGAGCCTTCAGGATTTGGAACTCACATTTGAGCTTTATGCAGTTTGGAAGTGTTTGGAGTAAACTCTCTATCCACTGTCTCCTCCTTGGAACAACCATTGATACATCGCTTCTGTCATCTCAACTTCAGCTGCAATCTATTCCATCAGCATCGGTGCCCTTCAAAAAATCTCACCTTGGTCCTCAGAATCCCACCACGATCAGCCCCAACACCAACATCACCAGCAGCACCAACAACAACACCAACCTTCTCCACAATCACCTGATGCTCGACAGGACACAGGGCATCAGCACCTGACCACATTGCTGCCCAGGATGCACCAGGTTGGCACCTCCCCACTCCAGCACCATAAAGCATCCCTATAATGTCCAAACCATTCCTTTCACACTCATCACCATTGCGGGGGGGGGGTGGTGGGGGGTGCCCTTATGTCTCACCATTCAGTACAACTCACCAAGCCACTTCCAAAGGTGCACACAAATCTATCCAAGAAGGCAAAGTGTTCAAAATAAAGATTTCAATGTTTGACAACACATTAGCAGAAACTCTACATGAACATTGGTTAAAAGACCCAAGTGTCTACATATGTATGTTGTTAGTTGGTATGATTGGACTAGGATGAGGGTGAGTATGAGGGGAGTCTAGTGCGATGGGGGAAGTGATAATGTAGATAGAGAGAGGGGGATGGGTGGAGGTGCAAGGTAAGTTGGTGTGAGTAAGGATATGCAGGAGTAGGGTAGGGAAGGCAGAGTGATGAGGATGTGATGAGTGGCACAGCAGGATGAGGTTGAGTGTGGCTTTGCAGTAACATTTCATGATCTACTGAGATCATTGAAAGATTTGCACTTCTGCAGCCAGGTCCTCCTGATGACGTCCCTGCTGGTGTCCTCCTGTGAAATGTGCAACCAGGCTGCATTGGTGTCCTTGGGAGGTCTGGGAAGGGAAGAGGACCTCTCTGCATGCTTTGACTCCCTCCATAAGCATATGGAGGGAGCCATGGGAGAACCTGGGTGCAGCCGTGCACCTTTGTGCAGTGCTCGTCAGTGTTTGCAGCACCTCAATGCTGTAGAACACTGACAGCACAACTGTTAAAATTAATGTGCACATGGTCCCTTTAAGGAAACCGGCTGATGACTTGTCATCAAATGACGTCATCAGACCCGCTTCCTTTTAATTGTCCAGGAACCTCACAGGGCAGGCTTAACGAGCCCAATCTGGGCAAAATCACTTCAACAGAGCGGGATGGAACTGGAAGCGGGGTCGCAGTCCGCCACCTCCCTTGGCTGCACCTATCTCGCCTCAGTAGGCGAAATCGCGGTCATTGTGTCCACCAATTTTCTTGCAGCTTTTCACAACCAATGGGCACCGCAACAACAAAAACTTGCATTTATATTTCCTACATTACAACAGTGACTGCACTTCAAAAAGTACTTCAATGGCTGTAAAGTGCTTTGGGACGTCTGGTGGTCGTGAAAGGCGCTATAGAAATGCAAGTCTTTCTTTCTTTCTTTATATAGTGCCTTTAACGTAGTGCAACATCCCAAGATGCTTCACCTGTTCAAACCAAAGTTGGCACCGAGCCACATAAGGAGATATCGGGACAGGTCACAGAGGTAGGTTTTAAGGAGCAGCTTAAAGAAGGAGAGGGAATACCAAAGCTTAGGGTCTAGGCAGCTGAAGGCACAGCCGGCAATGAAAATCAGGGATGCGCAAGAGGCCAGAATTGGAGGAACGCAGAGATCTTGGAGGGTTGCAGGGCTGGAGCAGGTTGCAGAGATAAGGAGGCCATGGAAAGATATGAAAACAAGGATGGGAAGACACTAGATAGCATTTGCATAATAGACCTAACCAGGAGAACACTCATTTAACCTAGAATTAATTATGTGAGTTTAGAAAGCCCTTTTTTTTAATTATTGGCAACTTCCCAAGGGTATGCTTGAAGAATGTTTCATGGCATTGAGCTTGTCGGTGCCATCCTTACTGAGTTGTTTAAAATAAGACCTTCTCTGACTGAGTTCTTGCAGGATAGATAACCAATTAAAGCGGCTTTTTTCAGTTAGTAGTGCACATACACCCAGCGATTACCTTGTTTCCTCAGTGTTTTAACTAGGTATTTAACTAGCCCCTAATTGCAGCTCGTAGCTTCAAGGATTCAGTGCTGCTTTCTCAGCGATTGGCTAATTGGGCAACAAGGTAGAAGAAGCTTCTCACAGTCTGAAAACAGGAATATTGTGAGTAAACCAGGCTGGGAGATCTCTCCCCCACCAAAAAAAAATATGTTGGTATCCTCGTTTATGCACAAACAGGAATTTCATGTTTATGTTAAAGTGGTTGGAATGGGGAACTCGCTACTATAGGAAGTGGTTGAGGCAAATAGCTTAAATGCTTTCAAAAGAAAATTAGATGAGTACATGAGAGAAAAGGGAATAGAAAGATATGCTGAAAGGCTGAGATGAGGTAGATGGAATGGGAGGGAGGAGACTTATGTGGAATATAAACAGCAGCATGGACTAGTTGGGCTGAATGACCTGTTTCTGTGTTGTATATTCTATGTCATGTCGGCTGCACTTTAGAAAGGCGAGCACTTGACTTAGATCATGCAGTTTATTTTCTGGTGATAATTTGAGTGCAGTTTTCCCAGTACAAAGAAACTTAATACAGAGCAGTATGAATGTAGCATGTTACCCATCAGTGAGCAAAGGACATTCTTGCCTCAAGTGTATTTAATTAAGGGTTGACTTTGACTTATTCACCAAATTATGAAGGAATGGTAGCCTACAGGTTTAATTTAATAAAAATGATAGCAAGACATCAGAGTTTTGTGAGGAATAGATTGAGCACAAAAATACAAGTAAAAGTGGACTAGCCTGAGAAAACAGCCTTGAGATTCTGTCTTGCTGTGCAAGCTTTGTATTGATTGAAAAGGGAGGTTTGGTGTAATTTAACACATAGTGGAATGGTGACCAAACCGGTGTGCGTAGAAATCTGCAGATTACAAAGATTGATTGGAGGAATTTTGTTCTCCGTGCATTACTAGAAGCTATAATTCACCAGCATCCTTAACTTGTTTCCTTCTGCTAGCCTGTATGTTTTTTGATGGATTTAATTTTTAACTCTGCAGGAGCTGCTGGATTACTTTGCGGTTTCTCTATATAAACCCTTTGTATTCCCGTGCTCGTTTTTGGAAGTTTTTACTAGCCAGACAGGACCGCAATTTTGAAATGGCTCTTCTAATTTCATTATGTTGCAAGTATATTCAGCATATCAATGGGTGAAATCACAACCGATGTTTGTGCTTTTAAGGTGTTTCAATCTTAGATAGAAAGGACTCCTGTCACCAGAAATTACCTACAAATTTCAACATGGGAAACCAGCTGTTTGGCAAAAACCAGTCCATGTTGATGTTTATCGTCCACGTGAGCTCACGTCAGCAGTTGGCCTATTCCATGTACCTGCCCTGTTCCTGCATCCCTTCATGCCTGAAAATTCCTTCAAACACCTGTCCAACCTATTCTTGCGTGATGGCATGGTCTCTGCTTCAATCAGTAATGTCTGGAAATGCATTCCTCAGCCGTAGCTGGTGTAAATATCATATTGCTACAGTAGGGAGTGTTCTTTTCACTGTAAAGTTGAGTTGGAGTTATTGTTGGGGTAGAACACAGTTGTCCAAAGTTGTGTGTCAGTAGTCCACTTCACTGTTGGCCATGGGCCACATATAAACAATTACAATACAAAGCACTGAATTCAAGGAGTTTTGGACCTAAATAGGTTGCCACCCTATTCACACCTGGGAGCATAAAGCATCTAACCAATGCTAAACCAAACTAATCTTGGGAATGCTTGATGTTAATAATCAATGGCAAAAGTGTGAAACTTTTTAATCCTTAGGATTGAACCCCTTGACACTGTTATAAGCACAAGCTACCACCCCTCTCCCAAAAGCGAGGGGGCAATCACTAACAGATTTTTCCAGAAACAATTACAATTAATGTCCCTTGTACTTACCAGTACCGTTGGTCAGCCTTCCCTCCTGTCACAGTGTGGATGCAATATAGCCCCAGATGCATGGTAATATTTTAATAATAATATCTCTAATTGATCTAGTGCTGATTAATATAAAAATGCACATTATGCGCTCTAGTGCAAATTAGGTGCCATTACCACCAACCTACACTGAAGCTAATAGGGCTCGTAAAACCGTGCCCATATCAGAGAGAGAGAATGTCTGGCCGGCGAGGTTGAAACAGAAATGCATTTCCTCCTAAAATGCGAAAAATTCAACACATCAAGAAACATATTATTCAACAAGCTAAGCCAAACAACCCCAGATTTCAAGGAATTAGATGACCTGTCAAAATTGAGATTAGTCCTAGGAGAAGGAGACAGACCATACCTTGGGGCCAAATATGTAACAACATGTCACAACCTGAGGACTGTTTAAAATTAAGACTGTTTAAAATTAATATTGAACGTACCAAATGAAGTACAAAGACTGTTTAAAATTAATATTGTTTAAAAGTAATATTGTATGTACCCAACAAATGTCAAACCGATTGACACCTACAGAATGTTTGAAAATGTACCTTTTTGCTATGTAAGCTTTGGCAATATGGTTCTCTGTAAACTTTCATGCCAATAAAGCATTTGAATTTGAATTTGAGAAGAGCCCATATGTATATGAGATTTTGCTGAAGATAATGAGCTTCTTCCATTATGCAGCTACAGATGCAATGTTAAGTTTCTATACATTGTTGTCACACAATGTGTTTTTTGAAGAAACTGGGGGTTAGAAATTGGCCTGGGCTGGTTTTTGAGCCTAGACTCGGCACTGCAGAGGCGACACATGCCTGCAGCAAGGGGCCCAAGGATCGATAGAGATTGGTCCTCGGGCCTCACCTGCATACTCTGGGCGAGCTGTCAGCGCGGGGCCACTGTTTTTTTTTAAAGTGACGTTGATTAAGGAATAAATGTTGACCAGGACACTGGGGAGAACTCCCATGCTCTTCTTTGAATATTGCTGTGGGGTCTTAACGTCCACCTGGGAGGGCAGAAGGGGGCTTGGTTTAGCTCCCCATCCAAAAGATGACATCTCCAATAGTGCAGTACTCCCTCAGTAGGAACATGGGAACAGGAGTAGGCCATTCAAGCCTCTTCTCCCAATTAATTAGATCATGGCTGTACTGTATCTTAACTCCACCTATCCGCCTTTGTTCCATAACCTTTAACATCCTTGCCTAACAAAAATCTATCAATCTCAGTTTTGAAATTTTTGATTGACACCTCAACAGCTTTTTGGGGGAGAAAGTTCCAGATTTCTACTTCCCTTTGTGTGAAGAAGTGCTTCCTGACATTACCCATGAACAGACTAGCTCTAATTTTAAGGTTGTGTCCCCTTGCTCTGGACTCCCACACCAGAGGAAATAGTTTCTCTCTATCTATGTTATCAACTCCTTTAATCATCTTAAACACCTCAATTAGATCACCCCTTAACATTCAATGCTCAAGGGAATATAAGCCTAACCTATGCAACCTGTCATCATAATTTAACCCTTTTAGCCTCTAAATCAATCTGATGAATCTACACTGCACCCACTCCAAGGCCAATATATTCTTCCTGAGCAGTGGTGCCCAGAACTGAACGCCGTGCTCTAAATGGGGTCTGACCAGAGCTTTATATAACTGTAACATAACTTCCACCCCTTTGCATTCCAGCCCTCCTTGAGATAAAGACCAACATTCCATTAGCCTTTTAAAAATTTTTTTTTCCTGTCCACTAGTTTTTAGTGATTTCTGTACTTTGACCCCTAAATCTTTCTGCTCCTCCACTGTTCCTAACTTTTCACCATTTAGAAAATACTCTGATCTATCTTTCTTGCGTCCAAAGTAGATGACCTCACATTGAACTCCATCTGCCATAATTTTTCCCACTCACTTAATCTATCAATATCCCTTTGCAACTTTCTGCTCCCGTCTACACTATTTACTGGGCCACCTACCTTGGTGCCGTCAGCAGACTTGGATAGATGGCTCTCTATTCCTTTATCCAAGTCATTTATAAATGTAGTGAAATGTACTGCACTAAATGCCTGGAAGCCACCCAGAAAAAGGGGGACATCGATAATACAGTGCTATGGAATCCTCCATGGGGGGCACTCTGAGAAATCTCTTGATTTCCCATATAGCCAATCTAACCCTGGATTGAATTGTTAGGTATATCACTGCTATAGTTAAAATGTTAAGTACAGTGATACATTATAGGTGCATATGCTGCAGGAGCGGAGATGATCTCCTCCCTTCTCTGCTCTGGGGATAGCCATGATGGTCCTCTATTGAAAAATAAAACAAGCAACAAACACACAAAGAAACGGAAACCAGGTCGCTGAAATGTGACCTGCTCTAACCGCCCCTGATCCTAACTCATTTGATCACAACTCTTGTTGAAAAAGGCTTCTTTGCTCTGGAAATCATAGAATGATCCAGCACAGAAGGAGGCCATTTGGTCCATCGTGCCTGTGCAGTTCTTTGGTAGAGCTATCCAATTAATTCCACTCCCCTATAGCACTGTGAATTTTTTCCCTTCAAGTATTTATCCAATTCTCTTTTGAAAGTTATTATTGAATCTGCTTCCACCACCCTTTCAGGCAGTGCATTCCAGATCATAACAACTCGCTGTGTTTTTGGGCTCCTTACCTAAGGAAGGATATACTTGCCTTAGAGGGGGTGCAACGAAGGTTCACTATATTGATTCCTGGGATGAGAGGGTTGTTCTATAGGGAGAGATTGAGTAGAATGGGCCTATATTCTCTGGAGTTTAGAATAATAAGAGGGGATCCCATTGAAATGTATAACATTCTTGGAGGGCTTGATTGGGTAGATGCTGAGAGGCTGTTTCCCTCTGGCTGGAGTGTCTAGAACTAGGGGACACAGCCTCAGGATAAGGGGTCGGCCATTTAGGACTGAGATGAGGAGGAATTTCTTCACTCAAAGGGCTGTGAATCTGTGGAATTCTCTATCCGAGAGGGCTGTGAATGCTCAGTCGTTGATTATATTCAAGACTGAGATCGATAGATTCTTGGGCACTAAGGGAATTAAGGGATATGGGGATAGGGCGGGAAAGTGGAGTTGAGGTAGAAGTTCAGCCATGATCTTATTGAATGGCGGAGCAGGCTCGAGGGGCCGTATGGCTTCCTCCTGCTCCTATTTCTTATGTTCTTATGTTCTTGTGTGTATAAAAAAAAATGTTTCCTCATGTCGCCTCTGGTTTTTGTACCAATCACCTTAAATCTGGGTCCTCATTTCATTTCACTAGGCCCTTTTCTTTCATACTCCTACCACTCCAATCAACTTCCAGAATTCTCCTGAAAATCCTGGGTCACGTGGACAGCCACTCCATAATGCAGTACAATAAACTGTAAGTCTAAAGACATCAATATTCTATGACATTTGATTAACGTCTTTTTAAAATCCTTTTGTAACTCGCGTTCACACTTCATGACTTGAAAACCAATTTTTCAGATATTGATTCATGTAAATGTCAAAGGCAGTAGGTTATGGATTGACTCTTTAAAACAAGTACCGATCCAGCAGTCCAAAATGCTGCAGGTTGTAAATGGGGGCCACTGTGTGTGGGAGACAACAGGTACAGCAGACTGATTAACAACTGCTGGTTTTAACTAACAGTTGAATAAGTAACATGGGTAACACTGAAGTTCAAAAATGTTTATTGCCTACATAGCCGAGTAGTAAAGGACTCAGACCCCAAGTCGTTAGCACTGAAGATCAGTCCCTTAAAAAGATCTGAACAGAAAAACCCCGTGCAACTCTTCTTGTAGAGGTGCATTCCCCTAATTAGCTCAGGATAAATCTTAAGACCATCTCCTAAAGTTATCATTATATTGTTCCTTCTCAAATTCTATTATTTGATATCTGAAGTATTTACCAACAAAATTAACATAGACTTTCTTTTAAAAATGGACTATTTACAATCGTGATCTGAAGCTGCAACTTCAACACAGATCTCCTATTGAAGAGTCCAGATTTCAAGCATTATGTCCATTCAGCAATTTCTTGTGTTCTTATATTGCTAATATATATTCTTGTTGATGTCAGGCAACTGTCCATCATGATGGTGTTACATAACTATAGACTGTCAGCTCTGAATCCCCTCCATCTCAAAAGCAAAAAACAGTGACTATGAATTATAATCAAGTCATGCCATCACTTGGTAATTGGCAGGTCCCAGTGAAAACATGTGTGTGTTTTTTTTATTACAGCAAACTTTATATCACAATAACTGGCAAGTCAACAGAATTTAAAATGGTTCAATCATATCAGAGTTACTCCAATATATTTATAGCAATTAAATGAAGAATTCTGGGGTTAAATAACCTTATTTTTGAATATCTTGAATAACAACTACATGTAATAGCAATACAATGTTATGAAAAATAGCTGGGTGGCCCAGTACCTACATAGCTAGACTATACTCTCTGGAGTTTAGAAGAATGAGAGGTGATCGCATTGAAAAATATAAGATTCTGAAGGGGATTGACAGGGTAGATGCTGAGAGGTTGTTTCCCCTGGCTGGAGTGTCTAGAACTAGGGGGCATAGTCTCAGGATAAGCAGTAAACCATTTAAGACTGAGATGAGGAGGAATTTCTTCACTCAGAGGGTTGTGAATCTTTGGAATTCTCTACCCCAGAGGGCTGTGACTGCTGAGTCTTTGAGTATATTCAAGGCTGAGAGATAGATTTTTGGACTCTAGGGGAATCAAGGGATATGGAGATCGGGCGGGAAAGTGGAGTTGAGGTCGATGATCAGCCATGATCTTATTGAATGGCAGTGCAGGCTCGAGGGGGGCTGTATGGCCTACTCCTGCTCTTATTTCTTATGTTCTTATGTACTACAGGAATCTCAAATAGAAAACTTGGGTTGAGCTCACAGCTTCAGAAGACAATCTCATTTGGGTTTCCAAAAGGGCGTGAACTAGGCAGCAATGGCTGGGTTGCTGAGAGCGAAAGGGAACTTTGAGCAGAGTCTATTCCTGCACTGATCAATCACGTCTATAGACCAATCAACCTAGGAACAGCATTGATGATGTCCATGGTGATATCCACAGGCTGCATTGACCTCCTTCCCTGGGTGAGTGAAATGGTAACACGAACGTGGGGGAAAATGAGACTAAATAAATAGTTGAGTAGATTTAGTGCTGAAACAGCATTAACATTCTTTTTATAAATTATTTGTTTTTGTTAGCAAATGGTGAGTGTGCGTACCTTAAGCAAATATGGCAGAGTTGAGCAACACAATTGTTGACCAACTGTAGGTGTATCTTAACTGTGCATATTGAATCACGCAATAACTAATATGACCCCAACTCACCTTTCAACATAGGTTACCCTGGCAACCATATCCTGTTGCATTTCAAAAATCTCTGCATTATTCAGAATGTCAGAGCAGGCCAAGTGTTATTGTAGGCTGTCTAATTTCATATTTAATTTAGTCTAATAATCTTGTGGTCTCTGACTTGGGAGGAACTTGGCACCACTGTCTAAAAATAGGGAGAACATTTTTACTTGGAGGAAAAGAAAGACGACATTTCATTTTCCAATATTGGCATCTTTCACCTTAACAGAACGTTCTGTCCGGGCATCATTAAAAATGGAGAAAAACTAATTAAACAGTACATGATGTTTCTCACTTGCCAGGTTCAGTCAAGGGCCTTGAATGGAGAACATTTTGAGGAAAAAGTATAAATGATTTAATGCTTCAGAGATAAAGCAAGTGTGCAGCAATTTGAGAATGGACCATGAATCATCCAGATTTACAACAACAATAACGTGCATCCATATAGCGCCTTTAACATAGTAAAACATCCCAAGGCACTTCACAGGAGCATCATCAAACAAAATTTGACACCGAGCCACATAAGGAGGTATATTAGGGCAGATGACCAAACGTTTGGTCAAAGAGGTAGGTTTTAAGGGGTGTCTTAAAAGGACGTTTAAGGGCATCTTAGAGAGGTTTGGGGAGGGAATTCCAGAGCTTAGGGCCCAGGCAGCTGAAGGCACGGCCGCCAATGGTGGTGCGATTAAAATCAGGGACGCACAAGTGGCCAGAATTAGAGGAGTGCAGAGATATCGGAGGGTTGGAGGCTGGAGGAGGTCACAGAGATTGGGATTGGCGAAACCATGGAGGGATTTGAAAACAAGGATGAGAATTTTAAAATCGAGGAGTTGCCGGACCGGGAGCCAGTGAGCACAGGGGTGATGGGTGAATGGGACTTGGTGCGATTTAGGATACAGCAGAGTTTGAATGAAGTCAGGTTTGCGTAACCCTGCTCTACCTTCTCCTGGGAGGGCGTCACACTGATACCGAGTGCTCAAAATGGGAAAAAAAGTTCCCATTTCCCAGCAATAAGATATCGTCTCCTTGACAACGCCAAAAACTGGGGGAAAGTAGGAGAGGAAGAAAGTAAAATGTAAGATTTATATAAAAACTATATTCGATGGCTTAATTGACTTGATTGAGGTGAGAGTAAAATGATTAGACAGAAACGTGCCCAATTGTACGGTAGGGGTTTCTGCCCCACTGAGCACCTATACTCCGGTGCTGAAGAGGAATAGCTAACCCTCATAGTCTAAGTGCACACATGAAGAATGGGCACTTGGGAGAGGTACATGAAGGTGGCAGTTGCCAACAGAACCGCACCCAATGTGAGCTAGAGGTGAGGGTAGAGGAGAATGGAGGGTAGAGGAGAGGAGTGGCGAGGGTAGAGGAGAGGGTAGAGGAGCGGAGAGGGTAGAGGAGCGGAGAGGGGAGAGGGTAGAGGAGTGGAGTGGGGTAGAGGAGAGGCGAGGGGAGAGGCGAGGGTAGAGGCGAGGGTAGGGGAGGGGAGAGGAGTGGCGAGGGTAGAGGAGGGTGAGGGTGGAGGAGTGGAGCGGGTGGAGGAGTGGAGCGGGTAGAGGAGCAGAGAGGGTAGAGGAGAGGCGAGGGGCGAGGAGGGTAGAGGAGAGGTGAGGGGCGAGGAGGGTAGAGGAGTGGAGAGGGGAGAGGAGAGGCGAGGGCAGAGGAGAGGCGAGGGCAGAGGAGAGGCGAGGGGAGAGGAGCGGCGAGGGTAGAGGAGAGGCGAGGGGAGAGGAGTGGAGAGGGGAGAGGAGTGGCGAGGGGAGACGACAGGCGAGGGGAGACGACAGGCGAGGGGAGAGAATTGGAGATGGGAGAGAAGAGGCAAGGGTAGAGGATAGGCGAGGGTAGAGGAGTGGAGAGGCGAGAGTGGAGAGGGTAGAGGAGTGGTGAGGGGCGAGGGGAGAGCAGAGGAGTGGAGGGGAGGGGAGAGGAGCGGAGGGGGAGAGGAGCGGAGAGAGGAGAGGGGAGAGGAGCGGAGAGGAGCGGAGAGGGGAGAGGAGTGGAGTGGAGTGGAGAGGGGAGGGGAGTGGAGAGGGAAGGAGAGGGGAGGGGAGAGGAGAGGAGTGGAGAGGCGAGGGTAGAGGAGAGGCGAGGGGCTCATGTTTATGGAGGGTGGAAAGTGGAAGGCTGGCCAGGAAAACATTGCTATTGTTAAGTCTAAAGGTAACAAAGGCATGGATGAGGGTTTCAGCAGCAGATGAGCTGAGGCGGGGCGGAGTGGTGCGATGCTATGTACGTGGAAGTAGGTGGTCTTGGTGATGGAGTGGATATGTGGTCGGAAGCTCAACTCGGTGTCAAATATGACACCAAGGTTGCAAAAGGTCTGGTTCAGCCTCATTCAGTGGCCAGTGAGAGAGATGGAGTCGATAGCTAGGGAACAGAGTTTGTGGCAGGGACCGAAGGCAATGGCTTCGGTCTTCCTAATATTTAGTTGGAGGAAATTTCTGCCTATCCAGTACTGAATGCCAGACAAGAGACAGTGGAGGGTTCGAGAGAGATGGTGGTGAGGTAGAGTTGGGCGTCGTCAGCGTACATGTGGAACCTGATGTCGTGTTTTCGGATGATGTCACCAAGGAGCAACATGTAAATGAGCAATAGGAGGGGGCCAAGGATAGAGCCTTGGGGGACACCAGAGATAACAGTGCGGGAGTGGGAAGAGAAGCTATTGCAGATGATTCTCTGGCTACGACTGGATAGAAAAGAATGGAACCAGGCGAGGCCAGTCTCACCCAGCTGGACGACAGGGGAGAGGCACTGGAGGTGTCAACCACATCAAAGGCTGCAGACAGGTCGAGAAGGATGAAGAGGGATAGTTTACCATGGTCACAGTCACATAGGATGTCATTTGTGACTTTTTGATGAGAGCCGTTTCAGTACTTTGGCTGGAACTAAAACCTGATTGGAGGGATTCAAACATGGAGTTGCGGTAAAGATGGGCACAGATTTGGCAGGCGACAACATGTTCAAGGACTTTGAAGAGGAAAGGGAAGTTAGAGATGGGGTGGTAGTTTACAAGGACAGAGGGGTCTAGGGTGTGTTTTTTGCGGAAAGCAGTGATGAGAAGAGGAAACCGTCAACAGTATCCGCTAACATGGGCGCCAGGCAGGGAATTTGGATTGTCAGCAGTTTGGTGGGAATAAAGCCGAGGGGGGTAGAAGGTGGAATTCATGGACAAGATGAGCTTGGAGAGGGCATGAGGGTAGATAGGAGAGAAACAAGAAATATGCAAGTTCAGGGCTGGGTCAGGGGGTAACCTTGGGGAATGTTTGGCTTTTCGGGCTAGGGGAAGGGAGGGAAGCGGCACTGCCAGCTGAACTGATGGTCTCAATCTTAGTGACAAAGAAGTCCATGAGCTCCTCGCACTTGTTGTTGGAGGTGAGGATGGAGGAGGCGAGGAGAGGAATTTAATAAGACTTTTTGTAGTGGAAAAGAGAAACCAGGGTTTATCCTTTCATTCTAGGATGATCCTGGAATAGTGAGCAGTTTCGGCAGAGGAGAGCAGGATCCCATAATGCTTTATGTGGTCAAGCAAGATTTGGCGATGAATGGCTAAAGCAGTTGACCGCCATAAACGTTCAAGTCTATGTCCCTGAACTTAAGAGAGGGGAGATGAGGGCAGTACCAGGGGGAACAACCAGAGTGAGAGAGAGAGTGATGGTTTTAATGGGGACAAAGGCATCAAAGGTGGAGGTGAGGGTGTGATTGAGCAGATTGGTAGCTGCCTAAATGATGTGATGAAAGGAGGGCCAATGACGAGACAGTTGGGAATTTTAAATTGCCATTGTAAATAACTTGGAGGAGAGTTTTATCCAGGGGCGGACACAGAAGGAAGTGGGATTGGGAGGGGGAAGAGGGTTGTGGGTGGAGAGAGATACAAGGAAGTGATCGGATGTGGCCTAATCTATGATTGACGTGATGGGAATAGAGAGCCCATGTCTACCTGACAAAGTGGAAAATTGGCCAGGTATGTCCTGTCCACAAAAAGCAGGACAAATCCAATCCAGCCAATTACAACCCCATCAGCCTACACTCAACCACCAGCAAAGTGATGGAAGGTGTCATCGACAGTGCTATCATGTGGTACTTACTTGCCAACAACCTACTAACTGATGGCCAGTTTGGGTTCCGCCAGGATCACTCGGCTCCAGACTTCATTACAGTCCTGGTCCAAGCATGGGCAAAAGACCTGAATTCCAGAGGTGAGGTGAGTGTGACTGCCCTTGACATCAAGGCAGCATTTGACCACGTCTGGCATCAAGGAGCCCTGGTAAAACTGAAGTCAATGGGAATCAGGGGGAAAACTCTCCACTGGCTGGAGTCATACCTAACACAAAGGAAGATGGTTGTGGTGGTTGAAGGTCAATCATCTCAGCCCCAGGACATCGCTGCAGGAGTTCCTCAGGGCAGTGTCCTAGGCGCAACCATCGTCAGCTGCTTCATCAATGATCTTCCCTCCATCATAAAGTCAGAAGTGAGGATGTTGGCTGATGATTGCACAGTGTTCAGTTCCATTCTCAATTCCTCAGATAATGAAGCAGTCCACGCCCACATGCAGCAAAACCTGGATAACATCCAGGCTTGCGCAGATAAGTGGCAAGTAACATTCACGCCACACAAGTGTCAGGCAATGACCATCTCCAACAAGAGAGAGTCTAACCATCTCCCCTTGACATTCAATGGCATTACCATTGTAGAATCCCTCACCATCAACATCCTGGGGCTCACCATTGACCAGAAACTTAACTGGACCAGCCACATAAATAGAGTGCCTAAAAGAGCAGGTCAGAGGCTGGGAATTCTATGGCAAGTGACTCACCTCCTGACTCCCCAAAGCCTTTCCACCACCTACAAGGCACAAGTCAGGAGTGTGATGAAACACTCTCCACTTGCCTGGATGAGTGCCACTCCAACAACACTCAAGAAGCTCGACACCATCCAGGACAAAGGACCCCGCTTGATCGGCACCCCATCCACCACCTTCAACATTTACTCCCTGCAGCACCGGCACACCGTGGCTACAGTGTGTGCCATCTACAAGGTGCACTGCAGCAACTCACCAAGGCTTCTTCGACAGCACCTCCCAAACCCATGATCTCTGCCACCTAGAAGGACAAGAGCAGCAGGTGCATGGGAACACCACCACCTCCAAATTCCCCTTCAAGTCACACATCATCCTGACTTGGAACTTCCTACCTAACAGCACTGTGGGAGTACCTACACCACACGGACGGCTGCGGCTCAAGGCGGCGGCTCACCACCACCTTCTCAAGGGCAATTGTGGATGGGCAATAAATGCTGGTTTTGTCAGCGACACCCACATCCCGTGAATGAATAAATAAAAATGATGGCAAGGTCGAGAGGGTGGCCGTGAATATGGGTTGGGGAGTTTTTATGGAGAGAGAGATTGAGAGGCTAGGAGGGCAGTGAACTCCGAGGAGAGAGAGCATGATGAGTTGAGATGGAGGTGGAAATCATTGAGGATGAGAAGCCGCTCGGTGCAGAGGCTGAAGATATCTCTGTGATACTTGGGTGGGTGGTAGAGATTGAAGATTTTAAAGGAGATGAGAGGGGTGGAACAAGGTGAGATGTTCAAAGAAGGAGAAGGTGCCAGAGGAGTAGGGGGACAGACCAAGGTGTGATTTGGTGATGAGAGCCACACTGCCACCACGGCGGTCTGGGTGGAGAGGCATAGTTAAGTGTCATCAGCCGTCTACCAGGTTTCTGTCAAGGCCATGACGTCGATGCCATTGTCCGCAGTAAGCTCATGGATGGCACGGGCCTTGCTCATAACTGAACGGACGTTTTGGAGGGAGATGCGGAGAGGGGCGATGATAGCTAATCTGCTGGTAGAGTCCACAGGGTTAGCGTTGGGAGGAGTGAGTGCGACGGGAAGGAAATCGTCATCATTAGCCCCCAGCGGGCCCGCTGGGCAGGAATGTCGGAGAGAGAGTAGGATGGGGCAGTTGGGGTTGCTGCTCGTAAGGAGGCAGCGACGAGTGCCTCGACAGGCCATTTAGAGGATGCCAAGAGAGGCACAGAGGGAAGCTGTAGGCTTATCTGAGAGGGAGTCAAGCCCGGGACGGCGGCAGGAGAGCAGGAAGGTCGAGTAGTGCTGTAGGATTGAGATGGGGATTTAGGGCGGGGTGCACAGTACCTGAGAGGGGGTAAATGAAGGAAGGCATGATGACAGGAGAAAGGGGCCTAGGAGGGGTAAAGGGAAAAAAAGGGGAAATAGAAGTGATAGACTCGGGGTCAGGAGCGGCAGCCAAAACACACACACGAATGGACATGGAAACTAAAGTTACATAGGTGTGGTTACATTGCAAGATTGGGCTAGATATGTCCTGGTAAAAATTGGGGAATAGAGAGCAGTCAAGAGAAGATAATCCAAAGTTAAAGTCAATTTGTAATTGAGTCAGGTTGAAAATCCTGAACATCTGAAAACTGGCTATTCTTAACCCCTATATTGGGAACCGAGCCACGATGCATAAAAACATTTGACCAATGAAAATAATGATCAATAGTTAATTAAAGTAATTCATGGATGCTCAGATCACTATTAAGTGAGATATGTTTAAATAATTGATCACTCCAATGCTTATGCATGTATAGCTTCTGGCACTGCAACAGAAACTTTCATAGAAGGGAAGTGGGAATAAGGAACCAAGAGAAGAAGAGATACAGATTACTAAAGATTCTTGCCATTCTAGAGCTCAATTGTAATCAGTACTCAACTTATTTACTCAGTTTCCATGGATATGCCAATGTAAGGAAGCTGATTACTGTTTCAAATCAAGCCATTCATCTAAAGGCTGTAATACGTCCTGACCTTTAGTGATCCTCCCATCAAGCTGTTAGCTGTGGTGCAATGGTAGCACTCTTGCCTCTGAATCTGAAGGTTGTGGGTTCAAGTCCCACTCCAGAGACTTGAGCACAAAATACTGACTCCTCAGTACTGAGGGAGCACTGCACTTCTCCCTAACGTCCTGGCCAATACTTATCCCTCAACCGACATCACTAAAGTAAATCTGGTCATTTATCTCATTGCTGTTTATGGGATCTTGCTGTACACAAAATAGCTGCCATGTTTCTTACATTACTACAGTGAATACATTCAAAAAGTATTTCATTGGTTGTAAAGCACTTTGGGACATCCTGAGGGGGGGCGGTGGCAATCTGTGTGTAGAGCCAGATGATGTAGGCGGGGTTTTAAATGAATTTTTTGCATCTGTGTTCACTATGGAGAAAGACGATGCAGACATAGAAATCGGGCAAGGGGACTGTGACATACTTGAACATATTAGCATCGAGAGGGAGGAGGTGCTAGCGGTTTTAGCAGGCCAAAAAGTGGATAAATCCCCAGGCCCGGACGAGATGTATCCCAGGCTGCTGTGGGAGGCAAAGGAGGAGATTGCAGGGGCTCTGACACAAATTTTCAGAACCTCTCTGGCCACAGGGGATGTACCAGAGGACTGGAGAACAGCTAATGTAGTACCATTATACAAGAAGGGTAGCAGGGATAAACCAGGGAATTACAGGCCAGTGAGCCTAACATCTGTGGTAGGGAAATTATTGGAAAAAATTCTGAGGGACAAAATTAGTCTACACTTGGAGAGGCAAGGATTAATCGGGGATAGTCAGCATGGCTTTGTCAAGGGTAAATCATGTCTGACAAATCTGATTGAATTTTTCGAGGGGGTGACTAGGGGGGTGGATGAGGGAAATGCTGTGGATGTGGTTTACATGGACTTCAGTAAAGCTTTTGACAAAGTCCCGCATAGGAGACTGGTCAAGAAGGTAAGAGCCCATGGGATCCAGGGTGCCTTGGCGCGTTGGATCCTAAACTGGCTGAGTGGCAGGAGGCAGAGGGTGATGGTCGAAGGTTGCTTTTGTGACTGGAAGCCTGTGTCCAGTGGGGTACCTCAGGGATCGGTGCTGGGTCCCTTGTTGTTTGTGATCTACATAAATGATTTGGATGAGAATGTGAAAGGTATGATCAGTAAGTTCGCAGATGACACGAAAATTGGTGGGGTGGTAAATTGCGAGGAGGAAAGCCTCAGGCTACAGGACGATATAAACGGGTTGGTCAGATGGGCGGAAAAGTGGCAAATGGAATTTAACCCTGAAAAGTGCGAGGTGATGCATTTTGGATGGACAAATAAGGCAAGGGAATACACAATGAGTGGTAGGACCCTAGGAAGTACAGAGGGTCAGAGGGACCTTGGTGTACATGTACATACATCCCTGAAGGCAGCGGAACAGGTAGATAAGGTGGTTAAAAAGGCATATGGGATACTTGCCTTCATTAGCCGAGGCATAGAATATAAGAGCAGGGAGGTTATGATGGAGCTGTACAAAACGCTGGTGAGGCCACAGCTGGAGTACTGTGTGCAGTTCTGGTCGCCTCACTATAGGAAGGATATGATTGCCTTGGAGAGGGTGCAGAGAAGATTCACCAGGATGTTACCTGGGATGGAGCGCCTCAGCTATGAAGAAAGACTAAACAGGCTGGGGTTGTTTTCCTTGGAGCAAAGAAGGCTGAGGGGGGACCTGATTGAGGTATACAAAATGATGAGGGGCATAGATAGGGTAGACAAAGAGGAACTTTTCCCCTTAGTAGGGGGGTCAATAACAAGGGGGCACAGATTCAGGGTAAGCGGCAGGAGATTTAGAGGGGATTTGAGGAGGAACTTTTTCACCCAGAGGGTGGTTGGAATGTGGAACTCAATGCCTAAAAGGGTGGTAGAGGCAGGAACCCTCACAACATTCAAGAAGCATTTGGATGAGCACTTGAAATGCCATTGCATACAAGGCAATGGACCAAATGCTGGAAAATGGGATTAGACTGGACAGGGATGGATGGGCCGAAGGGCCTCTTTCTGTGCTGTAAAACTCTATGACTCTATGACTATCCTGAGGTTGTGAAAGTTGCTATATAAATGCAAATTGTTCTTCCTTTCCCATCAAGTTATTCCAGAATATACAGAACTACTTCCATGCATTATGGCATGGTCTCCAAAAAGTAATATTCATTGAAAGCACATTTAAAAACTTAGGATACCAAAATACTGAGGTAATGAAAAAGCTATTTGTATATAAGAAATGTAAAGATGTTTCAAAAACACTTTTTTTAAAGTCAGAATTGTACGATAGCAAAAGGAGTTAATATCCATCCCCTCCCACCCCCACCCAGTTAGAGATTTCAGCTAAAAGCAGCCTAAAATGATGTGCCTATCCCTTCATTCCAGAATGGTTTGGTAATCCCTTTACTGTGATCCATGTTCAAGAGTTTTAAGAACTGGAGAAAGACCATTAAGCCTGCCCCTTTTTGATTGATCTCAATGCCAAATTAAGCGGACCATGGGGTTAAATTACAAATGGGAGTTCTACCGATTGTCCACTGTAACTTTGGCAGAAGATTGGCGGTAACCCTGGAGAAACGATTAAAATGCTGTTTCCACTAGATCCTACGGTGAAATTATGGCAGGCACTCTGGAGAAGCCTGGTGGAAATTAATGGGACATGCCTGTACAGGTTGTGTCTGAAATACAAATTTAAACCAGTGTCTGAATTGTGCTTTAATCATCGGTTTTAAGCTAGATTCATCTGGATCCTGGGGATTCCCAAAGGGATGCCATGGGTCTACAAAATCATCAGATTTCTATCCATCTAGCATTGGATTTCTGTATTGGTTGACTTACTAGAATGCCACTTCTGTTGTTGTACACTAATGAAAAACTTTTTCTATAATTACAGCACTATTTTTCTTTGGGTAGCCAACACTGTTGTTCAAAGATTAGGACAGGTGATTCCTGGGAGTTATTTGGTGGGGGTTCCTGGAAATAGTCAATATTTGAAGGTGATTCCTGGGAGTCTGTCAGTATTTGGAGGGGGTTCCAGCAGTTTCCTGGGAGTAGTCCATATTTGGAGGGGGTTCCTTGAAGTATATCAGTATTTGGAGAGGTTCCTGGGAGTATGGCAATATCTGGAGGGGGTTCCTGGGAGTATGCCAATATTTGGAGGGCATTCCCTGGGAGTAGTCAGTATTTGGAAGGGGTTTCACACACAAAATTAGTTGCTTTGCTAGTCATAAGCTCTTTACAGGGTTCCTTCTGTACATACACTTGTACAGAGAGGGGGAATGATGTTTCTTAGTGTCGTTCACTCAAATGTTATCATAACATTCTCAGTTTCTCTTATACAAGGCTACTGGACCTTAACTCCCACTTTTTCATGTTACATTCTATATGGTGTTTTAGAACATTTGTCACAAGATTTGCCTCATTAGGGCACATAAAAACACTTGGCTCTCAGAATTCTGCAATAATGAGGGTGGAGTGTACTGTCTTACAGCACTTACTTCTGTAGAAGTAGACCTGCCTGAGACTGAAGTTTTAATGGGAATTCCTGTTGGGCATATACAATTTCACAGCAGAGTGGTTCTACACTTCAACGAAATTGACCTCAAGAGTAGGCTGCTGTGATGCATCACAAATTACCCTTTGTCTTTTGCTGTCAAACTGATAATCAATGATTCTAACCTTTAAAGGCTGCAATGTAATATATATTTTTTAAATCCCCAATATTAGGGCAAAATACTCTTGCTTGTCTTAATCATATGAGTTAAATTGTTCCCCAAACTAATGCCATATGTCTTAATTGATATGTAAGCCAATTAATCCATGCTGTCAAATATCTGCATCTGTTCCATAATATTTTTTTTGTAAAGCATCTTTGAACAATCAAATGATCATAAAATGATTTAAGATACACACACACAGCTCTCACCTCATTTATACATGCATTGGCATCCTTTAGTTCCACAGGCATCTGAATGCAAAGGAATCAGCACACTTGTGAAAACAAGACAGCTCAGAACCTCTGTAGTGTTAGAAAAGCTCTTGGAAACAGTCTATGATTGAAGAGTGCTTTAAAGCTGAATCATCTCTGAAACCATTGTCCAGTTATGTAGTTCTGCCGAGCACTGGGTATCATCAAGGGACCAGATAACGAGAGAAGCGTGACAGATGTTGATAGTGATAACAAAAAGGAAAAACTGCGAGCGCCTGAAATATGAAATAGAAACAGAAATGTGAAATCAAAATAGTTCTGATGAAAGGGGTCACCCAGAACCTTAACCTATCCTTTTGTTCTTCCCATTGTTCATTTACTTCCAGTGCATTTCCAACATCTTTTGATATTGATGAAGTTAGAAACAATAAGAATCAGATGGGCGGAAACACTTTGATTAATATATCTTAGTTTTTTTTTAAGTTTACTGATTTCATTGTCAGTCGAGAACCATATATGTTGCTGCGAACCAATTTTTAAAAATTTGTTTATGGGATGTGGGTGTCGCTGGCAAGGCCAGCATTTATTGCCCATCCCTAATTGCCCTCGAGAAGGTGGTGGTGAGCTGCTTTCTTGAACCGCTGCAGTCCGTGTGGTGAAGGTACTCCCACAGTGCTGTTAGGGAGGGAGTTCCAGGATTTTGACCCAGCGACGATGAAGGATCAGCAAAATATTTCTAAGTCAGGATGGTGTGTGACTTGGAGGCGAACTTGGAGGTGGTGGTGTTCCCATGCGCCTGCTGCCCTTGTCCTTCTAAGGTGGGAGAGGTCGCGGGTTTGGGAGGTGCTGCCGAAGAAGCCTTGGTGAGTTGCTGCAGTGCATCTTGTAGATGGTACACACTGCAACTATGGTACGCCGGTGGTGGAGGGAGTGAATGTTTAAGGTGGTGGATGGGGTGCCAATCAAGTGGGCTGCTTTGTCCTGGATGGTGTCGAGCTTCTTGAGTGTTGTTGGAGCTGCAAATGGAGACTATCCTGGCAAGTGGAGAGTATTCCATCACACTCCTGACTTGTGCCTTGTAATTGGCTTACAGACTCTCCTTAATGCTTAATGTTATTAATAAGGGAAATTAAATGAAAATTTGGGATTTAGAAGTGAGCATCCTTATTTTTTTTCATATCAATAATACCCATTGTGTGCCTTCTTAGATTCAAGCACTGGATTAATGGAACCTGATAATATGTTGCACATAGTGTTTGTGGACTAGAAAAATGTTTAGATCGTTATTTTCATTAACTTGCTAACTAATTACCATGCAGTTCCAATTATATCCAATATATCAGCACAGATAAAATTAAATGCAACTAGCTTTGGAGGCAGGAGGACTGACTGTACATTAATATAAATGAATGAAAAAAAACTGCATGTAATTAATATTTGCACAGATGTGGGCTTCATCGTAACCACAAAGATTATAATATATACAGTAAACTCTTTCGTACCCGGCACCTACGGGACCAGGATGGTGCCGGCTGATGAAAAATTCTGGATAACAGAGGTATACCTACCAAGGCAATTTTTAACACAAACAAAAATAAAAACCACTGACTAACTCGGCCACCGCGGGAGACTTGGACTTGGCAAAACGAGTGCTGGATGGATTCGGCAAGATTACCGGTTATCTATTTTGCCGGTTATTAAAGTATTCCGAATGATTAAGTGCCATTTAAACAAGAGTTTACTGCTGTATATTATAATGTGAATTTACAGCTACAGTGTAAGTAGGGCTTTAAGTTCAGAAGGACATCTTGCTAAAGGTCTTACCGCTAGTCCTTGGTGTTGCTGATGAGCAATGTCAGACTTTCTATAACTTGCACTGTGGGGAGTGTCTGTCAGTGTCCGGGGGAAGAGAGGCAGATTGACACTTGGATCAGGGACTCTTCATCAAAGCACAGTACCAGCAGACATCTGAGCCCATCGTGTGGATCCACCAAGCTTTGTTTTCATTTTCTGTTTTATTTTCATGCGTTGCATCTACACCTTTTTTTTTTCTCTCTTTCTTCTTTCTTTAGTAGTCATGCTTTTGTTGTACGCGGACCTCTCTTGCGGCTGTTCATCTCTTCCCCCTCATTCATTTGTCCTTTCTAGAAGTCTGCACCATCTCACTAATTATCTTTTTTATGTCACCCTATTGTTTGCTATTAATCAGTCATTTAACACATTTACTCGCTCGCTCTGGTTGGTGTATCTGTCGGTTCTCTTCCCCTCTTCCAGCCTCCCACCCATTTTTTTCAATCTTAGCCTCTTCACCAGCAGTTTGATAAATGGTACACAGCCAAAACATCACAATTGTCTTTTCTCTTTATAGAATCTGACTGATCAGCTGTGTATTTCCTGCATTTTCTGTTTTTATTTTGGACTTCCGACATATGCAGTTTTTTACTTTTTTATCTTCTCCTACAGCACTATCTAGAGATAATGCAGCAGAAGTAAAGTAATAATATCAGACTGAACATAAGCAATCTAATCAGTAAACAATGCAATGTGTTTCTGTATTATATGGTGTTATTTCCAACATGTGAGATGATTCAAAAAGATGCCAGTTAGCATGCATGTTGCATAACATGGATCACATTAACTACCAGGTTTTCAAAAGCAGAGGCTGAACTCTTCATTCAAATACTAGTTCTCATCCGCCACCTTAAATCGCACCCATTCTATCTCTTTCTACAATACACTGTCTATTAGTCCCCGGGGAGGGATTAAAGTCGCAAAAGAGGCAGTTGGTAGGAAACAATGATTACAAGAGA
This sequence comes from Somniosus microcephalus, assembly GCF_052327205.1. Classification (NCBI taxonomy): domain Eukaryota; kingdom Metazoa; phylum Chordata; class Chondrichthyes; order Squaliformes; family Somniosidae; genus Somniosus; species Somniosus microcephalus. The sequence continues at coordinate 23,640,455 of NC_141004.1, read as the reverse complement.
GCTTCTAGGCTAAATCAGTAACAGATGGATTGTAGGAGGATTTACCAATCCAATGTAGCCAAAATCAGGAAAGATCATGCACTACCTTCAATCCAACAACATGAGACAAAGTAGGAGATCCTGAGATCACAGAACTGGAAAGAGAAATGCCCTGCTGGAGTCAATGCCACAGCCTGTGGGGATATATTCTGAGCCTAGGCCTGCACCCAGACCAGCTTTGGGATAAAAAGGCACACAGAAGAAGTAAAAGTATCACGCTTACTTAATATTCTTTTGAAAGTCTTCGGTGTAAAGAGTAATTACGCAGAGTAACCAGAAAAAGAAGTGGGAATGGATCCTCTGCTAAAGAATCAAACGTGGACTCTGAGAAGATGAGGCAGAAGAGAAGAGAGCAACCAGAATGATTGAGGGGATGGAGGAATTATGAGGAGGGATTATTTAAATTGAGCACGTTCTCACTGGAGAAGCGAAGGTTGATAGGTGAGATGTTTGCCATTTTAAGGATTCTAAAGGGATTAGGTAATGTAGTCCATGATACGCTATTTCAACTTGTCCAGGACAGTCGAACCAGAGGACGGCCTGCGCTTGAAGGGAGCATAAATTCAAAACTAATCCGTGGAAACTGTGAGTGAGTGGTCAATCTATGGAACAGACTCCCTAGGAAGATGATGGAAGCAATTAGTATTGATTCATTCAAAATAGATAGATTTCTTTCAGGAAATAACATTTTGGGATATAATATATGAATAATTTGAGACATAACTTGGAAGGAATAGATAACTTTGGACCTATGGTTCCCAAAGCTCACAACCACTGCAATTTCCCTCACATCATGTCAGGGTCTGGTGAAGACTAATTGATAGAGATAGATTCCTGTGGTTGGTCAACAATTTCATTATCTTTGTATCATGCAACTACCAGTATGGTAGAAGGCCAACTAGATGAACCTTGGGGCTGGATTTTGCAAATGGGGAGCTTTTGGAGGCGGGGCTCCCACTTGTTGGGTTTTAGTCCCGCCTCCATCGACTTCTGGCCAACCCACGCTATTTTCCCTTGATTGACCTTGTTAAGCCCGCCCAGCAGGCTTAGCAGGCCAATTAAGGGAAAGCCGGTTACAGAGAACGTCAGCGTATGACGTTTCATCTGTCAAAAATTTTTGACAGATGAATTGTCATCATTTGACAGCTCTGTGAAGCTGTCCAACACTAGCATTCTCAGTAGTTTGATGAGTTCTTGAATTCAAGACCTCATCAAACCTCTTTCTTTAGCAGAAATGAGACGGTTGTTGCATTGGAGAATGCAGCAGCCATCTGTCATCTCTGCCATGGAGGTGCGAGACTCTCCGCATCCCCAATGATTGAAGCCTGCAGGAAGAAACAAAAGTAAGTAAACTTTTACTAACACGTTCCACTTACCGCACATACTCACCTCTCCACACTTGCACCCATCACTTAGCTTCACGGTGCACTTTTGCACCCCTCCGACTCCCGCAGACCCACTGCTCACCTCGGTAACCCTGGTGGGACTCGCAGCCTTCGGGAAGCCTGCACTTTGTGGGTAAACTGGGGATAATCCTCAAAGCACTGGAGAGGTACCACCAACGCTGCCTCCGCAAGATCCTGCAAATTCATTGGCAGGATAGGCGTACCAATGTCGGTGTTCTCGCTCAGGCCAACATCCCCAGCATCGAAGCTTTGACCACGCTGGATCAGCTCCGATGGACGGGTCACATCGTCCGCATGCCCGATACGAGACTCCCAAAATAGGCGCTCTACTCAGAGCTCCGGCACGGCAAGAGAGCCCCAGGTGGGCAGAGGAAACACTTCAAGGACACCCTCAAAGCCTCCTTGAAAAAGTGCAACATCCCCACCGACACCTGGGAATCCCTGGCCCAAGACCGCACTAAAAATGAGTTCTCAGGTGACCGATGAGTCCAATGCTTAGTGTGAAAGCAAGTCATCCTCAGTTCGAGGGACTGCCTAAGAAGAAGAACAGGCAGTTAATTGGCTGTAATCCCCTTCCCGCCTCCTGGCAAGATGGCATCCGCCCCCAGATTCTGCCATTTTCCCGGAAGTCCCAGCTCCGTACCTACCTTCCCAGGGCTGGCAAGATCGTGCCCTTGGTCTTTTTGTCGAGTAATTCCTATGCTCTTATGAAGCTTGCATTAAATAAAATCTTTGGATCCTCTTCACATCTAGTAGTCAGGAAGCAACAACAAGAAAAGAGCACCTTCTAAATCTGGGATTTCATTCATTTTGGAAAAATAATGCGCAATAGTATGGCCATTTATCCTTTCTGCTCTTTCTATGCCTCCATATCTGCTGCTGTTTACCCTCCTCCCCAAAAGCTCTTGCCTCCAATGGACACCCTTCTGATGTCTTTCCTTGATATCTTCCCTAATGCCTCCAAGTTGCTCCTGCCCTCTCGGGGAACCTTTGAGTCCATCCTGCCTCAACCTCCAGATGTAGCTGTGAGTCCACCCAACAAGTTGACTGCTTCTGACTCCTTCCATTGATTGAGCAAGTCCCAGTCAGTCTGCCAACAGTCCTCTAAACACAGCAGTGGCTCCTTTATACCAGATGCTCCGGTTTGACACCAGTAACCGCTCTACAGCAAAGCAAACTGGCAGTACCAATGCTGCAAGCACCATCTTGCTCCATTCCAGGCAAAGTTGATCTCTTTAGATGTATCGTCAAGTGTATGTACGGAGCTGTGCTCAGTACACCAGGAGAATTTATTAAGTTAGTGAAGAGCTGACAGTAAAGAGCGAACATTACAGACATTAGAAATACAAAAGCAGCTGTTTAATGTTAAAGTTGGCCTGACACTGGTTGCAGTTGGCCCCAAGCAGAGTGAGACAGGTGGTGGCACATGATTTGGAAAAATTCAAAGAGCTCTCAAATTAACAACAGTTAGGCTGCAGCTTCTGTTCCAGAGTGATGCAAAAGCCAAGAAACATTGAGATAAAGTGCTTTTATGTTGGAGAATGCAACGGACTGCAGATGCATGGATCCCTTCCTATTGGCTGCTTTCCCAACTATAATTATCCATAGCTGAAGGGAATTGGTGGCATTGTAAATCCATGTGTGGGGTATATGAATCTGTCAAATACATACTTTTTGTCTGTGATTAATTTTAACTTGCATTTTGTATTGCTAGAAACGGTGTCTAAAGGGATAATATCCTTAACCATGGTGAAGGTGTTAGTGATTGAATGTAATGGCTCTGGTCAATTCAACAGTTAACACCTCCGACCATCTATTGTGTTGGCCTTGTGGAGCCCTTGCTTCCAGCCTGTCTTGGCCGACCTGATGGCTTTTCTGTTGGTTCAGAGCTTGCGTTGTGGTCTAGCAAAAGTGCATGTTCATTTTGCTTTTCAAAGAGAGGAGAATGATGTGGCGGGATATGATGGATTTCAGTAGCCAGTGTACAGAGTAAGAATTTGATCTTATTATCCTTGGGTCTCACTGTTGTTTACCTAGATATTGACAGAAAAAGGTGCACTCCAGATCACTGGGAGTGTCAGGTCTGCTTGCAGGAGTGGCTGGTGACGCTGAACCGAAGAAAATATCTAGCATGAAAGCCCAGACACGTGATACTCCTATTGGAGCAAAGTGAGTTGGTCCCACACTCAAGCAATGGGTTTCCATCTGTACCAGTCATGCCTGTTGGAGACCAGCACCTGATGCCAAATATAAAAGAGCGGCAAGGGAGAGCAAAGCATTCTCCCGAGCCAGAGCAATTCTATTTAAGAAATTTAAATCACTTATGGCGACAACTGTGTATCTGGCTAATCTGCTGTCCAAGACAAAATATCACAAGAAACATAATGGATGATAAACGGGTTATCCGCTGAAAGTGTATATCAGCGATGTGGGTACTGCTTCCCCTGAAAATCATGCGGAGTGATTGCCTAAGGTTCTGATGTGCGCTCCCAGTGAGTGATGCTCTGCTCCAGGAGTGCAAGTTCATAAAATTACCCCTTTTAGTGCTGAGTTAATCAATAGGAAGTGAAATGAATTGATTTTTCTGCTGTCTGTCTCCTTAGATCCAGCACACTGTCTCCTTGTGTTTTAATTGGTATGTTCCATTTTCCAGTCGTACAGAATTGTTGATGTAAGACTTTCCACTCAGTTGGGCTCTTTTTATGCTGAGGGGAATTTTCCTGTTTATAACTTATAACATTTGTTAACAGTGGTTGCTAATTGAGTTCACGTGCCAAATATCTGTTTAGTTGCATTCCTTTTAACACTTGCTAGCTTTTTCACACCCGAAAGTTAAATGATTTCAAAGTTCTAGGGTGGTGTGCCAATCGGACTGACCCCGGTAAAGCATCCAGGCTTTCTCTTCTGTTGTTTACCTGTTTTCAACCAAAATTCTCATCTGAAATTATTTTCCATCAATACTGACACATTAAAGCTTGGCGATCGCCAAGAGTAGAATTTCAACTTGCTGCACCAGGCATAAAACTGACATTGCAAATCAGCCACATATTCTAGAAACCACCACATTTTCATTTCCATCGAACTCAGCAGTTTCTATAAGGGGCGGCCGATTTGCAAGGCCAGTTTTACTCCTGGGTGGCATGCTGAAAGTCTACCTCATCAACTTTCAAAACGTGTACTGTACTTGATTTTTGTGAAAGGATTTTTTGTCAGAGAAATGTACTGAATAAGAGGCTTAATAGGCTCTGAACACTCTGACCAAGCCACATGAAGGTACCAGAGATTCATTCATTTTCTGCAGTCTGGTCAAATCTCCAATTTTGCAGGTTTATCGCTTGAATTATAAAAGAAAATTGTAACGCAGCAGGACAGATTGTTTAGCAGGATCATAGTTTCCAATGTTTAGCTAACGCCACCTCAGATTTATGCATTGACACAGGTGACCAGATTGACACAGTGGGCCACCTGATGCTAATCGAGCACATTCAACTAAATCCTTTTGTCTTTGCTGAATTAATTGATCTTCGTTGAGGAGGTCACTGCAATTTGCCTCAGCATCCCTGGGCTAGGCAGGGTGGGAGGAATCCACCAGTGTTTATGCTCATGACTGCTATCCAGTGCCTCTTGCTAAAATGTACTTGTGTGTGGAAGTCAAGTGAGTAGAGGGTGCCTATCCCTTCACTTTTCTCCCTTGCTGTTGAAGGCAAAATCTCATACTTGGATACAGTTCTATGGGTGCCCTCAATCCTTCAGTACGTCACCAAAAATTAAGTCTGGAATCGTCCTGGTCAGCCTGGCTTAGTATTTTTTTTATTCGTTTATGGGATGTGGACGTCGCTGGCAAAGCCAGCATTTATTGCCATCCCTAATTGCCCTTGAGAAGGTGGTGGTGAGCCGCCTTCTTGAACCACTGCAGTCCATGTGGTGAAGGTACTCCCACAGTGCCGTATCACATTACTCAGTGCATTTCACCATTGAGTTATTGACTATACAATACCATCAATGGTTAAACAGGCTGCCAACCCTGACTGTCTAGGCCTACAGGTTAATAATGACCATTTGGTGAGGTGACAGGGAGCTCCTGGCACCTGTTGAACAATACTCTAGCATAAGCATTCACCTTCAGAAGAGATTAGAGAGACAATCAGGGGTGAAAGGAATCAACTACAACAACTTGTATTTATATAGCACCTTTAATGTAGTAAAACGTCCCAAGGCGCTGCACAGGAATACTTTAAGACAAAATAATTTGACATCGAGCCACATAAGGATAAATTAGGGCAGGTTACCAAAAGCTTGGTCAAACAGGTAGGTTTTAAGGAGCATCTTAAAGGAGGAAAGAGAGGTAGCGAGGTTTAGGCAGGGAATTCCAGAGCTTAGGGCCGAGGCAACAGAAGGCACAGCCACCAAAGTTTGAGCGATTATAACCAGGGATGCTCAAGAGGGCAGAATTAGAGGAGTGCAGATATCTCTTGTGGGGGGGGGGGGGGGGTGGCTGAAGGACATTCCAGAGATAAGGAGGGGCGAGGCCATGGAGGGATTTGAAAACAAGGATGAGAATTTTGAAATCGAGGCGCTGCTCAACCGGGAGCCAATGTAGGTCAGCGAGCGCAGGGAAGATGGGTGAACGGGACTTGGTGCGAGTTAGGACACGGGCAACCGAGTTTTGGATGACCTCAAGTTTACCTCAAGTGGAATGTGGGAGGCCAGCCAGGAGTGCGTAGGAATAACCAAGTCCAGAGGTAACAAAGGCATGGATGAAGGTTTCAGCAGCGGATGAGCTGAGGCAAGGGGGGAGACGGGCGATGTTACGGAGGTGGAAGAAGGCGGTCTATGTTGTGCTGCGGATATGTGGTCGGAAGCTCATTTCACGGTCAAATATGGCACCAAGTTTGCGAACAGTGTGGTTCAGCCACAGACAGTGAAAATAGATATTTCTGACTTCATGCCACATAGGACATTGAGAAACTCTGGCATTATGCACTATCCCAAGATTAATCACTATTTATGGCTAAAATTTAGCTGAAATACACGGAAACTGGGCGGCATTCATGAATGGGATGGGCAGCGAATTTACATTGGCCAAAGTCTACAGTGATGCCTTTGTGCACAAGGCCACTGTAAACATGTTTTTCTTAATTCTACTGCAGAAATTACTACCATAGCCCTCAAGGGGTTAACAAAGCTACGACTGTCAGAAGGAATGGAACAGCTAAAGTAAAAACAAATTCCTCCTTACCGGCCTGTGCTTGATAGAGCCATATTATTAACGACAAAGCCCCCTTTCAGACAGATTATGCCCACTACACTTTCATGATTTATGTTCCATCCCCTGGCAACGGGGGAAAATTGATATTGTAGAACAAGAACTTTTCGTGGTGTAAAAATATTTGCTTTTTTCCACAAATTCCTCCACTATCATGATTATTTTTAGACTGTGAAAAGCTTTTTTATGAATAGAGAGGCAGAAACTGCAAATTTTTTTTAAAACAGAAGTACTTTTGCTAATGTCTCTCTGAGCCACAAATATTTAAGGGGTTTTGGTCCGTAACATTCTCAGAAACTTAGTGTAAAAATGGTACATTTCTGGTTCGTCTGAATTCCAGCTGTTCCGAGGACGGGTGCTAAGTGGAGAATCGCGTGAAAACAAGACATTCCATTTTGGACGAGGCTGAAGGAGGTTTATGTCAGTGAGTGTTCACCTACCGGGGGAGAAAATTAATGAAAACTGGGGGGAAAGAAATAACTGTTACAGATTTAGAGACTTGCCTTGGATCTCTTCTCAGGTCAGTGACATCAGTCACTCCCGTAAGCGGGTCCCCAGCCCAGTATGTGCCAGAGTTGACTCATGCTATCCAAATTCTGTAATGGCACAACCAAGGGGCATAACCCCTTGTGATCTGAACTAGATATTTGTGTCATTTGCATGTGCCTCTCGAATCTTTTTGGAGGTGGGGTGAGAAAACACTTGGTAAGAAGAGACCAGATATCAGTCATTTAAATTGCTTTATTTTGCAACAAGGAACATTCAGAGCAACAATCATGATTGGACTCATTTCAAGAAACATAGAAACATAGAAGATAGGAGCAGGAGTAGGCCATTTGGCCCCTCGAGGCTGCTCCGCTATTCAATGAGATCATGGCTGATCATTCAAATTCAGTACCCTGTCCCTGCCTTCTCCCCACATCCCTTGATTCCTTTAGCCTTAAGAAATATATCTAACTCCTTCTTGAATATATTTAATGAATTGGCCTCAACTGCCTTCTGTGGTAGAGAATTCCACAGGTTCACCACTCTCTGGGTGAAGAAATTCCTCCTCATCTCTGTCCTAAATGGCTTACCCCTTATCCTTAGACTGTGACCCCTGGTTCTGGACTCCCCCGCCATCGGGAACATCCTTCCTGCATTTAGTCTGTCTAGTCCTGTTAGAATTTTATAAGTTTCAATGAGTTTATAAGCTTCCCCACATCAGTGGGTTGTCCTTTTTGACTTAAACAAGATAATTCCTTTCTACCCTCCTGCACCATTCTCCTGAGCCCGGCAAAAGATGCCCTTGCAGCTTACTGTTTCAAAACCCCTGATTGATTGCGTGTGGGTCTTTGTTCTCATGTTTCCTGTCCCATAGGAAGTTGGGGCTTGTTTCCTGACATGTTGCCCCATCTGCTGGTTGGCTTAAAGAGCTGCTAATCAAGCCCGCTTTGAAACTGGCTTCATTCAAAGTGCAACAGGAAAGGACATTCTAACCTTCTAATGTGTGAATGTTTGCCACAAGCGCCTGAGATGAGATAACGAACCCCTCCCCCATTGTTTGCGATTGTCATGGGTAATAGTTTCAATGTCTGGCTTGAATACACATTCCACATATGCCTGCAATCTCTGGCTTTCCAATTTCTATTATGTAACTATCCACCACTCTGTATTTTGCTGGAGAAATAAGCCTGCTTTTATCAGAAGTTGCTGTAGTTTTGGTCATGAGTTCTGTTTACTGTAGTTTGTGGAGACTCTTTTTAAATTGACTCTGTAAACTGTTTGTTGTAGTGCACTGTTTAAATAGACTCTGTTTGCTGAGTAAATAGACTTATTTGCTGTAAAATAGCCTGTTTGTTGTGAGTCCTGCCATATGTCCAGCCTCACCTCCAACTCATTGGCTGACACAATGGGGGCGATTTTGCCAGCCCTGGTGAGGCAGGTTTGGAAGCGGGATTGCCGGGAAAATGGCAGAACCTGGGGGCGGGTACCTATCCCGCCCCCAACCCACCTCCGTGCCATCTTCCCAGGAGGCGGGTACCCGACCCGTGCCGGGTCCCATCTCCTGGAGGTGGGAAGAAGATTACAGCCACTTAATTGCCTGTTAACAGGTAGTTAACAGGCAGTTAAGAGGATTATCCCCATTTTTCCAGCAGAGGCGCGGGCTTCCCGAAGTCGGGAAACCCCACCAGGGTCAGCGAGGCGAGCAGTGGGTCTGCGCGGGTCGGAGGGGTGCAAAAGTGCGCTGTGGAAGTAAGTGATGGGTGCAAGTGTGGAGAGGTGAGTATGTGAGGTGAGTGAAAAGTGATAGAAAAAGTTTACTTACCTTTATTTCTTCCTGCAGGCTTCAACCATTGGGGAACCGGAGACTCTCACATCTCACCGGCAGAGATGACAGAATGGCTGCTGCATTCTCCAATGCAACAACCATCTGCTTTCTGCTCACAAAAGAGGTTTGATGAGTCTTGAAGACAAGGACTCATCAAACAACATAGAATGTCAGTGTTTGACAGCTCCACAGAGCTGTCAAGCGATGACAATTCATCTGTCAAAAATATGCTGACGTTCTCTGTAACCAGCTTCCCCTTAATCGGCCTGCTAAGCCCGCTGGGTGGGCTTAACAAGGTCAATCAAGGGAAAATAGCATGGGTTGGCCACAAGTCGATGGAGGCGGGACTAAAACCCGACAAGCAGCAGTCCCGCCTCCAACGCGCCCCCATTGACAAAATCGCCCCCAAAGGTGTCGATAGACACTCTGTTCTTTTTAAACCACTGCAAATACATTTTGCTTTAAAACACAATTCTTAAACAAATCAAAATTTATTCCCATGAAGGGATAAAATAATCAAAAATCCCAAAATGTGGCAAATTGAATTTAAAACAAAAACTTGCATTTATTTAATGTTGTTCATATTGTCAGGATGTCCCAAAGTGCTTCATATCCAATGAAATACTTTTAGAGTGTAGTCACTGTTTTTCTTTAGGCAAACGTGGCAGCCAATTTGCACACAACTAGATCCCACAAAATGCAAATGAATAAATGAACAGATAATCTATTTTGGCAGATACAATAGCAAAATACTGTGGATGCTGGAAATCTGAACTAACAACAGAAAATGCTGGAAACACTCAGCAGGTCTGACGAAGGGTCATTGACCTGAAACGTTAACTCTGTTTCTCTCACCATGATGCTGCCTGACCTGCTGAGTGTTTCCAGTATTTCTGTTGTTATTTTTATCTATTTTGATAGTGTTGGTTGAGGGATAAATGTCTTTTTTTCGAATACTGGCACTGGATCTTTTATATCCTTTTTCAAGCAACTATCTGATTCCTTTCTAACAGAATTTAGAGGTTTCACTTCAATAGCAGACTGTAGCAGATAATACCAAATTGCAACAAAAATCCTCTGTTTTTAAAATTGAACCTTTAATTATTTTCATGGTTACCTTAAATTTCCATCACTTATTAATGCCTGGCAGACCCATGGAAGCAATCTATCACTATTTACCTTCATAATCCTGAAGATCTCTATCTGATTCCCCTTCACATTCTTTCCTTCACTTCTCAAGTCTCTTCAGAGCTGGAACCTTGCCGCTCTTGTGAATCTATGCTGCTCCTTTTGCATTGCTTTTAGTAAAGTGAGTGGGGAAGTTGTGCTTGTATATGCCACAGAAAAATAACAATGACTAAGAGCACAAAAGCCTGGAACAAGTAAAGTAAATTTTAGCTCCAAAATGACAAATGCTAGAAATCTGAAATAAAAACAGAAAATGCTGGAAATATACAGGAGGTCCACCAGCATCTGTAAAGAAACAGGCGAGCTAATGTTCTGGCTGCAAACCCTTCTGTTTCAGCCTGATGAATGCTTAATAAAGTAAGTCTGAAATTTGATTGTAACACTTCTCAACTGGGGGATTAACACCTCATTGTACTTTGAATGTGCGTGGGTTAAAGTTTAAACCATTCCTCTGATTGAGAAGACTTGCTTTATCCCCAAGCTCCTGTCACTCCAAAACTAGGTCCAAGATCATCAAGTTTAGGAGAGAGGGCAATTTAAAATGTATCAATGCCATTCCAAGGCAAGTTTTTCGTTAATTCATTCTCGGTGTTTATTACCCATCGCTAGTTGCTGTGAGGAGGTGGTGATACAACTGAGTGGCTTGCTTTTCCACTTCAGAAGGCAGTTACCACTCCAGGGACTTGAGCACAAAATCTAGCAGTACTGAGGGAGTGCCGCACTGTTGGAGGTGCCATCTTTCGGCTGAGACATTAAACTGAGGCCCCGTCTGCTCTCTCAGGTAGAAGATCCCATTACACTATTTCAGAGAAGAGCAGGCAAGAAGACCAGTCCTGGTCAATCCCTCAACTAACTAATCCCTAAAACAGATTATCTGATCATTGCTGTTTGTGGAAACCTTACTGTGCGCACATTGGCTGCTACATTACAACAGTGACTGCACTTCAAAAGCACTTGGTTGTAAAGTGCTTTGGGACATCCTGAAGTCATGAAAGGTGCTAGATAAGTTTTTCTTTCTTTAAGATGTGGGACTAGAGTCATATATAGGCCAGACTGGGTAAGGATGGCAGGTCACAGGATTTTACCAGCCCTGAGAAGGCAGTTTTGGAGGCGGGACAGCTAGGAAAATGGGAAAAATTGGGAGCGGGTTCCAACCCTGCTCCCAACCCGCCTCCAAACCATCTTCCCGGGAGGCAGGTCCCTGAGTCGCGCAGGGACCCATCTCCTCGAGGCGGGAAGGGGATTAGAGCCAATTAACTGCCTGTTAACAGGTAGTTAACTGGCAGTTTTGAGGCTTTTCCCCATTTTACGCCTGCAATTGTGGGCTTCCCAATGGCTGCAAACCTCGCCAGGGTCAGCAGGGGTGAAAGGGTTTGAAATGTCAGCTGTAGAGGTGAGTGATGGGTGCAAGTGTGGACAGGTAAGTATGAGAGGTGAGTGTAAAGTGTTGGAAAAAGTTTCCTTACCTTTGCTTCTTTCTGCAGGCTTCAACCCTTGGGGATCCGGAAGTGCCTCATCTCAATGGCAGAGATGACAGAATGGCTGCTGCATTCTCAGATGCAGCAGCCATCTGCTTTCTGCTGAGGAGAGCGGTCTTGGTGAGCCTGTGGGCAAGGGCTCACCTTAGAACAGAGATCATCAGTGTTTGAGTGACAGCTTCTCAAAGCTGTCAAATGCTGACAATTGATCTGTCAAAAATGTTTCAGCAGATGAAGCATCATACGCTGACATCATCTGTCACCGGCTTTCCCTTAATTGGCCAGCTAAACCCGCAGGGTGGGCTTAACAAGGCCTATCAAGGGAAAATAGCGTGGGTTCGTCAGTCGTCGCTGGGGGCGGGACTGAAACCCGGAAACCAGAAGTCACGCCTCCAGAGGTAAGATTGCGGCCATAGAGTCATAACGGCACAGAAGGAGGCCATTCAGCCCATCGAGTCCGTGCCAGCTCTCTGTAGAGCAATCTAGTCAGTCCCTAAAGGACATTAATGAACTAGTTGGATTTTTACAGCATTCCCAAGGCTTTTACTGATACCAGCTTTTTAATTTCCAGATTTTTTAAAAATTGAATTCAAATTCTCAGATGGCCATTGTGAGATTTGAACTTGCTTTGAAGTAATATAACCACTACACTACAGTTCAGAGTTGAAATTCACTCACAAAGTCAGGACAGTTGGCAAATGTATGCATTTCTGAATGAGTTCTGCCCTACTATATGCAGATAGTTTGCTACCCATAAATGAGGTCCACCAGACGTTTTTACTTAGAACTACGACAGTGGGAAAAGTAAGTTTTAACTTCTAGATTGAAATCATCAGCAAAATCTGGTGAGTTAGCATGGGTAGCAAGCTCCCTTCATGACAATAATTGCAAGCATCATAAACGAGACAGGAGAATTCACGCTTGGTGAAATGCTTGTTCAGCTCTCAGCTGGTGGTTTAAGAATCACTCCAGATTCAGCAGGGAAGTTATTTTAACACTTCGATTGGATTTGTATCAATTTTAATATTCAGCTTATTTAACACAAGTTACGACGGCAATAAATTACAGGGCCTAAGAAATGTCACGGTAATATTCCCTTCATGATAAGCCTATGAGTTTTACTGCTGGGGGGCATTGTGTGAGAGAGGACAAGACAAATGGAGGTGAAGTGAAGGCCATAGTGGAGTCCTGACCAAGGGTCAAACAGCAAGAGGGAATTACTTGGTTGCTTCTCAGCATGTAATTACTTGCTGAACCTTGTAACTAATGGCTGAATAAAAAATAAGTTATCCTAAAACTACTGCTTTATTTAAGAAAAAAAGACTTCCACTTCTATAGCGCCTTTCACAACCTCACGATGTCCCAAAGCGCTTTACAGCCAATTAAGTACTTTTGACGTGTAGTCACTGTTATAATGTAGGGACAGTTTTAATTATTAAGGATTAGTTCTAATTATTCTAATTTAGTTGGAGTTCTTTTTTTCTCCTCCCGGTTGTTAACCCAAGCGCGGATGACTCAAAATAATGATTGTGTATGTAGCAGTCACAGCTTCAAAAAAAATCCCTAATGAGGGAGTGTTTAGGCACGTTGGTCTAATCCCCACCTCCAGCCCAGGGGCACTGAAGCCAACTACAGCAGCCTTGCCACTTCTCCAGCCGAGATCAACTAATTCAGTGCAGAGACTTTATGATATGTATGACTCAACTATTCACTGAATAAACACAATGGCCCATCATTTTCCATCAAAATAATGGTGAGGCTAATGGCACTCGCCGTTATTAATGCGCAAATGCTAATGCAACTTTAGGCGAGGGGCAGATGCGGGCTTAAACTTGGAAATCCAAAAGTTGCTGTCCGAGATTCACCACTCCTTCGATAGCTTCGCGAAAACGGCATCTCGCTGTCCGCCTCACCATTGAAATGCAATGAATGGCGTGAAGTTGCTGTATTTGGGCGGTAGTTACAAACTAAACTCGCCACCGAAAGTTAAGCCTTGTCCACTTCAGTCTAAGTTCCCTTTTAACAACGTGATGAGTGTTAATTACGGCCAAACAACCTCTCTGGCACTGAAGAATAACTATTTAAAATGTAGAGTATCATTCCTGCAGCTTTCAATTGTTGTTGCAGATTTATATTAAAAAAAAAAAAAATTTACTTTTTTCTGTCTTTTTTTTCTCTCTCTTAATCCAATCTTTCTTTCCTTCACTTTATTTCTCCTTCTGTACCTGATTTGACATTGAATTCACTCACTCTAACTTAAACTTCCTTCTCAGTCCTTTCACTGTTAATTTCACAATCCTTAATCTGCTGGGTTAAGGAGATACACAGTTGCTTACCCTGTTCACTCAGGTCCCAGATGCTCTGTTTCCCTCCCTGTGCCATTAACCGTTCGCACTTCCAGCAACTTGCAAAAAATTTAAAAGCCTAAATGTGCAAGGGCAATACCAATTAATGGCAGATGCCATTGGATTCACTGCCACAGCAAATTATGGCCCATTATATTTAGCCGCTTCCCCAAGCAGAGAAGGAAGGTCCCAGATTTGGTCCCTAGTAAATCCTGGGATAGCTAGTCTCAGTCAGTGCATTGATTGATTATGGGCATTACAATTGGCTTTCACACCCCTTGGTTAGGGAAGGAAAATTCAGCCAGGGTTCCTGTTCCTGATCACTATCCAGCACATCCCTCTTAGAAGTGTGCATGTGTCTGCACCTGGACCTGGGAGAGAGCAACATTGGCGGCAGTTTGAAAGCGGCGGCAGCAGCGAGGCCCGACCACAGGACCTGGACCTGGGAGAGAGCAGCATCGGCGGCAGTTTGAAAGCGGCGGCAGCAGCGAGGCACACCAATTCAGCAGCAGGGGAGAAAAGTAAAAAGTAATCAAAGTGTGATGTCAGCAGGAAGCGGGTAAGTGATTGGTTGGTGAGTATTTCTCTCTTTTTTAAACTTTAACTCTGGTTTATAGTTTCTAAGGTCTCTCTGGTGTAGCGGGGACTGTTGGTAAAACTATTTAACTGTAGTGTAATTAGTGGGATTGATTGATTTAATTTAAACTCAATTAATTAATGGGTAAATCATGGCAGGACAGCCCGGCCCCGTGATCTGCTCCTCCTGCGATATGTGGGAACTCAGGGACGCTTCCTGTGTCCCTGACAACTACGTGTGCAGGAAGTGCACCCAGCTGCAGCTACTGACAGACCGCATTGCGGCGCTGGAGCTGCGATTGGATGCATACTGGAGCGTTCACGATGTTCGGGACATCGTGAATAGCACGTTTAGGGAGTTGGACACACCACAGGTAGAGGTTGGACAGGAAGAAAGGGAATGGGTGGCCAACAGGCAGAGTACTAGGCGCAGGCAGGTAGGGCAGGGGTCCCCTGTGGCCATCCCCCTCTCCAACAGATACACCACTTTGAGTACTGTTGGGGGGGATGGCTTATCAGAGGAAGGCAGCAGCCAACTTCCTGGCACCAGGGGTGGCTCTGCTGCACAGAATGGGAGGAAAAAGAGTGGTAGAGCTATAGTAATAGGGGATTCAATTGTAAGGGGAATAGATAGGCGTTTCTGCGGCCGCAAACGAGACTCCAGGATGGTGTGTTGCCTCCCTGGTGCAAGGGTCAAGGATGTCTCCGAGCAGCAGCAGAACATCTTGGAAGGGGCGGGTGAACAGCCAGTTGTCGTGGTGCATATAGGCACCAATGATGTAGGTAAAAAGCGGGATGAGGTCCTAAAAGCGGAATATAGGGAGTTAGGAGGTAAATTAAAAAACAGGACCTCAAAGGTAGTAATCTCAGGATTGCTACCAGTGCCACGTGCTAGTCAGAGTAGAAATAGAAGGATACTTCAGATGAATACGTGGCTAGAGGAATGGTGCCAGGGGGAGGGATTCAAGTTCCTGGGACATTGGAACCGGTTCTGGGGGAGGTGGGACCAGTTCAAACCGGATGGTCTGCACCTGGGCAGGGCTGGAACCGATGTCCTAGGGGGTTTGTTTGCTAGTGCTGTGGGGGAGGGTTTAAACTAAAATGGAAGGGGGTTGGGAACCTGAGCAGGGAGACAGAAGAAAGGGAAACAAGGATAAAAGCAAAAGATAGGAAGGAGAAAAACAAAAGTGGCAGTCAGAGAAATCAATGGTTTAAATCAAACATGGCCACAGTAAATAATAATTCTAATAGGCCTAAGAGCGTTAAAAAAACAAGCCTGAAGGCTTTGTGTCTTAATGCGAGGAGCATTTGTAATAAGGTGGATGAATTGGCTGTGCAAATAGAGGTAAACGAATATGATTTGGTTGGGATTACGGAAACATGGCTCAAGGATGGCCAAGACTGGGAACTCAACATCCAGGGGTATTCGATATTCAGGAAAGATAGGCAAAAAGGAAAGGGAGGTGGGGTAGCATTACTGGTTAAAGAAGGGATTAACACAATTGTAATGAAGAATATTAGCTCTGATGATGTGGAATCTGTATGGGTAGAATTGAGAAATACTAAGGGGAAAAAAACATTAGTGGGAGTGGTATATAGACCTCCAAACAGTAAGGCGGAGGTTGGGGATGGCATTAAAAGGGAAATTAAAGAAGCGTGCAATAAGGGCACAGCAGTCATCATGGGTGACTTTAATCTACATATAGATTGGACTAACCAAATTGGTAACAATACTGTGGAGGAGGAATTCCTGGAGTGTTTACGGGATGGTTTCCTGGACCAATATGTCGAGGAACCAACCAGAGATCAGGCCATCTTAGACTGGGTATTATGTAACGAGAAAGGATTAATTAGCAATCTTGTTGTACGAGGCGCCTTGGGTCGGAGCGATCATAATATGATCGAATTCTTCATTAAGATGGAGAATGAAGTAGTTGACTCAGAAACAAGGGTCCTCAATTTAAATAAAGGAAACTACGATGGTCTGAGGAGCGAGTTGGGTAGGATTGATTGGGGAATGGCACTCAAAGGGGTGACGGTGGATAGGCAATGGCAAACATTCAAAGACCGAATGGATGAACTACAGAAGTTGTTCATCCCAGTTTGGCACAAAAATAAAACAAAAAAGGTGACTCAACCGTGGGTAACCAGGGAAATTAGGGATAGCATAAGATCCAAGGAGAGGACATACAAATTGGCCAGAAAAAACAATAATCCTGAGGATTGGGAGCAGTTCAGGATTCAACAAAGGAGGACAAAGGGATTAATTAAGAAAGGGAAAATAGAATATGAGAGTAAGCTTGCCAGGAACATAAAAACTGACTGTAAAAGCTTTTATAGATATGTGAAGAGAAAAAGATTGGTGAAGTCAAGCATAGGTCCCTTGCAGTCAGAATCGGGGGAATTTATAATGGGGAATAGAAATGGCAGACCAACTAAATACATATTTTGGTTCTGTCTTCACAAAGGAGGACACAAATAACCTCCAAGAAATACCGGGGAACATAGGGTCTGATGAAAGGGTGGAACTGAAAGAAATCAGTATTTGTAGGGAAATGGTGTTAGGAAAATTGATGGGATTGAAGGCCGATAAATCCCCAGGGCCTGATAATCTACATCCCAGGGTGTAATGTATGTAATGTGTATATATACCTTAAGGGAGAGAACTACTTTGCCCATGTTTGCCCATAATGACATCGAGGAATACGCATCCACAGTGCTATTCTACATCAACAGCTGCGTCGAGGTCATCACGACCCATAAAAATATCAGGACATACCCCAACCAGAAACCCTGGATGAACGGAGAGGTCCGCTCAATGTTGAAAGCACGCGACGCAGCATTTAAATCTGGCGACGCGGCGGCTTACAGTGCAGCTAGGACCAACCTAAAAAAGGGTATCAGGACTGCCAAAAGGAAACAGACACTGCGGATAGAGGATCACTTCCGCAACAACTCGGACCCCCGGCGCATGTGGCAAGGCATCCAGTCCATCACTGACTACAAGGGCAAAAACACCAGTCCCCCGGTTAGCGATGCCTCCCTTCCGGAGGAGCTTAACAACTTCTACGCTCGCTTCGACAGGGACAACATGGAGCCGGCTACCAAAGCCTTGCCACCCCCGGAAGACCAGGTGCTCACTCTGTCGACCTCCGACGTAAGGGGTGTTCTACGCGGAGTGAACACACAAAAGGCTGCTGGACCAGATAGCATCCCTGGACGGGTACTCAAGGAATGTGCTGATCAGCTGGCTGATGTCTTCACCGCCATCGTCAATCTGTCATTGGCCCAGGCAGTAGTCCCTACATGCTTCAAGACCGCTACCATTATTCCTGTGCCAAAACAAATGGCTGTGACGTGCCTGAACGACTATTGACCTGTCGCACTCACACCCATCATAATGAAGTGTTTCGAGAGACTGGTCTTAGCCCACATCAAAGCCAGTGTTCCTGCCTCCCTTGACCAACACCAGTTTGCCTATCGTGCAAACAGATCAACGGAGGATGCAATCACAACTGCTCTACACTCGGCACTGAATCACCTAGATGGTAAGGAGACCTACATCAGAATGCTGTTTATAGACTACAGCTCAGCATTCAACACTATCGTCCCCAACAAGCTGGCCACCAAACTCCAAACTCTTGGCCTGAACACTTCCCTCTGCAACTGGACCCTGGACTTCCTAACAAACAGACCCCAGTCTGTCAAATTAGGTAACCACACCTCCCCCCCCCCCCAACCCTGAACACGGGGGCCCCACAAGGATGTGTGCTGAGCCCCCTCCTCTACTCCCTCTTCACCCACGACTGCGTGGCTGTTAATGGTTCCAACACCATCATCAAGTTTGCGGATGACACCACGGTAGTAGGCCAGATCACCAACAACGATGAGTCAGCCTATAGGGAGGAGGTCCAGCATCTCGTGAAGTGGTGCGCCGATAACAACCTGGCCCTTAACACCAAGAAAACAAAAGAAATCATTGTGGACTTCAGGAAGTCCAAAGGCAGAAGCCACACCCCCATCCACATCAATGGGGCTGTGGTGGAAAGGGAGGACAACTTTAAGTTCCTCGGAGTCCACATCACGGAAGACCTCTCCTGGTCCCTCAACACCTCCTCTCTGGTGAAGAAGGCCCAGCAGCGCCTATATTTCTTAAGGAGGCTGAAGGGATGTAATCTGTCACCCCTGATCCTCTCTAACTTTTACCGCTGCACTATAGAGAGCATCCTGACAAACTGTATCACAGTATGGTATGGCAGCTGTAGCTACTATGACCGGAAAGCCCAGCAGCGGGTAGTCAAAACTGCCCAACGCATTACCGGCACCCGGCTACCGACCATAGAGCACATATACCAGAAACGCTGTCTACGGAGGTCACGGTCCATCATCAAAGACCCTACCCACCCCAGCCACAGTCTGTTCGCCCTCCTACCATCTGGGAGACGCTACAGATGCATTCGCACCCGTACGACCAGATTTAGGAACAGCTTCTTTCCCAGGGCTGTCATCCTACTGAACTCCACAAATAAACTCTGAAGCCTGCACATCTGCCAATGCACTTTATTATGGTCATATTTATGTTAATATACTACAAGCCAAATGTATGTTGAATGTTTAAATGTCTTAATCCAAATGTACACTCTTGGGAGCCGCAAGCCTACATTTCGTTGTACTGCACTTGTGCACTAACAATGACAATAAAAGTTGATATGATTTGATTTACTTTTTACAGCTCCTGTATACTGTATTACCGGCAGTGACCATGCCTGTATATAAACCCTGAGTAGTGATCTGTACAATTAGTTCTAGATTAACCCTCATTCAGTAAACATCTGTTGAATCGTTCCCTGCAGTCTGTTGTCTGATTATTGAAGGATACAACATTAAGATACACGGACATAACATTGGCGACGACGCAGATTCGAAACAACCTGCAACTCTGCATCACCTCCCAGGGATTCGCTCCTAGAGAACAGTGGAAGAAGGTCGAGTCCAGAAGCATGGGCGTCGACCACGGGCAACCGCCCAGTCATCCAGCGGAGATTTGAGCATCGCAGGGGAGGCTGTCGAGAGCCAGGCTTGGCTTTCCAGTCAAGGTGGTCCAGCGAAACGGGCTGGCAACAGGTACAGCGCAGACCGTTCCCGGACAGCGGCGGGCTAGAGCCCGACCGAGCGGCACAGAAAAAGGCCAAGCAGTGTCGACAGGGGAGAGAAAGAGGGCAGAGCGCACAGGGCGCAGCCGGTGTTCAGGACCGAGCGGCGTCAACGGGGGAGAGAGACGAGAGAGAGCAGAGCACACCCGGCGTTCAAGGGCCGAGCAGCATCAACGGGGGAGAGAGGCGCACAGGAAAACGCGAGGTGCTGCCATTGCCACGAGGACCGCAGAGAGCGGCGTTGGCAGCAGCGCAGGAGCAGCGCGTGAAACCCACAGGGCGTCGCCATTTGCCACGAGGACCGCCGAGAGCGGCATTGGCAGCAGTGTGGGAGACGCCATTTTAAGCCGCAGCGGGGAAGAAAGGAAAGCGCGGGAGACGCCATTTTAAGCTTGTCTAACCACACCCAAAAATGCCGAAGAGTGGCAGTACCACAGCGTTCGACAATGAAGTCGAAGATTGGATGACATATGTCGAACGCATAGAAGTGTACTGCAAGGCGAATGAAGTGCCAGATGAAAAGAAAGCGCTGGTATTGTTGAATTCAATGGGTGCAAAAATGTATGGCTTACTACGAAACCTAGTAACCCCAGAGAAGCCAGTAGAAAAGGATTTTCAAAACATAGTGTCAATCCTACAGGACCACTTAAACCCCACACCGCTGCTGATAGCAGAAAGATTTAAGTTTCACAAAAGGAACCAGCATAAAGATGAAAGTAATGCTGAGTACTTAACGGAACTGCGCAAGCTATCGAAACACTGCCAGTTTGGAACGGGACTAGCAGATACTTTAAGGGACAAGTTTGTGTGTGGGCTTCAAAGTGAAGGAACCCAGAAACGGCTTCTATCAGAAAAGGATCTTAGACTGGACAAGGCTTTCAGCATTGCAGTATCACACAAAGCAGCAGCACGGGGTGCTGCAGAGACACGAAGCAGCAGCATGGGGTGCTGCAGAGATACAACGGAGACCGCAAGAATATGGCACAAATGAAATGTCATACGGAACAGTGAAGTGCTATCGCTGCGGCAGAACAACACACGACCATAATGATTGCTGGTTCAAGTACAAAGTGTGCAGACAGTGTGGAAAAGTAGGACACATAGCAAGAGTCTGCAGGTCGGGAAAGAAAACCAGCAGCAAGAAATCTCCACAGGAGAAGTACAAGAAGGTACATAAGGTGACGGAGAGTAGTTCAGACAAACAGAAGAGTGATACAGACTCCGGAAGCAAGGAGCTGGGTTGTCTGAAACTACATAATGTGATCAAAACGGAGGATCACCAAACTATCTGGGTCACGCTCAAGATAGCAGGAGTCCAAGTGAAAATGGAATTGGACACAGGGTCAGCCCTAACAGTCATAAACCGAAGGGACTACAAGCGGCTATTCTCACATATACCCTTGAGAGTTACAAAGATTGTCTTGAAGACGTACACGGGGCAAAAAGTCTACCCCAAAGGAAAAATAAGGGTGAACGTTATATATAACGGCAAGGAAACACCAAAAATGGACCTATATGTATTGCCAGATGGAGGACCACCACTACTAGGACGTGAATGGATCTGGAAGATACAGCTAGATTGGCATTCCATACAAGCACTGACTGTAGATGTCAAAAAGGATGACGACGTCACACCTGGACGACTGTCAAAAATGTTAACTGACGCACAAGAAGTGTTCCAGCAGGGACTCGGAACACTAAAAGGCATAACAGCGACGATCAAAATAGAGGAAAATGCAAGCCCAAAGTTTTTTAAGGCCAGACCGGTACCTTATGCGATCCGCCCAGCCGTCGAAGCAGAGCTGGAAGGTTTGGAACGTTCAGGAGTACTGTCCAAAGTGGACTGGAGTGAGTGGGCTACATCCATCATTCCTGTAATGAAGAGGTTGTTGAGTAATACGCCTGGGGAACCAAAGAAGGTTCGCATCTGTGGGGACTTTAAGGTGACAGTGAACCCAGTCCTTCACACTGTACAATATCCGCTTCCGCGGATTGAAGATATTTTCACCTCGCTATCTGGAGGGAAATGCTTCACTAAGATTGATCTGGCCCAGGCGTACCTGCAAATGGAGGTAGAAGAAGCCTCGAAACAGTACCTCACGATCAACACTCATAAAGGTCTCTACCAATACAGCCGGCTGGTGTTCGGGGTAGCATCAGCTCTGGCTGTTTGGCAAAGGGCAATGGAACAAGTCCTGCAAGGGATTCCAGGGACCCAGTGTTATTTGGACGACATCCTGGTCACGGGCTAAAATGACAGTGATCACCTCGCCAACCTGGAGAAGGTGCTCACTAGATTGAAGGAATATGGGCTCCGAGCTAATCGCCACAAATGTGAGTTTTTCCAGAAGCAGATCTCGTATTGTGGCCACGTTATTGATAAAGAGGGGTTACATAAGTCCCCTGAAAAGATTGAGGCAGTAGTCAAGGCTCCAGCACCGGAAAATGTGTCACAACTGAGGTTGTTCCTCAGGCTGGTGAACTACTACCATAAGTTCTTGCCGAATTTGTCTACCGTACTACACCCACTGAACACCCTACTGCAAACGGGGGTACCATGGAAGTGGAGTTACGAATGTAAACGAGCTTTCCAGAAGAGCAAGGCAATGATCACATCAAAAGAGGTGTTGGCTCATTTCAACCCAGAACTATCAATTCGGTTGGCGTGTGATGCATCACCCTATGGCATTGGAGCGGTGCTGTCGCACAATTTCCCGGACGGCTGGAGAGGCCAGTAGCCTTTGCGTCTCGGTCACTAACCTCAGCCGAGCATAACTACGCCCAGATTGACAGGGAGGCCCTCAGCCTAGTGTGGGGAGTGAAAAAGTTCAATCACTATCTGCACGGGCAGAAGTTCACCTTGCTGACTGACCACCAACCACTTGTCTCCATCTTTAATCCAAAGAAGGGCGTTCCGGTGATGACTGCGCAATGGCTACAAAGATGGTCCCTTTTTCTAGGGGCGCACCAATATGAAATCGA
Source organism: Somniosus microcephalus (assembly GCF_052327205.1). Classification (NCBI taxonomy): domain Eukaryota; kingdom Metazoa; phylum Chordata; class Chondrichthyes; order Squaliformes; family Somniosidae; genus Somniosus; species Somniosus microcephalus. The sequence continues at coordinate 23,617,711 of NC_141004.1, read as the reverse complement.
GTATAAGGGCACGAAACAGCATGGAAACGCTGATGGGCTATCACGCCTGCCACTGCCTACTGCGGAGGAAGCACCAGCAGTGGATCCTGTCGAAATATTTCATTCGACTATAATTGAATGCTTGCCAGTAACTAACGCTGGTATAGAGAAGGAGACCCGAAATGACCCAACACTGTCTCGGGTATATGATTTGACGGTGAAGGGATGGCCAGCACATGGCGACTCACTGTTGCCAGCATTCTCATCCAGAAGAGAACAGCTGTCAGTATGCCAGGTGACCTTGATGTGTGGATCCCGAGTGGTAATTCCACCCAAGTTAAGGGAGAGAGTGCTCAATGAGCTTCACGAAGGTCATCTGGGAGGGGTGAAAATGAAAAGCCTTGCTAGGGCTTATGTGTGGTGGCCGGGGATCGATCAGCAAATCGAGGACCTGAAAAAGAGCTGCTCAGGATGCCAGAAGGTCCAAAATGCACCACCACATGCCCCTCTACACCCATGGGAGTGGCCCTCCTCTCCATGGCAATGGGTGCATATTGATTTTGCTGGTCCATTCATGGACTCAATGTTTTTAATAGCCGTGGATGCGCGCTCGAAATGGCCTGAGGTGATCAAAATGTCCTCCACCACCACGGAGAAAACTATTGCAGTCCTACGGGCCATTTTTGCCAGGAACGGCTTGCCAGAGCAGATTTGCTCTGATAACGGACCACAGTTTGTGTCCGAAGAGTTTCGAAGATTTATGAAAAGGAATGGGGTAAGGCATTACACATCCGCCCCGTATCATCCAGCCACAAATGGATTGGCTGAGAGGTTCGTACAAACCTTTAAAAAAGCAGTAAAGGCCATGTGCGATGACGACATTCCACTGCAGCATAAGGTGGACAATTTCCTGTTAACCTACAGAAATGCGACACATGCAGTCACCAACCAGGCCCCGGCCATGATGTTCTTTAACCGAAGGTTGAGATCTCGTCTGGATTTGCTCAGACCAAATGTACGAAGAGATGTTGAGAGTAAGCAATTCCAGCACATCAATGAGAAGCCGACAAGGAGCTTCAATGTAGGGCAACCAGTCTTGGCCCGCGACTACCGAACAGAGAAATGGCAACCAGGAACAATATGCACACGGCTGGGGCCACTAATGTACACAGTGGATGTTGGGGAGAACATTGTGAGACGCCATGCTGACCAGATCCTAGAGTCACAGGAACGAGTCAACCCCATGTCTCAGCCATACGTACCTGGTGAGGAACCCAACGTACAGGTCGCATCTACCTCAGAAACAATAGCATTGGAAGCTGATGAATCAACTGACGACAGGGTGCTAGAATCGCCTCCGCACCAAGAGCGAGACACTCGGGAAAGGCGTTATCCAGAAAGAATCAGGAAGCCTCCCCAGAGACTGAATATATGAATGGACTATTTTCATATAACATTGTATATTAAAAATGTTAATTGTTAAATGAGTATTATGGTACTGTTAATCTAAAAGGGGAGGAATTGTAATGTATGTAATGTATATATACCTTAAGGGAGAGAACTACTTTTTACAGCTCCTGTATACTGTAGTACCGGCAGTGACCACACCTGTATATAAACCCTGAGTAGTGATCTGCAGAGTTAGTTCTAGAGTAACCCTCATTCAGTAAACACCTGTTGAATCGTTCCCTGCAGTCTGTTGTCTGATTATTGAAGGACACAACATTAAGATACACGGACATAACACAGGGTACTTAAGGAAGTGGCCCTAGAAATAGTAGATGCATTGCTGGTCATCTTCCTGAACTCGATAGACTCTGGAACAGTACCCATGGATTGGAGGATAGCTAATGTTACCCCACTATTCAAAAAAGGTGGCAGAGAAAAAGCGGGGAATTATAGACTAGTAAGCCTGACATCGGTAGTGGGGAAAATGCAAGAGTCCATTATAAAAGATGTAATAGCAGAGCACTTGGAAAGCAGTGACAGGATCGGACAAAGTCAACATGGATTTACAAAAGGTAAATCATGCTTGACTAATCTACTGGAATTTTTTGAGGATGTAACTGGTAAAATAGATAAGGGAGAACCAGTGGATGTGGTGTATTTAGACTTTCAGAAGGCTTTCAATAAGGTCCCGCATAAGAGTTTAGCATGCAAAATTAAGGCACATGGGATTGGGGGCAAGGTATTAACTTGGATAGAGAACTGGTTGGCGGACAGAAAGCAAAGAGTTGGAATAAACGGGTCATTTTTCGAGTGGCAGGCAGTGACTAGTGGGGTACCGCAAGGATCGGTCCTAGGGCCCCAGCTGTTCACAATGTATATTAATGATCTGGACGAGGGAATCGGATGTAATATCTCCAAATTTGCAGACGACACAAAGCTGGGTGGGAGGGTATGCTGCGAGGAGGATGTCATGAAACTCCAGTACGATTTGGACAGGCTAGGTGATTGGGCAGAAACATGGCAAATGCACTATAATGTGGATAAATGTGAGGTTATCCACTTTGGGGGCAAAAACAGGAAGGCACATTATTATTTGAATGGCAATATATTGGGAGAAGGGGAAGTGCAAAGAGACCTGGGTGTTCTTGTGCACCAGTCGCTGAAGGTAAGCATGCAGGTGCAGCAGGCGGTTAAGAAGGCAAATGGTATGTTGGCCTTCGTAGCAAGAGGGTTCGAGTACAGGAACAAGGATGTCTTGCTACAGTTGTACAGGGCCTTGGTGAGACCGCACCTTGAGTATTGTGTGCAGTTTTGGTCACCTTATCTGAGGAAGGATGTTCTTGCCATGGAAGGAGTGCAGCGAAGATTCACCAGGCTGGTACCTGGGATGGCAGGAATGACATATGAGGAGAGATTGTGTCGATTGGGCTTATACTCACTGGAGTTTAGAAGATTGAGAGGGGATCTCATTGAAACCTATAAAATTCTGTCAGGCCTGGACAGACTAGATGCTGGAAGGATGTTCCCGATTGTCGGGGAGTCCAGAACCAGGGGTCATAGTCTAAGGATAAGGGGTAGGACATTTAGGACTGAAATGAGGAGGAATTTCTTCACCCAGAGTGGTGAACATGTGGAATTCTCTGCCACAGAGGGCAGTGGAGGCCAGTCCATTAAATATATTCAAGAAAGAGTTGGATATATTTCTTAAGGCTAAAGGGATCAAGGGATATGGGGAGAAGGTAGGGACAGGGTACTGAATTTCAATGATCAGCCATGATCTCATTGAATGGCGGAGCAGGCTCGAAGGGCTGAATGGCCTACTCCTGCTCCTATCTTCTATGTTTCTATTTCTGCCAAGGACCTCATCAGGCTCAGTTGTGATGCCACTCTGCAGTCAAATATCCTATCGACACTCACTGTGAAGGCTCACGCGTGTATAATAGCCACTGGGGCAACGTACCAGAGGGTAACCAGTGCCTGTAGAGCCATACCCTTGCACTGGGCCAACATTTTCAAGGGGGGGAAAGATTAGCAAGAATTGGGGGAGTGAAACACATTTTGATTTTATGTTAATCAGATATGGTGGGAGTTAGATTTGTGTATTTGGTTCAATAGTACTGTATTTTGCTTTTAGACCATTAAGTTGTCCACAACTGCATTGGAAAGAGACATTTCTTGTGACCTCCTACCAGATCTCCAGCAATACCTCTTGATACAAACTCTAGAATGTCTTGGCACCGTCCCATTAAATTATATAACATGCAGCGTACAAGAACAGGCCATGCTAACCATGAGGTGAACTCTAAATGTGCCTATCAAAGGTCAAGCTTGTGAGCGCATCCATGATCTTCCTCCTAAATATGCATATTTGAAGCATATGCTGTGTAACTACGTGTAACCTGTATAATTGTGCATCTCGAAACATGTCCCATATAATTGTACATAATCAAGTATGTCCCGTATAACTATGGAACGTCCATCTAACTATGTATGGCTAAGCATATAGCCAATATAACTATAAATAGTCAAGCTTGAGTCTGAGCTGAAGATCAATGTATCGTAGGAATAATGAGGGCTAAATATTAACAGAATTATTTTTTAATAAACTGTAATAAAATTAAAATTGAGTTAATACAAGTATCATCCTAAGTGCCTCTGGCTTTAACTCCCATGTACTGTTCCTGGGTTTTGTGTTTAAAAACAATGTTTAATCATGGATAGTTTAGTATTGTCTATCAGATACTTATTCAGTGATGTCAGCAAGTACATGTTACATGCCTTTAGCTCTATTAACGAGGATCCATTAGAAAATGACTTCTGTCATAACAAATTAGCTGTCACATTGTTAACAATTTGTTGATAAATTTGTGGAGTTTTTTTAATACAGTAACTAGAAGTACTGACAAATTGTGACAAAGTTAGCAAATTATGCAAAAGAGTTCAACAGAAGGTGGTGTCATCCCAAATTAATCAACAAACAAATGAGCCATAGATTTGAAAGCTCTCTCCGAATTGTTTGCTTGGAATAATTAAAGTCCCAAGCTTCAAAAACATGCCCATTGATGCATTTTTATTTTCCGTGTGGATTATTGGACATCTTAGTTTCCCATTTGACCAAATAATTCCATCGGAACAATGTGGCAGATCAGATGATGCAACAAGAGAGGTGACCGATGACCACCTATAAATAGGGTTTTTATGACGCATGCAGAACACATATTACATCGAGTGTACAGCACAGAGACAGGCCATTCGGTCCAACTGGTCGATGCAGGCGTTTATGCTCCACACGAGCCTCCTCCCACCCTAATTCATCTAGCCCTATCAGCATATCCTTCTATTCCTTTCTCCCTCATGTGTTTATCTAGCTTCCCCTTGAATGCATCTATGCTATTTGCCTCAACCACTCCTTGTGGCAGCGCATTCCACATTCTAACCACACCTTGGGTAAAAAAGTTTCTCATGAACTCCCTATTGGATTTATTAGTGATTATCTTCTGTTTATGACCTCTAGTATTGGACTCCCCCACAAGTGGAAACATTTTTTCTATGTCTACCCTGTCAAACCCCTTCATTATCTTAAAGATCTCTCGGGTCACCCCTCAGCCCTCTCTTTTCTGGTACAGATGCCACAAAAGAAGAACGTGCATTTATTGTTCACTGGGCTCAGTAAAGTCCTTCGATGAGCTGTCCATGGAAAGCTGACAAGATGCAGATAATTCCCTGTGAGATATACACTGATATATCTGCTATGTATAAATGCCCTGTCAGATTCACCTCACATTTGCTGTTACAATGCCAGTAGTCTAAGAATAAAACAATAGTACAGTGGATAGCAACAGTTAAAACAATGATAGCTTCTACATCAAGTATACCTATTATTATAAATCCACAAATTAAGACTAATGTTTTATTGAAGGTTGAGTTAAAGCAATTACTTTAACTATCTGGCATGTGATCCAGTAGTGGAACCAAGTAAGCGCTGTCCCACTGAGCTGTACAACGGAGGAGAGATATTCGAGGAGGCTGGAGTTGTCGACAGTAGCGAAGGCAGCAGAAACTTTGGAGGACGAGAAGGGGTAATGCACCACAATCATAGAGAATGTTGCTCATGACTTTAGTTAGGGCTATTTTAGTACTGTAGGAGCAGCAGAAACCTGATTAGAGACATTCAAACATGTAGCTGTAGGTAAGATGGGTGACATCGTATTCAAGGGCCTTGAAAAGGAAAGGAAGGTTTGAGATGAGGCAGCAGTTAGCAAGGCTAGAGGAGCTGAAGGTGAGAGGTTTTACTGTTGATGCGCAGTTTCAGCAGTTTTGAAATGGAGGGAGACAGATCCTGAGGAAAAAGAAACCATGCAGATAATGAGGATCTTAAAGGAGAGGCGAGAGCAATGGAACAGGTTAAGGTGCTAGAAGGAGGAGAAGGTGCCTGAAGAGTAGGGGTAGGGACCACGGTGTAACTTGGTGATAAGGGACACACCACTGCCGCAACAGTCTGGCCAAGTTGTGCAAAATGTAGCCAGGCTTGGAGGCTTCAGTAAGGAACACAGTGCTGTCATTCATGAGCAACTTCTGGTCCAAGCCAAGATGTCAATACGATGATCCACAATAAGGTCGTAGATGGCAAATCCCTTGCTCACAAATGAGCCAACATTTTAGAGAGAATTAGGGAGACAGGCAGTAATTGCTGGTCCACTGATGAGTCCAGAGTTGGCAAGGGTGTGTGGCGGGGTGGGGAGGGCAGTGGTAGTGGTGAGTTTGGCAGGAAGGAGACTGGTGAGGCTATCCCCCAATGAGCTCACTGGGTGGGAAAGTAGAGGATGCGGCAGTTGGTGTGACTGCTTGTGATGTGGCAGTTTGTAAATGGTATGGGCAGGAAACGGGCCTAGTGGACCCAAGGGCCCATTTGAGCTGTCTCGCACTTGTGTGAGAAGCTCCTATTAAGGTGATTGGTTGGTATCCCCAAATCCTGCATCATCTCCGCTGTATTTCATCCAATCCCACGCCCATCCATTTAAGAAAATCATAGGCTTTGTGACCCAATGTAGCTTTAGAATTCCTTGTGGGATAAAACTATTCATCTCCAATTCATTGCTCTGCCTCATATCTCTTGGTGGGTGTTCTCAATAATTGCCTGATCAGTAGGAATATGAAAAGGGGAATGGATTTTTAGCAGTTCAGAGTTGATGTGAGCTTCAATAACGAGCCTAAAACCCTTTCAGAAAAAAAATCTCTAATGTGTTTTATTACGAACCTTGTGCCATGTCCCACAGACAACATGTTTCGGATCTATATTGATAACGTATAGGGATTGCCCTGGCATTTGTCACACCATCAGAATGGGTCGATTTCAATTACTGTCTTGACACTCGCTACAAAAACCATCTATTATCCCATAAATTCTAATCAACTTGGCCAATTATCTGTTAATCAGGGTTTCTTTTCACCATTCTCATCTGCAATTATGATGATGTGGGGAAACTGTGTGACTATTCTGGTTCTCCGTGATTATCTCAATATCTTAGTATTAATAACACCTCCTTGGATGCTGTTGATGCGAAGTTTCTGCAGTTGTTGCTGAGACCTCCCCTTTTTACCAAGAGAGCAGAGGATCATCCTGTGCCTGTCAGTCAGAAGACAATCTAACGTGGATAAGGCTTTATCTCCAAGCAGGAGCTGTGTCTGGACAGATACTGCATGGATTGGTTGGCATGATGTAGGTCAAGGAAACGCTTCCTGTCACTGTGCAGGTCACATGATCCAGGCTCGCTGGCAGGTCAGCTGAGCTCAACTGTTGGGTTCGGTAAAATTTCAATGTCAAGCGGGTCAAATGATTTGAGTAGTTTTAAAATAAAAGAGAGCCAAGGACACTTTTTCCTTTTGTGTAAATCCACCAGGTTTTGATGTCTGTAGGCTGCTGTTGGTATTTTTGATAAAAATTATGGCTAAAATGTTCTGAGGCTTGTTGAAGGAAAAGCTTTCATTACCATGTTAACGACTGGTCGTGCGACTAAAAATGAGTCCGTACTAAGCTTAACTTCCACTATCCATCTGTCTATATTGAATAAATTGGAAATAAAAATAACTTAAATCTTACCTCAGTACTTTTTGGAAGGGTAAGGACATACGAATTTGGCGGGCAGGAAAAGACCAGCTGGTCCCACCAAGCTTGGCCCACACCCCATGATGGCTGGAGTATGACGACTAAATACCACCACCACCCGCCCCCGATCCCCACAGCCATGCAATCTCCTGGGAGAGGCAGAAAAACAGAGAAAAAATCCCAGGGTCCATAAAGGAAAAAATACAATGGAAAATTCCTCTCCGACCCCCTCAGATGGCCGAAACCAGTCTGGGAGATCACATGGACCTAGTGTTAATGATAAGGACACTTATTTTCTATATGATGCGATCTCTGTCCCAGTCAAGAACTGGACAGTTCGAAGTAGCTTCAAACACACTTCAACTGCCCCGTTTTAATTAGGATTTTCTGACATTAAACAGCACCACGGAGAATTGCAACAAAACGCCCAAGATTGCTAAATCAGCTAATTTGCTGGTTCGACAGAAAATGGCCCCAAGCACTGACCTGAATTTCATCCTCTGGGCATTTTTTTTTACTTGTTCATGGGATGTGGGCATCGCTGGCAAGGCCAGCATTTATTGCCCATCCCTAATTGCCCACGAGAAGGTGGTGGTGAGCCGCCTTCTTGAACCGCTGCAGTCCTTGCGATGAAGGTACACCCACGGTGCTGTTAGGGAGGGAGTTCCACGATTTTGACCCAGCGATGATGAAGGAATAGTGATATACTTCCAAGTCAGGATGGTGTGTGACTTCGAGACGAGCCTGGAGGTGGTGGTGTTCCCATGCGCCTGCTGCCCTCGTCCTTCTAGGTGGTAGAGGTCGCGGGTTTCGGGGGTGCTGTCCAAGAAGCCTTGGCGAGTTGCTGCAGTGCATCTTGTAGATTGTGAGGTATGATTTTAAAACACACAAGGAATGTCCATTCTCTGTGCAGTAGTAGCTCTTTTAAAGTCAGTGGGGCAGATGTTCTTCAGCACCAGGGTGCAAGAGCTTGGTGGAGTCGGAGGTTTCGGGGACAAACTGTCCATGATTTTCCATCCATTAAAATTAGCCCAGAAGGTTCTAAAGGGAGAAGAGAAAAGCGAAGCACATTGTGTCCAGACATACCACAGATACTGTTGTTTTTTAAGCACACTCTGTTCTGCATACAATTGTGTCTGGAGTTGCTTTGAAAGAAGTTGAAGACTGTTATCTGGTGTTGTACACAGGGCTTCACAATGTGTCGCAGCAAATGTATGTGTCACCTTTTATGTCGTGCACACTGCTCAGGATATAAAGATTACAGGCACCCTTTTAATATTTTATTTTTCACAGTGATTTTATTTATATTTTTAAAGGTATGTATTGCCTTTTTAGCTCATAATGTAAATGAGGCAAAATATGACTGTGGGATCAATTCCCTCCAACCCTAAACGATGCATTCTTGATATCACTCTACAGATGGTTAGACTAACTTCTTGCAATCACAGTATTCAAGATCTAATTTGCCTGTCGGGGATCACATTAACGACCCATGTGACACTCCCAAAGACGCTGTATATTGCATGTTTTGAGTTGTGTGTCAGTGTTTATAGTGCCTTCTATTCTACAGAGCAGTAATTAGTGAAGTTTCTCTCTATCTGTTCCAGCTTTTCTTTCCCTTTTTCACTGATTAATTTTATATTGCGTTTCATTTTACCATTAAATGCTCACTTAAGTCGGCCAACAAATATAACACTACACCCCAGCCAAACCAAAAGAAAAATATAACCGAGGTATAAGATGCCACACCAGTCACTGTGGGTCCCAGAGAGTGGGGAATTTGAAGTTAACATTTGCTGGCTGTTCAGGCTTTGCAAAACCAAAAAGGGGGAAGGAAGCCAGAAGACCAGGAATTGGGGAGAGAGGAATCAGAGATTAGGCCTCGAGGCGAGAAAGGAGTGGGAGACTAGGAATGTGAGAGAAAGCAACAGGGGACTGAGAACCAAAACTGGAGAGCAGAAGATCAGGAGCCTGAGGCAAAGGAGCAGGAGAGTGAGAACCCAAGAGAAAGGATTGAGAGACCAGGAACCTGAGAGAATTAACAAAAAAACAGCAACTTGAGAGAGGTGAGTGCCACAAGAGAGTCCAGAATAGACATGATAGTGGTTCTGGGCTAGCAGCAGTGAATACATTACCCTATGTGGCTGCATCACAATGATTTGTGCATATATGACTTCTCCCCCAACCCATATTCAACCCCAACCAATTCCCTAAATTCCCATTCTTGTGTGCAAGTATAAATGGTGTGAACACTTTTCCCCCTTTTTATTGAATTTGTTCTTTTCTCTTTATTCTCTTTTTTTCTAACGTCCAGGACTTGAGTACAGAAACTAAGCTGTCACTTCAGTGAAGCGCTTCATTGCCAGATAGGCCTTCACTAGGATCAGGCATTAAACCGCAATCTGTCACTGGATTCAGACGGACGTTTAAGGTCCCGCAGCACTACTTAAAGTAATTCTCCCTTGTCCTAGCTAACATTCCTGTCCTCCAACTATCATTTATTTCCTGGCCAATTGTGGAAACATCTGTGTGCAAACTGATTGCCTTGTTAGACTAAATAACAACAATCACTGCACTCCAAAGGAATTCATTCTATGTATGCGAAGCACTTTTGAGGTGTTTCAGATGTGGTACGGTGTTATATGAATGCAAGCTTTCTTTTGCTATTTAAGTTATTTTTTTATATATTATTCATTCCATAAATGTATCCATTTCCCCCAATAACAACAGAAATTGCTGGAAAAACTCAGCAGGTCAGGCAACATCCGTGGAGAGAAATTTGAGTTGACGTTTCGGGTCGAAACCCTTCTTCAAAACTGGAAAGAAAATAAAATAGATCAAAGGCAGGGCTGCGATCGAACAAAAGAAGTAAAAGAGACAATAAAAGGTATTCAAAACCAGACGAGATGGTAATGGGCCAGTGGAGACAGCTGCCAGGTGGGAGAGAGAAACAAAAGGAAAGGGGGGGGGAAAGGAAGACCCAAAACAAAGGGGTGGAAAAAATTATAAGTAAAAAAGTAATAGGGGCCGAGGTTATGATCTGAAATTGTTTCCCCCACTTGTGCTGGTTCTTTTCCTCTCTCGTAAGTAATCCAGCCTGTGATCTTGAATTCCATTTAATTTATTTATCCTCTCTGCTCTTTTTTTGTTGTACTTCTGCTTTGCACGCTCCCGTCAGTGAGTAAAATCTGAAACTCTTACTGGCAAACAGTCGGAAGGGAACCAGCTCGTAACGCTACCTGATAATTAGAGTGGCTCCGAGCTCCTGCAAGCCGCAGGGGTGTCATGGAAAGTAACTGGGGGCAGCATTGACTGAGCTGTCAGAGTGTGGTATTCAAAGAGGGAGTAAAAAGGCGGACAAACAATGCTGTCACAGGCAGCATTCGTACAGTGTCAGGGAGATTCTTTTCTTCATGATCCTGATGCTCTCTCCTACTGTACCATCACTGCTGATACATTTCATCTCCTCGCAATGAAGTTTCTAAAGATTCATTACTGCAATGTCAGCCTGCGTGGGAAGAACCAACAGCGTTCTTTGTTGAAAAGTGTTAGCACGATAATAAAAACTTAAATTAGAATAGCCTTAGTAGTTGCCATGGCAATAGTGCAAGCTCAGTACAATGGAAGATATGTAATGGGGGGAGGGGGATAAAAGATCTGCAAGCCATGTTTTTTTTCAAAGCGAGATTGCTTTGGGTTATTTGCAAAGGATAGTCTCACTATAACAGCTCAATGTTTTCATTAAGATCACTGGGTCTTGCAATTGCTCAAAAGGAAGAGGGTTGGGTGGCTCAGGTTAGAGCCCAACATTGGAAAAAAAAGCTGGCACAAAATGTTGGAGGCTATTTTATTGGGAATCAAGACTTGAAAGGGATGCTTAGCAGCATGGCATGTAATGGGGCCCATTGCTATTGGAAGCCCATAGCTGTGATGTAGCTCTCTGAAGAACGTCACCAGCCCATCCACTAGGCACTTGGGTGGAAAAGGTACCTGGTACAGGGTTGGTGAGACTAGCAGTAAAAAAAAGACTTGCATTTATATAGTGCTTTTTGTAAAGTCTGTGGGTTGTATAGCGAAGTAATACACAGACTACAAGAGTAACTTAAACAGGACTTTACTATTCGAAGGTCAGGGCGAATCTGCCCAATAAATCCTGACACAGCACTTATATACTGGTGTGGTCACCGTCGGTATTACAGTATACAGCAGCCAAGATAAAGTAGTGCCACACCTAAAATAGTTCTCTTAAAGGTGAACGGTTACATACGATAGTTCTCTTAAAGGTAGAACAGTTACATACACTACAATCCTCCCTTTTTAGCTTACAACATACTTATTCCCCATTAACCATATCATTAGAACATATATACAAATTATGTAAAACAGTTCACAGGTTCAGTCTCTCTGGAGGTCTCCTGACTCTGTCCGGATAACGCCTCGGTGGTGTAGTAGTTTTCGGCGGGGTAGTAGGTTCTTCCGGCAAGGCCGATTCAGCTTGAAGGACAGTGTCAGGATCATCTGATTCCAGTATTACCAGATCGGAGGTAGGTGCTCTGGGTATCTCTGTTTCTACATTAGCCGTGTAAGGTTGTGGAGTAGGTTGGCTCTTTGTGGATGACCCTATGATCTGGTCAACATGGCGCCTTATTATGCTGTCACCAATGTCCACTGTATACAGCAGCAGCCCTAGCCTTTTTACAATAGTTCCCGGCTGCCATTTCTCGGTACGGTAGTCCCGGGCCAAAACTTGTTGACCTGTCTGAAAAGATCTAGTTGGCCTTTCATTCATGCCCTGGAATTGCCGGTTCTCTACGTCCCTTCTGACGTTTGGCTTAATCAAATCCAGCCGGCATCTTAGTCTTCTATTGAAAAACATCATGGCGGGAGTTTGATTTGTGACCGCATGTGTTGCATTTCTGTACGCCAACAAGAAGCTATCTACCTTATGTTGTAAGTTGATGTTCTCATTACCCATGGCCTTTATGGCCTTCTTGAAGGTCTGGACAAACCTTTCAGCTAAGCCATTGGCGGCGGGATGGTATAGGGCTGACGTGTAGTGCTTGACCCCATTGCTTTTTAAAAACGTCCTGAATTCTTCGGACACAAATTGTGGTCCATTATCAGAACAGACCTGTTCCAGCAGCCCATTCCTGGCAAACATGGTCCTTAATACTGTGATGGTTTTTTCCGTGGTGGTGGAGGACATCTTTATTACCTCCGGCCACTTGGAGTGTGCATCCACCGCTATTAGAAACATTGGCCTAGAAATTCACTAGCCTTAGCGCCGCTTTTGAGGCGCTAGAGGGACTAGCGCCAGAGTTATGGCCAGTTTAAAAATTCCCTGGGGCCCTAAATCGGCATTGCACCGGTAGCGCTGCGCCGGCACCGATGACGTCATCGGTGTGCGCAGCGTCCCGGTTGCCGTGGTAACCCGCCCGAACTCCGAAATTGAGTTGCGGCCGCCTCGCCCGTGGCAGCCGCAAGCAACGTTCTGGCAGAGGTGCCTTACTTCAGTTTGCGCCGGCGCATTAAAGGCCCCGCGGCGGCCGGCCACTTTCCCGCCGGCCGCCTGCCCGCAGCTCCCTCCCCGGACTTCTCCCCCCCCCCCCGGAACAGATGCAAGCCTGGCACTTGTCCGAGGTGCCGGGCTCATTTTTAAGCTGATTTGCGCGGGCCGCGGCCGGGTGCAGGCAGCTCCTCCTTAACGGGAGGAGGAGGCCTGCACGTCCCCAGCCTGCCGCACCGCATCGGGTGCCGCAGCGCCGGAATTGCGGCGCGAAACGGCAGTTAGCGCCGATGTACCGCCGCAAAGACCCTTCAGTAGCGCCGGCAGCCGTTTGGGCGCGACGCCACTGAACTTTTGGCGCGCGCAGGGGACTTAGCGCCGGCACTAACTTCCGGCGCTAAAGCCCTGGCTAAGCCAAAACCCAATTTCTAGGCCATAGAGTCCATAAATGGACCAGCAAAGTCGATGTGTACCCTTTGCCAAGGAGATGAGGGCCACTCCCATGGATGCAGAGGAGCTTGTGGTGGCGCGTTTTGGACCTTCTGGCATCCTAGACAACTCTTGGTTATTTCCTCGATGTCTCCATCAATACCTGGCCACCACACAAACGCTCTTGCTAGGTTCTTCATTTTCACTCCACCCAGATGCCCCTCGTGAAGTTCCTTTAGCACCTTATGCTGAAGTTTGGGTGGGATCACCACTCTCGATCCACACATCAAGGTTCCTCGGCACACTGACAGCTGTTCTTTCCGTTGCGAAAATGCTGGCAGTGTTGGTTCGCCATGTGCTGGCCATCCCTCCACTGTTAGATCGTAGACCCGTGAGAGAGTCGGGTCATTTCTTGTTTCATTCTCGATCATCGAATTCGTTACTGGTAGACATTCTACTATGGATGAGTGGAGCATTTCTACCGGGTCCATTGTAGCCGCCTCTTCTACTACCGGCAACGGTAGGCGCGATAACCCATCAGCATTTCCATGCTATTTGGAGCTTTTGTATTCAATGTCATATTGGTGTGCCCCAAGTAACACGGACCACCTCTGTAACCTTTGCGCTGTCATAGTGGAAACGGCCTTGTTAGGGTTGAATATGGACACCAACGGCTGGTGGTCTGTCAGTAATGTGAACTTCTTGCCCTGCAGGTAATGATTGAATTTCTTTACTCCCCACACAAGGCTGAGGGCCTCCCTGTCTATCTGAGCGTAATTTCGCTCCGCGGAGGTCAACGATCGGGACGCAAATGTGACTGGCCTTTCCGAGCCATTTGGTAACTTGTGTGAAAGTACTGCTCCAATTCCATAAGGGGAAGCATCACAAGCTAGACGAAGAGGTAACGTTGGGTTGAAATGAGCCAACACTTCCTCAGAGGTAATCAACGCCTTGCTTCTGCGAAAGGCCTTTTTACAGTCCTCGCTCCACTTCCATGGCACTTCTTTCAGTGGATGTAGCACCGTGGATAAATTTGGCAGAAACTTGTGATAATAATTAATCAACCCCAGAAACGATCTCAACTGTGAAACGTTTTCCGGAGCGGGGGCCTTCACGACAGCTTCTATCTTGTCAGGCGACTTGTGCAGCCCCTCTTGGTCAATGACATGACCGCAGTACGAGATCCGTTTCTGGAAGAACTCACATTTCTGGCGATTAACTCGAAGGCCATATTCCTTCAACCTGGTGAGCACCAGTTTCAAATTTGTGAGGTGTTCCTCCTCGTCTTCTCCCGTAATCAGGATATCGTCCAAGTAACACTGCGTGCTTGGAACACCTTGTAAGACCTGCTCCATTGCCCTCTGCCAAATTGCTGGAGCCGAAGCTACTCCAAAAACCAGTCTATTATAACGATACAAGCCTCTGTGCGTGTTGATTGTGAGATACTGGCGCGACTCTTCCTCGACTTCCATTTGTAAGTATGCCTGTGCCAGGTCTATCTTGGTGAAGTGTTGCCCGCCAGACAATGAAGCAAAGATATCCTCAATCCGCGGAAGCGGGTATTGTACCGTGTGCAGCACCGGATTAACTGTGATCTTGAAATCTCCGCAGATGCGGACCTTCCCCAGTCCCCCTGGCTTGTTACTTGATGAAGACTTCATGACGGGAACAATGGGCATGGCCCACTCACTCCAGTCCACCTTAGACAGTACCCCTGAACGTTCAAGCTCTTCCAGTTCTGCCTCCACAGCAGGTCGTATCGCGTAAGGTACCGATCTGGCTTTGAAAAATTTTGGGCTTGCATGTTCTGCAATCTTGATTTTTGCTTTAATTCCTCTCAGTGTTCCCAGTCCTTGCTGGAATACCTCTTTAGCTTCGTCCAATATTCTGGACAACCGTTCAGGTTTGACCTCTTCCTTCCCGGAATCTACCGTCATTATGTTTAGTGAATGCCAGTCTATCTTTATTTTCCTGATCCACTCCCGTCCCAGAAGTGGTGGACCTCCCTCGGGCAGCACATACAAGTCCATCCTTTGGTGATCTTTGTCTTTGTATCTCACCTTGACTTCTATCTTTCCGATGGGGTATACTTTGTGCCCCGTGTATGTCTGCAATACTATCTCCGCATCCCGTAGGGGAATGTGTTTGAATAACTTTTTGTAATCATGCTTATTCATGACCGTCACCGCCGATCCGGTGTCCACTTCCATCTTCACTTGGACTTTTGCAATCTGTAGTGTGATCCAGATAGTTTGTCGGTCAGCTTCTTTGCTCACATTATGAATCCTCAGACTACCCAGTGCCTTGCTGTTGGAGTCTGAGTCCGAATTCTGTTCATCTGGACTCTTCCCAGTCACCTCATGTACCTTTCTGTACTTCTTCTGCGGTGACTTATTATTGTTGTTCTTCTTTCCTGACCGGCATACCTTAGCTATGTGGCCAAGCTTGCCACATTTCCTACTGTCCTGGTTTTTAACCCAGCATTGGTTCTGGTCGTGTGTTGTCTTCCCACAACGAGAACATTTTGTTGTACCCGAAGTCATTTGATCCACACTGAGTACCGCTGTCTTCCGCTGCACTTCCGCCGTGCCTCTCGCTGCGGCTTCGTGCGATGCTGCAATAAGGACAGCCTTATCAAGTGTAAGATCGTTCTCTTTGAGTAGTCGTTTTTGCGTTCCTTCCTTTGACAATCCACACACGAACTTGTCTCGCAATGCCTGTGTCAGATTTCCTCTAAACTGGCAGTATTTCGCTAGTCTACGCAGCTCGACCAAGTACTCCGCGTTGCTTTCCTCTTTTCGTTGCGTTCTCCCATAAAATTTAGATCGTTCCGCTAACATCAGCGGTGCGGGGTTAAAATGATCCTTCAGGACAGCAACAATATTATCGAAGGTTTGATCCGCCGGTTTAGCTGGTGATAGAAGATGCTTCAATAACCCGTATGTCTTCGCGCCCATCGAGTTTAGCAAGGTTATAGCTTTATCATCATCTTCTATTTTATTGGCCTCACAATATATCTCGATACGTTCTACGTACGTGGGCCAATCTTCCACCTCGGCATCGAAGTTGTTGATGTTACCATGCTTAGGCATCTTCACTATCTCTCACTATCTTTCTGCGAAACAACAGGATTTCTCTTTAACATTTTAACTTTTTCTTTTTTTTTCCAAAAATGGCAGGTTCCCGCGCTTGTCTTCTTCCCCGCCTACTGGCAAAATGGCGGTTTCCCACGCTTGTCTTCTTCCCCCCTACTGGCAAAATGGCGGTTTCCCGCTCCTGACTTCTTCCTCTGGTGGGAGGGGTAAGCTTTGCCCTCGGGCGACGACCGCTGGTTTACGGGGTTTGTAGCCTGTGCGCCGGCTTCAGTTTATTCTGAAGCGCGCGCTAGAAAAGCCGATCGCGTTCCTTGTCCCCCCCCCCTTCTTCTTTTCGGCAGGGGCAACCGGCGCTGGGGACAACCAGTTGGCGTCGGACAGATCCAGCTCCTGGTCCTTCACGGCAGCTGCTGCAAGCCGCTGGCCGGAACCTCGCTCGGTCTCTCTCTCGGGCTCTGTCTCTCCCGCTCGCGCGGCTCTCGCTCGCTCTCTCTCGGGCTCTGTCTCTCCCGTTCGCGCGGCTCTCGCTCGGGCTCTGTCTCTCCCGCTCGCGCGGCTCTCAATCGCGCCTCCCAGCCCTCTCGCAATCCGGTGCTTCCCTCCCCGGCTGCGGCTGAGTTCTCCGCGATTTATTTATTTTTATCCCTTCCCGCGCCTTACGATCCGGTCGCAGCGCCTCGTGGTCGCGGTATTTGTCCGGCCTTTTTCCCCTCAACCGTGGTCGAGTGCACCGCCCTTATCCTCCGTTTATTTGTTTCTATTTTCCCTTTACTCACAGTCGCCATGGCCGACTTGCTTCTCGTGTTGATCGGCTCACTCACCACCGTGGCAGAAGGGACAATCCGTGCCTGTTGCTGATGGAAGACTTCGTGTTTGAAATCTTCCTCCTTTCTTGGTCTGCTGACTCGAGTTTTCACTCAGCAAAACGACAAGGGCGGGTGCCTCTTCTCGACGCTCGTTTACTTCTTCAGAAGTATTGTTGCCGCAGGGTAAGATCGAACTCGTCGCCACTGTAAAGTCTGTGGGTTGTATAGCAAAGTAATACACAGACTACAAGAGTAACTTAAACAGGACTTTACTATTCGAAGGTCAGGGCGAATCTGCCCAATAAATCCTGACACAGCACTTATATACTGGTGTGGTCACCGTCGGTATTACAGTATACAGCAGCCAAGATAAAGTAGTGCCACACCTAAAATAGTTCTCTTAAAGGTGAACAGTTACATACGATAGTTCTCTTAAAGGTAGAACAGTTACATACACTACACTTTTCACGACCTCCGGACATCCCAATCCAGTTCAGAAAAGTAGGGGGCAAAATTCGGTTGTTTTGCGCCTCCCGTTAGCGCCCTAAGAGGGCAAAATTCAGCAGGAGGTTAGCAGCGGCAGTAGCTGATAGCGCCCCGTGGCACTGCACCTCCGGCAATGACGTCATCGCCATGCACAGCGCCCCGCTCACGCCCCGGCCCCAAACTTGGGTAGCGCCCCCCCTGACGTACCGCCAGACGCTATGTCTGACAGGATCAGAGGGGCGTACGTGCAGCTGGGGCGGCGATATTTAAAGGGGAGGTGCCAGGCGGCCATTTTTTTTGCTGGCCACCTGCCAGCACCTACCCCCTCTGCTGTCCCCCTGCGGGGTGCCGGCCACGATCGGTCAGCCCGGCAATCCTCTTGAATAGCAGGCTTTTTTGCCGGCACCCTGATCCCCTTAATAAGGGGAGGAAGGCGTGCAGTACCACGGCGTGACGTGCCGGCGCGCATGGCGCTGCAGCACATAGCGCTGCTATATTCCCTTGGAGTGCCACAAGAGGGAGGGGCTTCCAGTAGTGCCCTGCCTCCTTCTTGGGGCATTACCATTGAATTTCAGACGTGGGGGTGCTAAATTTTTCAGGGCGCTAAGTGTAGCACCCCGGCGAAGTTAGCGCCCCAAAGGGGGCGCGACCCAATTTTTGCCAGTAGTGTTTTATTGATAAAATTGTTTTCTGATGTATTTGGATTTCTGTTGGTATGCTTTTTAGTATGTATATACTGTATTGCATTGGCTGTTATGAGATTACTTCATGGTGAGCTCTGAGAATGGCCTTCCAGCACGTTACTGCTTGGGATTGTGGTCTTAGATCAAAAGTTCATGAACACCCCAATCTAAACCCATCCTATATCGAACCTGGAAGCACTTGATCCTGATGCAAAGTAGAGGGAATGGACAAGCTTTCCTTAATAGTGCCGGAATTTAAAAAAAAAAATAAACTGTCCAAGAACATCCATTGCAAAATTGTTTGTGAACCTGGGCTTTAATAACACCATTTGTAAACAACAATTTCTGGCTTGTAAGACAATGTTTACATTGAAGTCTCAATTTAAAAAAATATAGTGACATCTTTACTCGAATGGGATAAAACTGCATTAATTGGCAAGAGATGGGTTTAGGTTTCCTGACTTCTGAATTCTAAAACTAAAAAGGGAAAGAGTTGAAAATCTGAAATAAAACAGAAATTGCTGGAACTATTCAGCAGCTTTGTGAGCATCTGTGAAAAGAAAAGACGGGCCACTCCTTTTGGGCACAGTCCTGTCAGAACTGCAGACTGGCCGGTAATTGGGATCAAAGTGGTGGGAGGAGGAGAGAACAACAGATGCGAGCCAAGTGTCAGGACTCTTGTCTGACTCCTGTCACAGAGAGGAGCTATTGGGATGACTGGCAGCAAACCGGCTTTTGAAAAGCTGGAAAGTGCTGGTGGATAATATATAGGCCCAGAAATTCGGGTCTCCACGGGTGAGTACGCACGGGGTACTCACGCGTGGGCCCGATGGAAGTGCCGGTTTCTTGCATGCACTGCGCATGCGTGGGAAACCGGCACTTCCGTTCCTCTGAACGAAGAGGTTCAGAGGTGGAACGCGTGCGCGCAGGAGTCTGCGCGTGCGCTTTGAACTTACGTTTTTTTTTACAGGTTTTTCCGTGAGGGTATGTCTTTAGAAATATAAAAACCAGGCGTAAGGCCTGCATTTTAAAAGGTAAGTGGTCAATTAATTAAAATTAAAACATTTTTTCCACAGGTTTATTATTTTTAAATACTTTAAAGCAAGGTAAGTTTATTTTTAGCCCCGTTTGAATATAAAATTATTTTTTTCAAAAATTTAAATTATTGTTTAAAATAGTTATTATGTAATTTATAGTTTATTTAATAAATGTGATTTTTAAAAAATTTATTTGAAGGTTTACTACTATTTTGGGGCCGTAGTATTTATAAGTTTTGACAGGTCTTCCTGTCACTACTTATGAATGGAGCATTCCCTGCTCCGATTGGCTCTCCATGGCCCACGTGATCCCAGGGGACGCATCGCACTAACTGCGCCCCTGGGATACGCAAGCACTGCACGCCGGCAGCTGGATCAGGCCCTGGATCGGAATTCCACGGGGCCCTGCAGCTCAATAGCCGGCGCACTAGGTAAGTGCAGGTCGGGGGCTTGCACCCGCGGGAAGCCCCCGACCCGAATTTCTGGGCCATTAAGATTATCTCTGAGAGGCAATGAAAAGCCTTTAAAAGAACAAAAGTAAATGAAAATAGCTGAATAATGTGGTGAAAACGCACGGCAAAGATGCACAGCAAAGCCAAAATAGAGGTAAAGCTCAAACTCAAAAAGAAAAAAGACAAACCAACACTCTGGGTGCAGAACCCACCCCCCACCCAGTCTGGGTGCAGACCCCCCCCCCCAAGTCTGGATAGAGAACCCCCCCCCCCCGCAGTCTATCACCACCAGAGATGTGGACGGCCCCGATTTTCTGCCAGCCGTCGGGCGGGTTTTCAGGCGGGCGGGGGCCGAAAGTTGCGACCACCCCCCCCCCATGCCTGATTCCCCGCCCCGTCCGACTTTCGGACCGCCGTTTCTCTGCGACCCGAATCAGTCCCGCCCGCCGCTGGCGGGACCCTAATCACCAATTATTGGCATGTTTAATGCCATTTTAAGGGGCCCTTGTGATTTTCAAGGGTTCCCCACGCTAAACACACCTACGGGGAACCCCGCTGATGAAACCTGGCGTGAAGCTTGCCGGCTTGCTTGCTGTCAGCTGCAGGTCATTCGGGAAAGCTGCGATTTAATCGGAGAGCATTTGTATGTTGAAGGACCTTGTTGCTGCAGGCTTGGGGTTAGTTCTTCAAGGCTTAGGCACAGCTGTGGAAGGTTGGAGCCTCACACACTTCTCCAGTGTGATCTCCTGGGAAGCCCCTCTTGTCACCCTCACTCAGCGCTTCCTCAGCGGAGGCATCTACGAGAAGCATGGGACGCCTTTTCTTCCTTCCCTTCTTGCCATTAGAGGATCTCCAGCAGCAGAGGCGGCAGCAGCAGAACCAGGAACAGCAGGATGAGCACCAGGAGCACCAGGCTGCTGCTCACTCACCTGAAGCTGAACAGGCCAGAAGGGGCCAGTGCTTGGAAGTGGCTTGAGAGCACCTTGCTGCGCTTTAGGGGGCCATGGGGACCTGTATCTGCACTGGCAGTCCTACTCGGAAGGACTTCCATGAAGGTCTGGTTTCTCTGTTCAATAGATGGCCAACGCTCCTCAAGAGATGTCATTCTCTTATGAGCACTCACCATGTTTTCCCTACCCTGGCGAGTTATCTCCTCCATGGAGGTTGCCAACCTTTCCATGATGATGCGTTCATGCGCCAATGACTCCACAAAGGCTCTGCTCATGGTCGCTATGGACTCCTCCATTCGCTCCACACTCGCAGCGACCCTGGAGACAAAACCTGCCAGAGACTCCTGCATCTGTGCATGGAGATCCATCACCTCTTCTCTTGCAGATGGACCCAGAGACAGAGGGTCGACATGCAGCGCAGCTGAGCTAAGCTGGCTGTAGGGGGTTTTGGTTTGGGGTTTTTGTCTGGTCAGTCAGTCATGTGCCTGAGCTGCCCTAGCCCCGTGCGGTTCGAATCGCTTCCCCCTTTTTAGTTCTGAGCACTGGACTTATTTACGAGTAGCGATATAGACAAACAAGACCAGTGGTTTGGTGCAAAGAAAACCAATGTTTATTAAAATAGAGAAATAATTATTATACAGAGAAAATCGCTATGGAGGAGAAACGGACACATCGAGGGAAAATGACTAAAATGACAATTTTAGCAATCCCCTTAACTCCCACCCTTTACACCTATCTAGGTTGTCTTGTGATGGGCCAGAAAATTGATGCTCACCTGTCTAGGATGTTGAAACGCCTGCTCCGTGCCCTGTTGCCTATCGATGTTTTTAGGTTTTCACCGCCCAAGAGCAGAGATACCCCAGTAATTCAAACATAACTGCAGGTGTCCTACTTCCCTGGACGGGCTCTTCATCGACGATCCTCTCGCTGGGTTGATAATACGGCAGGGCACCGGAGGCAGGGCGGGAGAGAGAGAGAGAGATGGCTTCCCGAGGGACTAGTTATACCCCTCCTGGGAGTCCTTATCTCCCGCCAGATCATCTTGTTCCTTTGTCTGACCTGGACGTGTTGAAGCTTATACAAAGGAAACCGATCTGGGCCCATCGACCTGGATGGCCGGTTAATCGGTTTTTGAACGTCTCATAAGTGTTTCCCTTTGTCCCACTGGTTTCGTGATGGCGCCATTCCAGCTTGAATGCCCCATTGATCATTTGCAAACGGTGCTGATGTCCTCTAACAAAGGTCTGAACGCAGCTATTACATATTGATTGACTGTGCAAATGGCCTTGATGGGTTTTAATCAGAGGCCCGAATGCCACTGGTTTGCTTCTCATGCATAAATGCAGAAGGTTTGTCTGCCTTCTAATTTCTGGAAAGTTCCTTCTTTGTCAGCCCAAACTGAAAACTTACAGGCCTTGGCCATGAGGTTGACCGCAGCCATCTTGTTGAGCCCTGGAGCCCTGGATTTTAAACTCAGTCCAGCCAGGGTTTCTTCAATAAGCCAAAAGTAAATCTTCAGGGGAGACATGAAATTTGCGAATCCTTTCATGGCAGAGTCCTGCGTCCTCCGACGAGGACTCTCCACTGTTGTCCCTGTCTCCAGAATCTGCTGAGGCTCACTTGTGAGCTGTGAAACACCAGGTGACAACACTACTCTATGTCCCGAAGGTCCCCCCGAGGTGTGAGTGCCTGCGCTTACTTCTGCTGATGCTGCGCCCTCAGAGGTTGGAGCTTCCACTGAGGAGTCTGGCTGCACAGCCTCTTCCTCCTCCACAGTGGGGATGGGGGCTCTGGATGGTCCTGTGGGGGAGTAGAGGAAGGAGTTAGAGATGTGATGCCAAGGTTACATGCACATTCGAGTTGACATCTGCTGACACCTGCATCCATGCAGCCTTGGTCTCAGTGGGAGGCCTCTTCCTGCCTGACCTAGAGAAGAGGACCTCCCTGTGGGCCCTAACCCCATCCAATAATGCCTGCAGTGAAGCTTTGTTGAATTTGGAGGCAGCTCGGGGTCTGGCACTGGCCACAGCTGCTGCAGGCTCCTCTGCCATCCTGTATGGTTCATTTGGAAGCCAACAGAGGAAGCAATGCTTGCTGTGGACCTTGAAAGCACCACGAATGATGACATCATACTGTGGGGCTTTCTGACTAGAAATGGACAATTAGCAAGGCTGTCCACACACTGGAAATTAATTGGCCACTTGAGGGAAAATTGCGTGCAGCTGGCTGACCCATTTTTTTTCGGGTCAGAACCCCACCTTCAGGGAATCCGACCATTTCCCACACAATCCACAAAATCGGGCCCGTGGTCTAATGCAGGCTCGATACCCAAAACACCAAACGGCACCCCCTCCCTTTCCCCCAAAGGTCAATGGACCCAATGGACCCACAGACCACTGGGGAGAATAGCTGAAATCAGTGTTCAGGCCCGAGGACTGCAAAGTCACCAGAGATTGTGTCTGTCTGGTGCTTCACAGGGATGCTCGGGGGACTGTGTCAGTAACCTGGTGCCAGCAAGGTGCTACGACCTCACCATTTCCTAAGGCAAGAGCTGAATGTCTCCACAGGCCTTCCAAGCCCCTCGCCTCGAAGGTGGTAAGGCACTTAGGGGGAAAAATTCAGTTGTTTGCGCCTCCCGTTAGCACCTTAAGAGGGCGCTAATGGGGCACAAAGCAACTAGCGCCCGGGCGCGGCGATGTTTGTGCCGCTCGCGAAATTAACTAGACATTTTGCGGCGGCGCTAAACACTACCGCCACGATCTCCTGTGCCGGCAGATCGTGACGTCAGTCGAGTGCGCAACGCCCCGGTAGCACCCCGGGCCCGATATTGAGTGCCTTACCGCCTGTTGCTAGCAACGACAGGTTGAGGGGAGCGTTTTGCAGTCAAGAAGGGACTGGGGGAGCGCTACTTAAAAGCGACCGCTTCCTGCCTTTTTCTTTTGGCGACATTTTTGCACTACGCATTCTGAGAGAGAGCGAGAGAGAGACTTCTGGAGAGATTCAACGCTGTGTGAAGGAGTTTTGGGTACTGAGCAGCAATTTGCAGGTTCATTTTGATTTGCCCTTCCTTGTATCTATTTAGAAGAGACTGTGGGGGCTGCACTCTGAGCTCTTTCCCTGGGTCTCTCCATTGTTCTTTCCAGCAAATTTTATGTACAGGTCTCTCCAGGCCGAGATTCAAGGCTGCAATGAGCAGGATGTGGATGGAGTGCAAAATCAACCCTCCCTTTAAGATAAAAACAAAAAAGTGCTGGAGAAACTCAGCAGGTCAAGCAGCATCTGTGAAGAGAGAAACAGAGTTAACGTTTCAGGTCGATGACCTTTTGTCAGAACTCCCCTTTAAGAACTGGCTGGCGCCAGTGTGTCTGTGTTCCATTGCTGACTGACATCATATGAGCTTCGCCAGCGCTCTGAGGTAGCGCCTCGCTCCTCGGCCTTTGCGCCATAAGACGGGTGTGAAGCATCTGATTTAGCGCCCCAATCACCTCCTGGGGCGATAAAAGCCAAGTTTGCCGTCGGAGGCGATAATTAGCGCCAGGCGCTAAACTTTGCGCACAGCTGCTAATGGTGCCCCAAACGGGGCGATACTGAATTTTCCCCCCTTAAGTTTGGAGAATCCTACCCCCTCACTCGGTGGCCTTGCTGTGATGGCTATTGTGTGCCAATTTGTCTTGCAAGAAGATAGGGAAAATTCGGGTAAGGCTAGTAGTTGAGTGAGATTGTGAAGGGTTAGTTGAGCAAGTGTTGCTTTAAGGGGATAAAGGCCTAGAAACTCAGTATAGCCACTTTTGGGGCGGTAAAGTCGGGCGGCCGCTAAAGTTTGCGCCCGCTGGAAAGTGGAGGCCACGTCGCCGATATTCAGTAGCTTTGGCCAAGGAGTTTGCTCGAGCGCTAAAACTGGCGATGCACGGCTATCTTTAGGCGCTAAGCCGGCGGTGCAGACTGATACCGCCGAGGCCGGGCGCAGCGCAGGTGCGGTCATGTCTTGATTGACAGCAGACACCCTGGCGCCGGCCAGCTCTTAAAGGGGGAAGGGTCGACTTGGTCTGCTGCCACACCCTGGATACTGCAGCCCTCCAGCTAGGCCTAAACACTGCTGCTGGAGAGAAATAGCGCCAGGAAGGATGCAGAGGGCCCGTGAGCGAGCGCAGCGCTTCTCTGCCCATGATTTAAAGGTGCTGGTTAGGGCTTTGGAGAGGAGACGCCATATCTTGTTCCCGGACAGTGGCAAGAAGCCTGCCACCAGGGTGTACAGGAGAGCCTGGAGGGATATCGCCCAGAGGGTCACAGCCACCTGCAATGTCCCCAGGACTGGTGTCCAATGCCGGAAAAAGTTTAACGACCTCACTCGGATTGTCAGGGTGAGTACCCTTTCCAGTGTCCTCCTCATCCTTGCATGTGCACCTCACATTATGGGCAAAGGGACCTCAAAGCCCTAATGGCCAGCCCTCATCCAGCAGCTATGGCACTGGCATGAACATCAATTGCACTTTCTGCACTTTACACACTGGCCAAGCTATTCCACCATGGGAGGCAGTGCATACAGCAACAGGGCACCACACTGGCTAAGCTATTCGACCATGGGAGGCAGTGCACACAACAACAGGGCACCACACTGGCCAAGCTATTCGACCATGGGAGGCAGCGCACACAACAACAGGGCACCACACTGGCCAAGCTATTCGACCATGGGAGGCAGTGCACACAACAACAGGGCACCACACTGTACTTAGAGGCCGTCCTTTCTCTTGCAGGCTGATACGCTTATCAATTACTTCATAAAAGGTGATGAGTCGAAGAAGAGATGATGAGTCGAAAGAAGAGATGAATAAGGCTTTTATTAGCTAAGAAGAGACCATGCTTCTTCGTGAGTGACTGAACAAGTCTGAACGAAACCCACACAGTGGTGGGTGGAGTCAGCTGAGGCATGCCTCCATACACAGCGCCACCCAGAGGTGGCAATATACAATACAGTGGTTTACCACATTCACCCCTTGTTTAATGTGAAGTCCGGTGGGGTGAAGGGTACTACAAGTTAAGTCTATCAGGAGGCCTTGTCTGACGTCCTGATCGTCGTGGTGGCGGCGGTGGTGTTGCAGCATCCGACGTCGGGTCTGGTGTCTGGGTGGTTGGCGAAGATTCCTGGGGCTTTGGCATGCCGTCTGCAGGGGTTGGGTTGGGAGGGGTGGTGGGGGATAACAGTGGTAAGGGGGATAACGGTGGTAAGGGGGATAACGGTGGTAATTCAGGGGTACCCGAGGGTGCGAGATCTCGTATGGAGACCGTGTCCTCCCGCCCGTCTGGGTATGTCACCCAGGCATACTGGGGGTTGGCGTGTAGGAGGTGCACCCGCTCGACCAGGGGGTCCGTTTTATGCGTCCTCACGTGCCTCCGCAGTAGGACGGGCCCAGGAGAAGTCAACCATGCCGGTAGCGAGGTTCCCGATGTAGACTTCCGGGGGAAAACGAACATTTTCTCATGAGGGGTCGCATTAGTGGCAGTACAAAGCAGTGACCGAATGGAGTGAAGCGCTGCAGGGAGGACCTCCTGCCAGCGGGAGGTCGGAAGGCCCTTAGATTTTAGTGCTAAGAGGACTGCCTTCCAAACCGTCGCGTTCTCCCTTTCCACCTGGCCGTTCCCCCGGGGGTTGTAACTGGTGGTCCTGCTCGTGGCGATACCTCTTGTTAGCAGGTACTGCCGAAGTTCGTCGCTCATGAACGATGAGCCCCTGTCGCTATGTATATAGCTGGGGAACCCGAACAGAGCGAAGATGTCATTCAGACACTTGATGACCGTGGTACTGGTCATGTCTGGGCAAGGGATGGCAAAGGGGAAACGGGAGTACTCATCAACTATGTTGAGGAAGTACACATTGCGGTCAGCGGAGGGGAGGGGCCCTTTAAAATCGACGCTCAGGCGTTCGAAGGGGCGGGTGGCCTTGATCAGGCTTGCTCTGTCCGGCCTATAGAAGTGCGGTTTGCACTCGGCGCAGATTTGGCAGCTCTTGGTCATGGTCCTGACCTCCTCGATGGAGTAGGGCAGGTTACGGGATTTGATAAAATGGAAAAACCTGGTGACCCCCGGGTGGCAGAGGTCATTGTGGAGGGACTGCAGCCTATCACTCTGCGCGTTGGCGCATGTACCACGTGATAGGGCATCTGGGGGCTCATTGAGTTTCCCTGGCCGATACAAGATATCATAATTGTAGGTGGAGAGTTCGATTCTCCACCTCAAGATCTTGTCGTTCTTGATTTTACCCCTCTGCTTATTATTAAACATAAAAGCTACTGAACGCTGGTCAGTGAGCAGGGTAAATCGTTTCCCGGCCAGGTAATGCCTCCAGTGACGCACCGCTTCTACAATAGCCTGGGCCTCCTTTTCGACGGAGGAGTGTCTCGTCTCGGGGCCCTGGAGGGTCCTTGAGAAAAAGGCCACGGGTCTGCCCGCCTGGTTAAGGGTCGCGGCTAGGGCGAAGTCGGAGGCATCGCTCTCCACTTGGAAGGGGATGGACTCATCCACCGCGTGCATTGCGGCCTTCGCGATATCGTTCTTGATAAGAGTGAAGGCTGCACACGCCTCTGGTGTCAGGGGGAAGGAGGTGGCTTTGATGAGGGGCCTGGCTTTGTCTGCATAGAGGGGCACCCACTGGGCGTAGTAGGAGAAAAACCCCAGGCATCTCTTCAGTGCTTTTTGGCAGTGGGGAAGGGGTAGCTCCATTAGGGGGCGCATTCTGTCGGGGTCGGGCCCGATGACTCCGTTCTCCACCACGCAGCCGAGGATGGCCAGGCGCTTGGTGTGAAACATACATTTTTCCTTATTGTACGTTAGGTTCAGCCGTTGGGCCGTACGGAGGAAATTTGCTAGATTAACGTCGTGGTCCTGCTGGTCGTGGCCGCAGATGGTGACGTTATCCAAATAGGGGAAGGTTGCCCGCAGCGCGTTCTGGTCAACCATTCGGTCCATCTCCCTTTGGAAGACCGAAACCCCGTTGGTGACGCCGAAGGGGACCCTAAGGAAGTGGTAGAGGCGGCCGTTTGCCTCGAAGGCAGTATACTGGCGGTCCTCATGGCGGATGGGCAGCTGGTGGTACGCTGACTTAAGGTCGATGGTGGAGAATACTTTGTATTGCGCAATCTGATTGACCATATCAGATATGCGAGGGAGGGGGTACGCGTCCAGCTGGGTGTACCGGTTTATGGTTTGGCTGTAGTCGATCACCATGCGGCGTTTTGCAGTGGTTTTAACGACTACAACCTGGGCTCGCCAGGGGCTAGTGCTACCTTCGATAATGCCCTCCTTCAAGAGCCGCTCCACCTCAGAGCTGATAAAAGCTCTGTCCCCGGCACTGTACCGCCTGCTTTTGGTAGCGATGGGTTTACAGTCGCGGGTGAGGTTAGCGAACAGGGGGGGGGGGGGGGACTTTTAATGTGGAAAGGCTGCAGGTGGTTTGCAGCGGGCGATTTAAAAGTTGTTGGTTGCAGACTGTGAGTGGGGGGAGGGGTCCACCGTATGCTAGTGTGACACTCTTAAGGTGGCACTGAAAATCCAACCCTAGCAGGACGGCAGCGCAAAGACGGGGCAGGACTAGCAGTTTAAATTTTTGATATTCAGTGCCCCCTACTGACAGGGTCACCACACAGTAGCCGCTGATGTCCATTGACTGGGACTTGGACGCCATAGAAATGCGATGGTGCGTTGGCAGAATCGTGAGGGAGTGGCTACGTACCGTGTCGGGGTGGACGAAACTCTCTGTGCTCCCGCTGTCGATCAGGCAACTGGTGGCGCGGCCGTTTACCGCGATATCCATCATGGAGCTGGATAGATGGTGAGGGTGGCCTTGATCCAGCGTCACGGAGGCCAGTATGTGGCTTAGCGAGTCACTATAGTCATCCGCCGAGACGGTGGTCGGTTCCGGTGACGAAATGGCGGTTGAGTGCGTTGGATACGATGGCGGCGGATGCCATGCGGCCGGGGGTACACAAAATGGCGGATAAGATGGCTGCTCCCACGGCCCGCACGCTGCGCTGCTGGCTGGCTTCCCCTTGCAGGCGTTAGCGTAATGGCCTTTCTTCCCGCAGCCCGAGCAGGTAGCTGTCTTAGCTGGGCAGTGCGCTCTGGGATGTTTTAACTGGCCACAGAAATAGCATTTTTGGGCCTGGTTACTGGGCATCGAAGCAGTTCTTACCGGAGGCTGCTGTCTCGGTTGGGTCGCTGCAGCGGTTGGTGCCGGGGGCGGCGGTCCCGTGTCCCACGGTTTCGATTGCCATGTCTCGGCGCCGTTACGGGGGTATGCCTCGAGGTTTCGGTGGGCCTCCTCTAACGAGAGCGCAAGGGCAATGGCCGTCTTCAGGTCGGGTTCCTTGCTTTCTAGCAGTCTCTGCCGGGTGTGGTCTGACTGGAGGCCCCTGACGAAGGCATCACAGGCGAGTCCCTGCGCGTGCTCCACAGCCGTTACCGCTTTACAATCGCAGTCTCTGCAGAGTGCCAGTAGCGCCCGTGCAAATGCCCCTACCGATTCTCCCGGTTGCTGCCTGCGGGATCCCAAGAGGTGTCGGGCGTAAATTGTGTTCACTGGGCGCGTATATTGCCCTTTTAGTAGCTCGAGGGCCGCCACGTACGTATTAGAGTCCCGGATTAGCATATATACTTGATGGCTCACCTGGGCGGTCAAAATTTTCAGTTTGTGATCCTCCTCTGTAACCTGTGAGATTGCGAGGAAGGATTCAAAGCAGCTCAGCCAGTGTTCAAACTTGGCTGATGCACCCACATCTTGAGGGTCGAGGTCCAGGCGTGGTGGTCTGAGGGCTCTCAGCAATGTCTGCTGTATCCGTTGCTGTTGTTGCTCCTCAGGTGTCGCCATTTAACTTTTAGCTAATAAAATTGATACGCTTATCAATTACTTCATAAAAGGTGATGAGTCGAAGAAGAGATGATGAGTCGAAAGAAGAGATGAATAAGGCTTTTATTAGCTAAGAAGAGACCATGCTTCTTCGTGAGTGACTGAAC
This sequence comes from Somniosus microcephalus, assembly GCF_052327205.1. Classification (NCBI taxonomy): domain Eukaryota; kingdom Metazoa; phylum Chordata; class Chondrichthyes; order Squaliformes; family Somniosidae; genus Somniosus; species Somniosus microcephalus. The sequence goes on along the minus strand of NC_141004.1, from coordinate 23,587,727 downwards.
AAGTCTGAACGAAACCCACACAGTGGTGGGTGGAGTCAGCTGAGGCATGCCTCCATACACAGCGCCACCCAGAGGTGGCAATATACAATACAGTGGTTTACCACACAGGCCAAGCTGGCGCAGAATCTGAGGAGCCGGACTGTCACCGGGGGAGGCCGTCCCCAGTTCCAGCAGCTCAGTGACCTGGAGGAGCGCGTGGGTCGACTCATGGGTGGCCGGCTGATTGGCCCCGTTGCATGTGGAGATGCCGACCCTGTGCTGGGCCCCAATGGTAAGGACATGACCTTTTGGACCTCTCTCGTTCCCCTTGCGCTTCAGATCTACATCCTTTGCCACTGTCCGACCAATGCGCTGAATGCCACCACTCATGCCTCCCTCGCTGACGCCCTGTCCTCACTCTAAAGCTACTCTTGTGCCTTCCTGCTTTCAGCTGGTGAGGAGGAGGTCCCTGAAGCTGCCAGTGACAGTCCCTCGGAAGAGGAGGACGAGGAGGAGCAAGAGGAAGGCGGCCCATCGGGGGAACCCTCATCCGCGCCAGGGGATGGCAATGGAGGGGACACGTCTTCCCTGGAGGAGAGGCAGGGAGAAGTGTTGCAGGGGGGTGTAGCTCCTGTGCCCAGTGGCGTCGAGCCACGGGGGAAGGTTCGGGCAGCTCGGCGGCCTTCTCCCCAGAGGGGGGAAGTGTTGCAGGGGAGTGTAGCTCCTGTGCCCAGTGGCGTCCAGCCACGCGGGAAGGGTCGGGCAGCTCGGCTGCCTTCTCCCCAGAGGGGGGAAGTGTTGCAGGGGAGTGTAGTTGCTGGGCCCAGTGGCGTCCAGCCACGCGGGAAGGGTCGGGCAGCTCGGCGGCCTTCTCCCCAGAGGGAGAGTCCGGCCTCCAGTCCGGAGACGGTCCTCGCCCAGGAGGTGCGCCTCCTCGATCAAATGTCCGCGGACTCGGATCGCCGGCACACTGAGTTCATGGGGGTTGTGGCACGGTTACCTGAGGTCATCCAGTCCCTGGCTCATAGTGTGTCCGATTTCGGGGCCTCACAGGCCAGGGGTTTCGAACAACTCGGGGCAGCACAGGCCAGGGGTCTCGAACAATTCGGGGCAGCACAGGACGCGAGTCGGGCCGAATTGAGGGCAGCACAGGACGCGAGTCGGGCCGAATTCAGGGCAGCACAGGACGCGAGTCGGAACAACTTCAGGGCAGCACAGGCAGCGAGTGGCCAGTTGATCAGTGGTGCCATGCAGTCACTGGCTGGCCTGATGCGGGCACAGACCAGGGCAGTACGGGCACTCACTGCTGCCACACTCGCTGTGTCAGGCAGGCATCGCCAGGGCACCCGCCGCGCTGCAGCAGCACAGCGGTCTGGCCTTCAGCAGATTGCTGCGCTTGCTGCAGTGCCAGCCCGGCCGAGTGCCAGTGTCTCAGGCGAGCAGCGAGCGCCTGGCATCAGCCAGCTTGCCCCCATTGCTGCAGCCGCCACTGCCACTCCCCCAGCGAAGCTGCCACGAGCTGCTGGAGAGACTGATGCTGCCCAGCCACAGCTGCAGCAGTCAGCAGCCGGCCCCTCGAGGGCCAGAGCTCGTCTAGGCCGACCCTCAAGGGCATCTGCTGTCACGCAATGTGCCCCTCAGGAGCCTTCCCCCAGCCTTGCAGCACCCACAGGGCCCAGGTTGAGGCGGAGCAGCAGGTCGGCCAGGGGCCGGAAAAGGCTGGACAAGGACTCGCCCTCTCGGCACACAAAGTAGAGTGTGTTGCCAAATGTTTTTTTATATGGGGGTGGTTGTGTTGTCTATGGGGGGGGTTGTTTTGGTAAGGCCGAGGATGAAGGCCATTTGGATGGAAAAGTTTTGTTATTCCTCCCCAGGTTGTGGGAGTGAGTCATGTGTTTGACTGTTTTTTGGGGGTGTTGTCTGTTTTTGGGTTTCATGTGGGAAGGGCCCTGAGTTTGTTCAATAAAGCTTTTTCTTTATTCAGCTTGTCCATGTGTGATGTTTGAAGTGGTTGTTGCGTTAACCGGCTGAGGGCTTGCGGAGCGGCTGCATTCATGTCCCTTCATTGCCACAAGCCATTCCCTGACAGGGGGCCTAGGAGTGTCGTTCAATAAGCCGCCGACGGACGGCCCTTGGACCTTGTGGCTCCCTCCTGGGCTGGTACTCCTCCTCCTCCTCCTCCTCATGGTCCTCCTGCTCCTCCTCCTGAGGTGGTGGTCCAACGTGAGGTGGCAGTGCCTGAGTCCTGCGGATAGCCAGGTTGTGCAGCATGCAGCAAACGACGACGAACTGGGAGACTCTATCCGGCGAATACTGCAGAGATCCGCCGGAGCGATCCAGGCAGCGGAACCGTTGCTTGAGGACGCCAATCGTTTGCTCTATGATGTTCCTTGTGGCTTGATGGCTTTCGTTGTATGCCTCCTCAGCAGGGGTCCTGGGCGCGCGGAGCAGGGTCATGAGCCATGTACACAAAGGATAGCCTTTGTCCCCGATAAGCCATCCTCTTGGGGGAGGCTGTGCCTGGAACATGTCAGCCACAGTAGTCTGGCGCAGGATAAATGCATCGTGGCTGCTGCCTGGAAAGCGGGCATTGACAGCTAGGATGCGCTGCCTGTTGTCACACACCAGCTGTACATTGAGGGAATGGTAGCCCTTCTGGTTGCGGTAATCCTCAGCATTGTCGATAGGTGCCCGCAAAGCCACATGCGTGCAGTCAATGGCGCCCTGCACCATGGGGAAGTCCGCGATCCTCGCAAATCCGACTGCACGCTGCTCCTGCCTCTCCAGGGTCATGGGGAAGGAGATGAATTGGTGTCTCCTTGTGAAAAGGGCATCGGTGACCTGCCGGATGCAGCGATGCATGGCGAACTGGGATATGTTAGCTATGTCCCCAGCAGCGGCTTGGAAGGAGCCGCTTGCATAAAAGTTCAGAGCCACCATGACCTTCACTTCCACCGACAGAGACGTCCTGCACATCAGCTGTGGACGCAGATCTCTGTGAAGCAGCTGGCAGATCTCTGCAACCACCTCCCTTCTGAAGCGCAGCCTCTTAACACACTGCGCGGCAGTCATGGTGAGATAGGACACCTGCTGGCGGTATTCCCTGAGTGGGTAAGGCCTACGTTGCCGACGCCTGATGCCCCCTCTGCGTCTAGGCATGGCTGCCCCTCTCACACAGCGTCTGCGAGCCCTTCGCACATAATGCTGGAACTGAGGGTTGGAACCCCATGCAGCCCCCATAATATACTTGCAAACAATGAAATCACAATGAGGCAAATTTCCAAGCTCTGGCCAGAAGCCAAAAATACCTCTCCTATGTTGGGCCAAATCAGTAAGGTCTCTTCCTTGGTCTCTGTCCAGAAATCCGTTGCACAAAAGTCATTGCAGCAAAATGGCTGGCCTTTATAGTTCAGTGTAAGTGCCCTTTAATTAGCGCTCCCCGAAGCCCGCAGGGCCTCTGCTGCGTTCCACTTCACAGTTCTTAACACTGCCACGCCCACATTGGGCGGGCGCGACTGAAGTTCCGGTTTGGGGCGCACAAAGGGCGTTGCACGACGAAATGACGTCATAAGCTGCGCGCGCAGCTGAGCGCGCGCAAACACTTTGCGCCGGCGCTAAATGTCTACTGAAGTTGGGCGTAGGCGCAGATCGCCCTACGCCTGGCCGCTAAGTGCCTAGCGCTCGAGATCTACTCCTCCTAAGGCGCTAACGGCTGGCGCACGCAACTGAATTTCTAGGCCAAAGAGTGTGCTGTTGCCCAGGGTGGGCAAGGAAGAAAAGGGAAGAGATGTGCAGTATGTTACCTTGTGTGCAAAACCTGGGATGTTTTTGTTCAAATCTTTAGTGGGAGGAGGAGGATCCAGTTTTCGTGGTCCACGTAGGAACCAATGACATAGGTAGAACTAGGAATGAGGTTCTTCTGAGGGAGTTTGAGGAGCTAGGATCCAAATTAAAAAGCAGAACCTCAAAGGTAATAATCTCTGGATTGTTACCTGAGCCAAGTGCAAATTGACATAGGGATAAACAGATTCGAGGTTTAAATGCGTGGCTCAGAGGGTGGTGTGGAAGGAGGGGTTTCAGTTCATGGGGCACTGGCACCAGTACTGGGGAAGGAGGGAGCTGTTCCATTGGAATGGGCTCCACTTAAACCGGGCTGGGACCAGTGTCCTGGCAAACCGAGTAACTATGGCAGTAAACAGGGCTTTAAACTAATGAAGGGGGTTGGGTGGATCCAGGAAAGAGTAAATTTAAATGCAGCGAGAGAAATGTCAAGGCTCTAGAGCAGAGTAGAGTTTTGGGTAAAAATAAGCAGAGTGGGTCAGGAAGGGACAGAGAGAGTAACAAAGGCAATAGGGCATCAGGGTGACATCAGGGAAAAAAAAAAATAAGTCAAAGCTAAAGGCACTATATCTGAATATGCGAATCATTTGCAACAAAATAGATGAATTAATAGCACAGATAGAAATTGATAGGTTTGATCTAATAGCCATAACGGAGACGTGGTTGCAAAGTGGCCAAGTTTGTGAACTAAATATTCCAGGATACTTAACTTTTAGAAGAGATAGGCAAAATGGAAAAGGAGGAGGGGTAGCCCTGATAATAAAGGATGGGATAAAGACAGTAGAGAGAAAGGATCTTAGCTCTGAAAATCAAGAAGTAGAATCAGTTTGGGTGGAGCTCAGAAACAGCAAGGGGCAGAAGACATAGATGGGAGTTGTTTATAGGCCCCCAAACAGTAGTTGTAATGTAGGGCAGAGTATAAATCGGGAAATTAGAGGCGCATGTAGCAAGGGTAATACAGTGATCACGGGGGACTTTAATCTACATATAGATAGTTTTCTAGATCAGTATGTTGAGGAACCAACTAGGGAACAGACTATTTTAGATCTAGAATGAGAAAGGGGCCTTTAGGGAATAATATGATAGAATTTTATATTGAGTTTGAAAGTGATTTAGTTAAATCCAAAACTAGGGCCTTAAATCTAATCAAAGCAAATTACGTAGGTATGAGGGGCGAGTTGGCTATGGAAGATTGGGAAACTACATTAAAAGGTATGACAGTAGACAAGCAATGGCTAGCATTTAAAGAATTAATACATAATTTACAACAAATATATATTCCTTTAAGGCACAAAAACCCCACAGGAAAAGTGGTCCAACCGTGGCTAACAAGAGAAGTTAAAGATAGTATTAGATCAAAGAAAGAGCTTATAATATTGCCAAAAAGAGTAGTAAGCCTGAGGATTGGGAGGATTTTAGAATTTAGCAAAGGAGGACCAAGAAATTGATAAAGAAAGGGAAAACAGAATGAGAGTAAACTAGCGAGAGACATAAAAACAGATTGTAAAAGTTCTTTTTGTAAAAAGGAAAATATTAGCTAAAGTAAATGAGGGTCCCTTACAGGCTGAGACAGGAGAAATTATAATGGGGAATAAGGAAATGGCAGAGAAATTAGACAAATACTTTGGCCGCAATTTTATTAATGGAGGCGGGTTGGGTGCAGGTCAGGTGGTTTCCAGCTTCCAGTCTCACCCCCAGCTGCTTTCGGCCCACAGGCGTGATTTTGTCTTGATTGACCTTGTTAAGCCTGCCCTGCGGGCTTGCTGGCCAATTAACAGGAAGCCGGTCTGATGATGTCATTTGATAATGCATCATCTGCCGGTTTTCTTAAAGGGACCATGCACAATTTTATTTTGACAGTTGATTTCTCAGCGTTTGACAGCATTGAGGTGCTGCAAACACTGACAATCACTGCACAAAGGTGACCTCTTGCACCCAGGCTTTCCATTGTCTCCCTCCTTAGGCTGGAATAGACGGCAGCTGCAGGTGAGGTGACAGAAGCGATCTGTCACTGGTGAGAGAGGTTCTCCCAATGAGGTGGCACTGGACATGGATTTAAAAACTTGTAACCTAAAGAAAAGTGTAAATGTATTAAAATGCAGTTCCCAACATTTTCTTTCCTCTGGGACTCACCATGTGCAATATTGGATCCTTCACACCACTTCTGCAGCTGTCATCAATGCAGAAATATTACAGCAGACACACAACACGCTACACTTACCTGGCGTGGTGTCCGGATGTCAGGAAACCCAAGCCAGAAGCGACAAAATTCAAAAATAGGCTGTCAACTACTGGCAACTGCCTGTTAATAGGCAGGTAATTACCTTTAATCCTTTTCCCGCCACTAGGTGTCGGGTCCATTCGCAAATCGGGGACCCGACACTTGGGGAAGGCTGTTTGGAGGCGGGTTGACAGTGGGATCATGACCCGCCATTAATCAAAATGATTTTAACCTATGACCCGCCTCCAAACCCACCCTCTGAGCACCGGCAAAATCGCGGCCTTTGTATCTGTCTTCATGGAAGAAGACACAAAAAACTTCCCGGAACCAAGGCTCTTGCGAGAATGAGGAACTGAAAGAAACTAGTTTTAGTAAAAGATAGTACTGGAGAAATTAATGGGATTGAAAGCTGATAAATCCCTTGGACCTGATGGCCTACATCCTATGGTTTTGAAAGAGTTGGCTATAGAGATAGTGGATGCATTGGTTGTCATTTTCCAAAATTCCATAGATTCTAGAATGGTTCCCGCAGATTGGAAGGCAGCAAATGTAACCCCACTATTTAAGAAAGGAGGGAAAGAGAAAACGGGGAACTACAGACCAGTTAGCCTGACATCAGCAGTAGGAAAAATGCTAGAATCTATTATTTAGGACATGGTAACAGGGCAATAATAGGATTGGGCAGAGTCAGCACGGATTTATGAAAGGGAAATCATGTTTGACAAATCAATTAGAGTTTTTTGAGGTTGTAACTAGCAGAATAGATAAGGGGTAACCAGTGGGTGTGGTGTATTTGGATTTTCAGAAGGCATTCGATAAGGTGCCACACAAGAGGTTATTAAACAAAATTAGGGCTCATGGGATTGGGGGTAATATGCTAGCATGGATTGTGGATTGGTTAACGGACAGAAAACAGAGAGTAGGAATAAACAGGTAATTTTTGGGTTGGCAGGCTGTAACTAGTGGGGTACCGCAAGGATCAGTGCTTGGGCCTCAGCTATACACAATCCACATCAATGATTTGGATGTGGGGACCAAATGTAATATATCCAAGTTTGCTGATGATACAAAGCTGGGTGGGAATGTAAGTTGTGAGAGGATGCAAGGAGGCTTCAAGTGGATATAGACAGGCTAAGTGAGTGGGCAAGAACATGGTAAATGGAATATAATATGGAGAAATGTGAAGTTATCCACTTTGGTAGGAAAAATAGAAAAGCAGAGTATTTTTTAAATGGTGAGAGATTGGGAAATGTTGGTGTTCAGCGGGACCTGGGTGTCCTTGTACACAAATCACTGAAAGTTAACATACAGGTACAGCAAGCAATTAAGAAAGCAAATGGTATGTTGGCCTTTATTACAAGAGGATTTGGGTATAAGAGTAAAGACATCTTACTGCAATTATATAGGGCCCTGGTGAGACCACACCTGGAGTATTGTATACAGTTTTGGTCTGCTTACCTAAGGAAGGATATACTTGCCATAGAGGGAGTGCAATGAAGGTTTATCAAACTGGTTCCTGGGATGGGGGGATTGTCCTATGAGGAGAGATTGAGTAGACTAGGCCTATATTCTCTAGAATTTAGAAGAATGTGAGATGATCTCATTGTAGCATACAAAATTCTTACAGGGCTTGACAGGGTAGATGCAGGGAGGATATTTCCCCTGGCTAGAACCAGGGGTCACAGTCTCAGAATAAGGGGTCGGCCATTTAGGACTGAGATGAGGAGAAATTTCTTCACTCAGAGGGCGGTGAATCTTTGGAATTCTCTAACTCAGAGAGCTGTGGAGGCTCAGTCGTTGAGTATATTCAAGACAGAGATCGATAGATTTTTGAATATTAATGGAATCAAGGGATATGGGGATAGTGCAGGAAAGTGGAGTTGAGGTAGAAGATTAGCCATGATCTTATTGAATGGCAGAGCAGGCTCGAGGGGTGAAAAAGCCTACTCCTGCTCTTATTTCTTATGTTCTTATTTTCAGTATCTGGCTACTGCACAGAGCAGCTATAATTGATTGGCTAACAAGAAACCAGTTTGCACTGACTGTATAAACAGTTTAATAGATATAATTTATACATTCTACAAAAATAAAAACTAACACGTAAGATAAGTAAATTACATTCTCTCTTCCTTACAATTCTAATGCATCTACAACAATGTTTTTACATCGCAGCTACGTAATAAAAAATAATTTGGCAGCATTTATGATTTAGCACACCGAAGCCAAAAATGAAACCAAAGCATAAAATTGAATAGCCCAATCAAATTCGAGTTTAGGTAGTTTTAGAGGTTATAGAAATGAAGAAGAATTGTTACAAGTCAGCTGTGACTCTGTTGGTCAATGAGTCAGAAGGTCGTGGGTTCAAGTCCCGCTCCAGAGACTTGAGCACAAAATCTAGGCTGACATTCCCAGTGCAGTGCTGAGGGAGTGCTGCACTGTCAGAAGTGCCACCTTTCAGATGAAACGTTAAACCGAGGCCCCGTCTGCCTTCTCATAAATAATCCCATGGCACTATTTCGAAGAAGAGCAGGGGAGTTCGCCCCGCTGTCCTGGGGCCAATATCTATCCCTCAACCAACATCACTAAAAAGAGATTATCTGGTCATTAACACATTGCTGTTTGTGGGAGATTGCTGTGCGCAAATTGGCTTCCGTGCTTCCTACATTACAACAGTGACTCCACTTCAAAAGTACTTCATTGGCTGTGAAGCGCTTTGAGGCATCCAGTGATCGTGAAAGGTGCTATATAAATGCAAGTCTATTCTTTTTTTTAAGTAAAACTGAACCCGAAAATGTTGCCAGTGAAAGGATGGACTGAAGCAAGGCCAGAATCAACTTGGCATGGACTTAATATGAACATGGTGGTGTAAACACTGACTTGTCTACATTGATTTCATATCAGTATGGAAATACACCCTTTAGAAGTGTGCATTCAGAGATTTTGCCACAAAGTAGCATACAGGAAACTCTTTGGTATCCGGCACCAACGGAACTGGGATGGTGCCGGTTGATTAAAAATTCCGGATGACGGAGAGGCGTATCTACCGAGGCTATTTTTAACAAACAAAGAGTCAGACTTCTGTTATTGAGGTGTTCAGACTTCTGACAGTGCCAAGAAGCCGAGTAGTGGCAGTTTGGAGAACTACCCCCACTGACTAACTTGGCCACCGTGGGAGACTCGGGCTCGGCAACATTTCCGGTTATTGAGGTGTTTTCGGAGTGTGCATTTTGCCAGTTAATAGAGAATTCCGGATAATTTAGGTGCCGTTTAAACGAGAGTTTCCTGTATATACAAATGATATAAAACTGTAGCCAATGAAGCTTGAGCAAGGTAATCAGCATCGTGCGAACTTTGAAATATGCAAAGATGTAGGTGCAAAATTTGGCCTCTTGATGCCACCTCTGTCCCCTTTGTAGTGTATGTACCTTGAAGAAGGAACTATATTCTGCAGCCACTGTATACTGCAGTACCAGTAGTGACCACCCCTGTATATAAGCCTGTGTAGTAACTTTGTATAGTAGTTCCAGTTTTGTCTCCATTCAGTAAACACCTGTTATAACCAACTTCTGCAGTCCGTGTTTCAATTACATACGGACGTTACACTGGCGACGAACAGATCCGAACTTACCTACAGTTCTGCACCACCTCACGGGGATCCATCCCTGAAGCGAAGTTGTTAGAGGTCGAGGCCAGAAGGAAGAAATCCAAAAAGAAAAAAAAAACAAACAGAAGAAACGGGCGTCGACCGTGGGCAACCGCCCCCTGATTCATCGAATTCAAAGATTTGCAGGAGAGGCTGTCGAGAGCTGGGCTTGGTTATCCAGTCTATGGTGTTCCAGCTAATCGGGCTGGTGGCACTGATCCTTCCTGGGCTGCGGTGGGATAGAGCTCGATCGGGTGGCTTTTCAACGGGGCCGAGCAGCATTGTCGGGAAGAGGAGAGAGAGAGAGAGGGTGGAGCACACAGGGTGCGGCCGGTGCTACGAAGCCGGGCAGCGTACAGACCCGAGAAGAGGGAGGAAAGTGTCCCATAGGGTCTGCTCTGACGACGGGAACAGTAATTAAAATAAAAGAAATTAGAAGCGCAGAAAGCCGCGAGGAGCTGCAGTTTGCCACGGGGACCGCGGAGAGCGGCGTTGGCAGCAGCGTGGGGGGGAAGTGCGCGAAGACCATAGGGCGTCGCCATCAAGGCATAAAAACGCCAGCAACAGTGCTAGCAGCAGCGGAAAAGACAGAAAGCGCGGGAGGCGCCATTTTGTTCAATCGGGGAAGAAGGCAAAGCGCGGGAGGCGCCATCTTAGATCTCCAAGATGCCGAAGACTGGCAATATCACTGCCTTCGATAATGCAATAGAAGACTGGACCACGTATGTGGAAAGAGTCGAAGTATATTGCAAGGCAAATGAAGTAGCCGATGAGAAAAAGGCATCGGTACTACTAAACTTAATGGGCGCAAGAACGTACGGCCTATTGCGGAACCTGATCACTCCAGTCAAACCGATGGCGAAGAGTTTTAACGAAATTGTTGATACCCTACAGGAACACCTAATTCCTACACCGCTGCTGATAGCAGAAAGATTTAAATTCCACAAGAGAAATCAGCATAAAGATGAGAGCAATGCTGATTACCTTACGGAACTACGCAAGCTATCAAAGCACTGCCAGTTTGGAGCAGGAATGGCAGATACCCTACGGCACAAATTTGTCTGTGGACTCCTGAGTGAAGGAACCCAGAAGAGGTTACTCTCAGAGAAAGAGCTGACGCTAGAGAAGGCTTTCAGCGTGGCAGCATCGTACGAAGCAGCAGCAAGGGGAGCTGCGGAAATACAGCAAAAGCCACAGGAATACGGCACCCATGAAATGACACGGGGATTTGAAAAATGTTATCGCTGCGGCAGAACAACGCATGACCAGAAGGACTGCTGGTCCAAGGACAAAACATGCAGGCAATGCGGAAAGATGGGACACATTGCATGAGTTTGCAGGTCCGGGAAGAAAACTAACGACAACAAAAAGACTGCTAAGGAAAAGTACAGGAAAGTACAAAAGGTGACGGACAGTAGTTCCGAAGACCAGAAGAGCGATAGTGAATCCGGGAACAAGAGACTAAGCTGTCTCAAACTGCACAACGTAATCACAAAAGAGGATCACCGAACCATTTGGGTCACCCACACGATAGCAGGGTCCCAAGTCAAAATGGAATTGGATACAGGATCAGCCCTGACCGTCATGAATCGACGAGACTACGAGCGGCTATTCTCACACATACCCTTGAAAGACACATCCATTGTCTTGAAGACATATACGGGGCAGAAAGTATACCCCAGAGGGAAAATAAGGGTGCCTGTCGAATACAACGGCAAGGAAATACAGAAATTGTATCTGTACATACTGCAAGATGGTGGACCACCGTTATTGGGACGTGAATGGATCAGAAAGATAAGTTTGGACTGGCACTCCATTCAGGCACTGACGGTGGCTGGTAAAAAGGATGACGACGTCACACCTGGTCGATTGTCAAAAAATCTTGGCTAACGCTAAAGAGGTATTTCAACAAGAACTGTGAACTCTTAAAGGCGTAACCACCTTGATAAAAATAGAAGAGAATGCAATTCCCAGGTTTTTCAAAGCAAGACCGGTACCGTATGCAATTCGCCCAGCCGTCGAGGCAGAGCTGGAGAATCTGGAGAATGCAGGCGTGTTAACTAAGGTAGACTGGAGCGAGTGGGCGACACCCATCGTTCCTGTCATGAAGAAAATGTTAAACAATAAGTCTGAGGAGCCAAGGAAGGTTCGCATCTGTGGGGACTTCAAGGTGACTGTGAACCCAGTCCTTCACACAGTACAGTATCCTCTTCTGAGGATAGAAGATATTTTCGCCTCACTATCTGGAGGGAAATGTTTTACAAAAATTGACCTAGCGCAAGCATATTTGCAGATGGAGGTTGAAGAATCCTCTAGGAAATATCTCACGATAAACACTCACAAAGGTCTTTACCAGTATAATCGACTGGTATTCGGAGTTGCATCAGCTCTGGCTATATGGCAAAGAGTGATGGAACAAGTCCTGCAAGGGATTCCGGGGACTCCGTGTTACTTGGATGACATCCTAGTGACGGGTGAAAATGACAGTGAACACCTTGCCAACCTAGAGCAGGTGCTCACTAGACTAAGAGAACATGGGCTACGAGCCAATCGCCCCAAGAGCGAGTTTTTTAAGAAACAAATATCGTATTGTGGCCACGTGATTGATGAAGAGGGGTTACATAAGTCCCCTGACAAAATTGAAGCGGTAGTTAAGGCTCCAGCGCCTGAAAATGTGTCGCAACTGAGGTCATTCCTTGGATTGGTGAATTACTACCATAAGTTTTTGCCGAATTTGTCCACAATTCTGCACCCACTGAACGCCCTGCTACAAACTGGAGTAGCATGGAAATGGAGCGATGAATGTAAGCAGGCCTTTCAGAAGTGTAAAGGCCTGATCACTTCAAGAGAAGTATTGGCTCACTACAACCCATCACTACCGATAAGACTGGCGTGTGATGCGTCTCCCTACGGCGTTGGAGCGGTACTGTCACATAAATCCCTTGATGGTTCAGAGAGGCCGATAGCTTTTGCGTCACGCTCGTTAACTGCAGCCGAGCGTAACTACGCCCAGATTGACAGAGAGGCCCTCAGCCTGGTGTGGGGGGTGAAGAAGTTCAATCACTACCTGCACGGACAGAAATTTACTCTACTAACTGATCATCAACCTCTTGTCTCCATTTTCAACCCTAAGAAGGGCGTCCCGATAATGACAGCACAACGGCTACAGAGGTGGTCCCTTTTCCTAGGGGCACACCAATATGACATCGAGTACAAAGGAACTAAACAGCATGGGAATGCTGATGGATTGTCGCACCTACCGTTGCTGACGGTGGAAGAAGCACCTGCAGTGGATCCTGTGAAGATATTCCACTCGACCATATTCGAATGTCTACCTGAGACGAATGCAAACATAGAAAAGGAAACACGAAATGACCCGACACTCTCCAGGGTCTATGATTTAACGGTGAAGGGATGGCCAGCATTCTCGCCGAGAAGAGAACAGCTGTCAGTGTGCCGAGGAACCTTGATGTGTGGATCCAGAGTAGTAATTCCACCCAAATTGAAGGATAGAGTGCTCAATGAGCTTCATGAGGGTCATCTGGGAGGGGTAAAAATGAAGAACTTAGCCAGAGCGTTTGTGTGGTGGCTGGGAATCGATAGAGAAATCGAAGAGATGACCAAGAGCTGTACAGAATGCCAGAAGGTCCAAAACACCCCACCACAAGCCCCTCTACATCCATGGGAGTGGCCCTCATCTCCATGGCAAAGGGTACACATTGATTTTGCTGGTCCATTTATGGACTCGATGTTTTTAATTGCGGTGGATGCACATTCAAAGTGGCCAGAGGTAATAAAAATGTCCTCAACCACCACAGAAAAAACTATCACAGTCTCACGAACCATATTCGCCAGAAATGGGCAGCCTGAACAGATTTGCTCCGACAATGGACCACAGTTTGTGTCTGAAGAGTTCCGGAGGTTCTTAAAGAACAATGGTGTTAAGCATTACACATCCGCCCCATATCATCCAGCCACCAATGGATTGGCTGAGAGGTTCGTTCAAACATTCAAGAAGGCTATCAAGGCAATGTGTAATGAAGACATACCCCTACAACACAAGGTGGATAACTTCTTGTTTGCCTACCAGAATGCGACACATGCGGTTACCAACCAAACTCCAGCCATGATGTTCTTCAATCGAAGACTAAGATGCCACTTGGATTTGGTTAAGCCAAACATCAGAAGAGATGTGGAGAACAGGCAGTTTCAGAATATGAATGAAAGGCCAACCAGGAGTTTTAAGATAGGTCAACCAGTTTTGGCCCGGGACTACCGCACAGAGAAATGGCAGCCAGGAACGATCTGCACACGGCAAGGACCTCTAATGTATACCGTGGACGTTGGAGAGAGCATTGTAAGACGCCATGTTGACCAGATTCTAGAGTCACTGGAAAACGTCAAATCGACACCACGATCCTATACACCTGGTGATGAAACCGAAGTACCAATTGCATCTACCTCAGAATCGATGATATTGGAAGCAGACGAACCAAACAACGACGTTGATCCCGAATCAACTTTGCCAGAAGAACCTGATACCCCAAAGAGGCGTTATCCGGACAGAATCAGGAAGCCTCCTCAAAGACTGAATTTATAATTGATTAACTTCAGTTAATGTATATAGCAACTGTAATTTTAAATATGTTATTTAATTATTAATCGAATGTTATGTACTGTTTTGCTAAAAGGGGAGGAATTGTAGTGTATGTACCTTGAAGAAGGAACTATATTCTGCAGCCCCTGTATACTGCAGTACCAGTAGTGACCACCCCTGTATATAAGCCTGTTTAGTAACTTTGTATAGTAGTTCCAGTTTTGTCTCCATTCAGTAAACACCTGTTATAACCAACTTCTGCAGTCCGTGTCTCAATTACACACGGACGTTACACCCTTATAGCCTGTGAATTGGAGAAATGATTTAGCAGGGTATTAAATCCCAGAAACCTCTACACTGCCTGCCTGAGTGCCACGATTTCGTATAACAAGTCCCAGATTCAGTGCAATTGCTGAATTCTGAGCAGATTCGAGTGATGAAAATCACTTGACCTACCTGTGGCCCTGCCCCATAACCTTTAGCACTGCCAGCTCATGCAGTTGGGCCACGGCATTCATTCAGCAAAGCAGAATTTTATTTAAATAAGAATTCCCTCATGGTGTGCGTTTCCTTTAACAAAAAATCAGATGGAGAGACTGCACAAATGTTCTCAGTGCAGGCTGAGGACAAGAACTGGCACTGAACCCCATGGAATTCAGGGCAGAAAACTTAGTTGCGAAAAGTTGGTTAACAATAAAAAACCACTGGACTTTGGTACCAATTATCCTTAACTTAAATTTGCTCTTGACTTCCACTCTTTCTATCGTCTTCATTAATTCTGTCCATTCCTGTGGTTGTTTTAAAACTTTTATTTTTTCTCATCCAAATCATGAATTTTGGCTCGAGGTGACTGCAGAACTTCAGGGACCTGAGGTATAAGAGGCAGCGCCACGGCATCACACATGGGATTGATTTTATGCACATAATTTGTAATATATAACGATCCTCCATGCTGCATTTTGCTGGAGAAATAATCAATTTGTATTGTGTAACTATTCTCCACTCACTGCATCGTTTATTGCAGCAAGGATTACTTGCAGGTGCCAGACCCTGGCTTTAAAAGGCCTCTGAGCATTTTTAGAAGGCCTTCCGAAGTTGGAGGTGCTGCAGTGTGACTCCATCAACTGTGGGACCTCCTTGGAAGAGCTTCTCCCCACTTGCAATGAGCGCTTCCCCAATGGAGGCATCTACAAGCAGCATGGGAACCATTCGTTTTCTTTTTGCATGGACCTCAGATGAGGATGAGGAGGAGGAAGAGGAGGAGGAGGAGGAGGAAGATCTGGAGGAGGAGGAGGAGGAGGAGGAGGTCAGAGCCCAGGATGCAAGGGGTGAACTTATCATGGCCAGGTTTGCATAGGTTGCCCAAGTTAGCACATGTCCTTTGCTCCATCCTAGGACATCATTGACAATGGACTCTCTGGCCTCCTTTCACTCAGGCCACCAACCTGACAACGCAAGTGTGGTGGTGCCCACAAAGTGGAGCTGCCTAAGGCGAAAGAACAGATGGCATAACGCCAACATTTTGGCTTCAAATCATTTTAATGCAACAGGGATGGCATTTCATCAATACACAGAAACAGTCTCCCAATCTGCACACAGATCTGGAGGTTATATCCCTTGTCAGCTGTACCCACACAGCCTTGGTTTCTTTGGCAGGCCTCTTCCACTGAGATGAGTGGAAGAACACCTCCATGCTAGCTGTCACCCCCTCCAACAACATTTGCAGCGCCTCATCCGAGAGTCTTGGGTAGGCCCTTGCCTTGGAATTGGACATAGTGGTTTCTCAAAAGATGTTGGAAGTGGTGCAGGAGATGCAGAAATGCTGTGGAATGAGCCAAGGGAGCAAGAAGCCATAAAATCAGACTGGAAAAGTGCTGTCAACAGAGGTGAGTTTCAGTCCCAAAACACTAATTGAGCAAGGGCATCCCACATCTCTGAAATCAAGTGGCCAATCAGGGGAAAATCGCAAATTTTTGAAACCTATCAGTGGAGGCGAGTTTCAAACCCACCCAAAATGAAACCCGCCTCCATCTCGCCTACAGTGGGAAAATCGCCCCCCTGGATTTTTCAACGGGCAAATTACATGCCTTAAGTCCACTAAAAGTTAAAACCGATGGGCCCGTGGCTCCCACACTGGCAATAATGCTATAATTGCAACGGACAAACTGCAGTGCTATTGTACCAGTTGATTCGGTCTGCAGGGAATGTTGTTTAAACACTCATCAGGAGTCCCGTCCAGCAAAAGCAGGATACCAGCTGTCTCGAAGCGGAGATGGTTCATTTAAAAAGAAAATGAAACTCATGCACAACTCTCAGGGGTGCACTAGTCTTTCAGTAAATGGTAAATCCATCAATTTTTGTTTTATCTGGTGCTTCATGTTAGTGCCAAGTAACGGTGAGTGTCTGCTATACAGGACTAAAAGTATTTCTGTTTGTGTCAGCTCCCAGTGCTCTGCACATCAGCCCAAAAAAACAACTCCACGGTCACAGCATTCACTTTTCTGCCCATCAATCTTCCCCAAGTGGACGTCGCCTGGCCAGCGATGCCCACATCCCATGAACGAATAAAAAAAAACTGTTGGGGAATCTTCGCATAAAGGGGAGTGGCAATCTGAAACTCTCATCCCCCAAAAGGCTGTTGAGTCTAGGTCAATTGAACATTTCAAAACTGAGATTGATAGAGAATGAGAGTAAGCTTGCAGGGAACATAAAAACTGACTGTAAAAGCTTTTATAGATATGTGAAGAGAAAAAGATTGGTGAAGTCAAGCGTATGTCCCTTGCAGTCAGAATCCGGGGAATTTATAATGGGGAACAAAGAAATGGCAGACCAATTAAATACATACTTTGATTCTGTCTTCACAAAGGAGGACACAAATAACCTCCCAAAGATGTCGGGGAACATAGGGTCTAATGAGAGGGAGGAACTGAATGAAATCAGTATTTGTAGGGAAATGGTGTTAGGGAAATTGCCGGGATTGAAGGCCGATAAATCCCCAGGGCCTGATAATCTACATCCTAGGGTACTTAAGGAAGTGGCCCTAGAAATAGTAGATGCATTGCTGGTCATCTTCCAAAATTCGATAGACTCTGGAATAGTGCCCATGGATTGGAGGGTAGCTAATGTTACCCCACTATTCAAAAAAGGTGGTAGAGAGAAAACGGGGAATTACAGACCGGTAAGCTTGACATCGGTAGTGGGGAAAATGCTAGAGCCCATTATAAAAGCTGTAATAGCAGAGCACTTGGAAAACAGTGACCGGATCGGACAAAGTCAACATGGATTTACAAAGGGTAAATCGTGCTTGACTAATCTACTGGAATTTTTTGAGGATGTAACTGGTAAAATAGATAAGGGAGAACCAGTGGATGTGGTGTATTTGGACTTTCAAAAGGCGTTCGATAAGGTCCCGCATAAGAGATTAGCATGTAAAGTTAAGGCACATGGGATTGGGGGCAAGGTATTGACTTGGATAGAGAACTGGTTGGCAGACAGAAAGCAAAGAGTTGGAATAAATGGGTCTTTTTCCGAGTGGCAGGCAGTGACTAGTGGGGTACTGCAGGGATCGGTCCTTGGACCCCAGCAATTCACAATATATATTAATGATCTAGATGAGGGAACTAGATGTAATATCTGCAAGTTTGCAGACGACACAAAGGATGCCGAGAAACTCCAGTATGATTTGGACAGGTTGGGTGATTGGGCAGAAGCATGGCAGATGCAATATAACGTGGATAAATGTGAGGTTATCCACTTTGGTGGCCAAAACAGGAAGGCAGATTATTATCTGAATGGCAATAGATTGGGAGAAGGGGAAGTGCAACGAGACCTGGGTGTCCTTGTGCACCAGTCGCTGAAGGTAAGCATGCAGCTGCAGCAGACGGTTAAGAAGGCAAATGGTGTGTTGGCCTTCGTAGCGAGAGGGTTTGAGTACAGGAACAAGGATGTCTTGCTGCAGTTGTACAGGGCCTTGGTGAGACCACATCATGAGTATTGTGTGCAGTTTTGGTCGCCTTATCTGGGGAAGGATGTTCTTGCCATGGAGGGAGTGCAGCGAAGATTCACCAGGCTGATACCTGGGATGGCAGGAATGACGTATGAGGAGAGATTGGGTCGATTAGGCTTATACTCGCTGGAGTTTAGAAGAATGAGAGGGGATCTCATTGAAACTTATAAAATTCTAACAGGACTAGACAGACTAGATGCAGGAAGGATGTTCCTGATGGCGGGGAGTCCAGAACCAGGGGTCACAGTCTAAGGATAAGGGGTAAGCCATTTAGGACAGAGATGCAGAGGAATTTCTTCACCCAAAGAGTGGTGAACCTGTGGAATTCTCTACCACAGAAGGCAGTTGAGGCCAATTCATTAAATATATTCAAGAAGGAGTTAGATATATTTCTTAAGGCTAAAGGGATCAAGGGATATGGAGAGAAGGCAGGGACAGGGCACTGAGTTTGGATGATCAGCCATGATCTCATTGAATGGCGGAGCAGGCTCGAGGGGCCGAATGGCCTACTCCTGCTCCTATCTACTATGTTTGTTAGGTAAGGGTGTTGAGGCTTATGGAACCAAGGTGGGAAGATGGGGTTAAGATGCAGATCAACCTGTTTTTGCCACCGAAGTGGATAGCCTCATTATACTGCATTTGCCATGCATCTGCCCAATCACCCAACCTGTCCAAATCATACTGGAGTTTCTTGGCATCCTCCTCACAGCACACACGCCCACCCAGCTTTGTGTCATCTGAAAACTTGGAGATATTACATCTAGTTCCCTCGTCTAGATCATTAATATACATTGTGAATAGCTGGGGTCCTAGGACCGATCCCTGTGGTACACCACTAGTCACTGCCTGCCACTTGGAAAAAGACCCATTTATTCCAACTCTTTGCTTCCTGTCTGCCAACCAGTTCTCTATCCAAGTCAGTACCTTGCCCCCAATCCCATGTGCCTTAACTTTACACACTAATCTCTTATGTGGGACCTTATCGAAAGCCTTCTGAAAGTCCAAATACACCACATCCACTGGTTCTCCCTTATCTATTTTATCAGTTACATCCTCAAAAAATTCCAGTAGATTAGTCCATGATCAAACTAAATGGCGGAACAGGTTCAAGGGGCTCAATGGCCTACTTCTGCTCCTATGTTCCTATAGATCTACACAGGCCAACATGAAAACCCCATCCCTGGCCTGTCTGTGCAAGCTCAATGCCCAGCCTGTACGGGCAAGAGGAGTATCCTAGCTTACCTGTATATAGCAATCATTTACCACAGCTGGAGGCATGGGAGGGGTGGGGGGTTGGGGTGGAAGAGGGGAAGAGGGGAAATCACCCCTTGAGGTGGCACTTTCTCCATCCTTGAAGGCATTGCACCACCTCACTTGTATCACAGTGTTAACATTGAATATGGGGTGGCAGCTGATGACAAAGCTGCAATATAAATCACCTCTGGGGTAAAATCAGGCAGTAAAAGGAAGATCCTATCCAGGTGCTTGTTATATCACTGAATGTTACAGGGAAATAGCATGCTGGAAATATATTGTAGCCCACTAAGTGTTAACATAAAGCAAAAGACAAAGCAAGATGTCAAGATTTAAGCCTCTGCTTTCTGATTCCTCTCCAACAAGTTGTCAGCAAGGTCCCCCTTTCCTGCTGTTTTCCGGTGCGGGTCCCAAGTGCAGGTTCATTTTGTGCAGATCAGGGGAACGCAGCCTCTGCCATGTTTGCCCAGGTCAAATGCTGGAACCAGGGACCACCTATTAGGACCCTGCATCCAGCATTGTAAGGTCAGCAGAAAGGGCTTTGGGAGGTTCAAGAGGCGAGATGCCCGTGCAAGTGCTCTCGGAGTACAGACATGCACAGGCCCCAATCATCAGAAGAAAAATGCTACGGTATTTCAACAGGCAGCACAGAGGTTGGCTTTACCTCCCGCTGTGCCAGGATTTCAATGGCTGCCATCGGAAGTCTCCGCCCCCAGTCTGGCAGAACTCTCCTTTATTTCAAGGGGATGGAGTATAAAAGTAGGGAAGTCTTGCTACAACTGTACAGGGCGTTGGTGAGACCACACCTGGAATACTGTGTACAGTTTTGGACTCCACATTTAAAGAGGGATATACTTGCATTGGAGGCAGTTCAGAGAAGGTTCACTAGGTTGATTCCTGAGTTGAAGGGGTTGTCTTATGAAGAAAGGTTGAGCAGGTTGGGCCTATACTCATTGGAGTTTGGAAGAATGAGAGAGGATCTTATTGAAACATATAAGATTCTGAGGGGGCTTGACAGGGTAGATGCAGAGAGGATGTTTCCCCTCCTGGGGGGATCTAGAATGAGGGGGCACAGTTTCAGAATAAGGGTTGCCCATTTAAAACGGAGATGAGGAGGAATTTCTTCTCTCAGAGGGTCGTGAATCTTTGGAATTCTCTACCCCAGAGAGCTGTGGAGGCGGAGTCATTGAATATATTCAAGGCGGAGGTAGACAGATTTTTGAAAAACAGGGGAATCAAGGGTTATGGGGAGCGGGCAGGGAAGTGGAGTTGAGGCCAAGATCAGATCAGCCATGATCTTATTGAATGACGGAGCAGGCTCAAGGGAGAGAATGGCCTACTCCTGCTCCTATTTCTTATGTTCTTATGTTCACCAGTAGAGGCTGAGGAGCCCACCTCCTGCATTCTAATAACCTCAGGGGTCATCACTGGGTGGAAGCCCCACCCACAAGAGCTGACCCTAGTCAGGAAGCCTAGGCTGTCCCACTTGATGTCAAACATTAACTTAGAAAATAAATCTTTCAATGATACCCCAATATTAGTGAATTTGTAAATGTAAATCTGTTTACAAATTCACGAAAACAGAACATTAGCCAAAGCGTTTATCTAAAAAAATGGGAGACACAGGTTGAGCTTTATTTATAAGTTATCCTTTAGGTGGCAACAAGTTTAATTATTTTCTGTTATACAGTTATCTTCCATTAGAAGTAAGTAAAATTAACCATTTTGTCTTAACACTCACTATCTATGCGTGTTTCTCTATTTATTTCAATTGGAATCGGCTTCTTTTAAATGCAGCATCCCCTGTTAAAGTCTAAGTAAGAGCAATGTTTTCACATAGGACGCGATTTTGCCAGCCCTGGGGAGGTGGGTATGGAGGCGGGACAACTGGAAAAATGGCAGAATTTGGGGGCAGGTGCCCAACCCGCCCCCAACCCGCTTCCATGCCATCTTCCCAGGAGGCGTGTAGCCGTCCCGCGCCAGGTCCGGTCTCCTTGGAGGCGGGAAGGGATTAAAGCCTATTAACAGGTAATTAACAGGCAGAAAATAGGATTATCCTCTTTTTGCCCTCACAAATGCGGGCTTCCCGCAGGCTCCGAAACCCGCCAGCGAGGTGAAGCGAGTACTGGGTCTGCAGGGGTCGGGGGGGGGGTGCAAATGTGTGCTGTGAAGGTAAGTGATGGGTGCAAGTGTGGAGAGGTGAATATCTGAGGTAAGTGCAAAGTGTTAGTAAAAGTGTACTAACCTTTGTTTCTTCCTGCAGGCTTCAGTCGGTGGGTATGCGGAGAGTCTCGGACCTCCGCGTTGAAGATGACAGATGGCCATTGCATTCTCCAATGCAGCAACCATCTCATTTCTGCAAAAGAAAGAAGTTTGCTGAGGTCTTGAATTCAAGATCTCATCAAACTACAGAGAATGTCAGTGTTTGACAGCTTCACAGAGCTGTCAAACGATGACAATTCATCTGTCAAAAATTTTTGACAGATGAAATGTCATATGTTGACGTTCTCTGCAACCGGCTTTCCCTTAATTGGCCTGCTAAGCCCGCTGGGTGGGCTTAACAAGGTCAATCGAGGGAAAATAGCGTGGGTTGGCCAGAAGTTGATGGAGGCGGGACTGAAACCCGACAAGTGGGAGACCCACCTCCAAAAGCTCCCCATTGAGAAAATTGCCCCCATACTTTCCGAACTCAACTGTAAGCAATCTGAAGTGGAAACAGAAGTTTGATGCAATACATTTGCTTTCATTTAACGTGCTGGTGGTTTAATCTGGAGCACAGTGCGGTCGATCTTGACTTTGTGCGACAGTGTAAAATGGATGCTAGTAAATCGGCAGCCCATTTTACATCTCTCCTGATTTTTTTTTATTTATTTCTATTGGCTTCAAAAACAGGCTGCCGACTCACTATCACTCGTTTTACACTGTCGTACAAAATCAAGATCTACCCCACTGTGTTTCCCAAGTGATCAATTCAAGCTAAAGGTACTGTACTTGGCTGCCTCTAGAATTCTTTTTGCACATTTTAATAGAATTTACCTTTTTGAAATATTGTGACTTGCAATTTGCAAAGGAACAATGATTTTTATTTCCGTTGATGCTGTAACTAGTGCTGTAAAGGAATATTCAAAGCACGATAAGACACCTCACCTAAAAAGTGGGAGGTAGACTTACATTTACTAAACAGTGGGCCCTCGTTCTCCTTAATGGGCACTGTCTTCATCACCCCAGAGAGATAGGATAAGTCACAAAAATGTATTGCACAGATCAGTACTGATGATTTTGGAATGCAATGAGTTACAGCTGTGGCTCAGTGGGCAGCACCCTCGCCTCTGAGTCAGAAGGTCGTGGGTTCAAGTCCCACTCCAGAGACTTGAGCACATAAATCTAGGCTGACACTCCCAGTGCTGAGGGAGTGCTGCACAGTCAGAGGTGCCGTCTTTTGGATGAGACGTTAAACCGAGGCCCCGTCTGAACTCTCAGGTGGACGTAAAAGATCCCTTGGCACTACTTCGAAGAAGAGCAGGTGAGTTATCCCTGGTGTCCTGGGCAATATTTATCCCTCAATCAACATAACAAAAACAGATTATTTGGTTATTGTCACATTGCCGTTTGTGGGAGCTTGCTGTGCGCAATCGGTTGCTGTGTTTCCTACATTACAAGAGTGACTACACTTCAAAAAGTACTTCATTGGCTGTAAAGTGCTGTGGTCCAGAGCTCGTGAACGGTGCTATATGAATGCAAGTCTTTCTTTGAGCAAAGCATATGACATCACATTACATGTTTAGCACACAAGAGAAGAAAAGGTTTGCCAAATAATTTTGCATCAAGGTGGGTAACCATGGAAATGTGATTTTATGAAAAGGAAGGAAACAAAAGCTACTTGCTCACCTTGGAGCAGGTTGTCTGAACCCAGGACTGCTCAAAGAGGAATCAAATCATTAGCTTGTCATAAATGGTACTGCTGCTCCATGCAACCCCTGGTTCCACTTGGCCTTGTTGATGAGTGACAATTTTCTGTGTTCCCGGCAATTATATTGGCTGGACATTCACGACCACCTCAGTTAATATACTGTAACAAATGGAATAAAGGTCATCAATCCAATAAGTGCTTCGAAACGTGGGGCATTTTCTATTTTGGCAAGCGCTTGTCGGTGTCGGCAAAATTGCTCCATTACACGGACACGCAGTGCTGGCACGCAACCTCAAAAGGGCCATACGACTGTGAGGTGAGCAGCATGAAGCTGCTGTTTACAACTCCTGCTGAAACAACATGGGGCAAGGATTTTTAAAAGAGGTTGTGTGACAAGGACATCATCCCTGTGCTTGTTCAGGCTCCCCCACTGATTGCCCCTTTTTAATAACAAGGTCAGTAAAAATTGTCAGTGGCTGCATTTCTAGGGGGGTCTTCCAGTCGCAGCCCCCAGTCTGGACACCCTGGTGATCCCCCTATTTGCTCCTAGGCTGATCTGTATGTTGGGTTGTTCCCAGCGCCCGGCTCACTGTGCATTAGGAAGGCTGGGATCAAGGAAATTCCCAGCACGCCGAATGTCTCCCCTTGGTCCCACCTCCTCTGATATCAGGGGCCATATATGGAGTGGATTGAGATTCCATCCTCCCCCCCTCCCCCCAACACCCCCTCCCGCCCCACCCAATGCCTGCCCAGGTTGCAACAATCATAATTCTGGGTTGCGACCAATGTTCCCTCTAAGCTGCACGGCCAGATGGGTGAGCGGGAATTGGTGCGGGATAGGATAGGGGCAGCAGAGTTTTGGATGAGCTGAAGTTGATGGAGACCGGAGGATGGAAGAACCTCCAGAGGAACATTGGGACAGTCGAGTCTGGAGGTGGGGCTTTCATCGGCAGGTGGGGTGAAGCAGGGGCGGAGGTGGCCATAGTTGCAGAGGTGGAATTAGTCGGTTCTTGCGATGGAGAGAAAATGGGCTCAGAAGCTCAGTTCAGGGTTAACTAGGACACAGAGATTCTGAACTGTCGTCCTCAGCCTGAGACAATGGCCAGAAATGGGCATGGAATCGATGGCAAGGGTACGAAGTTTGTGGCAGGGGGACAAACACAATGGGCTGGATTTTGATACTGGAGGCGTGTAGGAGGCGGGACTACAACTTTCGGGGTTGTAGTCCCGCCTCCATCGAGTTGTGGCCAACCCACGCGATTTTCACTTGATTGACCTTGTTGAGCCCGCCCAGCGGGCTCAGCAGACCAATTAAGGGCCACCCGGCAACAGGTGACGTCACAGATTGACATTTCATCTGTCAAGAGCTTTTGACAAATGAAATATCAGCGTTTCACAGCTCTTTGAAGCTGTCAAAGACTGACAGTCTGTACTCCAAGTTAATTCCTTCCTCTCAGGCTGATTTAGAGATCTCTCCAGAACAGAAAGCTGAATGCTGCAACTTTTGACAGCTGGCGGCCATTCTGCTTTCTGTGCCGGTGAGATGAGGGACTCCCGAGACCTGAAGGAAGGGAGGCTGTAAAGGTAAGTAAAACTTCTTTAAACACTTTACACACACCAAACACACTTACCTCTGCACTCATGCACCCATCACTCACCTGAACACCGGGCATCTCGAACCCTTCAGCCCGACGGTCCGCCTCGCTAACTTGGCGTGGTTTGGAGCTGTCGGGAATCCCACACTTCAGCAATAAAAATAGGGATTAGGCTAAAAACTGCCTGTTAACTACCTGTTAACAGGCGGCTAATTGGCACTAATCCCCTTCCCACCTCAGGGAGACGCGTCCCAGCACAGGTCGGGTATCCACCTCCTTTGAAACTGGCATGGAGGCGGGTTGGGGGCGGGATAGGTTCGTGCCCCCCCGATTTTGAGATTTTAACCCCCCACATGCCTCTAATCCCGCCTCCATGGCCCAATGAAAATCCTGCCCAATGGCTTCAGTCTTTCCAATGTTTAACTGGATGATATTACAGCTCATCCAAGATTGAATATCGGACATGTAGTCAGAGGCAGTGGAGGGTGAACAAAGGCAGTAGAGTGGTAGAGCTGGGTGTCATAAAAACATAGCAACAGGAGTCGGGCATTCAGCTCCTTGAGCTTGTTCCACCATTCAATTGGATCATGGCTGATCTGTACCTCAACTTTGCTCCATAGCCCTTGATACCCTTACCCAAGAAAAATCTATCAATCTCGGTCATGAATATTTCAATTGACCCAGCATCCGCAGCCTTTTGTGGGGGAGAATTACAAATTTCCCTTTGTGTGGGAAAAAAACACTTCCCGATTTCTCTGCATCTACCCTATTGAATCCCTTGAACATTTTAAACACCTTAATTAGATCGCCCCCTCAGCCAATAAATGCAGGGGAATATAAACCAAGTTTATGTAACCTGTCCTCATACTTTAATCTTTTAATCTAAGCCCTGTTATTATTCTGATGAGTATCGGCTGTACTTCTTCCCAGGCCAATATATCTTCCCTGACGGTTGGCGTCTAAAGCTGTACTCCAGATGAGGTCTGACCAAGGCTTTGTATAACTGAAGCATCACTTCCTCACTATTGAATTCCAACCCCTTGAGATAAAGGCCAACATTCCATTAGCCTTTTTGATTACTTTTCGTGCCTGTGCACCAGCTTTTAGTGATGTATGTACATGGACACCCGAATCCCTCTGACACTTCAGAGGGCCAATTGAAATTTTCAAGACAGAGCGACAGATTTTTGTTAGGTAAGGGTATCAAGGGATATGGATCAAAGGCGGATAAATGGAGTTGAAGTACAGATCAGCCATGATCTAATTAAATGTTGGAACAGGCTCGAGTGGTTGAATGACTGACTCCTGTTTCTATGTCACTACACTCCAAAAAAAAGTGAAGCACTTTGAGATGTTTCATTGACACGATAATGCATTATACAGTAATTGGGTCTCCTTCTTTCCTACATTCCCTATATTTGAGTTTACGTTTTTTTAAATTTGCGTCAGATAACACAGGATCGATCAAGTGGAGATGAATTGGTAGCTGCTTGATCTGTATGGCTCAGTATCCCAATAGACAGCGCCTTGAGCAAACTGCTCAACAAGGGAGCTCCAAAAGCTACCTGTAAATCAAATGGTATCTGGTAAAATGGTCCTCATGGGACCAGCAGTTAAAGACGGTGCTGATGTAAGTGTTTTCTTTCTGTCCATTATATTGAGCAGTAAATTGCAGACATGGAACTAAATTTAATCTGATAAGGTGCCAAATCTATGATCCATGGCTGTAGACAATTTAATATGCCTGATGACCTTTTAGGTAGAAGAATAAAATAGCATTGTATTTTAGTAGTAAAGTTGCCATTCTAGCAGTTCCACTGTTAAAATCCAATAAATTGAAAAATCAAATTTTGCTGCACTGAATTCTCCACATTTGCTGTTGCCCAAAAATGTCTGGGCCAACTGTGATCTTAAATGACCTGCGATTGTCAGCAGGTCATGACAGGTTAGAGTCAGTCAGCTGAATAAATTTTATGTTATTCATCAAGCACCAGCAGAAATGTTAATTGTCACTGGACATTTTTCAATTCTGGTTTTATGGTACAGTAAAGCAGATGTTAAATAGGAGCTGTGTGATAGCACAGCATGTCAATCTATTCCCTGTCTCTTTCAATTATCTGGGAGTAAGAGCTTAGATCAGCAGGTCAACATTTGGCTTCAGAAATTCACAATGCCAGTGGGAACCCCAGGTCATCTGTGAAGCAACCTGGCAGGAAGCGAGTCTCCAGGCCAAGGGAATAATCTCAAAAGGGTTGGGAGTAATGAGAGAAATTATGCAGCATCAGCAGGTACTGCAGATCAGGAACAGCGAGCAAACCACAGGAGAGAAGTAAAGAGAAAAATTGGAAACATTAAGATATCGTTGGTTAGTATGACGGCCCAAGTTATGGTGACTCAAAATGTAAAGGACTTGAGTGGGGGCCAGGAGGAGCAGGAGTGTCCCGAGATAAAATCAAAGCTAAATACTAATTCTGTATCAAACTATAAGGGGAAGCTAGATAAACAGATAATGGAGAAAGGAATAGAAGGATATGATCATAGGGTGAGATGAAGAGGGGTGGGAGGAGGCTCATGTGGACTGGTTGGGCTGAATGGCCTGTTTCTGTGCTGCAGACTTGTTTTGTTAAAATACAAATCAGTTTAGCTCTCTGTTTCATGATGCGAAGCCTTTGGCTATTATTAATGTTATCATAGCTTTCAGTAACTTTTCCTAAGCATTATATGTATACCTTAGTACCATCTCTTATTGTTTCTATGCAAGTTAAAACATATGTGTATTTATGGTGAAAATTGCAGAGAAAATAATCTCCTAACTGTAATAAGGTGATTTGATTTACAAAGCTTTGTGACCTTCTTCTCAGTACTGAGTAAAAGACTGGGAATTGGTAAGAATGTTAGTCGTAATTGTAATCTCTGCACCTGGTGTCTAGGCGTACGTCGAGCATTGAATACTAAGTCACCATAAGCATGGGAGGCCATATTAAGTGAACCTTACTGAGCAGTGCAAGAGCCGAGATGATTCAGTCACACCCTGAGCTATTGCAGTGTACTCTTTTGAGCAACCCATAAACAAATATACTGTAACTAATAAAACATTAAATGAAACTTAACAAATTAAATTGAAATTTGGTTGCCGGGGGTGATGATGCACTCCAGTCCCTGCGGTGCCCACCGGTCGCGGAAGGCCTCGAGCGTGCCGGCGGACACCGCGTGCTCCATCTCCAGGGCCACCCGGGCGCAAACGTGGCCGCAGTAGAGAGGCAGGCATTCGGGCCGAACGACCCCCTCGACCCCCCGCTGCCTGGACCAGTTGATGGCCACTTTGGCCAGGCCCAGGAGCAGTCCCACGAGGAGGTCCCCCCGACCCGCCCGCTCCCCTCCGCACCGGGTGACCAAAGATCAGGAGCATGGGACTGAAGTGCAGCCAGAAAACGAGGAGCAGCCCCTTCAAGCCATTGCAGTGTAAAGTCAACGGATTAAGGTAGTGGATGTCTGATGGTCCCCAAAAGACATTCTCCAGCATGACACTGTTAATGCAGCAAAATCCACTCGGCACATCTTGCACATCCCCGATTTCAATCGCTCCACCATTGACGGCCATGCTTTCAGCTGCCTGGGCCTGAAGCTCTGGAATTCCCTCCCTAAACTTCACCGCCTCTCTACAACGCTCTCTCCTCCTTTTAAACCACTTCTTAAAATGTACCTCCTTGACCAAGCTTTTCGTCGCCTGTCCTAATATCTCCTATTACCCGGCTCGATGTCAAATTTTATCTGATGACGCTCCTGTGAAGCACCTTGGGATGTTTTACTAGGTTAATGGCGCTGACATGAATCTTGTCATTCATGTGGAAATGACTTATGAAATAATGCTGGGCGGCCTGCTGGTGGCGCTTTCCAGGGAGAGTATAAATACTCGGGCATGGGCCCAGCTTGCTCAGGACATTCTTTAACAGGAACTAGTGAAGGACACAACTAGACCTCCATGTTGTAAAACAGTTGATTAAAGCCTTGCTTAACGCTTAGACCAAGTGCCTAGTAGTTTTCTTACGTCAGGCACTATATAAATGCAGGTCATTGTTGTTGAGGGGAGCAGGTGTGTAGCAGCATCATACTCAACTTAAAAGCTGAGTTGGGGTAAATGTGGTCAGCAGAAGGCTGCAGGTGTGGAATATTCATGGATTACACAAATTCAATTGAATTAGACCCTAAACTCTTTTTTTCTTCTTCCGTCAGCTTTACTTCAACAAGGGAAAACTGATTATTTTGTGCTTAACTAAGGTACTTGGGAAGGGATCACTTTTGGCACATCGGTTCGAGCACTACACCAAACTGTCTGCAAGACAGAAATGACAGCCAGAGTCTCTGGAGAAATTAAATATTGCCACATCATCGAATAGTACATATATTGCATTTATTAAAGATAATGGGCAAAAAATGGAGTCACTTTTAGCGCCCCGGAAAAATTAGCGCCCCCACAACCGAAATTGAGTGGTAGCACCCCAAGAGGGAAGCGGGAAGCTACTGGAAGCACCCCGCCTCCCTCTTGGGGCACTGCGAGGGAATATTGCGGCGCTACGTGCCACTGTGGCACATCGCGCCACAGTATTGCAGGGAAGAGGCCTTGCGCAGCACGACCCGGGGCCCAGCTGGGCCACTGGGATCAGAGTGCCGGCAAAGGAGCCCAGCACTCAAGAGAAGTGCCGGGCTCATAGAGCGCAGCCGGCACTCCGCAGGGGGTGGGTGGGTAAAGAGGCCGGGGGCGGGAGCAGAGGCAGGTGCTGGCAGGTGGCCAGCAACAAAAATGGCCGCCCGGCACCTCGCCTTTAAATAGCGCCGCCCCGGCCGCAGGTAGGCCCCCCCTGAACCCGTCAGACATAGCGACCGGCAGTAAGTCAGGGGGCGCTACTGAAGATCGCAGCCGGGGCGCGAGCGGGGCACTCATGTCATCGCCGGTGACGCAGCGCTGCGAGGCACTAATGGTTAGTGCCGCCGCTAACCTCACGCTGAATTTCGCGGGAGACGTCGGCGGCGCTAATGGGAGGTGCAAAGCAACCGAATTTTTCCCCTAAAACGTTGTAAAATTGTTCCTCGTCTAATTGTCCCTCTTTAATACAACTCAAATTTCCACAAATGCTGCAATGACTAAATCTAACAAAAGTGAAGGCCAAAGGTCAGGGCTGTCTTTTGCTCTAGTTCACAGTGTTGAGAAATTGGTGGTGCTATGGCCTATCTATTGATGAATAGGGTAACTTGAAGGTCCTCTGATGGGCTAGTGGTTAAAGGCAGCACTCAGTACAACACTAATTGGCCTTACTCACCAGGAAGTCCCAGGTTTAGATTCCAATCTGGGCTGAGTTAGCTGATATCACTCAGAGCAACAGTCGGGGCCCTACAGTTAACCAGCAGCGGCCCCCTGGGCTAAGGAAGGGAATATTAGCCGTAGTTCCCGCTCCCGATCCATATCCAGTGACTCTTTTTGAAAAGTCCACAGCTGACGCTCACTGGCTGGGCTCACCCTTGAAGGATAGTTATTTGGGTGAGGTGTCAAATGCCTGTCAGCACCTGTGGAAGCTTTAGAATTGGAAATTAATTGTAAAAAAATCATTATAAAAAGAGTGAATTCAGGAGCACTGCTTCACAAGACCTTTCTACAGAGCTGCAACACCTATGAACAACATTTACTCCAGTGTGGAGACAATTTTGAACAGCGGCTTAACAATTTGGGGACAGATCCAACCGCAAGTTGTCCTTGAGTGATAGTTTTGGATGAACAAGGCTCTTTCTCCAATTTGACCTTCTCCTTCCAGATCCCTACCATCTTGCCATTATAACATCTGGTTTCCTTTACACCATAGAAGATCAGTAGAAATCTGGAATTCTCTCCTCCAGAAGTCTGTGGGTGCTGGGACAATTAAAGCTGTCCAGACTGAAATTTCTGTTAGGTAAGGGTATCAAGGGATGTGGAGCTCAGGCGGATAAATGGAGTTGAGGTGCAGATCTGCCATCATCTACAGGAAACTCTTTATTATCCGGCACCAACGGGACTGGCGTGGTGCCGGTTTATCAAAAAGTCCGGATTACAGAGAGGTATAGTTAAAAGGTGCGAGAGCACCATACACAGCAACAAATCCAGGCTTCCCTGTTGCTTAGCAACATGTGCAGGAACTCTGGCCACAGACCAAGCATCCCTGTTGCTTAGCAACAAGTGCACAAACCCCAGTTACACAGCCACAGATCCAGGAACTGCCACTAATATGAAGTAAAACTTACCTGAACCTACTCCTGCATTTTGCCGGTTAACAGAGATTTCCAGTTATTGAGGTGCCGGTAAATCGAGAGTTTCCTGAATGGCGGAGTAGGCTCGAGGGGCAGAATGTCCTCCTCCTGTTCCTAGAAGGTGGCACATTTCAGAAATGGATTTTAGTAAGCCTAACTGCTGATTTTAGTGAAACTGTATCCGATTGTGATATTTTTGAAGTGTGCACCGGGACAACCAAGGCTGACCCCACCGTGTGAGCTGCCACAGTGTTCAGGCATGTTGCTGCTTGTTGCAGAAGTAGCGTTGTGTTGTGTAAATCCTTTGGGTAGTTGGCAAGGGCTGGCCTTGTATGTGACACTGACGCAGATGAGGGCCCGCCAGCTCCTATTTTTAGTGGAAGTGTTTCGAATATTGCTTCTGCAAAGCTGTTTTTTTGCATTTCACATTGTCAAAGATTTCAAGCTGTAAATGTTCACAATGGTGCCACTTCTGATTTTTTTCTTTCTGGTGTAATTACGCTAAGAGTCTATCTATTGGAGTCACTTACAAGTAAAGAAGATAAAGTTTAGCATCTGAGAGCTTCAATTACTAAACCTTCAGAAATAAAATGGTGGGGAAAAATAAGAATAGACCATCAATGACGAATTATTGCTTTCAGTTGCTCTTGTAATTTGGAGTGTATAGAACAGGGGCAACCTAATCTTCATTATCAGCGAAAGCATCAAGTCATTAAGATGGCACAATTGCTTATTCCTCCTCCTGCCTCTTCTCCTTCTTCCTCTTCTTCACTCTTCCTCCTCCTTCTCCAACTCGATTGATAGGTGACGTAAGAAAACTACTAGGCACTTGGTCTGAGTATTAAACAAGGCTTTAATCAACTGTTTTTCAACATGGAGATCTAGTTGTGTCCTTCACTAGTTCCTGTTAAAGAATGTCCTGAGCAAGCTGGGCCCATGTCCGAGTATTTATACTCTCCCTGGACAGTGCCACCAGCAGGCCACCCAGTATTATTTCATAAGTCATTTCCACATGAATGACAAGATCCATGTCAATAGGCACCCCACTCCTGATTTTAGTGAAACTGTATCCGATTGTGATATTTTTGAAGTGTGCACCGGGACAACCAAGGCTGACCCTCTATGTTGCCGATTTGGTTCCCCCTTCTTGAATTCACAGCTGATAGACCCAGCTACTTTGGTAGCTAAAGAGTAGGGTTATTGCTGTTAAAAAAAGGGGCATTGCTACTGTTGGAAAGTCACTGAAAATAGCTTTTCAATGGAGTTGAACAAAAAAATACTGCAATAACCAGAACAAACGAAGCAATCTGCATCCCACTGGCACAGTTTTTGTCAGAAAATATTAGCCCAAATTTGACTGGAGTGGGGCACCTCCCTGCATGCCCCAAGTTAGACTTTTACCACACCCTTCAGCTCAAACTTTGTGTGCCGCAGATTGCTGGAAATGTGAGCTGATGATGGCACAGCAAGGGCAACAGGGTATCTGGGACCTTGGTGAACGACGGGACCAACAGTCTATTTCCTTAACCAATGAAGTTTAAAGACTGAGAAAGAAACAGCGGAACAACAGAGAATTTTACATTTTAAAAATCGCTAAGAACAATGACTCCACAGTTTCAATTATTCATTTTCTAGGCCCAAGAGGTTGGAACATAAATTTCATCATTAAAAGGGTCCTTACGCTGTTAAGTACCAGTCCTAACTTTCTGCGGCAAGTCTAATTGGTAATTAATGTGTAAGTGCAGCAATCTCTTGAAACGCACGGGGAGGTTGATGGTGAGATGCCATTTTCGCGAGGCTAATGGCAGAGCGGCACAAATTGTCGAGCTGGGTCATTGAATATATTTAAGGTGGAGATAGACAGATTTTTGAAAGGTAAGGGAGTCGAGGGTTATGGGGAGCGGGCAAGGAAGTGGAGTTGAGGCCAAGATCAGGTCAGCCATGATCTTATTGAATGGCGGAGCAGGCTCGAGGGGCCGAATGACCTACTCCTGCTCCTATGTCTTTTGTTCTTATGTTATGGCGATTCGCATTGCACAGGGCAAGTCTTCCTCGTCACAAGTTGCTGGATGATTTACACATTAATAACGGCGAGCGCATTAAACTTGCCATTATTTTGCCAGTAAATTCTGGCCCATTATATCATTTACATATAGATGGGGCGAAATTCGGTTATGCCCCATTTGGGGGCGGTAACCGAATTATCACTGGAGATTTAGCGCCCGGCGCGGAAGTACCGCCCCAGCTGCTAAATTCGGCTTAACGGCCCGGTGAGGAAGCAGTGCGCTATTTTGGGCACTCCACTTCCTCTCGGGGCGGTGTCGCGCGCGCAAAGCATAGTAGCGCTGGAGCAGCTACGTGGCCACGCCGCATAGCACTGCCGTGTTTCACCACCCAGCCCCTTCTGTTAAAGGGGAGGGACGTTGTGAGCCCTGCAGAGCCTCCGATGGCCCACATGAGCCCACCAGGACAGCATGGTGCCGTGGCTGCAGCCTGGCACTGAGACATGGTGCCGGGCTGCGCGATGGCGGCCACGGGCCACACCAAAGACCGCCACAGATGGCCGACCTGCAGGTCAGCCCAAAAGAATAAAATGGTGGCGCGGGTCGCGGTCGCACCTCCCTTAAATACCGCACCCCGAGTGGAGATCGGCCCGGCTCGTGGCCTGCGAGGCTGGCGCTGACATTGCCCGCGGCAGCCTCGTGGGGCGTAGCTGAATTTCTGCCGCAGGACGCTAAGGGGTCATGTCGCACAGCACCCCGACGAATTCCTCGGAGTGCCCCCGCCCAGGTGATAAGCCCTTTGCACGCAGTTAACGCTAACGGCAGGCGCAAAGGAGCCGAATTTCGCGGCCAGAGTCTTTGCTCCTTGAAATGCCGGTGATCTCTCTTAACTGATGCACACATCTTTACCGCCTGATCCATATATTTATTCTGGTATGCTATATGGACTTATTTGCGAAACAGCTAAAAAACTTGCCTTGCCTGTGAGTGTATATTTTGGAAGGAATCCAGTAGTTAACATGCAATTCAGTCAGTGTTTTCCTAAAGACATTAAAAGTCCTCAACTCCCAATAAGTCAAATTCATTCATATAATGTTTTACCAGCAACATTCCCATTTTAGTAATAAAGCTCATTAAGAACATTGCAATTGACAAGCCAAGTCCTGAATTTAGCAGCTGAAACTTGGTAGATGTGCAGTATGATAGGATATAAATGGGTGGGAATAATATCCAACCTCATATATTCCGGTGCTGGTTCTAATAGAGTAAGCTCATAAAAAGGAATGGAAAAAGCATGCTGAGGGATCTGAAAGTAATTTATTTGTCTGATAAATCACCATACAAATCACACAGTTTTCCCCGGGGTGGTTTGGTGCCTCTGCCGGCCTATGCAGCTTTAACCAGCTCCGACAATTAATCATTCCTCAGTATGTGACTGGAATTTGCAGGGGAGTTCAGCCAATACGTTAACTCTTTGCGAGTTTGGACTTTGCTTCAGTGCGTTTCTGAGTGGCAGTTGGCTTGCAGCAGCTTCAGCGAAGCCGGGGGGGGAGTCTGAAGAATGGGCCACCGAAGCCGTGCTGAGGGGCCTCGCTTCTCATCCAGCAGCGCTCAAACTGTCCGAATATCCCATTGGAACTAAATGAGTTTCGCCAGCTTAACGGAGCTGCTTGCTGATTGGAACACAAACCCCGTGACACGTGGTCACTGGGAAATGTTGACCACAGATATTCTCCGCCATATATGTCTGAGAATAGCAAACCAGAATGATACCCGGACTCCACGGATTAAATTACGTGGAGAGATTACACAAACTAGGGTTGTATTCCCTGGAATTTAGAAGGTTAAGGGCTGATTTGATCTAAGTTTTCAAGGGGAACAGATAGGGTAGATAGAGAAAAACGAATTCTGCTGGTTGGGAAGTCTCGGACTATCTTTATCCCTCAACCATTATCTGGTCATTTGTGGGACCTTGCTGTGCGCAAATTGGAAGTGACTACGCTTCAAAAGTACTTCATTGGCTGCAAAGCATTTTGTGATGCAATAAGGGTGTGAAAGACGGTATATAAATGCAATTTCTTTCTAACACTACCACATCACAATACGCAGAAGTAAATGGGGAAAAGATGGACTACAGTTTTAAAAATACCGGCCCAGAAATTCCTGAGGCTAGCGAGGGCGTTTTCAGGATGCAGTGTCCCACTGGGGAGGGAGGGGTGCAGAACTTATGGCATCCCTGATCTGGCAGGGTTCTGCCCAACTCGGCTCTATCGAAAACCCCGACATTTTCAGAGCTGGGTCCACAATACGCCCTCCCACAAAAGGGTGGGCAGATTATTAATAGAATGTAAATAAAGAAAATAAAACACATTTTCCTCATGTACGGCCTCAGTCGCGCTGGATGCCAGGGCTGCATGTGAGTCGCTGGCATCCAGTGTTTCTGGGGCTGTGGGGGAAGTGTGGAAGTGTTCCAGGATTCCTGGGCCAGTTTTTGCATTGGAATCGATCCTGCACCACGAGAAGAAAACACCAGTCCCTATGGCCCGCTGATGCTGCAGCAGGGTGCAGCAGGGCAATTCCTCCTCCACCCCGCCCAGGACGGGCACCTCATTTACACTGGAAATGGCTTGGCCACCTACCCCGGATACACGAAGCAGCCTGACCCTGGGATTTTCAATGGGGTCAAGTATCCCCCCGTAGGGTCCTCCACAGTAGATCCACCTTCACAAGGCCTCTCCAGGAATTTCAGGGCCACAGACCTTTGGGCCGAGGTTCTCTGATTTTACACTGGCCAGCCTGCAAAGTCCCCTCACCACCACCACCACCACCATTCACTTTAATGCACAGAAAATTATGAGATGGCCAACACAGAAGTGGAAAACTTTGGCCGTAGTTAGCGATTTGCATTTTCAGTATTTCCTGTGGACATTGTGGTCGAAAATGGGAATATCCTGGTTAAAATTAAACCAGGGAGGTAGAACCCGTAGTCCTCTCTGATTGTCCGCAAAGATGAGTATCCTATATGACCAGTCTGGATTCTGTTGTTGCTTTCGTTTGCCTTCTTTCCTTCAGCCACATCACACTCTAGCTTCGCACTCGAGACAGGAACTGCCAAAAAGTGTTCAAAGAATGCAGATATATTTAGCAAATCCTGGGATACAACCTTGTGACCTTGTGGGTTTAGAGACCAATGCTCCTCTACTGGACCTGCTAAATTATGAGAATTTGCATTGTTTTGAAAGAAGGGTGGCAACTAATTGGAACCAGAAAGTTAACTTAACAGGGTGATCAACTTTGACCAAAGTCTATTTGGTCATGTTGACCTAGTCACTGACTCTGACACTGAAGAAAGAAAATCTTTCAGCCACTATGCTTGCTTATTATCTGTCTTTATACTAAATCCACTTCAAGGGGCATTTTAGTCCAGTAAACTGCCTTGCTATGTTGTGGCAAATATTACCATTCTTTTCAATAAAAATTGCAAAAAGAAATGTTTATGCTTATATTTCACCCTCTGCTGGGTGAACTTCTGCTAACTAATATTGTGGCTTGGCACCAGACGTTTTGAAATGGTCCGGTCCAAGCACTTTTGGAAACTTCCCCCAGAGGCAATAATAACCCCTTCAATTCTACGGCCAAAGTAGCAAAAAGGATGGAAATAGTGCAGAACGTACAAGGAAATAGACTTGGCCGGGGATATTGGAAAGCCTTGCATGACTGCAAAGTATGTGCCCTTTGTCCTCGTTAAAGATATTTGCGCAGTTCATTCATGGCCAAAGAATTTAATAGTGATGTGCCACATTTTTAAACATGGAAAGCATTGTCATGTATTACACAAGTGGAAAAATGTCTAGGGACTCTCTGATTCTCTCATCAACGCTGCTGCCTCTTTCAAAATAGAACAATCTTGCTCAAGTTACTGAAACAATTCTAAAGGAATACACTCTGGGAAAAGGGTCTGCAAGGGCCCCATCCTTGAATATTCATCTGCAAACTATATTTGAACTTTTTTTTTTTTTAATTCAAGCCTACCTTCAGATTTTTTTCCCTCCTTTTTAAAACAAAATGTTCTCAAGATGTGGGTGACGCTGGCAAGGCTACATTTATTGCCGCTCCCTAGTTGCATTGAGAAGGCGGTTGAAGGCCTTCTCCTTAAACTGTTGGGGGGAAAAATTGGGTTGCTTTGCGCCTCCTGTTAGCGCCGTCTTAGGGCGTTAACAGGGCACAAAGCAACAAGCGCCCGGGCGCGGCGCCGCCCACGTCTCCCGTGAAATTCAGCGGGAGGTTAGCGGTGGCGTTAACCGGTAGTGCCCCACAGCGCTGCGCCGCCGACGATGACATCATCGCCCTGCGCAGCACCCCACTCGCGCCCAGTCCGTGATTTTCGGGAGCGTCCCCTGACTTACCGGCGGACGCTATGTCCGACGGGGTCAGCGGGGCCGACCCGCGGCCAGGGAGGCGCAATTTAAAGGCGAAGTGCGGGGCAGCCATTTTTGTTGTGGCCGCCTGCCAGCACCTGCCTGCGCTCCCATCGCCGGCCTCCTGAAACACCACTCCCCCGCGGAGTGCCGGCTCTTTTGCCGGCACTCCCAATCCCCGGGGGGCCCCGGGTCGCGCTGCGCAAGGCCCCTCCCCTTTAAGAAGGGGAGGAAGGCCTGCAATAGCATGGAGCTGTGGCACGTAGCGCCATAATATTGACTCACAGCGCCCCAAGAGGGATGTGGGGCACTTCCAGTAGCACCCCGCTTCCCTCTTCGGGTGCAATCACTCAAGTTCCAGTGCAGGGGCGCTAATTTTTCCGGGGGGCTAAAAGTAGCGCCCTGGCAACGTGGGGCGCTACTCAATTTTTAGCCCTTGCAGTCTTTATGCTGATAGTGCACCCACAGTGGTGTTTGGTGGGGAATTCCAGGATATTGGCCCAGCAAAAGGAAAGATGGTGTGTAACTTGGGAGAGAACGTGGAGGTGATGGCGTTCCCATGAAATCGCTGCTCTCATCCTTCTTAGTCATAGAGAATGCAATGGAGGGAGGTGCTGTCGAAGAAACCTTGATGAGTTGCAGCAGTACATCCTATAGATGGTACACACTGCAACCACAGTGAGCTGATGATGATGGAGGAGGTGAATGTTGAGTCCACTGGCAGGGTCACCGATCAAACAAGGTGCTCTGTCCTGGATATTGTTGAGATTTTTGAGTGTTGTGGCTGCACCTATCTAGGCAAGTGGTGAGTACTCCATTATATGACTTACTTGAGCCTTGTAGATGGTGGAGAGTTTTTCAGGGTCAAGAGGTGAGACTTGTTGAAGGGTGCCCAACGTCTGCCCTAGTGTTGTAGCTATGGTGTTAACCTGGCGTATCCAGTTAAGCTCCTTTTCAATGGTAACTCCCAAGGTGTTGATGGAGGACTTAGTAATGGTGGTGTCATTGAAGGTCAGTGATAGATGTTTGGGCTTTCCCTTGTTCGAGGTGGTTGTTACCTGGTACTTATGTGGGCCAAAGGTTACCTGCCACTGGTCAGCCAAAGCCCGGTTGTTATTCAGGTCCTGATGTCAGCTGGCATGGGCTGCTTCTTTAACAGAGGTGTTGTGAATGGAGCTGAACACTGGAATTCCCAGCAAACAGCCCAACTCATGATCTTATGACAGAGGGAAGGTCATTGATGAAGTAGCTGAAGATGGTTGGCTGAGGACATTTCTCTGAGTAACTGCCCTTTGGTTGGTGGCTGTTGCTTAGGCCACAGTGGCCACCTGAAGAATCCTGGAGAGGGGCAGGCCCGATGCCTGCCCCACTCAATGGTGCCCAATTTCTGTGAGGTGACCTAAAGTGGGTGTTAGGCCTCTCATTTACACATGTAAGAGATCTAACTCAAAAGCAAAATACTGCAGATGCTGGAAATCTGAAATAAAAACAGAAAATGCTGGAAATACTCAGCAGGTCAGGCAGCATCTGTAGAGAGAGAAACAGAGTTAACGTTTCAGGTCAATGACCCTTCGTCATCAACCCACCACCTGCAAGCCATCAGTGTAATTTGTTTGGAAAATTGTTTTGCAGGCATAGCTCTTTTGAATAGCTACTAAGGTTTTATCATAGAGTATTCTTTTAAATCAAAAAGGAAGAAAGACTTGCTTTTATATAGCGCCTTTCACAACCTCAGGACATCCCAAAGTGCTTTACAGCCAATTAAGTACTTTTGAAGTGTAGCCACAGTTGTAATGTAGGAAACAGGGCAGCCAATTTGTGCACAGCAAGCTCCCACAAACAGCAATGTGGTAATGACCAGATAATCTAATTTTGCTGATGTTGGTTGAGGGATAACTATTGGCCAGGACACCGGGGATAACTCCCCTGCTCTCCTTCGATATAGTGCCATGGGATCTTTTACGTCCACCTGAGAGAGCAGACTGGGCCTCGGTTTAACGTCTCATCCAAAAGACGGCAACTCTGACAGTGCAGCACTCCCTCAGCACTGCACTGGAGTGTCAGCCTGGATTTTTGTACTCAAGTCTCTGGAGTGGGCTGAATACTGAAAGATCTGAATGGGATCGGGCATATGCAGTATATAATATCCTGGCATAACTATAATCTTTATCTATATAGCTAATCCACATTTATGCCGAGCAAAGACTCTCCGAGGCATCTGCGGTGAAACTCGGACATTCCAAAACAACAACGCACTCTTTTTACGCAGATGGGCAAAATTTAAATCTTGCACATTGTAACGCTCTGACGGTAAACATCCACTCTGCAAATCTTTGGAAAGCTTAATGAATAATCATCTTTCAGGATATTAAAACTGACAGGCAACCCAGTGGAGATTGTAACCAATTTTTCATCGAGCATTGTGTCTGTTGTAAGAGCAGTTAATTAGTAGAAATTTAACATCAGTACAGAGATGTCATTAACCTGGAGTGCTTCAGCGGCAAATGTATAAGTTAATTCATGTCTGTCATGCTGCTGAGCTTAATAACTCCTTCCAGGCCACCATATCTCTAAGCCTATTCCCCAATTATATCATTGGTATTCACTGTTTAAAGAAAAGTAGCCCAGAAAAGAGCAATGTGTTGAAATTCATTCTTTAATTTTTTTTTAAAGAGGTGATCCATTGTGAATTCAATTCTAGTGATTTCAGATTTATTCTTTCAATGAGCACGGCATTGCTGCAACCCAAACTAAATGGTCCTGGATGTTATCCAGAACCACTGTCGAGTCAAAATCCCTTCCACATAGCAACAAGTACAAGTTAATGGCCTGGATGTTGTGGTCGGTGGCGTAACTAAGGATTACGCCGCCGGTATCCGAACTGAATGCGTACTTGCGTGCTGGGAGCTCTCCTGCGAGAAGTTGCTGCCTGACGCTGCGGAGTTGAGTGCAGCGAAGTGACCCACGGATCCCAGGGGCACACCATCTGCGTACGTGTGCCTGGGATCACGTGGGAACAGTGCTCCAATCAGGAAACCGAAGGGGCTGGACTTTACCAGCCCTGAGGAGGCGGGTTTGGAGGTGGGACTGCTGGGAAAAATGGGAAAAATTGGGAGCGGGTCCCGACCCCGCTCCCAACCCGCCTCCGAACCATCTTCCCGGGAGGTGGGTCCCCAACCGCGCAGGGACCCGTTTCCTGGCAGCGGGAAGGGGATTAGAGCCAATTAACTGACTGTTAACAGGCAGTTTAAGAGGCTTTTCCCCATTTTCCGCCAGCTAATGCGGCCTTCCCGACAGCAGGAAACCCCGCCAGGGTCAGCGAGGCGAGCAGTGGGTCTGCTGCAGTGTAAGTGTACAAATGACAGCTGCAGAGGTAGTGTGATGGATGCAACGGTGCACAGGTAAGTATGACAGGTGAGAGAATGTAGTGAGAAATATTTTTATTGTTTATATGTACCTGCAGGTGACAAGATTTGATGTTTCTGTGAAGCCTCATCTGATTGGGAGAATTGACAGATGGCTTCTGCGATCTCACATGCAGCTGCCATCTGTTTTCTCCTAAGGAGAGAGTCATTGGTGAGCCTGGCTGCAAGGGCTCACCTTTGGACAGTGATTGTCAGCACCTCAATGCTGTCAAACACTGTCAAATCATCTGTCAAAAAATTATGGGGCCTGTCACTTTAACAAAACCAGCAGATGAAGCATCATGCACTGACGTCATCTGACACCAGCTTTCCCTTAATTGGCCGGCAAGCCCACAGGGCGGGCTTAACCAGGCCAATCAGGGGAAAATAGCGGCAGGTCGTCAGACGTCACTGGGGGTGGGACTAGAACCCGGAAACCAGCAGTCCCGCCCCCAACACGCCTCCTCAGGTACAATCCTGGCCAAGGTCTCTCATTCACCCCCAGTCTCTCACTCACCCAAGTCTGGTTTTACTTATTTATTCTTTGAATTTGGTTTTGACTTCCAGGTAGTAAGCTCATCTTGTATGACAGCAACTTGAACGATTGACTGTAAAAGAGTAGTCTCCCAATTCAAAGCAAAGGTGGTTTGCGCCTCTGGTTAGTGAGTTCCCAGCTCATCCTGAAATCGCTGAGGTTACTCGCAGTCAATATTCTTAGAATTTCTTACAGTTAAAAATGAATTTTGGCAAAAATTATCAATAGACCAGAAGCAATCACACTACACTGCAGGCTGCTTAACCAGTTTATTCAAGCAGAGATGTATATTCAGATAATATTCAACTGAACCTTTGGGGGGTTGCTAATCCCTCAGACAGGCTCAGTGTAAAGGGCAAACATATTTATAGTCATTTAAACAAAAAAGCATCAGATGACGATTTTTTATCATGGCGGGTGTCCCCTTATGCTGTGCAAACAGGCTCCTGCGCCTATTTGCACCAGCTGTAAAGTTTTCATGCGTAATTGCTGGGCAATTAGCCCAACTCTGCACCAGCAATGAAGATTTCAATGTCTGAGCAGATGATCTGTCAAGTTGGATCATGGCAGATCGCAAATACGGGATTTAGCGCATGCAGGAAATCCTGAACTTGCTGTCCATTTCAAAAGCGGTATGACAGCATTCTCTGAGAGTATGCTGTCATACCGACCGCAAATTCTGCCCCAATATGTAAGGTTCAAAACAAGACTTCAGGGCGATTGGGCACTATGGTGGGTTAATAACTGTCCTTTCACCTGTGTGACCTTGGTTTGAAGCCAGCCCAGACTGATGCGATGATCGTTTTAACTCTTAACAGGTCATAATGTGAAATGAGTTTGTGAGGTCTCAGTGCAGTACTTTGTGTGCTTGAGTCTGTCAACATATTCGAAGCGTCAACCAATACAGTAGTAATCAGCAATTTTAATAATCAAGTACAACTAGTTACGCAACGTAACAGGGCAGGAGGTACAAAAGATGGATATTACACCAATCCTCTACCCATCCTGCTTAAATGTAAGAAGTCACACAACACCAGGTTATAGTCCAACAGCTTTATTTGAAATCACAAGCTTTCGGAGCGCTGCTCCAAGGTTACCTGTAAACATCTGACATGATTCTCTGACTATATAAGCTGTGTCTTTATGCATTTCTCCACTTCACCTGAAGAAGGAGCAGCGCTCTGAAAGCTTGTGATTTCAAATAAAACTGTTGGACTATAACCTGGTGTTGTGTGACTTCTTACATTTGTCCACCCCAGTCCAACTCCGGCATCTCCACACCATCCTGCTTAAGGCAGTTCTTTATATATCTCCAACCCCATGAGGCATCCACATGACCATGACATGATCCATCCTTAGCTAATCAGTGGTGCTGTAACTTCTATTACCCATATAGGTACACCATTTAGCTCCTCCCTGATTCTTTTCAGCAGGCACACTTTTAGACAAGCTGCAGTGAGTCACTTTAAGATGACTGGTCCGCAGTGCAGTAATGCTCATAATTCAGCACAAATTGCCACAAGGCCATCAGATTTGGGAAACTGCAAAGTTCATACTGGTGTAGTACGAGTTCTTCTAATGATAGGGTTAAAATAGGTTATTGGAAGAGGCGTAGCGAGGATGGTTTTGACAACAACAACAACTTGTATTTATATAGCACCTTTTAATGTAGTAAAACGTCCCAAGGCGCTGCACAGGAGTATTTTAAGACAAAAATTTGACACCGAGCCACATAAGGATAAATTAGAGCAGATGACCAAATGCTTGGTTAAAGAGGTAGGTTTTAAACATAGAAACATAGAAGATAGGAGCAGGAGTCGGCCATTCGGCCCCTCAAGCCTGCTCCGCCATTCAATGAGATCATGGCTGATCATCCAAACTCAGTACCCTGTCCCTGCCTTCTCCCCATATCCCTTGATCCCTTTAGCTTTAAGAAATATATCTAAATCCTTCTTGAATATATTTAATGAATTGGCCTCAACTGTCTTCTGTGGTAGAGAATTCCACAGGTTCACCACCCTCTGGGTGAAGAAATTCCTCATCTCTGTCCTAAACGGCTTACCCCTTATCTTTAGACTGTGACCCCTGGTTCTGGACTCCCCCGCCATCGGGAACATCCTTCCTGCATCTAGTCTGTCTAGTCCTGTTAGAATTTTATAAGTTTCAATGAGATCCCCTCTCATTCTTCTAAACTTAAGGAGCGTCTTAAAGGAGGAAAGAGAGGTAGAGAGGCGGAGAGGTTTAGGCAGGGAATTCCAGAGCTTAGGGCCCAAGCAACTGAAGGCACGGCCACCAAAGGTTGAACGATTATAATCAGGGATGCGCAAGAGGGCAGAATTAGAGGAGCGCAGTGCCTCGCTGTGCCTAATCTGACCTGAAAGCTGCTGGCTGCTGACACTGAGGGGTGTACTTCCTCGTTGAATAAAAAGTGGGAGAATGGGTAATTGACAACTGAGACACAAAAACCCACTCTCAGAAATAGCATTCCAAAGCCATAAAGTCCTACAATTTCAGTAGCAGGTCATGAATTACAGGGAGAAGGAAATAAGCATTGTCCCATTTTTCATTTAAAGAGGAATTTTTGGCCTTTGTGATGAAAGGAGGGACATAATCCATCCCACAG
Organism: Somniosus microcephalus; assembly: GCF_052327205.1. Taxonomy (NCBI): domain Eukaryota; kingdom Metazoa; phylum Chordata; class Chondrichthyes; order Squaliformes; family Somniosidae; genus Somniosus; species Somniosus microcephalus. The sequence continues at coordinate 23,543,423 of NC_141004.1, read as the reverse complement.
CAGTGACACCCTTGCCTTGATGAAAACAATAATTCACCAAAAGATATCAACTGGAAAAAAAAAGGTAGAGCTCTATCTTCTTCGCTCATTATTTAGGAACTCATCTGAAGATCCTCTACAAGATGCTTACTCCCAATTATTCATTATGTGGCTGATTTTTAAAAAGAGGTTCTAACGTGTTTTTTTAAGTCTACCTCATAACATACAATGCATGTTGTCGGACATTACTTCTGTACCTTTTTATAGGCGCTCAGAAAATGCAGCCCTTAAAGAGTGAACACAGGCCTTCGGCCCGAACTCACCAGGCTTGTCCAGGGGCCTTTCGTACAGCCCTGGTCCCAGTAAATTTATTAGAAAAACATGTAACTCTTGCTCGACAAATAGGCATGTGCTACTTCACCAAACTGTGGTAACAATTCATCAAATTATCATATTTCTGGCATAATTTGTAGTTGGTAAAATGGAAGGTTTTCCCAGAGACAGCTTTACTTTCAAAAACAATGGAATTTAATGGAGTGAATAAATATGAGATTAGTCAGCCTCTGACTGATTAACTGGTGTGAAATCAGCACTGCGGTGTGGCTTAGCTGATTCCATTAGCATCACCTCTAATCCTACCACCGAATGCACATTTATTCCTGCCTGCTGCACTGGATGGGTTTCTTATTTTTAACCAGGGTTGCATGGCAGCAGTTGATGCAACATAACCGCAATTGCTGTGCATACCGTGAGCAATGGAGGCTACAGCTTTACTGCCAATATCATTTCCCACATTAAGAGCGGAAAATCTGCCGACCTATCACTCATCATATTTTGTGTTAGTGGTGAAAACTAGCAGAGTACAATATTCAAAGAATGCAATGCTGGCATTTTGGCAGTGTTTGGACCAGAAATGCAGCCAGTGCTGGCGATTTAAAGAAGGCGCAAATTCTGGCCAAGTGGTTAACTCGGGGTGGAGTTGCAACAAGAGAGATTTCTTTAACGCAGGTTCAGTTCTCCCAAATGCCATTTGAGCCCACAGCTCCAATCGTGCCCACGAATAAATGGACTGCAGCCTAGATGGGTCAATAGCTTCAGTAGTCCTCCCAATGTTTGACCCGGTGGTGGACACCAAAAGATCACAATAAGGCCAATCAGATATCAGGCTAACAGGAATATCCCCCCCAAAAAATTGGCAACTAAAGTGCTGGGGGCTAATAATCAAAAAAAAATCAGTGCTGAACACATCTGGAAAAAATATTTGCTGTGTACCCTGTATAAATTTGAATTATCGGTAGTCAATATGGAGCATAAACACCATGGCTCAGTTGGTCTGAATGGCCTGTTTCTGTGCTGTACATTCTATGTAATGTAATTCAATTTGGTACAATAACACTTACATTGATATAGCACCTTATCACATTGAAAAATCTTAAAGCACTTCACACAATAAATTATTTTTGAAAATGCAGTAACTTGTCAGTAAAAGGCCATTCATTCAGAACAGGCAAGTTCTGGGAGGTAGGAGGGGGTGTGTGAGGGGAGCCTGATACATGCAATCCCAGTATTCTGATGCTATTGTCAACAATGGCAACATATTGTTCCTCAGAGGCGTCATGGGTCACCTTGGTGTTGTTCAATTCAACCTGACAGGCGTAGCATGCAGCTAGTTGGACTAATGGCAGCCCCCTGTTCACAATTCAAAGGGTAGACCCCAGTGGGGTAGTGACTGATCACCAGCTGTTTCTGAGTGGCAGCTTAGTGGACAGAAACTTCATCTCACAGGTTTATATTGGCAGCCCTCAGGCAGTCTGGATCAGAAAGTGAGAGCCGTCAGTGTTTGAAATACACAGCCAACAGCCTGGGCCAGCTTTTCCAGGGCTCTATTGCTCCAGTGAGTTTACAGCAAGATATCTTCTGTTTAAAGGTCCATGCTTAAAGAGAAAGCAAGTTGTATCTTTATTGTTTTGTAGATCAAGGCGAGTAAAGTAATATATAACGCGTCCTTTCAAACTGTGTACTGCTTGTTCATCTATCTTATGTGTATAACACCACCTATTGGTTCCAAGTCTGTGCCTCAAATGGGTAAAAATCTAGGCTGACACTCCAGGGCAGTGCTGAGGGAGCGTTGCATTGTTGGAGGCGCCATCTTTCGGATGCGACGTTAAACCGAGGCCCCGTCTGCCCTATCAGGTGGACATAAAAGATCCCATGGCACTATTTCGATAAGAGCAGGGGAGTTACACCCGGTGTCCAGGCCAATATTTATCCCTCAATCAACAAATTATCTGGTCATTATCACATTGCTGTTCACGGAAGCTTGCTGTGCGCAAATTGGCTGCCGCGTTTCCAAAATTAACAACAGTGACTACACTTCAAAAAAAAGTAAATTAATCGTCTGTAAAACACTTTGGGACGTCCTGAGGTCATGAAAGGCGCTATATAAATCCAAGTCTTTCTTTAAGAGTGTCCATCCAGTGCACTGTCTGGAAACGGAAGGAGAATTCAAGTAGCGGCAGTGTACTAAGTTTTCTCCATTAAAAGCTATGGCCTGTATTTTCCGATGGGAAAAATCTACGCCCTTACCTGAGGGCTCCCGAGGTCTGGTCATTTCCACTCCTGGGCCTCTCCACAACAAAATGCGCAGGGCCCAGGTATCCCAGGGGCACATACGGTTCGCAAGCGTTCCTGGGATCACGTGGGCCATGGGGAACCAATGGGAGAAGGGAATCTCCCTTCATACTTTTGACAGCTTAGACCGGTCAAAAGTATGAATGGGGAACACTGAAAAAACTCAGCAAAACATTAAATAATTTGTTTTTAATCACGTTTTTAAAATTTCAAAAAATTTAATTTTTGTTTAAAATATTTAATTTATTGAAATTTTTACGGGGCTAAAAATAAACTTACCTTTTTTAGCAGTATTTTTAAATTATAAATGAGTGAAAAAAAATGTTTTACTTTTTTTAAACTCTTGTGCTGGTAAAAGGTCTTACGCCTGCTTTTACCAGGCATAAGATTTTTAAGTGATTTCAGCGGGCGGAGGTTCTGCAGAAAGCGGAAATCTCCAACCGCAGAGGCCCTTCTCCAGGGCAGGCGTGCGATCTGTCAAGAGCATTCTTGACAGATCGGAAATGCCGATTTTCGGCACATGCGCTTCGCATGCCTGAAACCGGTATTTGCGAGGTCGCTACGGATGTGTACACAGCACGTACACACCCGTAGGCATCGGAAAATATGGGCCATTATTTCTAGATATTGGGCAGAAAAGGGGGCACTGGGAAATGTGAGGTTTCCTTACAGGAGTGGGCAATGCGCTGAACCTGAGGAAGTAGCTAGTGTACAAATGTGACTCTGTATATTGTCTCTATGAATTTGTACTTGCATTTGTCCACACACTAAATTATCAGATCATTGTATCTGCTTTTTTTGCAATGAAAAAGGAAGAAATTTAGATTAACCATTGATGCCAGCCCAGGTTAGCACTTGATATCAAGAGGAGAGAGTTTTTAGTACGAGCTATAAACTCAGTTCCATTTATACTTTTATATTTAATGTGAATCAACTGCAAAAAACAACAGCAATTGTAAATGTGAGATTCACTATAACATAAAGAATGGGAAACATTCTCCTTGTAATCAGCTTCTTGACTATTAAGTAATAACTCCAAGGAAGTGCTTGTATAATTTTCGACTGCACTAATTCTGGTGTTAGTGCTCACGTTACGTACAGTCAAGTTGGGAGATGTAAGTTCTTGAATCCTTTTTTCTTCTTCATTCAGTCTTTCAGTAACTACTCAAAGACCTCTTGAGTTTACATAATCTCCCTTTTCCTTTACCTTGCATCTGTAAAAGTGGTTTTCCGGACATTTCTAATATTGAATTATAAATGTACCAAAATGGAAAGTTTAATTTATAGTATCCCTGGAGTGGAGGGAAAGCATGTTAGATTTTCAGTTTGGGAGATGAAAAGAATCCTTCAAAGGGTTCATTTATAGAACATAGTTATAATTTAACCAAAGAAGTAACAGGGTTGTAATTGATATTGTAACACACACAGTGACATGAAACATAAACCCATTGAACCTTTGGATTAATCGGTTTTTCAAAGGAATGGTAACTGGAATTATTATGAATAGAATGGTTTTTATTACTATTGAGAAATTTAGCTGAAGGGCTGTGGCCCACAGTACAAAACACCACCAAGGTTGAAAAGAGTAGGAGACGAGAGAAAATAAGTCCAGAAGTGCTTGTTAGATGACATCAAGTCATCTTGTAGTAGAAAAGAAAGATTGAGGTGGGTAATAAGTCCTGCCATTTTGAGGTCACGAGAAAGAATGAGTTTGAATAGGAGGCAGTGCAGTGAGTCTTGATTTCAACAGGGTGATATGTGATGAGTATGTTAATTGTATATTGAATGGTTAACAGCCTGCTGTTTGTCACACCTGTTACGTAAACAACCAGTGTTAGGTCAATTTGTGAAAAGCTAATGAGGAATAGGGATTGAAATCCACAACCCAAGTGTTGTAGACTCTTAAAAGATTACAAGCACATTGCATATTATAATGATCAAGAGAGTTCAGTGCAGTTGTGGTAATTGTCACATTTCAGGATTTCAAACTAGGCCAAACATGTGGACGGCCTTGGATTTTAACTCCAGGTGATTCCCTAAGTTAAAATTACAGTCGGGTCTCAATGATGTCATCGGGCCGCAACATGCCTACGTAAAGAAGGACCCTGTTGGCTCCGGGCGTGTGTCCTTGCTGCCTGCTCATGGGAGCAGGTTAAAATTGCAGATGTTGCGATCATGGCAGCTTTCGGACAGGTAAAAGCCAGGGGCAATTTTAACTGCCCACCCGCCAGGTTTCTGCTGAGCGAGTAGGGTTAAAATCAGGTTAAAAATGGTACAAGTGAGTTAAACTTGGCTCTCAAGGGGTTAAATTCACTGAACAGCAGTAGCTGGCAGCAATATTCCTCCAAAGGTGTGCAGCCACGCAGCCGCGCATCAGTCGGGAGGTCCCGCGCAGGCAGCTCACCAGCCACTGCTGCTGGAAGAGATACCGCAGGAAATGTAAAGGGCCCATGCAGGGAACATTGGCTGGCCGGTACATATTGGCCCAGAAATTTGGGTCGGGGGCTTCCCGCGGGTGCAAGCCCCCGACCTGCACTTACCTAGCGCGCCGGCCGTTGAGCTGTGGGCCCGCATGGGATTCCGATCCTGGGCCTCCTCCAACTGCCGGCGCGCAGTGCTTGCGTATCCCAGGGGCGCAGTTAGTTCGATGCGTCCCCTGGGATCACGAGGGCCATGGAAAGCCAATGGTAGCAGGGAATGCTTCATTCATAAGTTTGACAGGAAGAGCTGTCAAAACCATAAATACTATAAGCCCCAAAACATCACTAAATCTTCAAATAAATTTTTTTAAAACATCACATTTTTAAAATAACTATAAATTACATGAAATAACTATTTTAAACAATAATTTAAATTTTTAAAAAAATTAATTACATTTTCTAACAGGGCTAAAGATAAACTTACCTTTCTTTAAAGTATTTAAAAATAATAAACCTGTGGAAAAAATGTTTTAATTTTAATTAATTCATCACTTACCTTGTTAAAAGCAGGCCTTGCGCCTGCTTTTTAAAAGTGTAACTGCTGGAGACTTACCCTCCTGGAGAAACCTGCAAAAAAAAGTAAGTTCGATGCGCACGCGCTGCCTCTCTGGCGCACGTGTTCCACCTGTCAACCCCTTCTTTCAGGGGAACGGAAGTGCCGGTTTCCCGTGCATGCGCAGTGCATGCACAAAACCGGCACTTTTGTTGGGCCTACGGGTGAGTACCCCGTGCATACTCACCCGTGGGGACCCAAATTTCCGGGCCATTGATTTTCAGATGTGGTGTCGGGACCAGCGTTCCAGAGACAATGAAAGATTTATTTGACACTCCAGCGATCATTCACACTCATTACTGCTGCGACAATCGTATGTGTTTGACCTCAGCAGGGTTCATTGACAAGTTAGGCTGGTGACTAATCGTTGACACTGGAGTCAGGCTTTTTTGGGGGGAAAAAATCGAGAGACAGGCTTTTAGGAGAGTGAGGCCGGCTGCGAAGGCAATCGGATTTGTTCGAAAAGAAAAAAGAAAGACCACCGGACATCTCAAAGCGCTTTACAGCCAATGAAGTATTTTTGAAGTGTAGTCACTGTTGTAATGTGGGAAATGCGGCAGCCATTTGCACACAGCACGCTCCCACAAACAGCAATGTGATAATGACCAGATAATCTGTTTTTGTTATGTTGGTTGAGGATAAATATTGGCCAGGACACCGGGGATACCTCCCCTGCTCTTCTTCGAAATAGTGCTATGGGATCTTTTACGTCCACCTGGGAAAGCAGACGGGGCCTCAGTTTAATGTCTCATCTGAAAGACGGCACCTCCGACAGTGCAGCACTCCCTCAGCACTGCACTGGAGTGTCAGCCTAGAGTGGTACTTGAACCAATAACCTTCTGACTCAGAGGCAAGGGTGCTACCAACTTAGCCACAGCTGTCATAGAGGGAAAGTTATGAGGGCCTTTGCTGAGGAATGCTGGAGGTTAGTTAAGAGATCACTTGTTTAAGTCAAGTGAGACAACCCACTGAAGTGGGAAAGCATGGCGTGTTATTTAATCTGTATTATTATGCTGAGCAAAGTTGTGCCAATTGAACTAAGTGAATCTAATATAACTATTGCTCTATAAACTCACCTTACTGTGGATTAGAGCAGTTTACATACGATTACATAGGATATGCAGCACAGAAACAGGCCATTCGGCCCAACCAGTCCATACCGGCATTTATGGTCCACTCGAGCCTCCTCCCGTCTTTCCTCATCTAAATCTATCAGCATAACCCTCTAATCCCTTCTTGTCCAGCCGCCCCTTAAATGCATCTATACTATTCACTTCAACCACTCCCTGTGATAGCGAGTTCCACATTCTCACCACTCTTTGGGTAAAGAAGTTTCTTCTGAACTCCCTATTGGATTTCTTGGCGACTATCTTATATTGATGGCCTTTAGTTATGCTCTTCCCCACAAGTGGAAACATTCTCTCTGTATCCACTCTAACAAAATGTTTCATAATTTTAAAGACCTCTATTAGGTCACCCCTCAGCCTTCTTTTTTCAATAGAAAAGAGACCCAGCCTGTTCATCCTTTCCTGATAGGTGTACCCTCGCATTTCTGATATCATCCTTGTAAATCTTCTCTGCACCCTCTCCAGTGTCTCTATATCCTTTTTATAATATGGCGACCAGAACTGCACGCAGTACTCTAAGTGTGGTCTAACCAAGGTTCGATACAGGTTTAGCATAACTTCCCTACTTTTCAATTCTGTCCCTCTAGAAATAAACCCTAGTGCTTGGTTTGCTTTTTTATGGCCTTGCTAACCTGTGGCGCAACTTTTAGTGATTTGTGTATTTGTACTCCAAGATCCCTTTGTTCCTCTACCCCACCTAGACTCGCACCCTCCAAATGATAAGTGACCTCCCTATTCTTCATACCAAAATGCAGTACCTCCCATTTATCTGTGTTGAACTTTATTTGCCAATTATTTGCCCATTCTGTAACTTTATTAATGTCCTTCTGTAATTTGTTGCAGTCCTCCTCAGTATTGACTATCACCCTAAATTTGGAATCATCCGCAAATTTAGAAATTGTGGGGGTGATTTTGCCAGCCCTGGGGAGGCAGGTATGGAGGTGGGACTGCCAGGAAAATGGCAGAATTTGGGGGCGGGTGCTCAACCCACCCCCAACCCACCTCCATGCCATCTTCCCAGGAGGCGGGTAGCCGTCCCACGCCGGGTCCCATCTCCTTGGAGGCGGAAAGGGATTAAAGCCTATTAACTGCGTGTTAACAGGTGATTAACAGGCAGAAAATAGGATTATTCCCTTTTTGCCCTCACAAGTGCGAGCTTCCTGAAGGCTCCAAAACCCGCCAGGTCAGCGAGGCGAGTAGTGGGCCTGCGGGGGTCGGAGGGGTGCAAACGTGTGCTGTGAAGGTAAGTGATGGGTGCAAGAGTGGAGAGGTGCATATCTGAAGTAAGTGCAAAGTGTTAGTAAAAGTGTACTTACCTTTGTTTCTTCCTGCAGGCTTCAGTCAGTGTGTATGCGGAGCATCTCGGACCTCCGTGTTGAAGATGACAGATGGCCATTGCATTCTCAGATGCAACAACCATCTCATTTCTGTAAAAGAAAAAAGTTTGATGAGGTCTTGAATTCAAGACCTCATCAAACTACAGAGAATGTCAGTGTTTGACAGCTTCACAGAGGTGTCAAACAATGACAATTCATCTGTCAAAAATTTTTGACAGATGAAACATCATACGTTGACGTTCTCTGCAACCGACTTTCCCTTAATTGGCCTGCTAAGCCCGCTGGGTGGGCTTAACAAGGTCAATCAAGGGAAAATAACATGGGTTGGCCACAAATCGATGGAGGCGGGACATCGACCCGCCAAGCAGCAGTCCTGCCTCCAAAGCACCCCCATTAACAAAATCACCCCCTGTGTTTTTGATTCCAAAGTCTAAATCGTTAATGTAAATTGTGAACAGCAGTGGTCCCAGCACTGATACTTGTGGAACACCATTACCCACCTTCTGCCACTGTGAATAGCTACCCTTTACTCCCACTCTGTGCTTTCTGTCTTGAAGCCAGCTAGCAATCTATTCTGCTACTTGTCCCCTGACTCTGCATTCTCTGACCTTATTCATCAGTCTGTTATGGAGTACCTTATCGAAGGCCTTCTGAAAGTCTAGATAAATTATATCTACTGCATTACTATTGTCTATGCTCTCTGTTACCTCTTCAAAAAATTCTATAACGTTGGTCAAGCAAGATTTTCCCTTTTGAAATCCATGCTGACTATTCATTATTATATGTTTTGTTTCTAGATGTTCTATTCTCTCCTTTAGTAGGGATTCCATTATTTTTCCTACCACCGATGTTAAGCTGACTGGTCTATAATTCCCTGGACATGTTCTATCCCCCTTCTTAAATATAGATATTACGTTAGCTGTCCACCAGTCCTCTGGCACTAC